>NW_027203270.1:15905000-16588750 GCF_024711535.1 Dipodomys merriami | reverse complement strand
AGGCTGAGATCTGAGCATCATGCCCAGACAGGAGAGTCCACAAGATTCTTATCTCCAATTAACAAACATAAAAACTAGAACTGGAGTTGTGGCTCAAAGTGGTAGAGCACTAGCCTTGAGCAAAAGAGCTCAGGAACAGCACCCAGGTCCTGAGTTCAAGCCCCACAACAGACAAGCAGAAAAACAAAAGAATCCTCTCTTTGCCCCATCTACTGCGAGAATGAAGACCATTCTCAGTAATCAGACTGTAGACATTCCAGAAAACATCGACATAACTCTGAAGGGACATACGGTGATTGTGAAAGGTTCCGGCAGAACCCTGCGGAGGTCAACCACATCAACGCAGAACTCAGCCTCCTTGGAAAGAAAAAGAAGCAGCTCCAAGCCTGACACATGGTGGGGAAACAGAAAGGAACTGGCCACCGTGCGCACCATCTGCATGATCAAGGGTGTTAACTCTGGGCTTTCGTTACAAGGTAAGGTCTGTGCCAGGTGCCGGTGGCTCACGCCTGTAATCCTAGCTACTCAAGGAGGCTGAGATCTGAGGATCACTGTTCAAAGCCAGCCAGGGCAAGAAAGTCTGTGAGACTTTTACCTCCAATAAACCACTCGAAAACCAAAGTGGCGCTGTGGTTCAAGCAGCAGAGCGCTTGCCTTGAGCTGAAGAGCACAGGGACAGCGCCCAAGCCCAGAGTTCAAGCCCCACGACCGACCAAAAACAACAACAACAACAAAAAAAAACACTTCCCCATCAAGATTGTTATTCAGGAGAATGGGTCTCTAGTTGAAATTCGACACTTCTTGGGTGAGAAATACATCTGAAAAGTTAGGATGAGGACAGGTGTTGCTTGTTCAGTCTCTCAAGCCCAGAAAGATGAATTAATCCTTGAAGGAAATGATATTGAACTTGTCTCAAATTCAGCTGCTTTGATTCAGCAAGCAACAACAGTTAAAAACAAGAATATCAGAAAAATTTTGGATGGTATCTATGTTTCTGAAAAAGGTACAGTTCAAAAGGCTGATGAATAAGATCTAAGTTAAGGCATCTTTGGAGACTATCGATCCTGACCGGTTTCTGATACTTCCATATTGCAATCAATAAAAGAATTCTATTGATTTGAAAAAAGAAAAAGAGGGGCTGGGAAGTTGGCTCAGTGGTAGAGTGTGTGCCTTGCATGCATGAGGCCCTGGGTTCAATTCCTCAGCACCAAAAAAGCAGAAAAGGCTGGAGTGGTGCTGTGGCTCAAGTGATAGAGCGCTAGCCTTGAGCTGAAGAGCTCAGGGACAGTGCCCCGGCCTAGAGTTCAGTCCCCCATGACTGGCAAAAAAAAAAAAAAAAAGCCCCCCGAAAAAAGAAAAAGAAAAACAAAAGAATGTACTTATTATCTGACTTCTGTAACTATAACCTACTTATACCTGTTATAATAACCATTAAAAAATTAAAAGCCAAGAGAATGTTTCAAAGAGGGGCAATCAAAACTATATTCAAAGTTGTTCAACTATTGAGCAAAATAAAATTGGACTGGCCATTTGTTCTCAGCCTAGCTTATTGATAATCTTGTTGAAAAGTTTCATGAAAATGGTTTAAGACATCAGTAAAAATATTTAAATGGGCAATGAGATAGAGAAGGTACCATAAACACAAATTTTTGAAGTAGATGGAAGTACTGAAAAGTAGATGTTTTTCTCAGCCAGATGAGATCATTAAATGATGATGGTGGAGAAAGACAGGGAAAATGATTTTGTGTGTGTGTGTGTGTGTGTGTGTGTGCGTGCGCGCGCGCGCGCACGCGCGCGCGCGTGTGTCAGTTGTGGGGCTTGAACTCAGGGTCTGAGTGGTGTTCCTGAGCTTTTTTGCCAAAGCTAGCACTCCACCACTTTGAGCCACATTTTTCTGGCAGTTAATTGGAGATGAATCACACAGACTTTCCTGCCGGGGCTAGTTTTAAACCACAGTCCTCAGATCTCAGCTTCCTGAGTAGCTCAAGATTATAGGTGTAAGAGATTACAGGTATGAGCCACCAGTGCCCAGCAAAAATGAAGAATTTTATAACACTGCTTCCACTCTCTAAACAAAATACAACCAACCAGACATGATAGACTTACCTAACTATATTTTGTACTGGTAAAAGTGAAAGAAAACCCTATGCCATCTATAAAATATGTTGCCACAAAATGAAAGTCTGAATCTATGTTTCTGACTCCAACTATCAATTACAAGAAGTATAAAAAGTAGGAGTAAAAAAAAAAAAAAAAAGTAGGAGTATGTTAATGACATCAAAGGAATACAAGCAGCAAAATCTAGAGTGAAAAGTCCTAAAACACAAATGATACATGCCAAGCAAGGTGGTGCACATCTAATCCCAGCACCCAGGAGGCTGATGCAGAAGGATCTCAGTTCAAGGCAGCCTAGGTTAAGTGAGTTCCAAACCTACCTGGATATACAGTAAGACCATATTTTGAAAAATAAAACAGACCACTTCTAGGCATCTACCCTGAACAACAGGAACCAATATACAAGGACACGTGCACCTCCATGTTTATTGCAGCACTGTTCACAATAGCTAGGATATGGAAACAACCTAGATGCCCCACCACAGATGAATGGATCCAAAAATTGTGGTATCTATACACAATGGAATATTATGCAGCCATTAGAAATGACAAAATAATGGCATTTGCAGGGAAATGGATGGAGCTAGAAGGAATCATGTTGAGCGAGGTAAGCCAAGAACGAAGAGACAAACAGTACATGGTCTCCCTGATAAGCGGATGATAAATCCAAAATGTTAGGTGATATGACAAAACTAACAGGACTTAAGAAACAAAGAACTCCCACTCATCTGGTTGAACCACTACTAAATATCCCCATGCTGCTGATCACGTGTATGGTATATAACATATGAACACCGTTATATATTACAGACTGTGATAGACAATTTGCTCCAGGAAAGTTAGAATGAACGTGTGACTTTAAATGAGCATCATTATTCCACAATACTGTGAATTTCCGGAAATTAAGTAATCACTTAATCACAATCAAAAAAAAAAAAAAAAGAACCTTGGGGAAGGGAGGGAGGGAGGGGATGGTAGGGAGAAAACAATGGAGGGGGTAACAATGTTCAAGAGGAAGTGTACTCATTACCCCACTCATGTAACTGTAACCCTCTGTATAGAATCTTTACAATAAAAAAATTAAAAAAAATAAAAAAAAAAATAAAACAGAACAAACTAAAGTGGATGACCGAGACCCTCAAATTACAAGAAAAGAAAAAAGTGATAGAAAGAGCAATCTACGGACTATAGAACAAGTAAAGTTGAACAATGTGGCTCACAGCTGTAAACCTAGAACTCAGGAAGCTGAGATCTAAGGAATACAATTCAAAGTCACCCTGGGAAGGAAAGTCCACGACTTTATTTATTTTTGCCAGTCCTGGAACTTGAACTCAAGGCCTGGGCACTGTCCCTGAGCTTCTTTTGCTCAAGGCTAGCACCACTTCTGGTTTTTTCTATTTAGTGGTAGTAACTGAGGAATTGAACCTAGGGCTTCATGCATGCTAAGCAAGCACTCTACCACTAAGCCACATTCCCAGCCCCTGTGAGATTCTTATCTCCAATCAAACACTTCAGAAGTAGAGCTCTGGCTCAAGTGGTATAGTACTATTCTTTTTTTTTGGTCAGTCGTAGGGCTTGAACTCTGGGCCTGGACACTGTCCCTGAGCTCTTCAGCTCAAAGCTAGCACTCTACCACTTGAACCACAGCACCACTTCGTTTTGTTTGTTTGTTTGTTTTTGGGTCCGGTCGTGGGGCCTGAACTCTGGGCCTGGGTGCTGTCCCTCAGCTCTTCAGCTCAAGGCTAGCGCTCTACCACTTGAGCCACAGCGCCACTTCCGGCTTTTTTCTTTTTGCGTATGTGGTGCTGAGGAATCGAACCCAGGGCCTCTGGCATGCAAGGCAAGCGCTCTACCACTGAGCCACCTTCCCAGCCCACCACTTCATTTTCTGGTGGTTAATTGGAGATAAGAGTCTCACAGACTTTTGTACAGTATGTTCTCAAATAAAATACAATTTAAAAAAAAAAAAAAAAAGAGTCTCACAGACTTTCCTGTCTGGGCTGGCTTTGAACCATGATCCTCAGATCTCAGCCTCCTGAGTAGCTAAGATTACAGACAGCACCTGCTTAAAGTATATTCTTTTTTTTTTTTTTTTTTTGGGGGGGGGGAAGGAGGTCCAGTCATGGGGCCTGAACTCTGGGCCTGGGTGCTGTCCCTCAGCTCTTCAGCTCAAGGCTAGTGCTCTACCACTTGAGCCACAGTGCACTTCTGGCTTTTTTCTTTTTGCTTATGTGGTGCTGAGGAATTGAACCAAGGGCCTCAGGCATGCAAGGCAAGCGCTCTACCACTGAGCCACCTTCCCAGCCCCAATATAGTACTATTCTTAAGCAAAAAAGATGATGGACAGTGTCCAGGCCAAGTTCAGTCCCAGGACCAGTACAAAAAAGAAAAAAGAGGAACCGTGACACATCCACCAGCTGAAATTTATGAACTATATTTAGATCTAGATCCAAACAAATTATAAAACAAACAAATCAATGAACAAACACTTGGGAGATATTTTAATGCTGACTGAATATCTGATATTACAGAATTGTAAAAATTCACTATACTATTCTCCCCTTTTGTCTATAGCTGACATTTTCCACAATAAAGTTTTCTAGTTTTTTATTTTTTTTTCTGAAATGCAAAAGCAAGGCTTTATTCAGGCAGGCTGCAGCTCGGGCTTCGTCCTTCACACCGACACTGCAGAGCTTAAGAGGAAGCCCCGGACTGAAATTTCACAGGGTTTATAAAGGCAAAAACTACAAAGTGACAAAAGGAGAAGAAAAAAAAAATCAGACTGACAAATTTACAGCAACCAGAGGCCTCAGCAGGACATTCTAAGGCAATAAGTAGGAAGTTATCAAACTCCACAATAAAGTTTTTTTTTTTTTTTTTTTTGTCGGTCGTGGGGCTTGAACTCTGGGCCTGAGCGCTGTCCCTCAGCTCTTCAGCTCAAGGCGAGCGCTCTACCACTTGAGCTACAGCGCCACTTCCGGTTTTCTGGTGGTTTATTGGAGATAGGAGTCTCACGGTCTCTCCTGCCAGGGCTGGCTTTGAACCGCGATCCTCAGATCTCAGCCTCCTGAGTAGCTAGGATTACAGGCATGAGCCACCAGCGCCCGGCTTTAAACATTTTTTTTAATTTTTATTTTTTTAATTTTTATTTTTATTTTATTTATTTATTTTTTTTTTGGTCGGTCGTGGGGCTTGAACTCTGGGCCTGGGCGCTGTCCTTCAGCTCTTCAGCTCAAGGCGAGTGCTCTACCACTTGAGCTACAGCGCCACTTCCTCCACAATAAAGTTTTTTAAACAATGAAAAGAGCCTGGTGCCAGTGGCTCATGATTATAATCCTAGCTACTCAGTAGGCTAAAATCTGAGGATTGCAGTGTGAAGCTAACCTGGGCAGGAAAAGCCTGTGAGACCCCCCGCACCCCCACCCCCCCAAAAAAAAAACCCTCACAGAAGTAGAGTTGTGGCTCAAGTGGAAGAGCACTATAGCACTGACCAAAGAAGCTCAGGGACAAGCCTGGAATTCAAGCCCCCGATGGTGCACATGTGTGCACACAGATACATACAGATTTTACACACACACACACACAGAAAAGGGGTCTTCCTGACCTTTGCCAGATACACACAGATTTTAGACACAGACACAGATACACACACACACACACACACACACACACACACACACACACACACACAGAAAAGAGGTCTTCCTGACCTTTGTCAGTTTATGTAAGTTTATGTAAATTTAGGCAATGATTCTTTTTTTTTTTTTTTTTTGTTCAGTTGTGGGGCTTGAACTCTGGGCCTGGGCGCTGTCCCTGTGCTCTTCAGCTCAAGGCTAGCGCTCTGCCGCTTGAGCCACAGCGCCACTTCCAGTTTTCTAGTGGTTTATTGGAGTCTCACACTTTCCTGTCCCAGCTGGCTTTGAACCGTGATCCTCAGATCTCAGCCTCCTGAGTATCTAGGATTACAGGTGTGAGACACCAGCGCCCAGCTTTGGTAATTTTCTATTCAGCTGTAAAGGCAGACCAGCAACTACCTTCCTTGCCAGAAGTATCTTCTTTAGACTCACTATTGTCACATAAATATAATCTTCATAGCTACCATTAACTGATACAAGTTCTAAAAACTAGGTCATATATTCAAGACAAAATAGTCATGTAAAATAGAAAGTCATGTAAGAAAGTCACCATGGGCTGGGAATGTGGCTCAGTGGTAGAGCGCTTGCCTTGCATGCAGGAGGCCCTGGGTTTGATTCCTCAGCACCACATAAGCAAAAAGAAAAAAGCCAGAAGTGGCGCTGTGGCTCAAGTGGAGGAGTGCTAGCCTTGAGCTGAAGAGATGAGGGACAGCGCGCTTATGCCCAGAGTTCAGGCCTCAAGACCGGAACAAAAAAAAAGAAAAAAGAAAAAGTCACCAGGTCAGGACAGGCACCTGTGCCTCACTCCTGTAATCCTAGCTACTCAAGAGGCTGAGATCTGAGGATCATGGTTTAAAGCCAGCCTGGGCAGGAAAATCCATGAGACTTTTCATCTGTGGCTCAAGTGGTAGAGCATGACCTTTGAGGGAGGGGGACAAAAAGAAAAGCCCAGAGACAGTGCCCAGGCACTAAGTTCAAGCACCAAAACCAGAAGAAAAGAAAAAGGTCATAGGATAATTATTTATCTGTGCTGGGCCTCCCTCATCCATGCTGCTCAAAAGCTACCACTCTACCCCAGATCCCCAGGTTGGCTTTTGACTCCCACACAGATGTTTTTCAATAGTAGGCATGAGGACAGAAATAAGGCCAAGTAGGCAAGATTCTATTTTTTATAGAGTTTCTACATAGTTTTATAGGGAAACATTCCCATTAAGATAAATTTGAAATATTACTCATTTTAAACTGTGCTCCCTCCCACAGTCATTGTAACTGGAAACTTGTCTATAATACAAGACTGATCTCTTTAGAGGAAAATACTAAATTGAGTCTTCCAACTATAAGCACTGTGTCTTGCACTCAACGAACGTTTGAAGGGACTCAAACTTTGAAAACATGATTCTTCAACTTAAATATTTCCGGTTTAAAGCACTTATAAAATGCTTTATAATGAGTGGTATTTTACTTTATTTTTTGGTCGGTGGTGGGGCCTGAACTCTGGGCCTGGGCACTGTCCCTCAGCTCTTCAGCCCAAGGCTAGCAGCACTCTACCACTAGAGCCACAGCGCCGCTTCCAGCTTTTTCTGCTTCTGTGGCGCTGAGGAATCGAACCCAGGACCTCATGCATGGGAGGCAAGCGCTCTACCACTGAGCTACCTTCCCAGCCCATGAGTGGTATTTTATAGTCAATAAAATTATTTCTTTTTTTTTTGGGGGGGGGGGTCCGGTCATGGGGCCTGAACTCTGGGCCTGGGCGCTGTCCCTCAGCTCTTCAGCTCAAGGCTAGCACTCTACCACTTGAGCCACAGCGCCATTTCCGGCTTTTTTCTTTTTGCTTATGTGGTGCTGAGGAATCGAACCCAGGGCCTCAGGCATGCAAGGCAAGCACTCTACCACTGAGCCACCTTCCCAGCCCCTAAAATTATTTCTTATATATTATCTTCCTGAAAAGGATCACAAATATGAAGACTGAAGTCCAAGCAGGCCTAGGAATAAAGTAAGACCCCATCTTGGAAATAATGCAAAAAGGCGCTGGAACAGTGGTCTCAAGTGCTAGAGTACCTGCTTGACAAACACAAGGCTCTAGGTTCAAAGGCCCTAAGTTCAACTCCCTGTACTGCCAAAACATAGTAACTTTTTAATGGTCCAATTAATATTCAAAGTTTTATTTTTTTTGTCAGTCATGGGGCTTTAACTCTGAAACTGGGAAAGTTTTATTTTAATAAAATAAATGAATAATAGAATATCCAACAAACTAGCAAAAGATTACTGTTTTATTACTTTAAGTTGTAATACAAAATACTAGTTTATGCCCTGTAAAACTGCCAGTAACAGCAATTATGCAGGTTCAACCTAATACTTACCAATGATATTTAAATAGTATAGGCAAAATTCTCAGTAGCTAAGAAACAGCAAAACCTGAGGGGTTTATTTACCACTTTAACAAAGCTTTGACAGAAAAAAAATTAAGCAGAGTTAGCTCCCTCTTTTGTGATTTCATAGTATTCTGAATACACATATTTAACACTTCTTACACTACACTGTAATTATCTGCTGCGATGTTGTCTCCTCAACAACACTCCTCCAAAGCTCCATCTTTGACATGTTCTTCATTGTAACTCTAAAATAAATTCACAGTAATTAGCACACAGTAGGCACCTAGTGCTCCTAAATGACTACTGCATGCATCACAGTAAAAAACTGAGATAAAAATTTACTTTGCTCTCAAAAAGTAAAGATACACTATATCACTTCTCAGACTCCCCATTTTTTCTTTTGATGGTACTTAGGGTTAACCACAGACAGAGCTCTATTTTTTTTTTTCTCCAGTCCTGGGGCTTGAACTCAGGGCCTGAGCACTGTCCCTGAGCTTCTTTTGCTCAAGGGTACTCTACCACTTGAGTCACAGTGCCACTTCTGGCTTTTTTCTGTTCATGCAGTACTGAGGAATTGAACTTAGGGCATCATGCATGCTAGGCAAGCGCTCTACCACTGAACCATGTTTCCAGCTCTACCTCTTATGACATACCTTCAGCCCTATTTGCTCTTGTTATTTCTGAGATAGGGTTGTATTTTTCCAGGGGCTGCCTGATCCATGTTTCTGTCATGTTTCAAAGTTGCTGTCAACTTTGTCTTTATAAAGATGGGGCTCCACTTTTTTCCCATGGTACTGGCTGAAACCATGGGCATTCTTTTTTGAAAATTCAAACACCCAAACTCTGAAATCTGGCAATAGATACATCATGGTCCATGCTTAGAGCTGATTTTGGTGTAATCTTTCTTTTTAAAGACTGAACATGTGAGCCAGGCCCAGGTGGCTCGCCCAAGCCCAGAGTTCAAGCCAACAACCGACCCCACCCCCCCAAAAGATTGAACATTAACTATATCAGAGAATATATGCTAATTTTTCAATCTTAAAGCTTCAAAAATTAAAGTATATTTATACTTCTAAAATGTGTATTACATGGGGCTGGGAAGGTGGCTCAGTGGTAGAGCGCTTGCCTTGCATGCATGAGGCCCTGGGTTCAATTCCTCAGCACCACATAAGCAAAAAGAAAAAAGCCAGAAAGTGGCGCTGTGGCTCAAGTGGTAGAGCGCTAGCCTTGAGCTGAAGAGCTGAGGGAGCGCGCCTAAGCCCAGAGTTCCCACAACCGACCAAAAAAAAAAGGAACCTAAAGCAAAAAGGGCTGTAGGGGGAAAAAAAAAGCTGTAGAGCACACAGCTCAAGTAGAAGAGTACAAGCTATAAAATGCAAAGTCCCAAGTTCAAACAGTACTAGGCTCGTCCCCCTAAAAAACAAATTAAACACCAAATAAGTAAAATGTAAACAAAATATTTCTCTGATATAGGTCATGAATCCCATGACTTATTAACCTATTAGGGTTAACAATTTGGATTTGGAAGTCAAATGAAGACAGAAGGAGCTGGGAGCCAGTGGCTCATGCCTATAATCCTAGCTACTCAGGGTGTTGAGATCTAGGAATCAAGGTTTGAAGCCAGCCAATCAGATAATTCTGAGATACTCTCCAATTAACTAGCAAAAAGCCAGAACTGGAGTATGGCTCAAGTGGTAGAGCACCAGATGAGCAAGCCAAGCAAATGTAAGGACCTGAGTTCAAAGCCCAGTACAGACAAAAACAAACTGAAGTAAAATGGAATAAAATAAATGACTTAAGAACTGTGGTTCAGGAAAATTGTATCTAGCTGCCTTATGAAATAATAGTCACACAATCCCTCTTATTCTATTCTCTACTACTCTAGGAAAACAAGCTTCTCAATTCCAATTAGTCACGCAAACTACAAGTCTGAATTCTTAAAATTTTCCTCTCCTCATTATACTAGGCATTCATAATCCTACCACTTCAATCATTACCTAGTAACACTCTCCATTGTCATTCTTTTTTTTTTTTTTTGGTTGGTCGTGGGCCTTGAACTCTGGGCCTGGGCACTGTCCCTCAGCTCTTCAGCTCAAGGCGAGCGCTCTACCGCTTGAGTCACAGCACCGATTCTGGTTTTCTAGTGGTTTATTGGAGATAGTCTCACAGACTTTCCTGTCCTGTCTGGCTTTGAACAGTGATCCTCAGATCTCAGCCTCCTGAGTAGCTAGGATTACAGGCATAAGCTGCCGCCGCCTGTCTTCCATTATCATTCTTTTGTTTTTTTGGGGGGGTTCCTGAACTCTGGGCCTGGACACTGTCCCTCAGCACTTAGCTCAAGGCTAGCGCTCTACCACTTGAGCCAAAGTGCCACCTCCGGCTTTTTTATTTTTGCTTATGTGATGCTGAGGAATCGGACCCAGGGCCTCATGCATGCAAGGCAAGCACTCTACCCGAGCCACCTTCCCAGCCCCTCCATTATCATTCTTATTTCAAGAAAGAATCAGTCTTTGTGAAAAAGTGTTTATTTTCAAACTAATATATTCCTTACTGCCACCACATAAACTATCAAGTACATTTTTCATTAAAATGTTATCTTTTCTTGCCAGGCGCTGGTAGCTCACGCCTGTAATCCTAGCTACTCAGGAGGCTGAGATCTGAGGATCGCGGTTCAAAGCCAGCCCCGGCAGGAGAGACCGTGAGACTCCTATCTCCAATAAACCACCAGAAAACCGGAAGTGGCACCGTAGCTCAAGTGGTAGAGTGCTCGCCTTGAGCTGAAGAGCTGAGGGACAGCGCCCAGGCGCTGTTCAAGCCCCACGACTGACAAAAAAAAAAATGTTATCTTTTCTTCAACTTGTCTAATAACTCCCAAATTGCCTATAAACTACAGAGAATAAATGAAGATTATCCATTTGGTTCCTGAACCTTTCCACATAATTCTCTTTACCAACAAACCTACCATGGTTTTTCATATTTTTGTGCCCAGTTATGTTGCTGTTTTCACTACATAAAATGACCCTCTCCAACGTCCATGCCAATTATTCAATATTCAAGATTCAGTTCAAATAATATCTTTTAAGTGTCTTTAAATAGGAATAATAACTGATAAGCTCTGCAATAATGTAATAAACTTCACACTCAGTGTACATAAACAACTCATGACATATATTTAAAATACTACATAATCACACTCAAACTCCCATTCATCTGATCCTTTTATAAACCATCTACAAAAGCCCAGGGTAGGAGCCAAGAACAGGCAAAGTCAGGAGGATCTCAAGTTTGAGGGTAGATAGACTGCACTACACAGGGACATTTTATCTAAAGTACACATGTACATACATGTACATACACATACCCATACGTACACACACACACAACAAACCCTCAAATTGTCCAATTTCAAAGTTTTTTCCTTCTTATAAAAGTGAATGAATGAAGCCAGACTATAGTGGCTCACACCTGTAATCCTAGCTTCTTGGGAGGCTGAGATCTGAGGATCCCGGTTCAAAGCCAGCCCAGCAAGCAAACCTTGTGAGACACTTATCTCTACTAAACTACCCCATAAGTTGAAAGTAGAGCTGTGATTCAAGTGCTAGAGTGCTAACCTTTAGCAAAAAAAAGTTCTGGAAGTGTACCCAGTCCCTAAGTTCAAGCCCCAGGCCCAGCACTAAAAAAAAAAAAAAAAAAAAAAGCCTTGAAATATTTCAATACCTATAGTAAGTGTTCAATACATTTTGATGAGAGAACAGTTCAATGTCTCATAAGATTAATAAGCAATAGAAAAAGAGGTCATTAATTATGCTAATTAGACATACCAAATGTTTTAGAACTCAAGTCTTCAATATACCTACGAGTTATCTCATTAAAACATACATAGTGGCTCATGCCTGCAATCCTAGCTACTCAGGAGGCTGAGATCTGAGGATGGCAGTTTAAAGCCAGCCCAGGCAGGAAAGTCTGTGAGAGTCAGCTCCAATTAACCACCAGAAAACCCAAAGTGGTGCTGTGGCTTAAGTAGTAGAGTGCTAGCCTTGAGCTGAAGAGCCCAGGTCCAGAGTTCAAGCCCCACAACCAACAAAAAAAAAAAAAAAGAAAGAAAGAAAGAAAGAAAAAGAAACCCTTCCCTCAGAGTGAACAAATGCATTCATGCTATTCAGTATAAACTCCTAGCTACTCAGGAGGCTGAAATCTGAGGATCGAGGTTCAAAGCCAGTCCGGGCAAGAAAGTCTGCCAAGACTCGTATCTCCAGTTAACAACCAGAAAACTGGAAGTGGTGCTGTAGTTCAAGTGGTAGAGTGCTAAGCCTTGAGCTGAAGAACTGAGTAACAACACCCAGGCCGAGTTCAAGCCCCACGACCGATGGAGATGGAAAGGGAAAGGGAAAGGAACAGGGACAGGGGGAAAGGGAAAGGGAGGGGAGGGGAGGAGGGAGGGGAGGGGAGAGGGGGGAAGGGAGGGGAGAGGGGAAGGGAGGGGAGAGGGGAAGGGAGGGGAGAGGGGAGGGGAGGGGAGGGGAGGGGAGGGGAGGGGAGGGGAGGGGAGGAGAGGGGAGGAGAGGAGAGGAGAGGAGAGGAGAGGAGAGGAGAGGAGAGGAGAGGAGGAGAGGAGAGGAGAGGAGAGGAGAGGAGAGGAGAGGAGAGGAGAGGAGAGGAGAGGAGAGGAGAGGAGGAGGAGAGGAGGAGGAGAGGAGAGAAAATGACCCATGTAACTTGTAGGCAGGGATGGGAGGGAAAAACTGGGTTGTAAAGTGAAGGAAGAGGTGACATTGTCCATAAAAAGAAATGTACTCATTACCTGATTTATGGAATAGTAACCTCCCGGTACAACACCTTAATAACAATAAAATTATATTTTAAAAAACTTCCCTTGAATGACTCTGTCATTGTCCTTTCTTTTCATTCTTTTTTTTTGTTTTTTGCCAGTCCTAGTGCTGGAACTCATGGCCAGAGCACTGTCCCTAAGCTTCATTTGCTCAAGACTAACACTCAACCACTTAAGCCACAGCACCACTTCCGGCATTTTCTATGTGGTACTGAGGAATCAAATCCAGGGCTTCATGCATGCTACACAAGTACTCTACCACTAGGTCACATTCCCAGCCCCTCTTTTCATTCTTAAATACTAATTTCTTCCAGAAACTATAAGGACACTATATAAAGTTCTACTTGTGTTTCATACACACAAAACACTTCCTTGGACTTGGAACCTCTCTATTTCTTATCCTTTCATAATGTTTACATCTACTCAACAGCCCAAAACCAAAGAAAGAAAAATTAATTAATTTCTACATTCCTTACCTCTCTCTTTTTTGGGGGAGGAGAGGGAGGGGTCTAGTCCTGGAGCCTGAACTCTGGGCCTGGGTGCTGTCCCTCAGCTCTTCAGCTCAAGGCTAGTACTCTACCACTTGAGCCACAGCGCCACTTCCGGCTTTTTTCTTTTTGCTTATGTGGTCCTGAGGAATCGAACCCAAGGCCTCAGGCATGCAAGGCAAGCACTCTACCACTGAGCCACCTTCCCAGCCCCACCTTACCTCTCTTATTCCTTCATTTTACACATAACCTCTGCTTTGCACTATTAGGCTCCATAGTGGGATCTTCCAAAATGCTGACAGGGGTATCTATAAGGTGCTAATCTAAAATGTCTCTTATCACAACTTAAATTTCTCTAAATACAGCCAGGCACAGGTGGCTCACGCCTGTAATCCTACTCAGGAGGCTGAGATCTGAGAATTGCTGTTCAAAGCCAGCCCGGGCAACAAAGTCCATGAGACTCTTATCTCCAATAAACCACTGGAAAATCGGAAGTGGCGATGTGGCTCAAGCGGTAGAGCGCTCACCTTGAGCTGAAGAGAGCAGGGACAGCACCCAAGCCCAGAGTTCAAGCCCCACAACCGACCAAAAAAAAAAAAAAAAAATTCTCTATAAATACTCCAAAAGGCAAAGCAGTGATCCTCAAAAATAACTAGGAGATAACTAAAAATGCAGGTATCCCTGGTACTACCATATAGAATTGATTGCCTAAGTTTAAGATGGGGATAAAAATGTTCATTTAAGTTATTTGAATGCATATGGTCCAGGCACATACAAGCACAATGAAGATAAGTACTCACTCCACTTATCCTTTAGTCACCAAAGTTGCTTTTTGTATACAAATTACTTTCTCTATACAAATAAACATTCTCACTATTATCCTTAAAAAACATGATAGGCCATCTTCAAAAAATATCAATCTAAACCAGATGCAGGTAGCTCACATCTGTAATTTCTTAACTTCCTGAGAAACTAAGATCTGAGAATCAAGGTTCAAAGCCAGACTGAGCAGAAAGTCCATGAATTTTTTTTGGAGGGGGGGCAGTCCTGGGGCTTGAACTCAGGGTCTGAGCACTGTCCCTGAGCTTCTTGTGCTCAAGGCTAGCACTCTACCACTTCAGCCACACAGTGCCATTTCTGGCTTTTTCTGTTTACGTGGTACTGAGGAATCAAACCCAAGGCTTTATGCATGCTAGGCAAGCACCTTACCACTAGGCCACATTCCCAGCCCCAGTCCATGAGATTCTTACTTCCAATTAAATACAAAAAAAACCAGAAGTGATGGAGCTATGGATCAAGTGGATAGAGCATTAGCCTTGAGCAGAAAAGCTCAGGGACAGCACCCTGGCCCTGAGTTCAAGTCCCAGGATGAGGGAAAAAAGGAATAGGAAGGGGACACAAAAATATAGAACCAAGTTGTATACATGTGGATCATGCCTGTAATCCTAACTACTCAGGAGGTGGAGATCTGAGGACATGGGTTCAAAGCCAACCCAGGAAAGTCCATGACCCTCTTATCTCCAATTAATTACCAAAAGGCAGAAGTGGAGCTGTAGCTCAAGTGGTAGAGTACTTCCTGGGGCACTCAGGGAGAATACCCCAGGCCCTGAGTTCAAGGCCCAGGACCAGCACACATCATATACACAAAATCAAGCATCTCTGTGAGGACTTCCTTAAAAATTCTAAGCCATTTCACCAAAAAAGTACATTTTGATTGTATCACCTTAACATGTTAAATGTTTATAAATTTAAGATCTTTTAAGATAGAAGCTGAAGATCATGTTTGTAGTCTTAATCCTCAGATATATCATATCGCTAGCTAAATAAATATTTGCTGGAGAGAAAACGATGAAAATTCAAAAGAGAAGCAAAAATATATAGTATTGTTGGAAATTGTTTTAAAAAGTAGAAATTCAATGTGGCTCTGTATAAAGTATTACAAAGGAGAGTATAATACAGAAACTAAGAATTCTAAGCCAGGCACTGGTGGCTCACGCCTGTAATCCTAGCTACTCAGGAGGCTGAGATCTGAGGATCACGGTTCAAAGCCAGCCCGGGCAGGAGAGACCGTGAAACTCCTATCTCCAATAAACCACCAGAAAACCGGAAGTGGCGCTGTAGCTCAAGTGGTAGAGCGCTCGCCTTGAGCTGAAGAGCTGAGGGACAGCGCTCAGGCCCAGAGTTCAAGCCCACAACCGACAAAAAAAAAAAAAAACAACTAAGAATTCTAGTAACTACTATTCTCAAGAATTGTCTACTATACCTACAGAACAGTATACTGGAAATGAACTTTACAATTTCAAGCTGGGGGGAGAGGGGGGAAGAGAAGGGATAGTGGGAAAACAACAAGAAAAGAGGTAACAATGCTCAACAAGAAATGTACTCATTACCTTACTCATGTAACTGTAACCCTTCTGTATGGCATCTTTACGATAAAATAAAATTAAAAAAAAAAAAAGAATTGTCCTACTCTCAAACTGTAGTTTCTCCTTAAAGTAACATGGGTCTAACCAGTCAAACAGCCTGTTTTCTCTACAGAATTTAAGTTACTGGGCTGGGATGTAGCTCAGTGGCAAAGCGCTTGCCTAGCAAGTGCAACGTCCTGGGTTCAATCCCCAGTACCAAAAAAGAAAAGACAAAAAAAAAAAAAAATACAGTTAAAAAAAAACAAACAGAATTTAAGTTACTTTTGAGTAAAGGGGAGAACAAAATGAACCCACTACTAGCACATATTACTTGTCTTACTTACTACGATAATATACCCCATTAGGTTTCTCAGATCACAACAATCCCTCTTTAAACAAGTTCCCAAATAAGGTTCTATTTTAAAATTCCAACTTATTTATCGTCAACATCAAATCTGAATAACAAACTTTACTCAGTAACTTCTAGAGTAATAAAATGTACTTAAATATAACTTCTCCAAAGGTTATTTCTGTATCTTTTTTATTCAAATTATGCATATTAAAACATTTTAAGGCTTTATCTCAAATTGTTTAAAAAAGCAAATTGGGAAAGGTGTTTTTTTTTTAAGCAATTAGGGCAAGGCATGAGTAGCTCACAATTATAACCCTAGCTACTCAGAAGGCTGATATCTGAGGATCACAGTTCTAAACTGGTCCAGGCAGACTAGATTTTCTTCACTTTTTCTGTTGTTGTGTTTTGCTGGTCACGGGGCTTGAATTCAGGCCTGGGCATTGTCCCTAAGCCTCTTTGAGTACTCTACCACTTGTGCTTGCCTTGCATGCATGAGGCCCTGGGTTTGAATCCTCAGCACCACATAAGCAAAAAGAAAAATGCCGGAAGTGGTGCTGTGGCTCAAGTGGTAGAGCGCTAGCCTTGAGTTGAAGAGCCCAGTGCCCAGAAGGGACAGTGCCTAGGCCCAGAGTTCAGGCCCCACGACCGGACCCAAAAAAAAAAAAAAAAAAAAATCTGAGTACTCTACCACTTGAATCAAAGGCCCACTTCCGGCTTTTTCTGAGTAGTTTACGGGAGATGCCTCATGGTCTTTCTGCCTGAGCTGGCTTTGAACTGTGATTCTCCTATCTCAGCGTCCTGTATAGCTAGGTATGAGCCACCAGCACCCAGCTATAGACTAGATTTTCTTAAAAGAGGATTGCCTTAGCAGTTTAGCCATGTAACTAAGCAGTCATTAATATATTCATATAGGTTTTACACTGTTTTGTGTGTGCTTTATGACTTTTTTTTACTAATTTATATTTTATTTCATTTTTTTATCTAGGATTTCTTCTTTTTTTTTTTTATTGTGAAAATACCGTACAGAGGGGTTGCAATTACAAGGGCAAGATAATGAGTACATTTCTTATCAAGCATTGTTGCCTCCTCCTTTGTTTCCTCTTCCCATCCCTTCCCATCTCCCCATCCCTCGCTTTTTTTTTTTTTTTTTTGCTGGTCCTGGGTCTTGAACTCTGGGCTGGGGTTCTACCCTGTGCTCTTCAGCTCAAGGCAAGCACTCTTACCACTTGAGTCTCGGTGCCACTTCCTGCTTTCTGGGGGTTAATTGGAGATAAGAGTCTTTCCTGCCTGGGCTGGCTTTGGGCTGAGATCCTCAAATCTCAGCCTCCTGAGTAGCTATGATTACAGGCATAAGACACTGGCTCCTACCCCCTCCCTTTCTTTAAAATGCAGGTCCTAGCACTTGAACTCCATGCCTGGGTGCTGTCTCCAGGAGCTTTTTCACTCAAGCCACAGCTCCACTCTGGCTTTTTGGTGATTGATTGGAGATCTACTGCCCAAGCTGGCTTTGAATCCAGATCACAGCCTCCTAATTAACTAGAATTTCAGGCATGAGCCACTACAACCTAGCAACCTTTCTCTCCCTTTTAAAGAGTAATTTCTTGTTTTGAAATTATTTTTAGGGGCTGGGAAGATTGCTCAGTGGTAGAGCGCTTGCCTTGCATGCTCAAGGCCCTGGGTTCGATTCCTCAGCACCACATAAGCAAAAAGAAAAAAAGCCGGAAGTGGCGCTGTGGCTCAAGTGGTAGAGCGCTAGCCTTGAGCTGAAGAGCTAAGGCCCAGGCCCAGAGTTCAGGCCCCACGACCGGACCCAAAAAAAAAAGAAATTATTTTTAGAAATACCAAAAAAGTTGTAAACTCAAGCAAATGAGCACCTGCAATGAATTAGCTTAGTAGGCTCAAATAGTAAGCACCGAGTCAAAAAGCTGAGTGATAGATGGGGACAGGCAGGAAAACTGGAGAATGAGGGAAGGGGTGATATTGTCCAAAAAGAAAGGTACTCTTTTCCCTCCCCCACGGTATAACCCCTGCTTTCACTGGTGTTGGTATCATTTGTAGAGGGAAAGGGAAAAAACAAATCGTTTAAATAGGGATACAGATGGACCCATTGCAACAATGAGATGTACAAGTCATTATGTCGAAAAACTTTGGGGTGGGAATTGGGTAGGGGGGCGGGGGGGGGGATAGGAAGGGACGGAAAGGGGAAACAAAGGAGGAGGCTACAATGTTTGATAAGAAATATACTCACTGGGCTGGGAAGGTGGCTCAGTAGTAGAGCGCTTGCCTTGCATGCATGAGGCCCTGGGTTCGATTCCTCAGCACCACATAAGCAAAAAGAAAAAAGCCGGAAGTCGCGCTGTGGCTCAAGTGGTAGAGCACTAGCCTTGAGCTGACAAGCGGAGGGATAGCACCCAGGCCCAGAGTTCAGGCCCCACAACCAGACCACCCCCCCCAAAAAAGCAATGTACTCATTATCTTGCCAATTAAAAAAAAAAAAGAAAAAGAAAAAAGGGGCTGTGGGTTTAGCCCAGCAGAAGGGCGCCCGCCCGGCATGCACAAGGCCCTGGGTTCAGTCCTCAGCCCTGGGGGAAAAAAAAAAAAGAAAAATGAAGGTACTCTTTACCTGACTTATATAACTGTAATCCTTCTATATATCACCTCTATAATATTTTTTTAAATCTACTAAAGCCAAATAAAACAATAATAAGTGACTAAAAATAAAGCCAAGTGAAGCCAAGCACTGGTGGCTTACGCCTGTAATTTTAGCTGTACTGGAGGCTGAGATATGAGGATTGCGCTTCAAAACCAGCCTGGGCAAGTAAGTCCATGATACTCTTCTCTCCAATTGACCATCAGAAAAACCAGAAGTGGAGCTGTGGCTCAAAGTGGTAGAGCACTAGCCTTAAGCAAAAGAGCTTAGGGATAGAGCCCTGAATTTAAGCCCCAGTATTTGCATTAAAAAAAAAAAAACCTAGGCAATTCGGGCTGTTATTCAAAATAACAATATTTTAAATTGTTGACAATATAACTCCTGACAGCTAAAGTGAAGCTACAGACAGGCACTGGTGGCTCATGACTGTAATCTTAGCTACTCAGGAGGCTGAGAACTGGGGATTACAGTTTGAAGCCAGCTGGGGCAGAAAAGTCTTTGAGACATTTATGTCTGATTTCTGTGGTTCAAGGAGTAGCTTTGAGCAAAAAAGCTCAGTGCCCTGAGTTCAAGTCCCAAAACTGGCACACAAAAATAATAATACTGAAGATAAAAATTGTTTTAATAAGTGGAAAGAGACTAATCTGCCTGAGAGAAAAAATCCTGAATGATGTATGTAAATACTTTTCCTGTTCAGGAGGTAAAACATGGATTACTTTCTAAAGTAGGAAAAGGAAAAGTAGCAACTTTGTATTAAAAAAAATAAAATAAAAAACCTGATAAATAACCACATTAAACCAAGGGACGAAGGTTCAAGTCACTAGTAAATAATGTTTGTAGGTAAGAATATAAGTATACTTCACAGTTGTGGCATTCCTCCCCACAGACAATTCACAGGCCCAGGCTCCATCATAAAATACATCAGAAAAAACAACAGGGCTAGGAAGGTGGCTCAGTGGTAGAGTGCTTGCCTCACATGCAAGAGGCCCTGGGTTCAATTCCTCAGCACCATATAAGCAGAAAAAGCCGGAAGTGGCACTGTGGCTCAAGTGGTATAGCGCTAGCCTTGAGCTGAAGAGCTGAGGGACAGTGCCCAGGCCCAGAGTTCAGGCCCCACGACCAACAACAACAAAAAAACAACAGGAGTACATTCAACCAGGGACCTCACTGCTACTGATCAAGAATGTCTTGGTTGCAGGGTGCCAGTGGCTTATGCCTGTAATCCTAGCTACTCAGGAGACTGAGATCTGAGGATCTCAATTCAGTCAGCCTGGGCAGAAAAATCCATGAGACTCTTATCTCCAATTAACCACTAGAGAACCAGAAGTGGTTCTGTGGCTCAAGTGGTGGAGCACTCCCTTGAGCTGAAGAGTTCAGGGACAGCACCCAGGCCCAGAGTTCAATCCCCACGACTGACAAAACAGAAACAAAAACAAAAACAAAAAAACCCCACAAGACTACTAACCACTGTCACAGACCAAGAGATTTAAAATACATAACAACTCAATACAAGATGGTATCTTAGACTAGATCTAGAATGAAAAAAAAAATTAAGTCTGAACTTTATAGCTTATAGCAGCATACCAAGGTTAGTTTTTTTTCTTGTTATTATAAAGGTGATATACAGAGGGATTACAGTTATGTAAGTCAAATAGAGTATATTTCTGTTTCTTTCTTTTTTTTTTTGGTCCCTCATGTGCCTGAACTCTGGGCCTGGGCACTGTCCCGCAGCTCTTCAGCTCAAGGCTAGTGCTCTACCACTTGAGCTACAGTGCCACTTCCAGCTTTTTCTGCTTATGTGGTGCTGAGGAGTCGAACCCAGGGCCACATGCATGCAAGGCAAGCACTCTAACCACTGAACCACCTTCCCAGCCCCTAGAGTATATTTCTCTTTAGACAATATCACCCCTTCCCTTGTTCTCTCCCAGTTTTTCCCTCCCAGCCCCACCCATCAGTAAGTTTCTTAATTTCAACAAATATACCAAAGAAATTTAAGGTCTTAATAATAAGGAAAACTGGGTGTATGGCACACTCAAGATTCTTTCTATATGGGCTGGGAAGGTGGCTCAGTGGTAGAGTGCTTGCCTTGCAGGCCTGAGGCCCTGGTTCGATTCCTCAGTACCACATAAGCAAAAAGAAAAAAGCTGGAAGTGACGCCGTGCAAAAAGAAAAAAGCTGGAAGTGGCGCCGTGGCTCAAGTGGTAGATCGCTAGCCTTGAGCTGAAGAGCTGAGGGACAGCACCCAGGCCCAGAGTTCAGGCCCCACGACCAGACCCCCCCCCAAAAAAAAAATTCTAGTCTGGGCATTGTGGCACACACTTGTAACCCCACCATTCAGGAAGTAGAAGTAGTCTGAGGCCAGCCTGGGCTATATAGCAAAATCCAATCTAAAAAAAAATAAGCCCCCTCTGGGAAGGTGGCTCAGTGGTACAGCGCTTGCCTTGCATGCATGAGGCCCTGGGTTCGATTCCTCAGCACCACATAAGCAAAAAGAAAAAAGCCGGAAGTGGCTCTGTGGCTCAAGTGGTAGAGCGCTAGCCTTGAGCTGAAGAGTTGAGGGACAGCGCCCAGGCCCGGAGTTCAGGCCCCATGACGGGACCCCAAAAAAAAAAAAAGCCCCCAAAAAACAAAAAACCCAAAGCCCAAAAAAATCAATAAGCATTTCCCAGAAATATCCAGGAGGGTTAATCTAACCTTAGCTACATATTGAAATTTTATGTCTCAAAAACTAACAGCAATGAGTCCCTAAATAATAAGTTTACTTGAAATTTATACAGAAGTCTTTATTACCTAATACTCATTTGTAATTTTCTAAATTAGCTACTGTCAGCATCATAGGTAAGAAACTGAGATTCTTGCTCGACACATAGCTAGCTTGGTAAACTGTGGAATTAGGATAAGAACATAAAATATTTCTGGTTAAACAACTGCCTAGCATACACAAGGCCCTGAGTCCCACCTCCAACACCATAAAAATATTCATATATGCTTATTCAATACTACTTTTCTGATAATACTAAATGTATAGCTTTACCCTATCCTTCAAAATTAAGTTAACCTCTAGGTATCAGAGATTCTTATCTCCAGATTCTTATCTCAAATTAACCACCAAAAACACAGAAATGGTACCACGGTTCAAAGTGTAGAGCACTAGACTTGAGTACAAAGCTCAGGGGCAGCCGGGCGCTGGTGGCTCACGCCTGTAATCCTAGCTACTCAGGAGGTTGAGATCTGAGGATCACGGTTCAAAGCCAGCCCGGGCAGGAGAAACTGTGAGACTCCTATCTCCAATAAACCACCAGAAAACCGGAAGTGGCGCTATAGCTCAAGTGGTAGAGCGCTCGCCTTGAGCTGAAGAGCTGAGAGACAGCTCCCAGGCCCAGAGTTCAAGCCCCACGACCGACAAAAAAAAAAAAAAAAGCTCAGGGGCAGAGCCCAGGCCCTGAGTTCAAGCTGTAGGACCAGAACAAAGGAAAAAAACATGAACCAACTGACAAGAGACTCCTCAAAGACATTTTACATAAAATTGTAAAAAGTTAACCAAGAAAAACTAAATAATACAATTGTCTTATGTTCATCTACCTTCTTTGTAGTCAGCGTATTTTGTATGTGTGACTGTGTGTTCTGATCCTGGGGCTTGAACTCCAAACTCAGGTCTGGGCACTGTCATCCCTGAGCTTCTTTGCTCAAGGCTAGTACTCTACCATTTGAGCCAGAGCTTCACTTACACTTTTTTGGTAGTTAACTGGAGGTGAGAGTCTCAAAAACTTTCCTGCCCAGGCTGGCCTTGAGCCACTATTCTCAGATTTCAGCTACCTGAGTAGCTAGGTACAAACCACTAGCACATAGCTGTGTTTATTTTTTTAAGTTAGAGTCCTAGCTAGGCTAGGTTCGTGTCTGCAATCCTAGCTACTTCTGAAACTAGATCATATGATCAAGGTTTGAAGCTATCAGAGCAAAAAAGTCTACTCTGATCTCCAATTGACCAACAAAAAAAGTAAAGTGGGTGTGGCTCAAGTAGTATAGAGCCAGCCTTGAATGGAAAAAGCCAAACACAAAGACTTGCCTAGTGTTCTTGAGGGCCTGACAGGACAACAATGACGACGATGAAGACAACGAAGAAGGAAGAAAAATGAAGAAAGAAGGAAAAAAAGAAGCCAGGAATGGTGGTGCTTAGGCCTATAATCCCAGTATTGAAACCAAAGAGAGACAGATAGAGACAGAGACAGGCAGGCAAGCATATATGCCTGCACACATGTACAGACAAAGAAGAAGCATTATGCATACAAAACACTAGTACTATGTAATATATCCAAGACTGGATACAGTGGCTCTTGCCTATAATCCCAGCTACTAGAGGCAGGTATCTGGAAGACCACAATTCAAAGCCAGCTTGAACAGAGAAGTCAATGAGACTTCATCTTTAGAATAACCTACAAAAAGCAGGGTTAGAGATACGGTTTGAGAGGTAGAACACCAGCAGAGCAAGCAAGCTGAGTGACCACAAGGCTCAGTACTGAGGAAAAAAAGTGTGCCTGCCTAAGAAGCCCAAGGTGGGTTTGCCAAGTAGGACTTAGGATTGCTGGGTGTCTGTTACTTATGCTTATAATTCTAGATGCTCGGGAGGCTATTGTCTAAGGTTTGAAGTCCAAAGCCATCCTATGCAGGAAAGTCTGTGAGACTCTTATTTCTAATTAACCATCAAAAAGCTAGAAGTGGAGCGGTGGCTCATGGAGTGCTATCCTTGAGTGAAAAAGCAAAGGAAAGCACCCAGGCACTGACTAAAAGCCCCAGTCCCACCAAAACAAAAATAAACATATCCTTGTTTGACCTAAGTTAAAACTAGATTAACCCACAATGTGCAAAACACAAAACTTTCTATAATGCTTTCAAAAAACGAGCTGAGAATGCCGTTGCCAGTAGCTCATGCCTGTAATCCTAGCTGCTCAGCATGCTGAGATCTGAGGATCATGTTTAAAAGCCAACCTGGGCAGGAAAGTCCCTGAGACTCATCTCCAATTAACCACCAGAAAACCGGAAGTGGTGCTGCTTGTGGCTCTAGTGGTAGAGCTTGCCTTGAGCTGAAGAGCTGAGGGACAGCGCCCAGGCCCAGAGTTCAAGCCCCATGACTGAAGAAAAAAAAAAAAAAAAAAAAAAAAAAGAGCTGAGTGCCAGTAGCTCACATCAGTAATGCTATCTACTTGGAAGGCAAAGATGGAGAGGATTGAGGCTCAAGCCTAGCCTAGGCAAAAATGTTTGCAAGACACAGAGGAAAAAGAAGGTGATGATGGTAGAGAAAGTATAAACAGTTTTATGGTATAAAGTAGCCTAAACAAAAATTGAGTCTCTAGTTCAAAAATAACCCAAGCAGCTGGGCACCAGTGGCTCATGCCTGTAAGGTTCAAAGCCAGCCAGAGAATGAAAGTCTGTGAGACATTTATCTCCAATTAACCACCAAAAAGCTGGAAGTGGAGCACAGAGTACTAACTAGTCTTAGGTGAAAATGCTCAGGTACAGCACCCAGGTCCTGAGTTCACTCAAGACCCAGGATAGGGGGAGGGGTGGTAGGGGAAGTACTTCAGATAATTCCTTAACCTCAGTTAACTGTCAATTCTAGTCAACAAAAAGCCTCTAAAGCAGACGATCAAAATGTACACAGATCTGGTGACAGTGGCCTGTAATCCTAGTTACTCAAGAGGCCGAGATAGTAAGTCTAGAGACTCTTTCCTCCAGAAAACTAGAAGTAGACTGTGGCTCAAAGTGGTTGAGAGCATGCCTAGAGCAAAAGAGCTCAGGGTCAGTGCCCAGGCCCTGAGTTCAAGCCCCAGGCCAACCAAAAAGCAAAAAGTAAAAAAAGTGTACAAAGGGCTGGGAAGGTGGCTCAGTGGTAGAGCGCTTGCCTTGCATGCATGAGGCCCTGGGTTCGATTCCTCAGCACCACATAAGCAAAAAAAGAAAAAAGCCGGAAATGGCGCTGTGGCTCAAGAGTGGTAGAGCACTAGCTTTGAGCTACAGAGCTGAGGGACAGCGTCCAGGCCGAGTTCAGGCCCCATGACCGGACCCAAAAAAAAAAAAAAAGTATACAGAATTATACAGTTGGATTAATTCACTTCTCATAGCTGAGAATTTTGTGGGAGTTTAATTTTTGGTCCCAGGACAACATAATATTTCTGGAAGAAGTATCAAAAACATCCTTTCACCTTAACTGTGGATGGATGGCAGCTTCAACAAAGAGTATCAGGATAGCAAATGGATAAATTCCTAACTCCCATGGAACCCAGGCCTAGATTCATGCTGGACAACTGCTCTACCATTAAGCTGTAGCACATTTCTTCTCACGTAATTCTGTATTTAATCAAATGCAATATTTATCTATCAATGCTACCTTTAAAGTACTTTCTTTTGTTCTACTCATATTAAGGCTTTATGTATGCAAAACAGCAAACACAAAACCTTGGTTAATAACTGTCAATTTAAGTGACTACAAAATAAGTTAAGTCATTATAATAAGAGAAAAGGGCGTATTTTATCACATAAGCCAATTCCCAAATGGTTCAGTGACTGTATCTCATTTTTGGCCACTATGGTAACATGTGACCTTAGGAAAAGAAATGTTACAGAGTTTTAGTTTTATCATCCATACATATACTAATCTACCTCAAAAAGTAGTCAGAGAACAAATAAAAATGGATACCAAGCTCAACAGCAACAAGGTTCTACAGGAATGTTTATGACAATGTTAAATGGTAACATTTTAGAGAATACCATTCCAAAGGTATCCTTGACAAATGCAGATTAGTCCTAACTACAAGTTTTCGACTAAATATCACCATCCTTTAAAGTGAAAACAATAAATCAAAATAATAAGCACTTATGAGGCCCGTATCCAATGAATATAAAGTACAAATACCAATTAAAACCTGTCGACTGCCGTGCTAAGGATAAAAATTATATATCTAGCACAAGTTAAACTTTCATTTAAATGACTGTGCAAAGTGTCATACCAAACCAGCAGCAATGCCAGAATACAAAAAGTCTTCACTGCAATTAACTATTAGGCTTACATAATACAGCATCTTTCTTCATGAAGTAAAAAATTTCCCAAAATGTTTGATCATAAACAACTAGGATTCACTCTACAGCTAAAATCTCCAGAATAGATTTGCTTTTCAGAATTCATACTGTAGACCATTAGTTTCATCTTAAAGCAACCTGTCAAGTAAGATGTATTTGTGTGGGTTTTGTTGTTGTTGTTGTTGTTGTTGTTTTACAGAAGATTGGTGGCAGGGGCTGGGAAGGTGGCTCAGTGGTAGAGTGCTTGCCTTGCATGCCTGAGGCCCTGGGTTCGATTCCTCAGCACCACATAAGCAAAAAGAAAAAAGCCGGAAGTGGCGCTGTGGCTCAAGTGGTAGAGCACTAGCCTTGAGCTGAAGAGCTGAGAGACAGCGCCCAGGCCCAGAGTTCAGGCCCTACAACAGGACCCAAAAAATAATAATAATAATAATAAGATTGGTGGCAAAGGTTACCAATCATAACAAAGAAAGTTCAATTAAAAAATCTGTCTGGGGGCTGGGAAGGTGGCTCAGTGGTAGAGCGCTTGCCTTGCATGCCTGAGGCCCTGGGTTTAATTCCTCAGCACCACATAAGCAAAAAGAAAAAAGCCGGAAGTGGCACTGTGACCCAAGTGGTAGAGCGCTAGCCTTGAGTGCCCCCAGTCCCAGAGTTCAGGCCCCACGACTGGACCCAAAAAAAAAAAAAAAAAAAAAAATCTGTCTGGGGATCAGCATGGATGGCTCAAGCCTCCAATTCTAGCTACTCAGGTGACTGAGATCAGAAGATCTGGGCAGGAAAACTAAGTGACACTCTTATCTCCAATTAACCACCCAAAAGCTGGAAGCAGAGCTGTGGTTCAAGTGGTAGAGACCACGTCAAGGTCATGAGTTCAAGCTCCAGGAACAATCAACAAACACAGATACAACATAATTTCCTAGGTTCCATCAGCCAAGTACTTCTACAAAAAGACAATTTCTTTTATTTTAGTTAATATCACAAGCCAGGTCCACTTAAAACCAACTGAGCCTTAAGTCCCTTTGGAAAAGGCATGCATGACTCACTGCTTTAGAACTTAATGGGAAGAGTTGGAAAATATATTGTAATATTTTGCCTTGGGCTTGTTTATTAAGACAGCTCTATCTTAATACTGACAACTTCTAATTTTTACAGCTTACTTATTAAGGTGACAAATTATGAATATGAACAACATGTAAACAAAAAGGTCTTATTTTTTCCTGGATACTCATCTCTGCCAACTTAGAACATAACTAAGAGGAAACAAAATGTTTTTCTTTAGTATAGACAATTCAACAGGGATGCGCTAAAAAGGCAAATACTATGAGATATTAATTTTTTCCTTCTGCAAAGCATCTCCAAATCTCTTCCACACCAGAAATACTTTATCTGGAAAATTACACAATAAAATTTTAAAATACTGAGCATCCCATCACAATGCAAGTTTTATAATTACAAGATTGTAAAAAATTAAAGTAGTTAATCTCAAAATTCGGCAAAAGATTCAGGGTCAGATTTACCAGAAACACGTACACACACACACACACACCAGAAACACGTACGTGTACACACACACACACACACACACACACACACACACACACACACACACACACACACACACACACACACACACACACACACACACACACACACTTGCTCTCTTAACTCAGAACAAATTACATTAAGCTCATAGTCATTGAAAAATCACCACTCAGTATGCGGCTTTTGTGGATGGGGTATGTCAAACATACCATATGGTGAATTAATATTCCCAACTGACTCATTCCTTCCTGTCTTAACCCATCTACTTTCTAATCATATTAAAAACAACAAAAATGTAAGGTTATAAATTGGGATACACTTGTAAGGTTGACCAAAATGACATTTACTATGTAATTTTAATACTCTTAAAAAAATGACTACTCCAATTAAAGGACCTTCCCTACTTCATGATGTTTCCGAAAAAAGAGATTTTTAATACAAAGTAGCCTTCAATGCAAATTATTTTATCCTTTTATTTTCTCATCTTTGATGCTCATTACTTAAAATCAAAAACAGACTACTGTTTCAGTGTGAACTAAAGTAAAAGAAAACATTTGTCGTATTCTTACTAAGGGGTTTTTAAATAGTATAGCGACTCCTATTTCTTGCCCAATATTTCTGGCATTTATTAATTTATACTTATTTGACCAGAATGACCAAAAATCATAAGAGCTTAAATTTATGCCTAAGTAGTTTACATATATATGCACACACAAAAATAGACAATAAGTGCCTGCTTGAGGAGGGACACTGCTTGTATTCCAGTTACTCAATGCCCATACTGCAGGGTGGTGGAAGAAGGGGAAGGTGGAAAATCCTATAAGACATGAAACATTAAGATTTACTACAGAGAAATGTTTTTGTTTTGGCTATAATTAGTATCAAATTAGTTGCAAAATACAAAAAAAAATTAGAGAAAAAAATGCTATGAAGGGGCAATCTAGCATTTCACAGCTTCTGCTCTCTTACTCCACCCAGTCTTCTCAGCTCAATGGCTGTTCACAGCATCCACAAATATTATTAGCCCATTTTTTAAAAAGGAGATGGAGGATGTACCAAAATAGGGCTTGGTCCAGTAAACATATGCAGAAATGTTATATGAAAAACGAGGTTCCTTTTTTAAAAAAATACATACTAATTTCACATTTCTTTTAGGAATAGTCTCCGAACAATCCAAACAATGATCATTTATAATAGAACATGAAAGAATAAAACACCCCCAAATACAGATTACATTTCTATGTTTAAAAAAAAAAAACCTCCAATTTGCAACTGCCAAGTATTTTGCAAAAGTATGTCCGGACAGACACCCATTAGAGATTAAAAGCTAGCTAATGCCTTAAAACCAAATCAGAACGTTTTAAGTAAGAGCTTTTTATACACATCCACCATCGTATCAAAATGGGCATTCCCAAAGTAGGAAATATTCCTGATTAAGGGATTGAACCCTGCAGTAATCAAGCTCTGCTACGTGAGGTGGGGGTGGGGGAGATATTTAAGCAAACACTCCTGTGGTAAAGGGGATGACAATATTACTAGTATGAAAGGCCCACAGTCCTCTCCGCCCTAACCTCAAAAAGAAATTCACACAAAACAACCACCCTCAACAAAAATGGAATTGCTAAAAATGGCTACATTTTTTGTTTTGCCTTTAAAACGTTATGACTCTTCAGGATTGTGAGCTTAGAGGTTGGAATTACAGTAATGTCTTTATTTTCTCCTGATTACTCCTTAAGGAAAGGGGGAGGGGAATCTTGGCATGACATCGCCCATTGAGAAGAGACCACAAATCTGGTGCTTCTCTTCAAAAACACAATTTCTTAACCAAAAGGACTGACATGTATTAGACCCAAATCTCAACGTCAAAGGAAAAATCTCCTGCCCTCCTCCCAATGAGTTTCTTGCTAAGTCACTGAAGAAAGCAGAATAACAAATAAAGCTAGGCACCTTGCTATTTCCTATTTCACGTACTGAAAACCTCCTCTGGCTCTCTGCTGTGATGTTTACTTAGATCGGGAAGAAGCAAAAGGTAATTTCTCACCTGGGAGGCTAGAGAGGGTAAATACAGGCACTGCGTTTCCAAAAAGAGTGGAGAGATGAGATTAGATGAACAGGGGACCTCGAAGCTCTGTGTGCACAACGTCAAAAGACAACTCCCGTCCCAGGAGCCAGTAGCAGAAAGGAAAAACCCTGCTCGATTTTGTCGGATGAACGCTGCAGATCTTTCCCGGGGTCGGCCCGCCCGTCCTTCCAGGATGCTACACTGGGGGGGGGGGGGGGGGGATTGGAGGGGGGAGGCTGGCGGGCCACCCTGGTCAAGTCAACCTCATCCTAAGGACAGGTGGGGGACGGAACGCCTGGAAGGCCGTGTGGGTGCTCGAGCCCAGGCCCCGAGCCGACACCGCGGAAGGGTGGGGACTGCGGAGCTCGCCTCTGCAGCCCAGGAGGAGAGCGTCGAGCCCTTTCCCCAAGATCACAGCTCGACCTGATCTCCACGCCCTTCCCACCCAAGAATACTTTTCCTGCTAAGTCACGGCGGGAGGAGGGCGATCCCGCGTGGAGGGGGGGTGAGGGGGGAAGAATGCCGTGCGGGTGGAGCTGCGGCGGCGCCGGCACCGCGGATCCCCGGCCGGAGGACGCGAGCGAGGGCAGCGCCCTCCCCGGCCGGGCCCCCCTCCTCCGTGCCACTCACTCAACGGCCGTCGCGGCCGCCATTTTGAGAGCGAGGAGAGAAGAAGAAGGAGGAGGAGGCGGCGGCGGCAGGGGGAGGGGAGAATGGGAGGGAGGGGACCGGCGCGGCCACATCGTCAGGCCGCCGGGCCCAGCCCGCCGCCGCCCGAGCGCGGTAAAGGAGACAAGAGGAGAGGAAGGGCGCAGACCGCGCCGCCTTACCGGAGCGCTGCACCGCCGCCTCCGCAGGGCCTCTTCCGTCCTTCACTCCCATCCACCGGCGGGGGAGGGGGAGGGAGAGGGAAGGGAGGAAGGAGGGAGGGAGGGAAGGAGGGAGGGGGAGGATGGCGCGCTGGGCCCGGGCCCGGGGAGGGGGAGGGGAGGGCTGCGGGCGGGCTCCTCGGCCGTTCCGGGGCTCGAGCCGTCGCCCGGCGCTCGCGGTGGTCCTCGCTCGCGCCCGAGCGCTCCCCTGCCGCTCTTTCTCGCTGCCTAGGCCCCGGGGGCACTGCTCCTCCGCCCGCTCACTAGCTATCCTCGGCCGCCGGACTCCGCCGCCGCCCCGCCGCTCCAGCTCCGTCTGTCACAGGAGCTGCCCCAACGCCCTGACGTCACCGCGCCGCCGCCGCCGCGGCCGCCGCCGCCCCAGACCCGCCAGGAAGAGGGAGAGGAGGCGAGGAGGAGCTGCTGCGCACGCGCGGGGGCCGGGCCCAGCTTGGAGCCGCTCTGCCTTCCGCCTAGCGGGGCTGGCTGCCGGCGGCCGGGGCGAGCGAGGTGGGTGGACGGCGGACCCCGCCCTCGAGCGTGCGTGCGTGCGTGCGTGCGTGAGTGCGCGCGCACGAGGCGCGGCTTCTCACGCCGCTGTAACCTTGACCAAAGCCTCGTTTTTCTTACACCGTCGGCCTGACTTGTGATCCCCCCTTCACGCACTCGGATTCTGCCGAGCACCCCGCCCTGCTCTTACTGAGCTCTTCCCGCTTCCCCCGGCCCACAGCTCAGGCCCGGGTAGGACCACCATCCCCGCTTCGGCCTCTCCCCGCCCCCCGCCCCCCGGAAAGAGGAGGGGAGTAGGTTGGTTGGCTGGGAGGGAGAGCTGTTAAGGGTAAAAGGCCCTAGAATGCCGTAATTGTCTTCCTTTGTATCACAGATTTTACAGATTTCTAACTCCCGAGAATTCGCTTTTAGATGTGATTCGCTATTCTTTTCCTTAGTCACCCATCTGAGACTCTCTGGGTCTCCAAACTGAGGCCCAGAAAGAAGACCTGAAACTTTACCCCGAACAAGGGATGTGTGTGTGTGTGTGTGTGTGTGTGTGTGTTGTTTGCTAAATTATGGGTTGAAATATTGATGACAGAAGTCCAGGGGATTTGTAGCCAATTTCTTCCACACCGAGGCACTGATTTTTTTTTTAATGGCTAGATTTGGCGCTCTGAGTAATTCAATATAGAATACGGGAGGGGAGTTGTTTTGTTTTGTTTTTGTGGATTTTTGTAGGGCTTAAACAGGGCCTGGGCGCTGTCCCTGAGCCTCTTTGTGCCGAAGGCTAACTAATGCTCTACCACTGAAGCCACAGCGCCACTTCCGGTTTTTGAGTGGTTAATTGGAGACGAGTCTCCTGGACTTCTCTGCCCAGGCTGGCTTAGAACCTCGATCCTCAGATCTCAGCCTCCTGAGCGGTTAGGATTACAGGCCTGAGCCAACGTTGCCTGGCTGTAGAATACAGTCTAATTGGCTATTGAATAGCATTACTTCATCATTCTTTTGTATTGTCCAAGGAAAATTTCTGAAACAGCTCAGGTTTCTATGTACTGATTTTATTATTTCCCTTTATGTAGGTGAACATACCCAATCTCTTGGGAAGCAGCAGAGATAAAGTCAGTCTTTGGTGTGAATCCTACTGCTACCCAACTTGCCAGAAGTTTGACTCTGTCCTAGGTTTCTGTATAGAATAGACTTGATGGCACATAGTCCCAAATATCTCTGAAGGTCAGCCAGAAGAATCCAGGGAACTTGGACAGCCTGGGGTGATAACAAGATCCTATTTCTTATACAAAAAAGGTAATAATTTTAATCAAATGCTCTAATCACTTTTGTGAGAATACCAAGTTAGTGCACCAAAATGTATCTCACCTTAGTGGGAACTCACAGGTAACTCAAGAAAAACAAGACTGTTGCCTGGAACCAAAACAAATCCTCTTTTATCTGGAAAGATTGTCTCTATCCCAGACTGTGTTCATGAAACACTAGCCTGTGGGGATTGTTTATTTACCTTCCTGAAAATAAGGAACTAGATCAAAAGGTTTTTGGAAGGTCTTGTCCAGGTTTTTCTTTTCTCGAATTGCATAGTTAGAAATGAGAACAAGGCAGGCTCTGGTGGCTCACACCTGTAATTCTAGCTACTCTGGAGGCTGAGATCTGAATCCAGCTTTGAAGCTAGCCTAGGCAGGAAAGTCCATGAGACTATTTCCAATTAACTACCAAAAAGACAAAAATGGAGCTCTAGATCAAATGGCAGGGCACCAGCCTGGAGCCAAAAGCCCAGGGACAGTGCCCAGGCACCGAGTTCAAGCCTCAGGACATGCACAAATAAAAAAAAGAGTGAGAAAGAAACAGAGAGGAAAGAAGCACAGAGGTTCCAGTTGTTATTACATCCAATAACAAGCTGCAAATATACAATAAATATACATCCTTTGCTCTTCAATTTTACCTTTCATTTTTACCTTTTAAAATATTTAGTACTGCTAGATTACAAGCTGCTTTATGTTCAGTAAGCTGAGTGACTCATTTATTTCTTTTTTTAATAAATGCTCTAAAAGTCAACAAAATTGCTTAGAAATCAGAAGCACATTGCTAAATGCCAATTCAATACAAACAGTCCTCACCTCTATAAACCTTGAGCTCACTGGCTTTTAGATTTAGAAAAAATATATCTGAATTATGTCATTATGTACAAAGTTGAGATCAGATTTCACTTCAATAGTATCTTTAAAAGGACAGAAAACATTCTTTGGGGAAAATATAAAAATTTTCTCTCTAGATTATAATTTTTTTGAACAGAAAACTGAGTTACAGGCTTAGTTTGGTATGGAGCAATGTGCTGTGGCTGGTGCACTTGCCTTTCAGTTGGTACTGTTATAAATCCATTTTAATAAATACTTGTCTACTGTAAGTGGAGAATTTAATATCTATGCTATCAATCATAATTATTAAGGCCTTACACAAAATCTACTGTATCCATCCAGGAAACATTTAATAATGGATATTTTGAATGATGTTTCTTGAAAAAAAAGATAAACATCCGTTTTCCTTAAACCAATCTAACAGTCTCCCCATTCATTTGAATTGTAAATCTTTATTTTTCCAGCAGACATTTTCAAAATGGAAACATTTGTTTCAATTGCTGCTGTAAAATTAGTGTTACTTTAAACATTTCTGCAAATAAGCTGACTGTAGGAAACACTCCAAAAATACTGCTGTTGGGGACAGAACAAAATGTCTTCTATAACTATCTCCAGAGCAAAAACCTGTTTACAATGAATACAAAAGTGAAAGTATTATTTTGAGAATCCAACTGGCCTCTGTAGTTTTATAGGTAAATGGACCTTGTTGTTCATGCAGATTGAATTTTTTTTAAAAGTAGCTAATAATGAGAAGAAAACTGTTGAGCAAACAAGTTATATGAATGGAAGTCCCATTTAAAGATGAACCTTAGGTGGGCATGGAAGCTCAGGTCTGTAATCCTAGCTACTCAGAAGGCTGAGATCTAAAGATTGCAGTTCGAAGCCAGCCAGGAAAGTATGAGATTCTTATCTCCAAGTAACTACCAAAAAGCTGGAAGTAAAACTGTGGCTCAAGTGGTAGAGCACTAACCTTGAGAAAAAAGAAAAAACAACAACCCTCAGGGACAGTGCCCAGGTCCTGAGTTCAAGCTGTAGGACCAGCACAAAGGAAAAGAACATGACCCAACTAACAAGAGATGAGACTCCTCAAAGACATTTTTACATAATTTGTATACCTGCCTTTCTATAAAGCACTGATACGTCAAAGAGGGCAATCCAACTAGACCAGTCACTCTTCATGACAGCCTCATGTGTCACGAAGATTGAGGCCATAGAACAAATTAAAGGCTATTTCCAAAGTGAAACTCTCAGCCAGGACGTACAAAGTATTTAAAAGTATTTAAAAGTATTTAAAATCTAAAATCATAGAGAAGTTTTCATGTTTTCTTTTTTTGTTTAGTTGTACAAAGGGTTTCAACTGATAGATTTTAGAGTGTTAATGTAAAGGAACAATACAAAAGGTTATATCAAATTTGTGTCACCACATAGACTAGGCAGATTCAAACAAGCTTTCGTCTTTATGCCTGTTACTATATGTAGTTGGGTAAAAGAAACATCTAGTGGGGAATATACAGAAGTGTTTATAGGAATGATTTCACATGGAGTTTTTTGTGTGTATGTCAGTCCTGAGGATTGAACTCAGGGGCTGGGTACTGTCCCTAAGCTTTACTCCCCCCACCCTCCAAGACTAGTCTTCTACCACTTGAGCAACAGCTTTGAGTCATGGTGCTTAGATCTCAGCCTCCTGAGTAGCTAGGATTAAAGGTGGGAGTCACTGGCACCCAGCTATAAATGGCTAAAATTTTTATGCATTCATTCAACAAATACTTGAGGGTTTTGCCCACATCAGCCCCTGTGTTAGGTGATAGGTAAACAAAACTATCTCCTGAGATCATAATTTATATTCTTACAGAAGACACTGATTAAAAAAAAAAAATCCGGAAGTGGCGCTGTGGCTCCAGTGGTAGAGCGCTAGCCTTGAGCTGAAGAGCTGAGGGACAGCGCCCAAACCCACGACCGGACCAAGAAAGAAAGAAAGAAAGAAAGAAAGGAAGGAAGGAAGGAAGGAAGGAAGGAAGGAAGGAAGGAAGGAAGGAAGGAAGGAAGAAAGAAAGAAAGAAAGAAAGAAAGAGGGAGGCCTGGGAAGGTGGCTCAGTGGTAGAGCGCTTGCCTTGCATTCCTGAGGCCCTGGGTTCCATTCCTCAGCACCACATAAGCAAAATGAAAAAATCCAGAAGTGGCGCTGTGGCTCAAGTGGTAGCCTTTCTTTCTTTCTTTCTTTCTTTTTTGGTCGGTCGTGGGGCCTGAACTCTGGGCCTGGGCGCTGTCCCTCAGCTCTTCAGCTCAAGGCGAGCGCTCTACCACTTGAGCTACAGCGCCACTTCCGGTTTTCTGGTGGTTTATTGGAGATAGGAGTCTCGCGGTCTTTCCTGCCCGGGTTGGCTTTGAACCGCGATCCTCAGATCTCAGCCTCCTGAGTAGCTAGGATTACAGGCGTGAGCCACCAGCGCCCGGCTTCTGTGAGACTTTTATCTCCAATCAACAACCAGAAAACAGGACTTGGTGCTGTAGCTCAAAGTGACAGAGCACTAGCCTTGAGCAAAAAGAGCTAAGGGACGTGACCTAGGCTCTGACTTTAAGTCCTACAACCAATAACAACAACAACAACAACAATGAAAGTGATACCCAAAGGAAATGGTGACAAAATGAGCAGGCAATCAATAGCACTGAGAGGGAGAAAAATAGGAAGGATGACATTGGTGAGGGTATAAGGGAATATACCCTATGGAATGATATTTAAATTGGTAGGATAGCTGCATAACTATAGATTATAAAACAGCAAATATAAAGACCTGAGATACATATAAACATCAGGTCCAAGCAAATGAAATCAGGAGTGAGGAAGGCTTCTTGGCTACACTGTGTGGGTTCATTTCAGTCATATTATTCTCTGAAGATCCCAGCAGAGAAAAGTAATGGGAAAGGCAAGATCAGAAATCTGGGTGTGAATCAGATGAGCAAGTCCTTGAGAAAATATCAAGGACTTTGGGTTTTCATTTTTGTAGCTGAAAATCAGATTTTAAAAATGTGGTAGAACACACCTTGAGCAAAAGAAGCTCAAGGACAGCACCCAAGCCCAGAGTTCAAGCCCCAGGACTAGCCAAAAATTTGTCAGTTGTGGGGCTTAAACTCGGCCTGAGCACTGTCACTGAGCTCTTCAGCTCAAGGCAAGTGCTCTACTACTTGAGCCACAGCACCACTTCTGGTTTTCTGATGGTTAATTGGATATAAGAGTCTCATGGCCTTTCCTGCCTGGGCTGGCTTTGAACCATGATCCCTGAGGATCATCTCAGCCTCCTGAGTAGTTAGTATAGATGTGAGCCACTGGTGCCCAGCTCAGCTGAAAATTTAAAATATATGTGTGTGCCCTTTGCTTTTTGATCTTAAGAATTTAAAATAAAACAGTACTGTATCTTTTTATTATAACACATTTCAAATACAAAAGTAGACAGAATGAAATAATGAAACCTCATGTTCCTGTGGCCAGGTTTGACAATTATAAATTTGTAGCTAATTTGTATCATCTATACTCACCCATTTCCTCCTTCAATAGTAGTTGGGAGCATATACTAAATATCACGTAAGTTCAACTTTTAATAGTTTAATAAGGGCTGAGTATGGTGGTACACACCTGTAATCTCAGCACTCTGGATAAGGCAGAAACATGGAAAGAAGTTTCTAGCCAACTTTGGATACTTCATTGGATTAAGAAATGTGTGAGGGGCTGGGAAGGTGGCTCAGTAGTAGAGTGCTTGCCTTGCATGCATGAAGCCCTGGGTTTGATTCCTCAGCACCACGTAAGAAAAAAGCCTGAAGTGGCGCTGTGGCTCAAGTGGTAGAGCGCTAGCCTTGAGCTGAAGAGCTGAGGGACAGTGCCCAGGCCCAGAGTTCAGGCCCCACACCCATACCCCTCCTCCCCCCCAAAAAAAAGAAATGTGTGAATTAGGTACTGGTGATTCAGTCCTTTAATACTAGCTACCTTGGAAGCTGAGTTTGGAAGAATCAAGTTTCAAGGCTAGCCCAGCAGACAAGTTCAAAAGACCTCTTGTCTGGGTCTGGGAAAGTGGCTCAGTGGTAGAGCGCTTGCCTTGCATGCATGAGGCTCTGGGTTCGATTCCTCAGCACCACATAAGCAGGAAAAAAAAAAAAGCTGGAAGTGGAGCTGTGGCTCAAGTGGTAGAACGTGCTAGCCTTGAGCTGAATAGCTGAGGGACAGCACCCAGGCCCAGAGTTCAGGCCCCAGGACCGGGCCCCCCCCCAAAAAAAAAAAGACCTCTTGTCAACTAAGAGAATATCTGGTATCCTAACTATGATAGGAAGCCTAAAATAGATGGGAGGCTCTCAGCCCAGGCAAATACCCAAGCAACAATTAAGACCCTTGTCTTAAAAATCACCAACCAGCCAAGCGCTGGTGGCTCACGCCTGTAATCCTAGCTACTCAGGAGGCTGAGATCTGAGGATCACAGTTCAAAGCCAGCCTGGGCAAGAAAGTTCGTGAGACTCTTATCTCCAATAAACCACTAGAAAACTGGAAGTGGCACTGTGGCTCAAGCGGTAGATTGCTCGCCTTGAGCTGAAGAGCTGAGGGACAGTGCCCAGGCCCAGAGTTCAAACCCCACAACCAACAAAAAAAAAAAGAAAAAAAATTACCAACCAAATCACAGCCAGATGCTGTGATACCTCACACCTGTAATCTTAGCTACTCAGAAGGCTGAGATTTGGGGGTCACAGTTTGAAGCCAGCTAGAACAGGAAGTCTAGGAGGCTCTTTATCTCCAACCAAAAAGCCCCAAGTAGAGCTGTGGCTCAAGTGGGAGGGAGCTATTCTTGAGCAAAAAAAATCTCAGAGAGAACCCCCAGGCCCAAGTTCAAGCCCCAGGACTGGCACAAAACAAAACAAAAATAAAAAAGCATAGCAAAAGGGCTGGAGGCATGGCTCAACAGTAGAGTGCCTACAAGTGTAAGACCCTGAGTTCAAACCCCAGTACCACCAAAAAAAAAAAAAGTGTAATAATTAGGCACAGTGGTATGGAACTGTAATCTCAGCACTCATAAAGCTGAGGAAGGAGGATAGCCAGGTTGAGGCCAACCTGGGCTACATAGTTAGCAATGAGCTCAAGGTCAGCCTATGGTGACCATTAAGTCAAAAAAAAGCCAGGCACTGGTGGCTCACGCCTGTAATCCTAGCTACTCAGGAGGCTGAGATCTGAGAATTGCTGTTCAAAGCCAGCCTGGGCAGCAAAGTCACTAGAAAACCAGAAGTGGCTTTGTGGCTCAAGTGGTAGAACGCTCGCCTTGAGCTGAAAAGCGCAGGGACAGCACCCAAGCCCAGAGTTCAAGCCCCATGACCAACAACAACAACAAAAAGATTCCCAGGAGAACAGTGATGCCCATCTCTGGGGTTGTCTTTATAGAGTTTTCAGAGATGATTCAATCATGAAAGGTCTTAACTAATGAATGGATTGATCCCTTGATGGATATATATTATGGTGGCATGATTGAGAGGTAAAAAAAGGTAGAAGGTAGGGACTAGTCGGAGGAAGTAAATCACTGGGAGAATGTACGTGGGGCATATAGCTGCTCTGACCTCTTTCTGTGTCCTCTCTTTCTGCTTCCTGTCTCTTCCATCAAACACCCCATTGCCATGATGTTCTATCCAAGCACAAGGGGCCAAGTGTGGCCTGAACTCCCTGAACCCATGAGCCAAAATAAATCCTTCTCCCTTAAGTTAATTCTGTCAGGTATTTTGGTCATAGGTATGCAAAGTAACTAATAAGAGTGTGTTACTCTATAAGAGTAGCATTTTAGATTTATTTTAAAACATGAGTCTCACTAGATAGGGTGCTTTGAACTCTCACTCCTTTGCATCAGCCTCCTCAGTGCTGGGTTTACGACATGAACCACCATATTTAGGCCCCAAAAGTAGCACTTGTAAAACATAATCACAGTTGAGGATGCAGTTCAGTGGAAGAGCACTTGTCTAGCATGCACACAACCCTGAATTGAATCTCCAGGACTTGGGGTGTGAGGGGGATATGCAATCACTTTATCATTGTTACATGTAAAAGAATAATAACAACAACAACAACAACAAAAAAAGCTTAAGGAAATTTATGCTTTCCTTTGTCTCTTTTGAAGATATGGCGAGATCAGAAGTCTTGGAGAAATTTGGTAAGCAATACAATTAAGGACTGTTTAAGAGAAGTATCCTAGAATATGGGAGAAGAATTCACAATTTCTCATGGTTATATTTAAAAATCAATACAACTGGGCTGGGAAGGTGGCTCAGTGGTAGAGCGCTTGCCTTGCATGCCTGAGGCCCTGGGTTCGATTCCTCAGCACCACATAAGCAAAAAGAAAAAAGCCGGAAGTGGCGCTGTGGCTCAAGTGGTAGAGCGCTAGCCTTGAGCTGAAGAGCTGAGGGACAGCGCCCAGGCCCAGAGTTCAGGCCTCACGACCGGACCCAAAAAAAAAAAAAAAAATCAATACAACTGAGCACAGTCTTGCTTGTCTGTAGTCCTATATACTTTAAGGCTGAAGCACAAGAATTGCTTGAGCCTAGGAGTTTGGGGCCAGCTTGGGCAGAATAGTGAGAGTCTGTCTCATCAAGCAAATTAAAAACTAAATATAGATTAGACATGTAGATTTAGACACGGTTTGAGCCATAAGTATGCACACACACAAACATCTATATCTTATCTAGCTATACTGTAAGTATAGCTTAAGTGGACAAATGCTTCCTGAGCAAGCACAAAGCACTGAGTTCAAACAAAAGTGTTTGTGTGTGTTTTAAGCAAACTATGCTCACATCACAACTTGGAGTTGTGATTGGAGATGAAGTTTCTCAAAATTGTCTGCCCAGGCTGGCTTTAAAATACTACACTCCAGTTACCAGCCTGGAATTACAAGTGAGAACCATCAGTGCCTGGCTAACTATTACTCTTTTATCGAATTTTAAGTGAATATTACTGGCAGAGCCAATTTATACAGCATATGAGTGACAGTGGCTAAAGCTTCACCCAGTATGTCTTAATTCTGCAAAATATGACTCAAGAAAATTTCATGTGGCCAAAATCAGAACCTCTGATATCAGAACCTCTGTCATAGAAAACATAAAAATGAAATAAAACATCCATTGATAAGTAAAATTTCTTTTAAAATTATTAGGGAAAAAAACTGACCTCAATTAAAAATATTCTACAAAGATTAAAATAGTTAGAAATAGTTTAATTCTAGTCTGGGAGCTTCATTTACGTGGTAGAGTGTAAGACCCTGAGTTCAATCCACAGCTCCACACATAAAGAGCTAATTATTCAGCCGGGCGCTGGTGGCTCACGCCTGTAATCCTAGCTACTCAGGAGGCTGAGATCTGAGGATCACGGTTCAAAGCCAGCCCGGGCAGGAGAGACTGTGAGACTCCTATCTCCAATAAACCACCAGAAAACCGGAAGTGGCACTGTAGCTCAAGTGGTACAGCGCTCGCCTTGAGCTGAAGAGCTGAGGGACAGCGCCCAGGCCCAGAGTTCAAGCCCCACGACCGACACAAAAAAAAAAGAGCTAATTATTCTACCAAATGGAGAATAAAGCAACATTTTTATTGATAGAATAATTTTTTCTGATAAACATATTTTCCCTAAGCTTCACTGAGGTGAGTATAATTCTGATGAAAATAGATTTTTAAATGTCGAAGCATTGTGTCCTTGTTAATAAGCAAGAGTCAAAACTTCCTAATTCAATGGTAACACTGTACAATAGAAATAGTGAGAGGTTGGGCATGTGGCTTAGTGGTAGAGTGCTTGCCTAGCATGCATGAAACCTGGATTCAATTCCTCAGTACCACATAAACAGAAAAAGTCGGAAGTGGCGCTGTGGCTCAAGTGGGTAGAGGGCTAGCCATGAGTACAGAGAAGCTCAGGGACAGAGCTGAGGCTCTGAGTTCAAGCTCCAAGACTGGCCATGATTGTAATTTGATATTTTGTAGTAATCATATTTTTTTAAGTCCATCTGGGTCTGGTGGCATATATCTGCTATTCAAGTATTTAGGAGTTGAAGCAAGAGAATCTTGAGGTTGAGACCAGCTTAGTACATATAGCAAGATTTTGTCCAAAAGGGAAAAAAAATATCCAGGCACCTGTAATACTAGCTACTTAGGAGGCTGATATCTGAGGATGACATTTTAAAGCCAGCTGGGGCAAGAAAATCCATGAGACTGTTATCTCCAATTAGTCACCAAAAAAGCTGGAAATGGAGCTAGCTATAGCTCAAGTGGTAGAGGGCTATCCTTTAGCAAAAGAAGCTCAGGGACAGCACCTAGGCCCCAGGACCTGCAAGCATACACATACATACACTCCCCACAAAAGTCAAGAAGTCCTCAGCTCCCATTTCATGTGTGGGGAGCAGGAAATGTATCTCTCTCTTTTTCCTGTTTTTTTTTTTATCCTATTATAATAAAGTAAATCCTTGCCCAAAAAAAGTCAGAAGAGGTGAAATTAGTTTTTCTTTCTTAAGTATCAAGTCTTCGAAATCTATTGCATTTTTTTTTGGGGGGGGGGGCCGGTTGTGGGCCTGAACTCTGGACCTGGGTGCTGTCTTTCAGCTCTTCAGCTCAAGGCTAGCACTCTACTACTTGAGCCACAGCGCCACTTCCAGCTTTTTTTTATCTGCTTATGTGGTGCTGAGGAATCTGAACCCAGGGCCTCAGGCATGCAAGGCAAGCGCTCTACCACTGAGCCACCTTTCCAGCCCCTCTGGTGCATATTTTATACTGACAGTACTTTACTAGTGACCTTACTAGTCACATCTCAAAGTGTTCATCATCCATATAGATCTAGTTTGTTCTTTCTTTTTCTTTCTCTCTCCTTTCTCTCTCTTTCTTTTTCTCTCTTCTTTCTCTTCTTTCTTTCTCTTTTTTCTTTCTTTCTTTCTTTCTTTCTTTCTTTCTTTCTTTCTTTCTTTCTTTCTTTCTTTCTTTCTTTCCTTCCTTCCTTCCTTCCTTTTATTGTCAGCCATGGGGCTTAAACTCTGGGCCTGAGCGCTGTTCCTGAGCTCTTCATCTCAAGGTGATTGATCTACCACTCGAGCCACAGAGCCACTTCCAGTTTTCTGGTGGTTAATTGGTGACAAGAGTCTCATGGACGTTGCTGCCTGGGCTGGCTTTGAACCATATCCTCAGATCTCAGCCTTCTAAGTAGCTAGGATTACAGGTGTGAGCCACCAGTGCCCAGCTTAGAGCTAGTTATCATAGGAAGTAGTACAGATCCAGAAGAGAGGTAATCTAGGTGAAAGAATGATTTGAGAAAAGGCTTGGAGTTACAAACATGGATGGCAAGTTTTGAGACAAGAAATTTAGTGTAGCTGGAAACGACTATGTGAGCGAAAGGAAGAGACAGTTGAAGGGTTTCAGAGGCAGAAATACTTTAAGACTGAGAAGATAATCTATATTGGAAATATTTGAAAAATTTGACATTGGATCTGATCCATTTGTTAAGTGGTTGTTCTTACTGGGCACTGGTGGCTCATGCCTGTAATCCTAGCTACTCATGAGACTGAGATTTGAGGAGCAGGGTTCAAAGTCAGCCCAGGCAGGAAAGTCTGTGAGACTCTTATCTCCAATTAACCACCAGAGAACGGGAAGCAGCCCTGTGGCTCAAGTGGTAGAGCACTAGCCTTGAGCTGAAGAGCGCAGGGACAGTGCCCATGCCCAGAGTTCCAGCCCCACAACCAAAGCTCTTGATTGTCTTTGTGTGAAATCATTAGTCAATGACCTTCAATATTCAAAGAGAGCTTTTCTGGCTTTCTACAATAGTTTGTTCTTTTCCTCTCCTAGTTGGCTATTTCTATTGTTCTTACTTCCTCCATTGACTGTACCGAAAAAGGAGAGTGGATTCCAGGTCTCCAAAATGATGGTGTAAAAAAAACCACTAAGTGATATCAAGACAACCTAATCATAGTTTTTCATATTTTTTTCTTTTTTGCTCTAAGCCTTTTTTTTTTTTAAGACAGAGACCAAAAGAGAGAGGGAAAAATTAGGGCTTCCCTGTTTGAAGTAGTGGTTTGAGGTCTAAACTGATATCCCCTCCAAGACATTCCTCTAGCAGAGGAAAATTATCATCATCTCACTGTGCATCCTTGCAAGTATATGTATCTCATCGCAGATTCATTTCTCTCTCTCTCTCTCTCTCTCTCTCTCTCTCTCTCTCTCTCTCTCTCTCTCTCTCTCTCTCTCTCTCTCTCTCTCTCTCTCTCTCTCTCTCTCTCTCTCTCTCTCTCCTGCCAGTCCTGGGGCTTGTACTCAGGACCTGGGCACTGTCCCTGAGCTTCTTTTGCTCAAGACCAGCATTCTACTACTACTTGAGCCACAGCACCACTTCTGGCTTTTTCTGTTTATGTGGAATTAAGGAATTGAGCCCAGGGCTTCATGTATGCTAGGCAATCACTCTACCATTAAGCCACATTCCCAGCCCCTCTTTCATTCTATCTTTCCTTTGGTAATAGGGCTTGAACTCAAGGCCTGGGTATTGTCCCTGAGCTCTTTTGCTCAAGGGTAGTGATTTTCCACTTGGAGCCATAGCACCACTTCCAGTTTTCTGGTGGTGGTTAATTGGAGATAAAGGTCTCACTTATTTTCCTGCCTGAGTTGGCTTCAGATCTCAGCCTCCTGAGTAGCCAGGATTACAGACATGAGCCACCATGCCTGACTTCTTTCTTTCTTTCTTTCTTTCTTTCTTTTTTGGGTCTGGTCATGGGGCCTGAACTCTGGGCCTGGGCGCTGTCCCTCAGCTCTTCAGCTCAAGGCTAGCGCTCTACCACTTGAGCCACAGCACCACTTCCGGCTTTTTTCTTTTTGCTTATGTGGTGCTGAGGAATTGAACCCAAGGCCTCAGGCATGCAAGGCAAGCGCTCTACCACTGAGCCAACTTCCCAGCCCACTTGTTTCTTTCTTTAAAAAAACAACAACACATTTTTATAGTGTAATAGATGGAATACATGCTTTGGTTACATGTTCCAAGCAGTTGCTCTACCATTGAGCTCACCCTTAGCCCTAGAATATTTTTTTAAGAAGTATTTAGATATAGCATTCTAAAAAAGTCAGGGCTGGGAATGTGGCTTAGTGGTAGAGTGCTTGCCTAGCATGCATGAAGCCCTGAGTTTGATTCCACATAAACAGAAAAAGCCAGAAATGGCATGGCTCATGTGGCAGAGGGCTAGCTTTGAGCAAAAGAAGCTCAGAGACAGTACCAAAGCCCTGAGTCCATGCCCCAGGACTGGCAAAAAAAAAAAAAAAAAAGTTAAAGCAGTCGCTATTTCTTTCTTGTCATCAGTTTAGATGCTATGTAGCCCAGGTTGGCCTTGAACTCATGATTTGCCTGCCTCAGCCTCTGGAGAGCTGAGATTACAGCTGTGTACCACTTTGCCCATCAATCACAGGGTTTGTGTTATTTTTCATTTACATTTGATTTCATTTGATTCTATGTATACTATTATAGTATGTGTACTAGTATATGTTTATTTTGTAAGTTAAACCACACTTGGGACTTGAACTCAGGGACTAGGCACTGTCCTTGAGCTTTTTTTTTTTTGGGGGGGGGGTCCGGTCGTGGGGCCTGTACTCTGGGCCTGGGCGCTGTCCCTCAGCTCTTCAGCTCAAGGCTAGCGCTCTACCACTTGAGCCACAGCACCACTTCCGGCTTTTTTCTTTTTGCTTATGTGGTGCTGAGGAATCGAACCCAGGGCCTCAGGCATGCAAGGCAAGCGCTCTACCACTGAGCCACCTTCCCAGCCCCCTTGAGCCTTTTTTGCTTGAGGCTAGCACTCTCCTACTTGAGCCACAATTCCAATTTCAGCATGGGGGTGAGGGTGGACAGGGGGTTGTTAGTTGGAGAAATGAGTCTCCCTTGACTTTCCTGCCTGAGCTGGCTTCAAACTGCAATCCTCAGATCTAAGCCTCCTGAGCAGCTAGGATTACAAGTGTAAGCCATCTGCATGTCTCCTTTTTTGCTTTAGTTATTTTTCATATAGATTATCGCATTTTATCTTTAATTTCCTTTTTTAAAAAATGTTACTGTTATTAAACAGGTGATATACAGAACAGTTGCAGTTATATATGGCAGGTAATGAGTACAATTGTTTTTAGACAATGTCACTTCTACTTATAAAAGTTTTGCTAGGGACCAGCTTCAGACATTCGTACAACTACCAATGGCCTCCTGCATAGCAGGATTATAGACAGGAGCCCCCACATTCAGATTAATTGTTAAAATAAGTCTTGATAACTGTTTGCTCCAGTTGACTTCAAATCACAGTTTTCCTGATCATCACTAGTAGCTGCAGTTACAGGCATGATCCATTGTGCTCAGCTTTTTAAAAATTCATATGTTATGAACCCAGAAAGCATATTGGAAGAGTCTGAGTGTTAGTGGCTCACACCTATAATCCTAGCCAGTCAGGATGCTGAGGATCACAGTGTGAAGCCAGACAGGGCAAACTATTCCAAGAGACTTCTCTCTAACCAGCAAAAATCTGAAAGTAGAAGTATGGCTCAAATGCTACAATGCCAGTGTTGAGGGAAATAGCCAAGCAAGAGTGTAAAGTCCTGAGTTCAAGCCCCAATACCAGCATGCGCATATGTGCGCGCGCACACACACACACACACACACACACACACACACACACACACACACACACATGTATTTTCATGAATACCTTTATCCATTTGCCTTTGCTCCCTGGTAAAGAACAGTTGTAGAAATAAAACTACTGACCGGTGCTGATGGCTCATACCTGTAATCCTAGCTACTCAGAAGGCTGAGATCTGAGGATAATGGGTCAAAGCCAGCCCAGGCAGAAACATCCTTGATACTTATCTCCAATTAACCACCAGAAAACTGGAAGTCACACTGTGGCTCAAGTGGTAGAGCATTCACCTTGAATTGAAGAGCTCAGGGACAGTGCCCAGGCCCAGAGTTCAAGCCCCAGGACCAAAAAAAAAAAAAAAAAAAAAAAAAAGTAATGAAATTACTATGTTAAAGAATACACAATTTAAATGTTTTCACATATACTCTTGAGTTATCCTCCAGATATACTCACCCAACAACCCTATAAACATTCACTTAATAGTGAAATACATTAAATTATTGCAACTTTTGCTCGTCTAGCAAACAAAACAAGAAAATAAAAATTATTTGTAAATTTTTAAGAAGTTAATATTTATAGATTTGTAGCTGGGTGCCGGTGGCTCATGCCTGCAATCCTAGCTACTCAGGAGGCTGAGAGCTGAGGATCATGGCTCAAATCCAGCCCGTGCAGAAAAGTCTGTGAGACTCTGATCTCCAATAAACCACTAGAAAGCCGCAAGTGGTGCTGCGGCTCCAGAGGTAGAGCACTCGACTTGAGCTGAAGAGCTCAGGGACAGCGCCCAGTCCCAGAGTTCAAGCCCCATAACCGACAAAAAAAAAGAAAAGAAAAGAAAAGAAAAAAAGATTTGTATGATTACTTAACTGGAAAATTCAAGAAACTTAACTAAAAAAGGTAATTAATGAAATTATGTTAGACTGGAGAGTTGAGTATGTGGAAAAAAGCAATTTTATGCTTGATGAGAGTATAAATTGTACTCCAGAGGAAAAAAAATTCATGATGAAGCAAAAACATTAAAAAGATCTATCTCTTCTGCCCCAGCTATAAGAAATTTAGAATTCAAGCAATCATACTGGCACATTCCTATAGTCCCAGCAATCCAGAGGCTGAGATAGAAAATTACTTGATCCCAGGAATTCAGGCTAGTCTGAACAACATAACATGATAAAAATAAATAAATATGTATATATAAAATAAATTTTGTAAAAACATATATATATATATATATATATATATATATATATATATATATATATAATTTTCCCTAGGGAAATGAGAAAGTATACATAGTTACAATAACTTTTTTTTTTTTTTTTTTTTTTTTTTTGTCGGTTGTGGGGCTTGAACTCTGGGCCTGGGCACTGTCCCTCAGCTCTTCAGCTCAAGGCGAACACTCTACCACTTGAGCTACAGCACCACTTCTGGTTTTCTGGTGGTTTATTGGAGATAGGAGTCTCACGGTCTCTCCTGCCTGGGCTGGCTTTGAACTGCGATCCTCAGATCTCAGCCTCCTGAGTAGCTAGGATTACAGGCGTGAGCCACCAGCGCCCGGCCTACAATAACTTTTTGTTTATTTTTTGCCAATGTTAGATTTAATAGGCTAGAAAATTTTTATTTTATTTTATTTTATATTTTATTTATTTATTTTTTTCCGGTCATGGGGCCTGAACTCTGGGCCTGGGTGCTGTCCTTCAGCTCTTCAGCTCAAGGCTAGTGCTCTACCACTTGAGCCACAGCGCCACTTCCGGCTTTTTTCTTTGAGCATGCAAGGCAAGTGCTCTACCACTGAGCCACCTTCCCAGCCCCAGGCTAGAAAATTTTTAAAACATAATTGTCCAACAACAACGACAGACTGGTTCTTGATAGGTACTTGGGAGGCTGAGACAGGAGGATCAGAAATTTGAGGCCATCTAGGGCTATATTACAAAACTCCCTCTCAGAAGAGAGAGACAGAGACAGGGAGAAAATCTGGTCCATTCATAGTCAAAATCTACACATATATCAGAAATTATAGATTAAAATGTTTACCCTATTTTTATCTTATAGATTGTAATTAAAAAGGTTAAAAGTTGTACATGATATCAGTTGAAAAAAAAGTACATAAAGTAAATCCTTTTAGTCTAACACCTGACATTCAAGCTAAATGAACAAGAATGGCTATGAATACAAAGCTCAGAGATAATCCTGGTATAAAAAGCAATGCCTGTCTTGGGACCTTAAAGTGAGGCTTCTTGATGAAATTAACAGCTCGTTGAATACCCTCTCTCTGCTTCTTACAAAAACTACAGCTTTGCCGGGTGTCTCAGGATTGTTTCAAGAACCCCGGGGAACCCTGGGAGTCCCATATTGCCTCTCTCATTTAGATGCTTATCCAGTGCTTGGAAGAGTCCAAACAAGATGTTTTCAGCTAAACATGGCAGTGTCCCCAGCAAAAAGGAGGGCCAGTGTTTGTTCTGTGACAATTCTCTATTTTCTCGAACCATGAATCAGCTCCATTATCCCCCTGGCTCTGAGCATCATTCATTGTATGTGTCACAGCTAATGCAGAGTCAGGGACAGGGCAGAGAAACTGAAACTCAGGGCTTAGGGAGAAAGCCAGGCCACAGCATTAAATTCTGCTTTCAAGAGAAACCAGGCTTTCTCATGCTGCTTTGGAAAAATGGCTGCAAATGTATCAGCTAATTTTATGAGCATCTAATTTGCAAAGTAATATTTGGCAATTGATTGGAATTGCCATCCAAAGGTAAAGGAGTCTCAAGTGTGACTGTACAAAGATTTCCTGGGTCTGACACCAGTATCTGTTTGAAATTAATAGTTCATTCCTTCCCAGTTTTTCTCTGTCCTCCCTGTTCCTTCCTAGCTGGAAAGAAATGGTAATTTCATCTAAGCAATACTCACCCTTCTTCACATTGTACATTCAAGTGATGTTCACATATTTTGTGAAGCATAAAAAAGGTATTCTGTATCCCCCAGTACCCTCAAGACACTTCCATTTTTTTTTATTTTTATTTTTTTTGGGTCCGGTCATGGGGCTTGAACTCTGGGCCTAGGCGCTGTCCCTCAGCTCTTCAGCTCAAGGCTAGCGCTCTACCACTTGAGCCACAGCACCACTTCCAGCTTTTTTCTTTTTTCTTATATGGTGCTGAGGAATCGAACCCAGGACCTCATGCATGCAAGGCAAGCACTCTACCACTGAGCCACCTTCCCAGCCCCTCCATTTTTTATTTTTATTTATTTTTTGGGTCCGGTCGTGGGGCCTGAACACTGGGCCTGGGCGTTGTCCCTCAGCTCTTCAGCTCAAGGCTAACGCTCTACCACTTGAGCCACAGCGCCACTTCCAGCTTTTTTCTTTTTGCTTATGTGGTGCTGAGGAATCGAACCCAGGGCCTCATGCATACAAGACAAGCACTCTACCACTAAGCCACCTTCCCAGCCAACACTTCCATTTTTTAAATCCTTATAGGCTATGTCTGAGCTATGTGTTTCTACTCCATGATAATTACCAACTACATCTATTGTAGATGGCAGAACTATTCATAAGCAACAAAAACTCTTTAGTTGAGTTTACTAGAGACTGAGGTCAGGCAAGATATCTCATGCCTATAAACTCATCCACTCAGGAAAAAAAAAAAAAAACAACTCATCTACTCAGGAGACAGGGATCAGGAAGATTGAAGTTTGAGGACAGCCAATCAAAAAGTTAGCAAGACCCCATCTCAGTCAATAAACCTGGCATGGTAGTGGGTGTCTGTGGTCCCAGTAATATAGGAGGCCAACAACAGAAAGATCATGGTCTGAGGCCACCCTAGGCAAAAATGCAAGAACCTACCTCAAAAATATTGCCCCCACCCCTATAAAAGAAAGAAAGAAAGAAATGACTGGGGCTGAGCAGTAGCTCAAGTCTGTAATCCTATCCACTGGAGAGGGAGAGTTTAGGGGAATGAGATTCAAGGCCAGCCCAAGCAAAAATAGTTTGCTAGACTCCATCTCAACCAATGACTAGGTAAGGTGGCATATGCCTGTCATTGCAGCAACACAGGGAAGCACAAATCGGAGGATCAATGTCCAGGCCATCTTTGCCGGGCATAAAGAGAGACTCACAAAATAGCTAACACCAAAGGGTTGGAGAGGTGGAATCAAGTAGTTTTAATTGAGAGGCACTGAGTTAAAACCCCATACCATAAAACATCACACATACACATGTACACATGCACACAAAAATTTAGAATATTCCTGACTTTCAATAAGAAAAAATAAAGGATCTGTTACCAAATAGTCCAAAAAAGCTGATTTGGTCTAATTTAGGTCACTTACCCCAGCCTATTAATGACCCTCCCTTCTCTGGGAAGCAACCACTCAGTTCACATTGGACTGTCTCTCGAGAACCATTTTTCTTCCACTGACTGCCTCCCTTGCCATGGGCCAGAGAGGACACATCACCTGATCGTTATAGTGCTTCTTTGGGAATTTAGGATCGAACTGAGAAACAGTTAACATAGCCTGCAGGCAGCTAAAATTTTAGCAGGTGGACTGGGAGCTACTCAACATCTCCCAGCTTGTCAGGAGAAACAAGGAGAGAAAGGGAGAGAGAGAGAGGGAGAAAGAGAGAGAAAGAGAGGAAGGAAGGAAAGAAGGAAGGAAGGAGGGAAGGAAGTATAGATAAAATAAATGAAGCAGGGAATGAGGAAGGAGACTAGGAAGTCAGGATGCTTTACTGTTCCTGGTTTTAAACATTTTCAATGGCCTTGATGCATACCTGTCCCTTAGTGCTCTGAAAGCACCCCTCTATCCCTTCAGAGCTACCCCACTTTCTTTTATTTTATTTTGGGGGACCAGTACTGGGACTTGAATTCAGAGCCTCCTGCTCTTACTTGGCCTTTTCTCTCATGGCTAGTTACTTGTGGCTCTACTTGGGCCACACCTCTGGTTTTTACTTGTTAATTAGAGATGAGTATCTCAAATTTGACTTCCTGGGCTGGATTCAAACCTTGATCCTCAGATCTCAACCTCCTGGGTAGCTAGGTTTATAGCCAGCAGAACCCAGCTTCAAATTATTTTCTGCTTGTGTATTGTTCCTGTTCCTAGTACATTTTTCTATTGTATCTATCTTTTCCTTGTGGATTAGTAAAACATTGTTACATATACTGCAAAATGTTTTCCCCACTTTGCCATTTATATTTTAAGTTCTTGGAGTGATTTTTGGCATTAAAAGAGTTGTTGTTTGATTGATTTTGCTTATATTTTGCCTTTTTTAGTACTGTTTTCTTTTCTTTTATATTCCCTTCCCCTAGAGACATATTTAGGAAGTCCTTCTGCTCTACACGATCATAAAAAGTCTCATTTGTTTTTCTTCTAGAACGTTTATGGCTTCATTTTGAACATTACTTTGTATGTAGTATAAGTTAGAAATAATAATAACTGCCTTAAGGAGGTAGCTTCTGTGTGAAGACATAGAACTTTTATATTTCTTACATTCACCATTCCTTCATCCTCACAGTCATAAAAGATAGCCTCCTCCCTTTGTGTAGTGTACATGTGTGTGTACACACACACACACACACACACACACACAGATTTTGGGGCTTGAACTCAGGGCCTGGGCTCTGTCCCTTAGCTTTTTCAATCAAGGCTGTAGCCCTACCACTTCAGTCACAGCTCTACTTTCAGCTTTTCAGTGGAAATAAGACTTTCACAGATTTTTCTTCCTGGGGCTGGCTTCAAAAAGTGATCCTTAGGGCTGGGAAGGTGGCTCAGTGGTAGAGTACTTGCCTTGCATGCATGAGGCCCTGGGTTCGATTCCTCAGCTTCACATAAGCAGAAATAGCCAGAAGTGGCACTGTGGCTCAAGTGATAGAGCGCTAGCCTTGAGCTGAAGAGCTGAGGGACAGGGCTGAGGCCCAGAGGTCAAGCCCCATGACTGACAAAAAATAAAACAAGTGATCTTCAAATCTCAGCTTCCTAAGTGGCTAGGATTACAGGCATGAGCCACCAGCACCCAGCTCATAGCTTTTGATAAATTCTTACGTCTATTTCGGCCTTTTCTTTTCTGTTCTGTTGATTTCCCTGTCGGTCTCTGTGCTTTAGCATACTGTTCTAGTCCTGGTTGTATTATTTATACATTTTATTATCTGGCAGGCCAAGTCACTGCTAGATGTTCTTCTTTGCCAAACTTTTCAGAGTTTCTTTTTCCTTCATGATTCATTTTTCCAGAAAAAAACTTCAGAATGTTACTACAAAGTTCTCAAGAAATTCTACTGAGCTTTTGATGAAGTTGTATTTAAAATACTGGCATTTAAATTGGGTTCAGATTCATAGTGCACATAATAGTATATAAACAAGAAGTTCTTTGCTTATTTTAACATCTCCCAATCCCCAACCCACCCCATCTTTCTCAAATAGAATTGAAGGCCTCATGCTTGCTAAGTACCTTCATTTCTCCTGAGCTACAACACCTTGGCTTTCCTCATACTTCATTTTTGTACTGGGGCTTGAGTTCAGGACATGAATGCTGTCCCTTAGCTTTTTCACTCAAGGCTAGTGCTCTTTCACTTGAGCCACAACTCAACTTCTGACTTTTTGGTGGGTAATTGTAGATAAGAGTCTCATTCAAATCCAGGCATTCCTATAGCCAAAGTTTCTTTGCTTAATTTATTTAGACTTAGATAGATCCCATATCTGGAACTGCCCAAACTGAATGGTTGATCAAGGAGAAAGTAGAGAGGTAGCTGGAAAGATAATGTCAACTATTCTTAATCAGAATTTTTATTTCTAACAATTTTAGTTCTGGAATTATCTATTTTCTGCTATAACAAGAACATGAAAAAATTCTGAAGAGGCCAAAATAAAAGATAGCCACTAAAGGGAAGATAAGAAGAGGAGCTGAGCACTAGTAACTCTTACTTGTAATCTTAGCTACTCAGGATCTAAGGATCACAGTTTGAGGCCAGCCCAGGCAGACAAGTCTGTGAGACTCTTATCTCCAATTAGTTACCAAAAATCTGGAAGTAGAGCTGTGGCTCAAGTGGCAGAGTGCTAGCCTTGAACACCTAAGTTCATACATAGTACACAAACCCTGAGTTCAAGCCCCCCATTTATATATATATATATATATATATATATATATATATATATATATATATATATATATGGAGAAAACATGTGAAGGAGCTGTCATTTTATGAAGTACTTTCTAGTTAGGAATAAACTCAGTGCTCAGTGGGAAAGCACTTACCTAAGTATGTGCAAAGACTGATTGATCCCAAGTACCTAAAAAACAAGAACTACTTCTCTCAGTCAGCTATTGCTGCATTACAAACCACCCTAAACTTCATGGCGGCTCATAATTGTGTGGGCCAGTAATTTGGGAAGTATCATCTAGATGACTCTCCTAGTTGGTCTTCCCTGGGGTCATTCATGAGACTGTAGTCATCCAGCATCTTACATAGGGCTGGGTAGTCTAACAAGACCTCATCACTGGCAATTGACCAATCAGACATAAGTAAGCACTGGTTGAATTCACTCCTCCTGCATAAGGCCTCTCTATGGGGCTAGCCCAGACTTGTTTGTATCCCAGACGGAGGGTTCCCTCCACAGCCAAAAAAGGATCATTAAGCACCATTCAAGCCTCTGCCTGCCCTATTGACCAAATTTAGCTTTCACAGGAGAAGAAAAAAAATCCCTTGATGGAAGATACAACAAAATTATGTTTCAGGGAGGATTTGCATGAATAGGGGAAATTATTGTAGCCACCTTTGTAATTTCATGGTCTGGAGATGAACCAACACAACCACCACCCAAAAAACAAACAAACAAGGTAAGACAATAGTTCATGTACTGAAGGCTTGGTGCCCAGATGATGGTGTGATTTGGGAGGTTCAGGAAATGCAGGAGATGGAGAGGAAGTGGGTCACAAGGAGCAGACCCTTGGGGTTATCTTCTTGGCTCCTTCCTAGCTTCCTCTCTCCATAAGGTCAGTAGCTTCTACCACATACACCATACCATGATATTCTGCCTTACCACAGCCCAGAAACTACAGAGCCAAGGACTATGAACTGAATCCTCTGAAGCAGTGAGTCAAAATAAATCCTTCCTCCCTGAAGTTCTTTATGTCAATCATTTTGTCACCATAACAAAAAGGCTAACCAGTGCACCCATGAAGCTACTGAACATACTTTTTGTTGGTGGTGGTAGTGGTCATGGGGCTTGAACTCTAGGCCTGGGTGCTATCCCTCAGCTCTTCAGCTCAAGGCAAGCGCTTTACTACTTGAGCCACAGTGCTACTTCCAGTTTTCTGGTGGTTTATTGTAGATAAGAGTCTCATGGACTTTCCTGCCCAGACTGGCTTTGAACTGAGATCCTCAGATCTCAGCCTCTTTAGTAGCTAGGATTATAGGCATGAGCCACTGACACCCAGCTTGAACATACTTTTTTGTGTGTTTCTGTACTGAGGCTTGAACTCAGGGCATGAGTGCTATCACTTGAGCCACAGATCTACTTCCAACTTTTTGGTGGTTAATTGGAGCTGAGTCTCACATACTTTTCCCGCCTACCCTGACTTCAAGTCATGATCCTCAGGTTTCAGCCTCCTTAGCCGTTAGGGGTGCCTGGCTTTGTTTAGTAAATATCTTGTGCTACATACTAGGTCCTAGGTCTGAAGAGACATAGGCACATTTTCTGTTCTCAATGACTGATATACTAACATTGGAAGATGGAAAAAAACTGGACTAGAATTTCTGTAGATGGCCATGGAGCCATAACAGAGTCTAGAGGATAATATGTAAATAAGAAGAAGGGCACATGACCCACTGGGTAAAAGACAGATAGCATGGACTACCTGGAGGAGGGGACCCAAGGAAGGTCTGTCTAGAGATGAAGAAATCAAAGTAGAAAAGGAAAGAGGGGGGGAAAGGCAAACACTGAAAAATGAAATCAAAGAGCTAAGAGCTTCAATCAGCCTTCAGTCCTGAAATAGAGTCTCACAAAAGAAAGATGTAAGCTACCCCTGTCATCCCAGCCCTTGAGAGGCTGAGAGGCAGAGAAGCAGGAGGATCTTGAGTTTGAGACCAGCCTGGCTACGTGGCAAAACCCTATCACTAAAACCAAACAAAAATGATGAAAGCTTTAAACAGAAGAAATAGGCCAAATGCCAAGACCATTTACATGGAGCTCTATACAGGATTTTTGTAGAAATGATTCTGGAAGAGGGTTATGGGCAGTGGCTTTAGGTCCATTTGCCTTCAGGAGCACAGCTATCACAGGCTTCTGGAAGAGATTGGTTGATCATAAAGCCAAAGCCCTAAAACAATAAGTGAATGATAGTGGAAATGTACAGTGGTCAGTCTGGGCTGGGTTCCTGATCCCCAGTACTGCAAACATTTTTTTTTTTTTTTTGTATGCTGGCACTCTGACTTGAACTCGGGGACTGTGCATTGTCCTGAGCTTTTTTGCTCAAGGCTAGCTCTACCATTTGAGCCATAGGTCCACTTTGGCTTTTTTGGTAATTGGAGATAAGAGTCCCAAGGACTCTCGACACTGGCTGGCTTCAAACCTCAGTTGATGGCATAAGCCATGAACTCCTGGCCGAACTTTTTTTTTTTAATTATTAGAAGGAAGGATCCAGGGACTTGGAATGTTGCTTAATGGTAGAGTACTTATCTAGCATGCATAAAACAGTGGGTTTGATACATGAATACATAAACAGAAAAATCCAGAAGTGGCCCTGGGGCTCAAGAGGTAGAGCATTGAGCATAGAGAAGCTTAAGCACAGAGAGGCTCAAGGACAGAGCCCATGCCCTGAGTTCAAGGCCCAGGCCCAGAAAAAAAAAAGAAAGAAAGAAAGAAAAAGAAAAAGAAGGAAGGATCCAGACCTAACAAAATTGTGTGTTATTTCTGATCTTGATGTAGGGGATACACAAGCATTCATGTTTTGTTATGTCTATGTCTATGTTCTTTGATTATTTCACAATCAGCAGGCAGTATTTTGTATGTAAAAAGTTTGAGAAGAGCTGAAAGTCTGAAATATTTCTACCTGATGCTCTGATGGTTACTATAGTTGATTCTGTGAGAGTCCTTGGCTATCGTTGATTCTGTGAGAGTCCTTGGTTTGTGCTGAGCATTTTACATGTGTTTGTTATACAATTATACCTTATAACAACTCGGTGAGTTACCTACAATTACTTTCTTGTTTTACAGATTAGGAAACTGAGCCACAGCAAGATTACAAAATTTGCCCAAGGGGATATGGCTAAGAAAGGTCAGAGCAAGGATTAGATTTTGGGCTGTTTGGCTTGGGAGTCTACAATCACTATGGCATACCAAATTACCACTGTCGACAGTACAGAAGGACATACATATATTTTCCCGGAAGTGTTGAAGTGAAGTCCAAAGCAGCTGGTACAATTCTCTAAAATCTCAAACAACTCCTTTTTTACTGGTACTGGGGTTTGAACACAGATAATTGTACCTACTTGGCTTGTTTGTTCAGCTGTCACTCTACCACTTGATCCACACTCCCAGACTTTTTTCCTCATTATTTTGGAGATTTGAGTGTTAAAGGGCTCTTCTGCCCAGTTTTATTATGAATCTTGATCCTCTGGATATCAGATTTTTGAGCAGTTACAATTACAAACAGCCATGAGCCACTTACACTAGTGTTACATTTTGTCATAACATGTTTAATGTCCCATAATTTGTGCATATTTCATCTTAAATAATGCAGCCAAACACTAGTGGCTTATACTTGTAATCCTAGCTACTCAGGAAGCTGAGATTTGAGGATCTCAGTTCAAAGCTAGCTCCTCTGGCAGGAAAATCCATGAGACTGTTATCTCCAATTAACTACCAGAATGTCAGACCTAGAGGTATGACTAAAATGATAGAATACTAGCCTTAAACAAAAAAAGCTAAGAGACAACACCCAGGTCCTGAGTTCAAGCTCCAGTACCAGCACAAAGATAAATAAAATAAAATAAAATAATGCAAATTATTCCCTACCTAGTCAAACAAATGCTCCAAGAAAAATGCCCATGTTTACCCTGGGGCATCACGTGTCTTGGAAATGCTACTGTGTGTATCCAGGGAACTGTTTGTCCTGAGCCAAGAAACACAGGCAAACTAGTTCCACATCTTTGCCATTCCCTGCTAGACAATGAAGTCAGAATGTTTTCCTAAGATTGTGGGAGCAATCAGAGATCAGTTAACTTTAGTTTGTACCCTGGATCCAATTCAGGGGATATTTCTTCCCTTAAGTAAGCTCAGCAAATGTTCTGTCTAGTGACAGCTGACAAATCCCCAGACCTGCTGGCTGGGGTGTGACATTCCTTAGGCTGACCCAGCTGTCTCTGACTAGGTCACCTCCTCATAGCCCACAGCCCACTTTCTAGGAAATCACACATGGTAACTGCTACGATGATGCGTTCAGACTAATGTTCAGGGGTAAGTGATTGATAAGTGCTAAAATCTGGCCACAAAAACATTTTGCAAGCCATGATGCTGCTTGAACAATGTTGTGAGTATAAATGAGAGTCACTGTGTTGTATAATTAAGAATTAAAACAAAGCTGAGCGCTGGTGGCTCATGCCTGTAATCCTACCCACTTAGTAGGCTGAGATCTGAGAATCACGGTTCAAAGCCAGCCCAGGCAGGAACATCTGTGATACTTTTTTTTTTTTTTTTTTTTTTGTCAGTTGTGGGGCTTGACTCTGGGGCTGGGCCCTGTCCCTCAGTTCTTCAGCTCAAGGCTAGTGCTCTACCACTTGAGCCACAGCGCCACTTCCAGTTTTCTGGTGGTTTATTGGAGATGAGTCTCATGGACTTTCCTGCCCTGGCTGGCTTTGAAACACAATCCTCAGATCTCAGTGTCTTAAGTAGATAGGATTACAGGCATGAGCCACAGGTGCACAGCCCGTGAGACTCTTTTTTTTTTTTTTTTTTAATTTTTTTATTGTAAAGATTCTATACAGAGGGTTACAGTTACATGAGTGGGGTAATGAGTACACTTCCTCTTGAACATTGTTACCCCTCCATTGTTTTCTCCCTACCATCCCCTCCCTCCCTCCCTTCCCCAAGGTTCTTTTTTTTTTTTTTTTTTTTTGATTGTGATTAAGTGATTACTTAATTTCCGGAAATTCACAGTATTGTGGAATAATGATGCTCATTTAAAGTCACACGTTCATTCTAACTTTCCTGGAGCAAATTGTCTATCACAGTCTGTAATATATAACGGTGTTCATATGTTATATACCATACACGTGATCAGCAGCATGGGGATATTTAGTAGTGGTTCAACCAGATGAGTGGGAGTTCTTTGTTTCTTAAGTCCTGTTAGTTTTGTCATATCACCTAACATTTTGGATTTATCATCCACTTATCAGGGAGACCATGTACTGTTTGTCTCTTCGTTCTTGGCTTACCTCGCTCAACATGATTCCTTCTAGCTCCATCCATTTCCCTGCAAATGCCATTATTTTGTCATTTCTAATGGCTGCATAATATTCCATTGTGTATAGATACCACAATTTTTGGATCCATTCATCTGTGGTGGGGCATCTAGGTTGTTTCCATATCCTAGCTATTGTGAACAGTGCTGCAATAAACATGGAGGTGCACGTGTCCTTGTATATTGGTTCCTGTTGTTCAGGGTAGATGCCTAGAAGTGGTATGACTGGGTCGTAAGGGAGGTCAATCTTTAGCTTTCTAAGGACCCTCCAGACTGCTTTCCAAAGTGGTTGTATGAGTGTACATTCCCACCAGCAGTGTAATAGCGTTCCTCGTTCTCCACATCCCCTCCAGCATTTGTCGTTGGCTGATTTGTGGATGTGGGACATTCTGACTGGGGTAAGGTGGTATCTCAGGGTTGTCTTTATTTGCATTTCCTTCACCACCAGGGATGATGAACATTTCCTCATGTGTTTCTTTGCCATTTTTATTTCTTCATTTGAGAAGTCCCTCTTTAGTTCCCTTGCCCATTTAGTAATTGGTTTGTTAGGTTTGGGAGGGATTAGTTTCTTGAGTTCCCTGTATATACAGGATGTTAACCCCTTGTCTGATATATTGCTGGTAAATATTTTTTCCCAATTAGTTGGTTGTCTTTCTAGCTTGGTTGCGATAGCTTTATCTGTGCAGAAGCTTTTTATTTTAAGGTAGTCCCATTTGTCGAGTCTCTCTCCAATTTGTTGTGACCCTGGGACTCTGTTCAGGAAGTTCCTTCCTGTGCCTATTAGTTCAAGTGTCTCTCCTACTCTGTCCTGCAGTAGTTTCAGAGATTCAGGTTTAATGTTAAGGTCTTTAATCCATTTTGAGTTGATGTTGGTGCATGGTGATAGGCTGGGGTCCACTTTTAGTTTTCTGCATGTGGCTGCCCAGTTTTCCCAGCACCAGCGGTTGAAGAGGCTGTGTTTCTTCCATTGTATGTCTTTGGCTCCTTTGTCGAATATCAGCTGGCTGTAGGCCTGTGGATTTATTTCTGGATCTTCTATTCTGTTCCATTGGTCTTCGGGTCTGTTTTTGTGCCAGTACCATGCTGTCTTTGTTATTATAGCTCTGTAGTAGAGTTTGAAGTTCGGCATGGATAGCCCTCCCATATTGTCTTTATCCCCTAGAATTGTTTTGGCTATTCTAGGTCTTTTGTTGTTCCATATGAATTTTTGGACTGTTTTCTGTATTTCAGAGATGTACGTCATTGGGATTTTAATAGGAATTGCGTTGAATTTGTATATTAGTTTTGGAAGTATTACCATCTTTACTATATTAAGTCGGCCTATCCAGGAGCATGGGAGGTCTTTCCATTTCCTAGTGTCTTCTGCAATTTCTTTCTTTAACTTTTTATAGTTCTCATTAAATAGTTCTTTTACATCTTTGGTTAGGTTAATTCCTAAATATTTTATTTTTCGGGAGGTTATTGTGAATGGGGTTGCTCCCTTTATTTCCCTCTCTTCCTGTACATTATCAGTGTATAGGAAGGCAACTGATTTTTGTGGGTTTATTTTGTATCCTGCTATTTTGCCAAAGTGATTTATGATTTCTAAGAGTTTGGGGATGGAGTTTTTGGGATCGTGGAGGTATAGTATCATGTCGTCTGCAAAAAGGGATAGTTTAACTTCTTCTTTTCCTATGCGGATCCCTTTAATGTCTTTTTCTTGCCTTATTGCCCTGGCTAAGGGTTCTAGGACTATATTGAAGAGGAGTGGAGACAGTGGGCATCCTTGCCTTGTTCCTGATTTTAGGAGAATTGGTTGTAGCTTTTCCCCATTAAGTATAATATTGGCTATTGGTCTGTCATAAATGGCTTTTATTGTTTTTAGAAATGTTCCTTCTATTCCTATTTTCTCCAGAGCTTTTAGCATGAATGAATGTTGAATTTTGTCAAAGGCCTTTTCTGCATCTGTAGCGATAATCATGTGATTCTTGACCTTGGCTCTGTTGATATGTTGGATTACATTTATTGACTTACGTATGTTAAACCATCCCTGTGTCTCTGGGATGAAGCCTACCTGGTCATAGTGAATTATTTTTTTTATGTGTTTCTGGATTCTGTTAGCTAGAATCTTGTTAAGGATCTTTGCATCTGTGTTCATCAAGGAGATTGGCCTGTAATTCTCCTTTTTGGTTGGGTCTTTGCCTGGTTTGGGGATGAGTGTGATATTGGCTTCGTAGAATGAGTTTGGGATAGCTCCTTCCTTCTCTGTTTCTCTGAAGAGCTTGAGGAGTATGGGTATTAGTTCTTGTTTGAAGGTCTTATAGAATTCTGCTGTGAATCCATCTGGTCCTGGGCTTTTTTTTGTTGGAAGACTTTTGATAGCTTCCTGTATCTCATTATAGGATATTGGCTTATTTAATTGGTTAACTTCTTCTTTGCTCAGTTTGGGCAACTTGTATTTCTCTAAAAATGCATCCATTTCTGCCCGATTTTCTTCCTTTAGAGAGTATAGCTTTTGAAAGTAGTCTGTTAGAATTGTTTGGATATCTTGGGTACGTGTGGTGATGTTTCCCGTGGCATCCCTAATCCTATTAATATGGGTTTCCTCTCTTCTTTTTTTAATTAATCTAGCCAATGGGCCATCAATTTTGTTTATTTTTTCAAAGAACCAGCTTTTTGTTTGGTTTATTTTGGTTATGGTTTTCTGATTTTCTAATTGGTTAATCTCTGCTTTTAATTTGGTTATCTGGCTTCTTCTAGTAGCTTTAGGTCCCATTTTTTCCTGTTTTTCTAGCTGTTTTAATTGCAACATGAGATTATTTACTTGGTCTGTCTCCATTCTCTTGATGTGGGCACTGAGGGCAATAAATTTGCCCCTCAGGACTGCTTTTGCTGTGTCCCACAAGTTTCTTTGTGAGGTGTTTTCATTTTCATTGAGTTGTAGGAAATGCTTTATTTCTTCTCTGATCTCTTCTGTTATCCAGGCATTGTTAAGGAGTGTGCTGTTCAATTTCCATGTATTGGAGAAATTTCTGCGGTATGCTTTGTTATTGAGAGCTAGCTTGATTCCACTGTGGTCAGATAGGATACAGGGGATTATGTCGATCCCTTTGTATTTGCTTAAGTTCCTTGCATGAACTATGATATGGTCTATTTTGGAGAAAGTTCCGTGAGCTGCTGAGAAGAATGTGTACTGTGTTGTTTTAGGGTGAAATACTCGGTAGATGTCAGTTAATTCCGCTTGCAGTATGGCCTCTCTTAATTCGGTAGCTTCTTTGCCAATCCTCTGGTTGGTAGACCTGTCCTTTGGTGAGAGTGGTGTGTTAAAGTCTCCTAGTATTATCGTATTGGGATCTATTTTATTCTGTAAGTTTGAGAGCATTTGTTTGACATATCTGGGTGCACCAATATTTGGGGCATATAAGTTGATGATGGTTATATCCTCCTCTTGGATTGTTCCCTTTATTAATATGTAGTGTCCGTCCTTGTCTTTCTGTACTGATTTTAATGAAAAGTTTATTTTGTCAGATATCAGGATAGCTACACCTGCTTTCTTACTGGGGGCGTTTGATTGGTAGATCCTTTTCCACCCCTTCACTCTGAGTTTGTTTGTATGTTTGGCTGAGAGGTGGGTCTCCTGAAGGCAACAGATGGATGGGTCTTGTTTTCTTATCCAGTCCTCAGTTCGTTTTCTTTTAATTGGCGAATTCAGCCCATTTATATTAAGAGAAAGTATAGAGAGATGCATTGTTGTCCCTGCCATTCCGTTTTCCTAAGTTTTTCTTTTTTCCTTTCCTCCTGTGCTTGCTCAGTTAGACTTTGAGTAACGCCTGTTTGGGGCAGGCCCCAGTTCCTGGCTGCTTTCTTCAGGTTGTGTCCCCCCTCTTAGAATTCTTTGTAATGCTGGCTTAATGTTTATGTATTCATTTAGTTTTTCTTTGCTATTAAAAGTTTTCAGTTCTCCATCAAATGTGAATGCTAGCTTTGCCGGGTAGATCAGTCTGGGTTGGCAGTTATTGGCTCTCAGGGCTCGTATGGTGCTTTCCCAGGCTTTTCTTGCATTCATTGTTTGTGTGGAGAGATCTGCAGTAATTCTTATTTTTTTCCCATTGTAGTATAGCTCCTTCTTCATTTTTGCTGCATGCAGGATTGTTTCCTTATTATTCAGATCTATCATTTTTACTATAATGTGTCTAGAAGTGTTTCTCCTGGGGTCTTGCTTGTTGGGTGTTCGATAAGCTTTTGTGATGTAGTTAAGATGGTCGTTTTTGAGGTGGGGAAAATTTTCATTGATTATCTTGTTAAATAGGTGTTGCATTCCCTTGCTCTGGAATTCCTCACCTTCGTCCACTCCAATTATGCGAAGGTTAAATTTTTTAGCATTATCTGCTTGCTCTTGAATATCCCTTTGGTTTAATTTGAGTAATTTTTCCATATCTGTCACTTTTTGGTCCAGTTGGTGTATTCTGTCTTCTGTATCTGACACTCGACCTTCCATTTCATTCACTCTGTTGACAGTGGCTTCTATTGTGGTTTGCATGGAGGAAATGGATCCCTTTATGGATTCAATGTTGGTTCTCAGAGTACTGATCTCACCTCTCAATGAGGTATGCATTACCTCTAATTTGGCATTTATCTCACTTCTTACTGAGGTTTGTGCAGCTTCTATTTTTGCATGCATCTCTTGTTTGATACCCTGTATCTCTTTGGATAGTTCATCCTTGTGCTCTTTCAATTTCTGATCAATTTCTCGCTTTATTTCTTGAGTCATTGCCTCCAGCAACCCTTGGAAGTAGCCTTTGTCTTCCATTCCTGCTTTGCTCCCACTGGGGCTCTCCCCTGTGTGGCTGCTGGCTTTTGAGGTGAGCTTGCTGTCCTGGGTGGTAGTAAACCTTGTGATTTTTCTCTGTGATTTTCGCATGGAGGTTCAGGAGACTGCTCTTCAATTTTGTTTTGGTGTGTCTGTCTTTGCTTGGTTGCTGATTCTGTATTGGTAGAGAGAGTCTGTGCCTGATCTGGGTTCTGTTGGGAGCCTATTTCCAGCTGCTATTCTGACTTACTTAGGATTCTCAGCTCTCTGCTGTAGATTGCTGGCAGTTCCCGCCTTTGGAAGGGTTGAGCAGCCTAGACTGCTTGTGTTTGCTCCTACGGGTGCTCTTGTGAAGAACAGATGCACTGGATGCACTCTCCCAAATGCTGGAGTCTGCTATGGGCTCCTGGTGTGTTTTTGTTTGTTTGTTTTGGGCTGGTTGTGGGCTTGAACTCTAGGTTTGGGTGCTGTCCCTCAGCTTTTCAGCTCAAGGCTGGCACCCTACCGTTTGAGCCACAGCACCACTTCTGACCCTTTTTGCTTTTGTGATGCTGAGGAATCAGATCCAGGGCCTCATACATCCAAGACTATCACTCTATTGCTGAGCCGCCTTAACAGTCTGAGCTCCTGCTTACTATCAGGTGCTGGCAGCCTGTGTTGCCCAATTCCCAGTCTAGGGTATATGGGTGGAGTTTTGGTGGGGTTTGGGCTTCTCTTGTCCTGGGCCTCCAGGTCTTTTGTTGTCACAGGCGTGCTTCCCCGGGGAGTGTTGTTTCCTGGCTTTCTCCCCTCTGTTGAGGCGTATGCTCAGCTTTTTACTTCAATTGGGAGGAGTTGGTTGTGTTGTTCAGGCGCCGGATCCCCGGGCCTGGTACCGGCCCCAGCCTGGAGCGCGCTTGTTAGGCCTGTGCTGATGTGTATACCACCTAGGTTATGCAGCCTGGAGTGCACTCGTTAGGCCTGTGCTGATGTGTATACCACCTAGGTTATACAGCCTGGGGGACACAGTTCAAATTTCTTCTACTGTTGGTAGTCTTGACCCAGGGGCGCTGTTCCTGGCTTGGGCATTTAAGCTCCCTTCCAGGGGTGCTCTTGCTCTAGCCTGGCCAGCTGAGTGTGCTCCACGGGCTGGTGGAGCTCTCAAACAGTTCCCAGTTTTAGTGGGTCCTGTGGTCCGGGTGTTGGGGTAGGGAGTCTAGGTCAGGGTCTGGGGATTCCCTCCAGCTCTGGTCTCCCTTGAGGGATACACTTCCCCTGTGGGGTACTCACCCTGGAGCTGGTTGTTTCTGTGTGGTGTAGGTCGTCAGTTGTTGTTGCAATCCGGGCTGGGTTGGGCGGTGGTGGCTCTGTGTGATTCTTTTCTGTCTCTGCCTCTGTCGAAGCTGTCGGGTCAAGAGTGTCCTCGCTCAGACAGCTTTTTCGCGGTACCTCTGGGGCCCGAGTGGCCCCGCCGGGTCGTTGCGATCGTGATCGGGCGGGCGGGTGGGTGGTCTGCAGACAGTTCCCTTTGCGCGCTGCTGGCGGTTTTGGCGGGATGGAACCTCTCTGCTCGGGTGGAGAGTGCCAGGTCGTTGTGATCGCGATCGGGCGGGCGCGCTGCTGGTGCCGAGCGGCTTTGGCGGGATGGAGCCTCTCTGCTCAGGTGGAGAGTGAGGGGTGGGGGTGGGATCCTCGTGGAGACTCCCGGCTGGTAGGCTTCTCTGTTCCTGGCGATCCGCTATTCTGTAAACCAGTACCTGGTGATCTGAAAGCGGCCCCCTGTGTCTCTGCTGTGTCTCTTGGGGCTCCCGCAGCCTCCGCCGGGCCGGCTGGCCGGCGGCTTGGCGCACTGCCGCGCGGCCAGTAAAGGTTGGGGGAGGGGTCTTCGCTTTTCTTCTGAAATTCTTCTTTTCCTCTGTTTCTTTTTTGTTATTCTCCGCCTCTGGTTTTTCTCTGAGTGTTCGTCTTTTTGTTGTTGTCGGTCTCTTGGGGAGATTAAGCGTTGGAGCTCGAACTCTCTTTTTGGTTGGAGAGAGCTGTGGCGTTTCCCTACTGCCCCGTCGCCATCTTGGTCCCCCCCTCCCGTGAGACTCTTATCTCCAATTAACCACCAGAAAACCAGAAGTGGCTCTGTGGCTCAAGTAGTTGGGCGCTGGCCTTGAGCTAGAGAACAGAGGGACAGCACCCAGGCCAAGTCCAAGACCCACTACCAAAAAAAAAAAAAAAAAAAGGATTAAAACAAGCCAGACCATGGTGACTCACACCTGTAATCCTGGCTGCTCAGGAGACTGAGACCTAAGGATCAGGGTTTGAAGCCAGAAAAGTCCTTGAGACTTTTATTCCCAATTAACCACCCCCAAACTGGAAATGAAGCTATCGCTCTAAGTGGTAGAGCACTAGCCTTTAGTTCAAGCTCCAGGACAGATTTTTTTAAATGTTATAATGGCAAAAATTATATATCTTACCATAGTAAAATAGTTTGGAACTGAAAGTAGCTCAGAGTACATGCTTAGGCTATTCAAGGTCCTAGATTCAAGCCCTAGCAACCTTAAAGTTTTACAAAGTAAAGAATTAATCAGGGGGCTGGGAAGGTGGCTCAGTGGTAGAGCGCTTGCCTTGCATGCCTGAGGCCCTGGGTTCGATTCCTCAACACCACATAAGCAAAAAAGAAAAAAGCCAGTGCTGGGAAGGTGGCTCAGTGGTAGAGCACTTGCCTTGCATGCCTGAGGCCCTGGGTTCGATTCCTCAGCACCACATGAGCAAAAAGACAAAAGCCGGAAGTGGTGATGTGGCTCAAGTGGTAGAGCGCTAGCCTTGGCCTGAAGAGCTGAGGGACAGCACCCAGGCCCAGAGTTCAGGCCCCATGACTGGACACCCCTCCCCCCAAAAAAAAGAAAAAGAAAAAAGCCAGAAGTGGCACTGTGGCTCAAGTGGTAGAGCACTAGCCTTGAGCTGAAGAGCTGAGGGACAGCGCTCAGGCCCAGAGTTCAGGCCCCACAACCGAACCCCCCCCCCAAAAAAAAGAGAAAAGAATTCATCAGCCAGGGCATTGGTGGCTTACTCCTATAAACAAAGCTGAGAAGTGTGGATCACAATTCAAACCCAGCCCAGAGAAGGAAAGCCCATGAGACTCATATCTCCAATTAACCAGCAGAAGGTCAGAAGTTGAGGTATGGTTTAAGTGGTACAGCACTTGTCTTGAACATAAAAACTAAGCAAGAAGCCAGGTGCTGGTGGCTCGTGCCTTAAGCTTAGCTACTCAAGAGGCTATGACCTGAGGACTGGTGTTGGAAGCCAGACTGGGCAGAAAAATTTCTGAGACTTTTATCTCCAGTTTATCACAGAAAAAGCTGGAAGTGACACTGTTACTCAAGAGGTATAGCTCTAACCTTGAGCAAAAGAAGCTCGGGGACAGTATCCAAGCCTTGAGTTCAAGCCTCAGGACTGGCACACACACACATATACACACACAAAACCTAAGCGAGAACACAGGCACTGCACACAAATCAAAAAACAACAACAAAAAAAAGTTTATCAGCAGACACACAATATTCAGTACCAGCTTTGAAGATATTCTGGGACTGGGAATGGCAAGTATATCTAGGAGGCTAGAGCATCTAGCCAAGTATTTAATCCAGATTTAATCCAGAAACTCCTTTGCAGAAACCTCTTCAATGCTATCTAATTACTGTTGGGAGAAAGACCAGCAGCTTTGACTGGCTTGTGAAGCTTCGTGTGCTCATCTGCCCAAACTCATTTTTCTATTTCTCTCTCTGTCCTTGTTTCTCCTTAGGGTGTTCCAAGCTCTTTTGCACCTTCAGAGACTTTGCACAGGATTTTCCCTTTTCCTTAAAAATGTCTTCCACTTTATTGCTGACTAATTCAACCCAAGTGTCACTTGCTCAGAGAAATCCCAGTCTGAGTAAAGCTGCCTGTCATATATACAGGTAGAACCACTTATCTTCCTATTATACCTGCAAATCAGAAAACCTGAAAATAACAGGAATTACACAAAATCAAAACTTATAGTTGGGCACTGGTGGCTCATACTTTTAATCCTAGCTACTCAGGAGATTGAGATCTGAAGATCTCAGATCTGAGGTTCAAAGCTAGCTTGAGCAGGAAAGTCAGTGAGACTCTTAGCTCCATTTAACTGCCAGAAGTGGAGCTGTGGTTCAAGAGGTAGAGCACTTACCTTAAGGAAAAAGGTTCAGTGACAATGCCTAGGCCCTAAGTTCAAGCCCTAGGACTGGCATTGAAAAAAAAAAAAAAAAAGCTTATTTCTTTTTCTTGATGTCCTGGTATCTGAGACTTAGACTTCTTTCCATCTTGTTGATCCAATGTGGCTTTCATTCTCAAGTCCAGTAGGGCAACTGGAGCTCCAGGTATTGCTTCTATGTTCCCAAAATTCAGGGGAAGAAGTCCTCATTTTACAGACATTCCTAGAAGATGAACATACTTCTCCATTCATCTCTTTGACAGACTTTTTCTTCTCTTTTTCCTTCTTTCTTTCCTCTCTCTCTCTCTTTCTCTGTCTTTCTCTTTACTGTGATCCTCAGATCTCAGCCTCCTAAGTAGCTAGAATTACAGAGGTGAGACACTAGTGCCTGGCTTGGCCTGACTATCTTGTTGTAAGGAGGCTGGTAAATGTAGTCTTAATCTAGGCAACTACATGTCCATCTGGAAATCCAAGGTTCTGTTACTCACAAGGAAGGAAGGCTGACACTGAGGAATGACCAGAGTCTGTCCTAGACATACTTGTCTTATTTTGTAATCATAAGCTAGCTAAGCGTTGCCTGCTTTCCTTTTTCTTTTTTTCCTTTCCCTTTTTCTCATTCCTTTCTTTTGTCCTTCCTTCCTTCCTTCCCTCCTTTCTTTCTCTCTCTTCCTTCCTTCCTTTTCTCTCTCTCTCTCTCTCTCTCTCTCTCTCTCTCTCTCTCTCTCTTTTTGCCAGTACTAGGGTTAGAACTTGTGCTCACTCTTGCTCAATTTTCTTTCTTGACTTGGGCTGATGCTCTGCCATTTGATTCACACTTTTTTTTTTTTTTTTTTTTTTTTTGGTCCAGTCGTGGGGCCTGAACTCTGGGCCTGGGCGCTGTCCCTCAGCTCTTCAGCTCAAGGCTAGCGCTCTACCACTTGAGCCACAGCGCCACTTCTGGCTTTTTTCTTTTTGCTTATGTGGTGCTGAGGAATCGAACCCAGGGCCTGAGGCATGCAAGGCAAGCACTCTACCACTGACCCACCTTCCCAGCCCCTTGATTCACACTTCTAGCCCTACTTTTTGCTGGTCATTTTTGGAATGGAGTCTTGCAGACTTTTCTGCTGAAGCTGGTGCCAAACTGCCTGCCTCAGATCTCAGCCTCCTGAGTAGCTAGGATTACCGGTTTAAGCTACCAGCACCTGGCTTGTCTGCTTTTCTTTATCATTGTGTCCCCTGTACTTAGAGCAATGCTTGGTACATCCTGAAAGATTAATGGGTCAAATGTAAGAAGGTAGTCTTGCTTTGATTTGCCTGCTCATTCTGGCAAGGATTAATCAGAATAGCTAGCCTGTATTAAGTGTCTACCAAATGCTGGACTCCTGACCTGCAAGCCAGCCTTAGCAATTTCAGTATTATACCACTGATGTCAGAGGATGAAGTTCAGATGAAGAACTTGAGCTAATGCCTTGCCCAAAGCTCTGGCTCTGAGGGCTATGCCATTATCCATCATTCATGTCTGTTTGAGTCCTAGGTTGTAAAATGGCAAATTCCACTACTCTTCCTGCCCAGCTCAGCTTCTACCACAGCAGCCTTAGTGCCTGGGGCTGACTCTCAGAATCTGCCTGTTAAGGGAGGGAGTGCCATGCTGAGAAGACACAAGAAATCAGCAGTGGTCTCATCTCGCAAGATGGCTAATACAAAACTAACTCAATAAGGGTGGTGGAGGGGGTGGAGGAACCAGAGGCCTCCAGAATTGCTGAGGGACTTGGGAAATGGTACCATTGCTATGGAGAACAGGATGGAAAAATCCTCAAAATAAATGAGTTGTGCCAGGCGCCGGTGGCTCACATCTGTAATCCTAGCTACTCAGGAAGCTGAGATCTGAGGATTGTGGTTCAAAGCCAGTCCAGGCAGGAAAGTCTATGAGACTCTTATTGCCAATAAACCAACAGAAAACTGGCAGTGGCATTGTGGCTCAAGTGGTAGAGTGCTTGCTTTGAGCTGAAAAGCTGAGTGACAGCGCCCAGGCCCAGAGTTCAAGCCCCACGACTGACAAAAAGAAAAAACAAAACAAAACAAAAAACATAGACTTGCCATGGAAACAGCAATCTCATCTCTGGATGTATACCCACAAAACTTAACATGGAGCCTGGCGCCAGTGGCTCACGCCTGTAATCCTAGCTACTCAGGAGGCTGAGATCTGAGGATTGCGGTTCAAAGCCAGCCCAGGCAGGAAAGTCTGTGAGACTCTTATCTCCAATAAACCACTAGAAGTGGCACTGTGGCTCAAGCGGTAGAGCACTCGCCTTGAGCTGAAGAGTGCAAGGACAGTGCCCAGGCCCAGAGTTCAAGCCCCAGGACCGACCCAAAAAAAAAAAAAAATCACATGAACACTGAACTAAAAGAAAGAGGAAAGAATGGCTGGGTATAGCCGCCCATGCTTATATTTCCCAGCTACTGAGAAGATGGATTTCAGTGCTATGAGACTAGCCTAGGAAAAAGGGTTATTAAGACTCATGTCTATGAAAAGGCTGGGCATGGTGACATATACCAATCATCCCAGATACTCAGAAAGCTTTCAAGTAGAATAATCATCTAGGTCAGCCCAGACCAAAAAAAAATAGATATGGGCTGGGAAGGTACCTCAGTGGTAGAGCACTTGCCTTGCATGCGTGAGGCCCTGGGTTCAATTCCCCAGCACCACATAAGCAAAAAGAAAAAAAGCCGGAAGTGGTGCTGTGGTTCAAGTGGTAGAGCGCTAGCCTTGAGCTGAAGAGCTGAGGGATAGTGCCCAGGCCCAGAGTTCAGGCCCCACGACTAGACACCCCCCCCCCAAAAAAAAGAGAGATGCTACCTGAAATACAAAGCATGAAAGGGCCAGGGAGATGGGGGAAGAGTATAGTCCAACTGGCAGAATGCCTGTCTAGGAAGCATGAGACCCTCAGTTCAAAACCCAGTACCACAAAAATAAAAACAAAGCCAGGCACTAGTGGCTCATGCCTGTAATCCTAGCTACTCAGGAGGTTGAGATCTGAGGATCATGGTTCGAAAACAGGCGGGGCAGGAAAGTCTGTGAGACTCTTTTTTTTGGGGGGGGGGTTCAGTTGTGGGCCTGAACTCTGGGCCTGGGCGCTGTCCCTCAGCTCTCTTCAGCTCAAGGCTAGCACTCTACCACTTGAGCCACAGCACCACTTCTGGCTTTTTTCCTTTTTGCTTATGTGGTGCTGGGGAATCGAACCTCATGCATGCAAGGCAAGCGCTCTACCACTGAGCCACCTTCCCAGCCCCCGTGAGACTCTTATCTCCAATAAACCATCAGAAAACTGCAAGTAGCACTGTGGCTCAAGTGGTAGAGTGCTCTCCTTGAGCTGAAGAACTGAGGGACAGCGCCCAAGCCCAGAGTTCAAGCCCTACGACCAACAAAAGAATACATACATAAATAATAAATACATACATTCATACATACATACATACAAAACCAGGAAAGAGAAGCAGGGTATAGATGGCCATCTGCGTATGAAGTTCCTGGTAACTGCTTCCCTTGGAGTCCCCAGAGCAGACAAGAGCCTGGGCAGGCAATAATGGAAACAGCTGTGAATGAGACACTTTCTGGCACTGACCCTGAACAGCCAAGTGCCCCTGGGGAAGCTCTCTGGATCCTCTTATTTCCTGGTTTTGATGTCCTATATCAGAAGTCCTTGTTTATTTGAGGGTAAGATCATCCAAACCATAAGACAGTTTATTTTAGAAATAGCTTGTAATGAGGGGAATGAGAGGTTGTGGTTGATCCAGATACATTGTATACACAGGTGGAAACATTAAATGAAACCCCCCTAGTGTTTGCTAATAAAGAAAGTAGCCAGGTACCAAGGGCTTATGCCTGTTATCCCAGCTACTCAGGAGGCTGAAATCTGAGGATCACACTTTGAAGCCAGAAGGGACAGGAAAGTCTGTGAGACAGTTATCTCCAATTAACCAGCAAAAATCAGAGTTGTAGCTCCAATGGTAGAGTATCAGCCTTAAGTGAAAAAGCTAAGAAACAACACCCAGTACTGGTACAAGAAAGAGAAAGAAAGAAAAAGGAAGAAAAGAAGGAAGGAAGGAAGGAAGGAAGGAAGGAAGGAAGGAAGGAAGGAAGGAAGGAAGGAAGGAAGGGAGGGAGGGAGGGAGGAAGGAAGGAAGGAAGGAAGGAAGGAAGGAAGGAAAGAAGGAAGGAAGGAAGGAAGGAAGGAAGATACTATGGCAGAAACAAAGGAAGGAAGGGAGAGAGAGAAAAAGAATTCTAAAAAGAAAAAGCCTATAAATGAATAAGAAAAAATAGTGTTAAAGTAAGAGCTCTGAGGTAGATATCAGGAAACAGGCTCTGACACTTTGAGTCCTAAATTATCAGTGGACAAGTTGCTTGGCCTCTCTGGGCCACAAAGCATGGGGTTGGAACAAATGATCTTTAGTGGCTTTCCAGCTCTGAAGCAAGCAGCAAAGTATCAGTCCTAATATTTTTGCTGGGAAAGGAAATTGGAAAGGAAAGGAGAGGCTCTCTGTGGATCAAAGGCTGCATGTGGACATGCCACGCCTCCTGAATCCAGGGGCTTCTTTCCTGCCATTTGCTCCCATCTGTCCCCAAACTCTCAAGTTGGGATTGCAGGCCAGGACTTGATATACCTAAGGTTTGCAGCCAGCTTGGGAGCTGGACCCTGAGCTCTGCTGAGTCCTCCATGGCTGGAGGCCAAAGGGTTGAAGACCAGACTTTCCCAGCAGTTTATCAGAGCCCATGACTGGCCCAGCCCAGGTGACTACTTGGCAGTGGACTTTGTTAAATGTCCCACAAGTGCCACTTTGGCTTTTGTGGGACAGAGGACCTTGTGCCCTAGGAGAACTGTCTTCAAGTCTAGCTAGAGTGAAAGTCAGTACAGGGTCTCATAAGAAAATTTCCAGCTGGGCGCCAGTGGCTCATGCCTGTAATCCTAGCTATTCAGGAAACTGAGATCTGAGAATCACGGTTCAAAGTCAGCCTGGGCAGGAACACCTGTGAGACTCTTATCGCCAATAAACCAACAGAAAACTGGAAGTGGCACTGTGGCTCAAGTGGTAGAGCACAAGCCTTGAGCTGAAGGGCTGAGGGATAGCACCCAGGCCCAGAGTTCAAGCCCCACGACCAACCAAAAGAAAAAAAAAGAGGGCTGGGAAAGTGGCTCAGTGGTAGAGTGCTTGCCTTGCATGCATGAGGCCCTGGGTTCAATTCCTCAGCACCACATACGCAGAAAAAGCCGGAAGTGGTGCTGTGGCTCAAGTGGTAGAGCACTAGCCTTGAGCTGAAGAGCTGAGGGACAGTGCCCAGGCCCAGAGTTCAGGCCCCACAACCAGCAAAAAAAAGAAAAAGAAAAGAAACCTTGAGGGGAAGGAAAAGGAGAGCATTGAGTGCTGGAGCTACCCACAGAGAAAAGATAGCCTGGAGCTGAGTGGAGTGAAAAGAACCATGGAGTTCAAAAATCCTATTTTCTTGCTCATAGATCTTGATGTGAATAACAAATTAAAAGCATAAAATATCAAAATAATGTGCTATGGCATTATTGTGGTTTCTTAATTTTGTCTGATTGGAAATAATTTGGGATAAGAAAGAGACTAGTGGGCCACAAAACATAGTTCGTGCTTGTAATTCCAACTATTCATTAAGTAGAGATCTGCAGGATCTCCATTTGAGGAGCTGGGAAGGTGGCTCAGTGGTAGAGTGCTTGCCTTGCATGCATGAGGCCCTCGGTTCGATTCCTCAGCACCACATAAGCAGGAAAAAAAGGCAAAAGTGGGGCTGAGGCTCAAGTGGTAGAGCACTGGTCTATAGCTGAAGAGCTGAGGGACAGCACCTAGGCCCAGAGTTCAGGCCCCACAACCGACAAAAAAAAAAAAAAAAAAAAAAATCTCAGTTTGAGTATTGTCTTCCCTGCCTCCCTTCCTTCCTTCCTTCCTTCCAGATAAGAGATAAGAGGTTCATGAACTTTCCTGCCTTCAAACTACTATTGTCATTACAGGTATGAGATACTGGCACCTGTCCCCTTAGCTCGATCTTTTTTTTTTTTGGGGGGGGGGCGTTAGCTCGATCTTTTTTTTTGGGGGGGGGCGGTCTGGTCATGGGGCCTGAACTCTGGGCCTGGGCGCTGTCCCTTAGCTCTTCAGCTCAAGGCTAGCACTCTACCACTTGAGCCACAGCACCACTTCTGGCTTCTTCTTTTTTTTTTTTAATCTGCTTATGTCATGCTGAGGAATCAAACCCAGGGCCTCATGTATGCAAGGCAAGCACTCTACCACTGAGCCAACTTCCCAGCCCATCTCGATCTTTCTTTCTTCCTTTCTTTCTCCCTTCCTTTCTTTCTTCCTTCCTTCCTTCCTTCCTTCCTTCCTTCCTTCCTTCCTTCCTTCCTTTCTTTTTCTTTCTTTTTTTCTTTTTCTTTGTCTGCCTTCCTCTTCCTCTCTCTCTCTCTTTCTCTCTCTCTCTCTTCTTTTTTGTCAGCTGTGAAGCTTGAACTTTGGGCCTGGGCACTGTTGCTCAGCTATTCAGCTCAAGGCTAGCGCTCTACCACTTCAGCCACAGCTCCACTTCCAGTTTTCTGGTGGTTAATTGGAGATGAGTTTCACAGACTTTCCTACCCAGACTTTGAACCGTGATCCTCAGATCTCAATTTCTAAGTAGCTAGGATTACAAGTGTGAGCCACCGGTACCTGGCCCCCTTGGCTTTTTCAATCTAGGCTGGTACTGTACCATTTGACTTATACTTCCAGTTCCAGATTTTTTGCTGGTTAACTGGAGGTAAGAGTTTCACAAGCTTTCTTGCCTGAGCTGGCTTTGCACCTCAATCATCAGTTCTTAACCTCTTAGTAGTTGGACTACAGGTATTAGCCTCTAGCAGCAAGCTTATATCTATTACAAACATACTTCTTTTCATCTTTTGGCATATACATCCACACATATCTACCAAATTGTGTGTGTGTGTGTGTGTGTGTGTGTGTGTGTGTGTGTGTGTTGGTTGTGGGGCTTGAACTCAGAGCCTGGGCACTGTCCCTGAGCTGCTTTGTGCTCAAGACTAGTGCTTTTTTTTTGGGGGGGGGGTCCAGTCGTGGGGTCTGAACTCTGGGCCTGGGTGCTGTCCCTCAGCTCTTCAGCTCAAGGCTAGCACTCTACCACTTGGAGCCACAGTACCACTTCCTGCTTTTTCTGCTTATGTGGTGCTGAGGAATCGAACCCAGGGCCTCATGCATACAAGGCAAGCACTCTACCACTGAGCCACCTTCCCAGCCTTTTTTCTTTTTGCTTACGTGGTGCTGAGGAATCAAACCCAGGGCCTCATGCATGCAAGGCAAGTGCTCTACCACTGAGCCACCTTCCCAGCCCGACTTCTGGTTTTTTAATATTTAATTGGAGATAAGAATATCATGGGGACTTTTCTGTCTGGGATGGCTTTGAACTGTGATCCTCAGATCTCAGCCTCCTGAGTAGCTAGGATTACAGACATGAGCTACTGGTACCTGCCTTACCAAATTATTTTCTTATTTCCCTCAGATAAATTCCCCAAAGTGGAGATAATTGGTCAAAAAAAATTTTTTTTGGTTGGTCGTGGGGCTTGAATCTGGGCCTGGGCGCTGATCCCTCAGCTCTTCAGCCCAAGGCGAGTGCTCTACTACTTGAGCTACAGCGCCACCTCCGGTTTTCTAGTGGTTTATTGGAGATAGAAGTCTTATGGTCTTTCTTGCCTGGGCTGACTTTGAACCGCGATCCTTACATCTCAGCCTCCTGAGTAGCTAGGATTACAGGCGTGAGCCACTGGTGCCTGGCGTGGTTAAAGATTTTCTATACACATTGATACCTTTCTGAGCCAGAAGATTATATTATTTTATTCCTCATAGGCCAAGTCTGAGTTATCAGTTTGGGAATAACTTTGTATTACATTTTGTTCTGTGCTTCTCTCTTTTTTTTTTTAAAAGATATTTTTCCATTTCCTATCTTTTTAACATCCAAATTGTATAAGTGTGATTGACTCAGAAATTCCAACTATGAGAAAAATTTAAAGAAAGCATCTAAATCATGTATACATACAGTATTTCTGCTGGTAGACTGATAGATAATAGGCTTTATTGTGCCAGCCAATTGCTGAGAGCAATCATTTGTCTGTCTCCGGAAGAACACCATTTCTTGTGCCAGAGCAACTCCCAGTCTTTGCCCACTGAAGGGGGAGGGGTAGGAGATTACTTCCAGCCTGTTCACAGTGCCACCATTGTTCAGACACCGTCACTTGGGAGATTTCTCTTTTTGAAAGCATCCTTCCAGCTTTCTCTCTACCCTCAGCTTCAGAACCTCACCTCATCTTCCTCAATGACATGAGGTCTTCGCTCGGACATAGCTATCTTCCCGCTCTGTATGTCAAAGGTCACCAGTGATATATGCCCATCATTTATGAAACAAGCATTATTTATGAAACAAGACCATAATTTGGTACAACAATGGTATATTCTTTCCCTTAAAATTTCTCACGTGTGTGTGTGTGTGTGTGTGTGTGTGTGTGTGTGTGTGTGTGTATGTGTGTGTGTGTGTAAGAGACAGATAGAGACAGACCTGGGGCTTGAACTTAGGGCCTCAGCTTCTCCTTTAGCATTTTTGCTCAAGGCTAGCATTTTGCCACTTGAACCATACCTCCACTTGTGGCATTTGACTGATTTTTTGGATTAGTTAGACTCTTTTTTTTTAGTCGGTTGTGGGCCTGAACTCTGGGCCTGGGTGCTGTCCCTCAGCTCTTCTGCTCAAGGTTAGCTCTCTACCATTTGAGCCACAGTGCCACTTCCAGTTTTTCTGCTTATATGGTGCTGAGGAAGTGAACCCAGGGCCCCATGCTTGCAAGGCAAGCACTCTTCCACTGAGTCACCTTCACAGCCCTATTTAGAGTCAGGCTTCAAATCCTCACATCACCTCCTCCTCAGATCTCAGCCTCCTCAGTAAGCTAGGATTATAGGCATGAGCCATGAATGCCCAATTTTTTTGTTTTTAGTTTCTTTTTCTTTTGAAACAGGGTCTTACAACGTAGTCTACATTGGCTTTAAATTTTATATCCTCTTGCTTTTACCTCCTGGATGCTGGAATTACAGGTGAACACTACCATGCCTAGTGATTCTTTCTGGTTGAGGGCCTTTGGCCCACCTAGTGAGTCAAAGTGGAAGCATCTTAAGATTTTAAACTCACAAACTATATATTTGTAAGACCAAAAGATTCAGGAAAAGACATAACCAAAAACAATTTTTCTCTACCTCCACTTCAAATAAGACCTTTCCATATGCCCCCTCCCCTGCCAAAGTTCATGTATTAAAAACTTGGTCCCCAGTGGGGCAGTGTTGGCAAATTAGATCCCTAAGCCATGGTTAGACCATGAGGCTCTACCTCATGAATGGATTATTGCTGCTATTATGGAAGTGAGTTTGTTATCACAAGGGTTGGGTTCCCTTGAGAATAAAGAGTATGACCCTCTATCCATCAAATTATCTATCTATCGATCCATGGATCGAGATCCATGGATCTATCATCTCTTTTGTCTTTCTGACTTCTACCATGAAATGACACAGAAAGAAAGTCCTCACCAGATGCAGCCTCTTGGTCTTAGATATCTTGGACTCAAGAGCTATAAGAAAAGCTAGGTTTGGTGTCTCATGTCTATAATACTAGTTACTCAAGAGGCTAAGATCTGAGGATCACAGTTCAAAGAAAGCCAGGCAGGAAAGTCCATGAAACTATTCTCTCCATTTAATGACCAGAAAACCAGAAGTGGAGTTGAAGTTTGAAGTGGTAGAACCTTAGCCTTGAACCAAAAAGCTCAGGGACAGTGCCCAGGCCCTTAGATCAAGACCCATGACTGGGGGGAAAAAACTGTAAGAAATTAATCTATATTCTTTATAATTACCCCAACTCAGAGATTCTGTTATAGCAGCACAAAATGAACTGAGAGAGACCTACCTCATTAGAGAGGGAAGGGAGACAGTAGAGAGTTTCAAGAGGAAGTAAAAGAGCAGGAACTGTACACTTGGCCCTGGCTGAAGTTCAACAAACCCCCTTTAGTTAGAGTTTGGAAAGACTTTGATTTCTAGACAAGGGCTAGGCAGACAACCAAGGCTGTAGAGAAATACTACAGAATACTACAAAAATGCTACTGAAATGCTACAGTTACTACAGAACAGAAATGGAAGCATTGAGTGAGTAAGCCAGAAATCAGAAACTCTCTGCCTGCACAAGGGGAAAGATCTCATGTTCTGCTTAGCTAGGAAGATGTTTCAGGAACAGGTAGGGGTGTGACCACACAGCAGGCTGTTCTTGTGGTGAGTCCCTTCCCAGCTCCCATTGCCACATTTCTGCTCCCTTCTACCCCAGACTGACTAAGCAAAATGCCCATCTGTTCCACCTGGAGCAGGAGGTCACCATGATGAACAACACACAAAAATAAGCAAAGACTCTCCTCACCCCACTTACTGCTTGGTGACATTTGCTTAACTCCCTCAGTGACAGAAAAGTCAAGAACTGAAAGCTCAAGTCTAAGTTTATCAGGAAGTGACATTTTTAAAACCAGGACTAAAGAAAGAAATTTAATTCTGCTACAGATAAACAGTTAAGCACTGGTACCCCAAAGCTTATTACCCTAACTATTCAGAAGGCTGAGATATGGAGAATCTCAATGTAAAGCCAGCTTGGGCAGAAAAGTCCTCAACACTCCATTTCCAAAATAACTAGCAAAAAAGCAGAGCTGGAGATGTGGCCCAAATGGTAGAGCATCAGCCAGGCAAGTGAGAGGCCCTGAGTTCAAACCCTAGTACTGGCAAAGACAAAAGAAAGGAAAGCCAGGCACCGTTGGCTCATGCCTTTAATCCTAGCTACTGAGGAGGATGAGATCTGAGGAAGGAAGCAAGGAAGGAAGAAAGCAAGGAAGGAAGGAAGGAAGGAAGGAAGGAAGGAAGGAAGGAAGAAGGAAGGAAGGAAGGAAGGAAGGAAGAAGGAAGGAAGGAAGGAAGGAAGAGGGAAGGAAGGAAGGAAGGAAGGAAGGAAGGAAGGAAGGAAGAAGGAAGGAAGGAAGGAAGGAAGGAAGGAAGGAAGGAAGGAAAAGAAAGGAAAGGAAAGCCTGGCGCTGGTGGCTCACACCTATAATCCTAGCTACTCAGGAGGCTGAAATCTGAGGATCATGGTTCCAAGCCAGCCTGGGCAGAATAAGGCTGTGAAACTCTTACCTCCAATAAACCACCAGAAAACGGAAAGTGGCGCTGTGGCTCAAGTGGTAGAGCACTTGCCTTGAACTAAAGAGCTCAGGGCTAGTACCCAGGCCCAGAGTTCAAGACCCATAACCAACAAAAATGGAAGGAAGGAAGGAAGGAAGGAAGGAAGGAAGGACAGACATATTTTCTCAATCCTGACTTCATACAACTGTGAAATCTCAATCTCCTTTGGTGAATTTGGGAAAACTGGGACCTGTTGCAATATTAAACAGATGTTCAGCCTTGATGAATACCACAGAACACGTTTATGATAAAATATTAAGTGAAAAGTAGAATCTGAAACTATATAAAATGTATCTTTTGGGGGGCTGGGAAGTTGGCTCAGTGGTAGAGCGCTTGCCTTCCATGCCTGAGGCCCTGGGTTCGATTCCTCAGCACCACATAAGAAAAAATCTGGAAGTAGCGCTGTGGCTCAAGTGGTAGAGCGCTAGCCTTGAGCTGAAGAGCTGAGGTACAGCACTCAGGCCCAGAGTTCAGGCCCCACAACTGGACCCCCCCCCCAAACTGCAACATTTTTCAAACTGCAACATTTGAAAGAAAAACCTCAAAACATAAGCAATCCTTGATGTAACTGGGAAGTAAGTTGTCCAAAATTTTAAATGGCTGTCTTTGAGAGGCTGTAGGTAAATTTTTTCTTCTCTTTTTTACATATACTTTTCTAATTTTTCTCTAAAACTTAATTCTTTTTTCTTCATTGTGTGTGTGTTCATGTGTGCCAGTACTAGGGCTCACACTTTTACTTGACTTCTATGTTCAAAGCTGATGTTCTACCACTTGAGTCACACCTCTACACCCAGCTTTTGCTGGTTTATTGAAGAGCTTCAAAGCTTTGTCTGCCTGAGCTGGCTTTGAATTGTGATCCTCAGATTTCAGCCCCCTGAGTCGCTAGTATTACAGACATGAGTGACCAGAACCTGGCTTAAAAACAGACATTTCTTTACAAACTATTTATGTATATATTCTACATATGTATGTTATATTTTATTTGTCCATATTCAAATAGGGATGTGTGTGTGTGATTTGATCTCTGGCCTGAAGCTTTGCAGAGGCTAGAGAAAAGGAAGAAGAAAAGACGAGGGATTTTTTTTCCAGGCCCTGCTTAATTCTGTCCTCCTGGGCGAGTTTAAGTTAGTCATCAATTATCTCATTCTTGCCTGGCAGGTAAATGGTAGATGAGATCATGGACAAAATGAGCCAAGAAATGATGGACTCATAAATAGGAATCTTTGTTCAATGGAAAAAGAGGAAACCCTTGTAGTGTGAATTTGAAGTCATCAATTCTCGAAGTGTGTTCTGGGGATCATTGTCTCAGCATGGCTTGTTAAGAAGTGCACAGTAGGGCTGGGAAGGTGGCTCAGTGGTAGAGCACTTGTCTTGCATGCATGAGGCCCTGGGTTTGATTCCTCAGCACCACATAAGCAAAAAGAAAAAAAAGCCAGAAGTGGTTCAAGTGGTATAGCTCTAGCCTTGAGTTGAAGAGCTGAGGGACAGCGCCCAGGCCCAGAGTTCAGGCCTCATGACCGGACCTCCCCCCCCCCCAAAAAAAAAGTGCACACTAGGAGCCAGGTGCTGGTGGCTCATGCCTGTAATCCTAGCTACTAAGGAGGCTAAGATCTGAGGATCATGGTTCAAAGGCAGCCCTGGCAGGAAAATCCAATCCAATTTATCTCCAATAAACCACTAGAAAACTGGAAGTGATGCTGTGGCTCAAGCGGTAGAGCGCTAGCCTTGAACTGAATAGAGCAGGGACAGCGTCCAAACCCAGAGTTCGAGCCCCACGACCAACAAAAAAATTTTAAAAAGTGCACGCTAGGGTACATTTGTTAGAAATGGCTTATTAGAAGTGCATGCCTGGGGTGCTGGTGGCTCATGCCTATAATCCTTAGGAGGCTGAAATCTGAAGATCATGGTTCAAAGCCATCCCAGGAAGGAAAGTCTATGAGATTCTTATCTCCAATTAACCACCAGAAAACTGGAAGTGGCGCTATGGCTCCAAGTGCTAGAGTGCTCGTCTTGAGCAAAAAGAGCTGCAGAATAGTGTCCAGACCCTGAGTTCAGGCCCCAAGTTCAAGCCCCATGACAGACAATAAAAAGTGCATGCCTAGATAAAACCTAGTGCATTAGCAGGCTGAGATCTGAAGATGGAAGTTCAAACCCAGCTGAGGTAGACAAATTCACCAGACTCTTATCTCCAATTAACCATCAAAAATCCAAAACTGAAGCCCTAGGGGATGGAGTAAAGCTTAGTGAGAGAGGCCCCGAATTTAAGCCTCAGTACTAGCAGGAAACAGAGAGGGGGAGGGATAAGCCTAGTACTTTGTATACTATAACTTAAAAAATAATTAGTCAGGGATGGGAATGTGGCCTAGTGGTAGAGTACTTGCCTAGCATGCATGAAGCCCTGTTCAATTCTTCAGTACCATATACACAGAAAAAGCTGGAAGTGGTACTGTGGCTCAAGTGTAGAGCGCTCACCTTGAGCTGAAGAGCTCAGGGACAGCACCCAGACTCAGCGTTCAAACCCTACGACCAACCAAAAAAAAAAAAAAATTAGCACCATGGTTAATTCTTATAATCCTAGATAGTCAAAAGGCTGAGATCTGAGGATTGTGGTTCAAAGCAGCCCAGGGCAACCAGGGCAAGTCATAAGACTCTTATCTCCAGTTAACCATCCAAAAGCCAGAAGTGGAACTGTAGCTTGAGTGGTAGAACTCCAGCCTCGATCCAAAAAGCTCGGAGATAGTGCCCATGCCCTGAGATCAAGCCCAAAGTTCGCATGCACGTGCACACACACACACACACACACACACACACACACACACACACACACATTGAGTCAGACACCAATGGATTGTGCTGTAATTCTAGCTACTTAGGAGACTGAGAGCTGAGGGTCAGAGTTCAAAGCTAGTCCAGGCAGTGAAGTCCGTGAGACTTTTATCTCCAATTAACTACTAAAAAGCCAGAAGTAGAGTTGTGGCTCAAGTAGTAAAGTGCCAGTCTTGAGTGAAAAAGCTACTGGGACAGTGCCAGGCCCTGAGGTCAAGTCCAGTGCCAGCAGAAAAATAATAAGTAAATGAACAAAACAAAATAAAAATTCCAGTATCTCAAAAAAAAAAAAAAGTCCCAAGTATAGGTTTGTTGTCTTTAGAGAAAGCATTAACTTGGCTAGGAAATCAGGCCATGACTTAGTGACAATAAACTAGCAAGAGGTAGAAGAGGACACTTCAGTCTCCAGAAGATGGAGGTGAAGACGGGTTTTTAAGCCTCCACAGGCCTCTTAGGCTCAACCTCTTACTTCCTGGATCCTAGTGCCCTTAGAGGGGAGATCAGCACCCCTGAGACTGCCTTAATGGCTAGGAGATTTTTGTCTTCTCCTTTTATTTCTTTAGATTTTGAATACTTTTGAATATTTTTAATTTTATATTGAATATTTGGTATAAATAAACATTTTTTTTGCCAGTTCTGTGGCTTGAACTCAGGACCTGGGCACTGTCCCTGCGCTGCTTTTGTTCAAGGCTACCACTCTACCGCTTGAAACACAGCATCACTTCCAGCTTTTTCTGTTCATGTATACTGAGGAATGGAATCCAGGGCTTCATGCATGCTAGGACAGCACTCTACCACTAAGCCACATTCCCAGCCCCAAGCATGGTTTTTTGCCTACTATTTTTCCACTACTATTCTGAATTTGCTTTACAATCTCTTTTAGATGTCATTCCCAGATAATAAGTTGTTCGTTTTGCTTTGTGCTTTTTCTTTCTTTTGTTTCCACTTCTTGGGCTTTGTTCTTAATGTAGAACATTTTCATGTGACTTATTCTATGAATTGTTTTCATTCATTTTACTTCTATGATATATCCCCTTGAGTGGGTATAGTTCATTCATTTGTACCACTTACATTATTGGAATGTACCACAATTTACACACCTATTCAAGAACATTTGAATCCTTTACAGATTTTTACTGTTTGATCTACCCCGCTAAGAACATCTGGTTGTTTATGTATTCTGGAGCTCACATATAGGGGTTTCTCTGGTTGTGTATACCCTGAAATGCAATGATTGAGTTAAATTACTTTTCAGAGTAGTTGGGCCACTATGCATCCCACCCATCATGTTTTGTTGTACAGAGACTTGTATTGTCCAGCAGCGTCTTCGGCATTGGGTATAATAGCTGTGACCTTAGGGGCAGCTCTCCTGTTTTCCTGTTCCCAGCCAGAACTCATTCTTCCTTTAACACCCCAGGGAACTCTGAGGCATGTCTATGTACTCTTGATAATTCCCAACTGAACAACACTGGTTACAGGGAGAGGAGGAAATGCCAGTTTAAGGATAGACTGGAGGAGATTGGAGTCTTTCTATGTGTGCCAGTCACTGAACCTTCTTTTTTCTTTTTTTTTTTTTTTTTTTTTTTTTTTTTGCTGGTCATGGGGCCCAAACTCTGGGCCTGGGTGCTGTCCCTCAGCTCTTCAGCTCTAGGCTAGCGCCACTTCTGGCTTTTTCTGCTTATGTGATGCTGAGGAATCGAACCCAGGGCCTCATGCATACGAGGCAAGCACTCTACCACTGAGCCACCTTCCCAGCCCTCACTGAACCTTCTTATTAGATGAAGGTCATCTTATAGCGTTGTTACTAGGGCTCCAATCCAAAGCACCCTGAAGCTTTCTCCCTTAGGATGAATGAAGATGCCTAATTAGTTTTCTCTCAATCATCAATCATTCCCCCACTGCCTCCCCCATTGGGACACTGTTTATCTCCCTTCCTCTCTCCATCCATATTTCTTTGTGGGTTTTTTTGTTGTTTCATTTTTTTGTTCCCAGTCCTGGGGCTTGAACTCAGGGCCTGAGCACTGTCCCTAATCTTTTGCTCAAGGCTAGCACTCTGCCATTTGAGCCACAGCGCCACCTCCAGCTTTTTCTGTTTACTAAGGAATGGAACTCAGGGCTTCATGCATGCTAGGCAAGCACTCTACAATTAGCCTCATTCCCAGCCCCTACATCCATGTTTCTTTAAGGGTGGTCCAAGTGACAGACAGCCAGGTGCATCCCAGAATGTACCTGGGTAAGAATAAGACAGAGTGCTTGTCAAAATGCACATTCCCCAGATTGAGTCCTACCCCCTAGGGGCAGCTTGGGAGCCTTCTGCTGAACACGTTCCCCAGGTGACATGCACATTGGGATTTGAGAGCTGCTGCTTTGGGTGCTGCTATCAAGGAGGTCAGACCAAGGTCATCTCCAAGTGGTTCAGACATCCTTCCAACACCTCCTCCATGAAGAACAAGGCAAATTCCCTTCCCTTCCTTCTTCTGTCACCACCAGCGATTAAGGGAACATCCTTAGAGAACCAGTGTATATAATATATGCAGTCCAACATTGTTTACAAGAAAAAGAAAATGAAAACAGCTGCCTGCCAACAGTGGCCTGAGAAGCTACGTAAAGATGCATCTTTTCAGTAGAACACTGCAACTAGTGAAAGTATCTATGTCATTATTATTAGATAATCAACTTTCCCTGAATCTTTGTAAAAAAAAATATGTTAAGCAAGGAATGGTGTTGCACACTCATAAGGCCAACACTTGAGAAACTGAGGCAGGATGATTGTAATATTGTCTCAAAAGAAATGTTAAATGGGCACTGGTGGATCATGCCTATAATCCTAGTTACTCAGGAGGTTAAGATCTGAGGATCACAGCCGGGCGCTGGTGGCTCACGCCTGTAATCCTAGCTACTCAGGAGGCTGAGATCTGAGGATCGCGGTTCAAAGCCAGCCCGGGCAGGAGAGACCGTGAGACTCCTATCTCCAATAAACCACCAGAAAACCGGAAGTGGCGCTGTAGCTCAAGTGGTAGAGCACTCGCCTTGAGCTGAAGAGCTGAGGGACAGCGCCCAGGCCCAGAGTTCAAGCCCCACGACCGACAAAAAAAAAAAAGATCTGAGGATCACGCTTCAAAGCCAACTCAGGCAGGAAAGTCCGTGAGACTCATCTCCAATTAACCACCAGAAAACTGGAAGTGGTGCTGTGGCTCAAGTGTTAGAGTACTAGCCTTGAGCTGAAGAGCTGAGGGACAGCACCCAGGCCCAGAGTTCAAGCCCCACAACTGAAAAAAAAATGAAAATAGTAATCCTAGCTACTCAGGAGGCTGAGATCTGAGGATCGCGGTTCAAAGCCAGCCCGGGCAGGAGAGACCGTGAGACTCCTATCTCCAATAAACCACCAGAAAACCAGAAGTGGCGCTGTAGCTCAAGTGGTAGAGCGCTCGCCTTGAGCTGAAGAGCTGAGGGACAGCGCCCAGGCCCAGAGTTCAAGCCCCACGACCGACAAAAAAAAAAAAAAATGAAAATAAAAATTGGTGGGGCTTGAACTTTGGGCCTGAGCACTCTCTCTCAGCTCTTCAGCTCAAGGCTAGTGATCTACCTCTTGAATCACAGCACCACTTCCAGTTTTCTGGTGGCTAATTGGAGATGTCGCACAGAACTGTGATCCTCAGATCTCAGCCTCCTGAGAAGCTAGGATTGCAGGCATGAGCCACTGGTGCCTGGCTTGGTATTGAGTTTTTTATATAAACTTCTACTATCTTTTTTTTTAATGTCACTGGGGTTTAGATTCAGGACCTACCGCTTGCTAGACAGGTGCTCCGTTCCTTAAGTTACACCCCCACACTCTCAAATCATTTTACTTTGGTTTGACCTTCCTATTCCAAAGTAGCTGAGATGACAGATGTTTGTCATTGTGCCCAGCTTTTTTTTTTTTTTTTTGGTCATGGAGCTTGAACTCTGGGCCTGTCCCTCCACTCTTCATCTCAAGGCTAGTGCTCTACCACTTGAGCCACAGCACCACTTCCAGTTTTCTGGTGGTTTATTAGAGATAAGAGTCTCACAGACTTTTCCTGCCCAGGCTGGCTTTGAACCATGATCCTCGGATCTCAGCCTCCTGAGTAGCTAGGATTTACAGGCATGAGCCACCAGTGCCCGGCCCAGCTTTTTGTGGTTTGAGATGGGGTCTTGATAAGTTGTTGCCCAGACTGGCCTGAAGATCCATCCTCCCAATCTCTTCATCCAGGAATTACAGGCCTGAGCTACAGTGTCTAGCTATATTACCTTGATTTATTTTATTTTGTGATGATAGACATGGAACCCAGGGACATGTGCATGGTAGGCAAGTGCTTGACTGCTGGTATACTCTAGCCTCAATTGTTTTTTATAACCAGCCCCTACCATAGGGCTCCCTCCCAGATAAGTAATGTTCATAGGAGCTGCAGAACTCAGTGGCCATCTTTGGGTCCAACAGGTACCCACAGACCATCTTGGTGCTTTTGTAGGTGAATTGCTGTGTTTGATGTTCTTTCTCCAGGAGTGATTTGGACAGTCCTGCGGTTTGAACTCAGGACCTTGTGCTTGCTAGGCAGCCACTGCACCACTTTGAGCCAAATTCCCAACCCATCCAGGGGTGATGTAAAGATTAAGGTTATTCCCTTATACATAACCCAGCTAGAGTGCCACTGGCATGAGTCTCCTAGCTTCCTCCATCACCCACAAAATTTTAACAGGCTAAATGACTACCTTGTACCTGACTGAGTGGGTTGCTTTTGGGAGATTAGTCAAACAGATCAACCTCCTCGGCTTGCAACAACCTTGCACCATGGCTAAGGCCCACTCAGCAGCAGGAGCAGCAGGGGTAGCCAGCAGCCACCAATGCAGATGGTCAGCCAAGAAGGCCTTGACCCTTCCAAGTATGGGAAGTGTACTCAGGCTCCACAGCCAAACCCAGAATCCACTGGTCCCCTCTGTTAATGGAATGAGACACCAAGACAGCAGCCAGGTTACAGCTGCAGTTGTGAGGAGAATGCCGTATCCACCATAATGTTACCTACTTCTGGTTATATGACACAGCCATTGTCAACACCTGCTGGATGATCAGCCCAGAGGCGGAGATGTTTAGCATCTTCACTGGCTCCCAATCTCTCTCTGTGTCTCTGTCACTCTCTCTGTCTCTCTGTCTCTCTCTCTGTCTGTGTCTCTCTCTCTCCTCCCTCTCTTCCTCTCTTGTTGGTCATGGGGCTTGAACTCAGGGCCTTGTTATTGTCTCTGAGCTTTTTCTGCTCAAGGCTAGCACTCTACCACTTTGAGCCATAGTGCCATTTCTGGTTTTCTGGTGATAAATTGGAGATAAGAGTCTCTTGGACTTTCTTGCCCTGACTGGCATCAAACCACGATCCTCATTCTGTCTCCTGAGTAATCCTACAGTAATCCTTCCTCTCTCTCCCTCCCTCTCCCCCTCTCTCTGTCTCTCTCTGTCTCTCTGTCTATGTCTCTGTCTCTGTCTGTCTGTCTGTCTGTCTCTCATATGCTGGTCCTGGTGCTTAAATGGCCTGTATCTCTGAGTTTTCATTCAAGGATAGCACTCTAATACGTCTTCAGCCACAGCTCCACTTCCAGATTTTTTGGGTTTTTTTTGGTAGTTAATTGAAGAGCCTCATGGACTTTCCTACCCAGACTGGCTTGAAAACATGATGCTCAGATCTCAGCCTCCTGAGTAGCTAGGATTAATTACAGGTATAATCACCAGTGCTAGTCTTTGTCCCTAGTCTTTAGCACACTACTCTATTACTCAGGATTTCAATGGTGTCCGTGGGGTTTTTTTTTTTTTTTTTTTGCCTACAACCTGGAAGAAGGGCTCTAAACTGGTGCTCTGGGTTGACTTCAGCATGGCACCTTATAGCCAGCAGCATATTACTGATCTCAGAGAGATCCTCCTTGGAAAACACCAAAACCACATACCCTAGGATATGAGGCAAGGAGCTCTGAAGAGCTAGATTGTCTTCCTCAGATGGCCTTGGGTATCATGGCAACTACAGCCTTCTCTCCAAGGAACACAGGCACCTGTTGCATTGGCTTGAAGCCACATTGCCTACTCCCACACGAAGCATTAAGAAAGTGGTTGGATTTCTAGGTTGGATTTGTCTTCCCCGGGCATCACTGTGGTGTGTTAGGTAATTGCCATGCATGATGTAAAGATGGTGTTTCACTCTTACAAGAACCCTGGGTGACCACAAGCCCATGACTTTTAATATTTATATTTTTAGCTTAGTGCTAGTAGCTCAAACCTGTAATCCTAACTACTCAGGAGCTGGAGATCTGAGGATCCAGTGTCATGCCAGCCCAGCAGATAAATCCAAGAGACTCATATCAAATTAACCAGCAAAAAGCCAGAAATAGAGGAGTGGTTTAAGTGGTAGAGCACCAGTCTTGAGTGAAAAATGAGAGTGCAAAACTTTGAGTACAAGCCCCTCAAAAAGCCTAGTGCAATAAACTGAAAATTTTCAGAACACCAAAACCAAAAGAAATTTTTGTTTTGTTTTGTTTTGGCCAGTCCTGGGGCTTGAATCTGGGCCTGGGTGCAGTCCCTGAGCTTCTTTTGCTCAAGGCTAGCACTCTACCACTTGAACCACATAGTCACTTCCTGCCCTTTCTGTGATTTAGCTGGAGATAATCACAAGCCAGGCAGCAGTGATTCATGCCTATAATTCTCTTACTCAGGAGGCTGAGAATCCTGGTTTGAAGCCAGCCTAGGCAGATAAGTCCATGAGATCCATCTCCAATTAGCTACCAGAAACCCGGAAATGAAGCTGTGGCTCAAAATGGTAGAATGCTAGCCTTGATCAGAAAAGCTTGAGTACAACACCCAGTCCCTGAGTTCAAGCCCAACGACCAACAACAAAACATCATCAACAACAACAACAAACCCCAGATACTTAGAAAACTCAGCAACTGAGGTGGCAGTTATGATTTGCCCAAGATTCAGGAACTTCTTTCCTTGAACTGGAGCTGTGGTTGAAGTGGTAGAGCAACTACCTAGCATGTTCAAATTCCTATGTTCAAACCTCAAACCTCTGAACCACCAAAAAATTATTTTAAAAACTGCAAACTTGAAGTGCGCACTTGCTTTTCTTTTGTGGCCAGGCCTGGGTTTGGACTCGGGTCCTGGGTACTGTCTTTGAGCTTTTTTGTTTTTTCCCCTCCAGGCTAGCACTATATCGCTTGAGCCATAGCTCCACTTCTATTTTTGTTTTGTTTTGTTTTGTGTTTTGGTAGTTAATTGGAGATGATGATCAGGAGCCTAGGCTGGCTTCAAATCTTTATACTCAGATCTCAGTCTCCTGAGTAGCTAGGATTATAAGAGTGACCCCCTGGGGGGCTGGGAAGGTAGCTCAGTGGAAGAGCGCTTGCCTTGCATGCATGAGACCCTGGGTTCGATTCCTCAGCACCACATAGCAAAAAAGAAAAAAGCCAGAAGTGGCGCTGTGGCTCAAGAGTGGTAGAGCACTAGCCTTGAGCTGAAGAGCTGAGGGACAGTGCCCAAGCCCAGAGTTCAGGCCCCATGACCGGACCCCCCCCCCCCAAAAAAAAAAAGAGTGAGCCCCGAGCACCCAGCTATTTTTCTTTTCTAGTAGTTTTGGTGTAGCTAATAACTGAAGAAGAGTTTCCAGTGACCTGAAGAGCAATGAGTAATTGTGCAAGGTCCCATGCAGGGCCTCTAAAGCCCTGACCCCTGACATCTTTCCAAACTCAAAGCATGTGGCTTTCTACAGCATGTTGAGTTTTGAGCAGTGCATATTTGGATATTACTTTTCTTGAAGATTATTCAGATTTCTATAGCACAGTCCAGGACTTGTTGAAATTGCAGGAACAGACATCTGGAGTTGGATATAAACTTACATTCAGGATTGTTTGGTCTAGGCCAATCAGGTTTAGAGACTATGTGTCTATCTTGAATGACTTTTTCATTGTGATATCAGAAATTTTCTTCAACTCCTACATTGTCTTATTGTAAGAGGCAATTCAAAAGCTGCTTTGGGGCTTTGCAGCTACTGCTATCAGAGCCTGCTGTCAACCATGATCAACCCCACGGTATTCTTCAACATTGCCACCAGCAGCATTTGGGTTGTGTCTCCTTCAAACTATTCTCAGAACACGTTTCAAAGACAGCAGAAAACTCCAGTGCTCTGAGCACTGGAGAGAAAGGTTTTGGTTATAAGGGTTCCTACTTTCATAGGATTATCCCAGGATTCATGTGCCAGGATGGTCACTTTACATTCTCTAATGGCACTGGTGGCAAGTCCACCTGTGGAGAGAAATTTGAAGATGAGAATTTTATCATGAAGCATACAGGTCTTGGAATTTTGTCCATGGAAAATGCTGGGCCAAACCCAAATGGTTCCCAGTTTTCCATCTGCACAGCCAAGACCGATTAGTTGGATGGTAAGCATGAGGTCTTTGGATATGTGGAATCCATGTGGGGCTTTGGGTCCAGGAATGGCAAGACCAGCAAGACCATTACTGACTATGGACAACTCTGAACACATTTGACTTGATTTATCATAACCACTAGGCCATGCCTTCTGCAGCTTAGGAGAGAGCACTCCCACACCCCATCTGCTTGCAATATCCTGTAATCTTTGTGCCCTCATTGCATGCAGTTCTTCAGGTTCCATGTTTTCCTTACTCGCCTCCAACTCTAGCTCCATTGCAGAGTTAAGCTTATGATTATAAAAACTAAATAACAAAAAAGCTACTTTTGCTGTGTAAGGTCTGCACAGGGATGCCTCCCTACCTCTTGGCTAAGTTTCTGCCCAGTATCTGTTACCTAGGTAACTGGCAAACCTGGAAGCAGTCCCTTCCCCTCCTGCTAGATCACATCCTAGGCCACCTCTGGTCACATGCCTCCCATCTGACCTTAGGAGAGTCCCAGACCCTGAGGTCATACCCGGAATCAGTGTGACCACACCTTTCCCCCACCTGGCCACACCTCTTCCTGTCCCTAGCCTATATAAGTCCTGGCCTGGGGTGGGGTCACCCCTTTCCCCTCTCTGTCTGTCTGTCTGTCTGTCTGTCTGTCTGTCTGTCTGTCTGTCTGTCTGTCTGTCTGTCTGTCTGTCTGTCTGTCTGTCTGTCTGTCTGTCTGTCTCTGTCTCTCTCTCTCTCTGTCTCTGTCTCTCATGCTCTGGGGGGAGTCAGGAGGCTGCTTCTGCCTGGTCAGCTGTCCTTCACTCCCAGACTGACTCTCCTGCACACTTAATGGGGTGTTGCGAGTCATGCCTGAGCCACAAAACCCCTTTGAAACGCCTCCTGCGCTCCCTGGAAAGCTAGAGCACCTCCTTCTTATGCCATTCTCGGATGTAGACAGTTTTTGCCACTGCAATGGTAAATGGTCAGAAGTCTGTTTCCTTTCAGGCTCTCTTTGCCCTCTGCCAATCATGTCCAACTTTCTTTCTCTCCCTTTCTTTTTTCTACAACATTTTGGCTTGTGCCCTGAAGAGTGCGACACAGGCTGGGTCCCGGGGAATGCCCCTACCCCCCCCCCCCCACCCCGTCTAGGTTCCCTCTCAAAGGCTAGCCACTCTAAGATTGAAAATTGTCAGAGTTTCCATTTGTTCAGGTTTTCTTTGCACTTTTTCAGAAATTTGCCATCTTGAGTTCACCATCTTGGCCACCTGGTGGATTAAGGGTTTGGTCTCATCTGACCCTTAACCTTTCACCAAGCATACTAGTCCATCCATTTATTCTAATGTACCTTGCTAACAAGTTGCTGCCTCTTTATAGGCCCTGGTAACTGAGGCCCAACCATCTGATGTGCTTTGTTAGCAAAGATGTCTAAACATTGTTGTCAAAAATTTTAGGTTTTGAGTTTTGCCTTTTTTTGTTTGGTGGTGTGTATTCCAGTACTGACTACATGGTTCTAAAATATTGGGCAAAATAATGTTATCTTACTGCTGGAATTCCAAGAGTCTACAGCTGTTATTCATTTTGGGGCACTGCAAAATTTAATGCGTACAGTGTGTGTATGTCTATGTCCATCTAAACTTGCTATTTGGCATTGTAATCAAGTTATTTGGCTTAAATTGTCTGAGATTCCTGAAGTTTGTTCAGTTTGGATTCGTAGTTCAATGCCACCAGTCTACCTGCAGTCCAGATCCAGTCCATTTCTTCCAACCTGGAAGACAGGCCTCACTCCTGCCTAGACCATCCTGACTACCTCCACCATGGTAAAAGTAGACTGGAGTCTCACTTGGCTCCATCACATGCTGCTGATTTTCTGGTGAAAGATTGCTTTGGATTTGCAAAAGCTAAGGCTCTTTCTGTAACTTTGGTTGACTTAAGCACTGTTAGGGTTACCAGAAAGAAATCAATACTATATCTGTGCTAAAAATTCTCATCACGTCTAACGAGTTTTGTCATTGCAGAATATTTGTTAGTCAATTTTTTTTTTCCTTTTTGCCAGTCTTAGGGCTTGAACTCAGGGCCTGAGTGCTGTCCCTGAGCTTCTTTTACTCAAGGCTAGCTCTCTACCATGTGAGTCACAGTGCCACTTCTGGCTTTTTCTGTTTATGTAGTGCTGAGGAATCAAACTCAGGGCTTCATGCATGCGAGGCAAGCACTCTATCACTGAGCCACCTTCCCAGGCCTGTTAGTCAACTTTTGTAAGGATCAGGTAAGCTCTGTTTATTCTATTTGATCTCCTTGTTGTTCTAATTGGAAATACTACAGGGTTTTTGTGACAAATATTGTAGTTCAAAGCCAGCCCGGGTTGAAGAAAAATCCCTGAGACTCCATCTCCTAACTAACCAGCAAAGAGCTAGGCTGGAAGCATGGCTCAAGACACTCTTATCTCTAACCAGCAAACACTGGAAGTGGCTCTGTGACTCAAGCAGTAGAGCTCTTGCCTTGAGTTTAAGAGCTGAGGGACAGTGCCAAGGCCCAAAGTTCAAGGCCCACAGCTGACCAAAAAAAAAAAGAAGGAAAGGAGTGACCCACCCCAGGCCAGGACTTATGTAGGCCAGGGACAGGAAGAGGTATGGCCAGGTGGGGGAAAGGTGTAGCCACACTGATTCCGGACATGACCTCAGGGTCTGGGACCCTCCTAAGGTCAGATGGGAGGATGTGACCTAGCAGGAGAGGAAGGCGACTGCTTCCAGGTTTGCCAGTTACCTAGGTAACAGATACTGGGCAGAAACTTAGCCAAGAGGTAGGGAGGTGTCCCTGTGCAGACCTTACATGCTGGGCCTGTGAATTGACTAAAATCTGGACATTTGAAACCTCTTGGCATCTTTGCTCTTTGATCTGATCTATTCTCTGTTGCAGTCACTTTACAATCACCTTAGGCTCCAGGAAAAACAGGATTCTATGATAAATATCTTGTCACAAGAGCAAACCCTCAGATCACAGTATCTTCTTATCAGTTAAAAGCTCTAGAGACCATACTGTCAGCCCCTGGTTTCTTGCTCCTCTCCAGTGGAAAACTTCTCCAAGGTCACAGGAACTCCTCCAGAGACAAAGACAGATAATGGTCCAGCAGGCCACCTGCCTCTTTTAACTCACTGCCCCAAATTCTTCCTAATCTGAGACCGGTATCTGTACCTTTTGTTGTTGGTCAAGGGGGCTTGAATTCTGGGCCTGAGCGCTGTCCCTCAGCTCTTCAGCTCAAGACTAGTGCTCTACCACTTAAGCTACAGTGCCATGTCTGGTTTTCTGGTGGTTTATTGGAGATAAGAATCTCATTGACTTTCCTGCCTGGGCTGGTTTTGAACTGTGATCCTCAGATCTCAGCCTCCTGAGTAGCTAGGATTACAGGTGTTAGCCATTGGCACCTGGCAAAATTGGGGGTTAAAGACCCATTTCACTGGTAATTTTCATAAGCATAGCATTGAACAGGCAGCTTAGGCCAGTCTACTCATTCAGTATTTCCAGCCTAGTTCAAACCTAGTACTGCAAACAGGTGACATGCCTGCATGGTTGGCTTTTCCATTGTGAAATCACAGTCTTCAGCTTTCTATCTGTATTGTCCTGGCAATCATCTGTGTATAATAGTGTTTTAGAGCCAGCTTAGCCCACGTTGATGATTTACTTTTAGATTTCTGCCCTCGGCTTGACTATTGGAGCACCATACATGTATATTTAGATCAAACTTTCTTCATAATTATTCTGACTTCTCTACCATTTGACTTGATCTTGGGTTATTGAAAGTTCTATGATTATGTATCTAGGATTAGATATAACTGATCATTATGAATATTGTTAGTGAAAGAGGAGGATCGCACACATCCATCCCAGGGGACCATGCAGAGGCAGGCTGGCACAGGAGAAAGATTATTATAAGGTTTATTAGAAGAGCCATATTTCCCCCAAGAGGGAACACATGGCCTCCGTCCCCATCCAGGCAGCAGGAGGGTCTGAGAGATAGAAGTGAGGTAGATGGGAGTTCAGGTGGGTCTGGATGGAGAGAGGTTGGAGCCAGCTGTATGGAGGGAACTCCAGGAATGGGAGGGTGGCCCAGGTCTGGGTGGAGCTGAAGATCAAGGGTGAGCATAACACTAACACTTAGTACTACAGCATTTTGGGTTATTGTTGGGCTTTTTTTTAGAGGTACTTGAGGATGTAGCTATAACCTTTCTTCATGAGTATTATACTCTGTAAGGCATTTTATCTTAGTAATAGGTCCCTGAAGGCTAAGGGAGCCTACATCTAGATTTGAAATCATCTTTACTTCATGATGATTCTAATTTGTATGTTATTTTGAGTTGATTCTGGTCTCTCAGGCATTTGATGAGCATAGAAACCACCTGTATGATTATTCTCATCTAAAGATTTATATTAATCATTCATTATTATTGTGTTGCTCCTGGGACTTAAAATCAGGGTCTAGGCCCTGTTCCTGAATTTTTTTTGCTTAAGGACAGTGGTCTACCACTTGTGTGACAGCTTCACTTTCAGCTTTTTGGTAGTTAATTGGAGATAGCCACTCATAGACTTTTCTGCCTGGGCTATTCTCCTCAGATCTCAGCATTCTGAATAGCTAGGTTTATAGGCATGAGCCATTGATGCTTGACTCTAATCCTGTTCTCTTGAAAATCCTTAGCAATGAGCTGGGAAGGTGGCTCAGTGGTAGAGTGCTTGCCTTGCATGCTTGAGGCCCTGGGTTCGATTCCTCAGCACCACATAAGCAGAAAAAAAGCCAGAAGTGGCACTGTGGCTCAAGTGGTAGAGTGCTAGCCTTGAGCTGAAGAGCTCAGGGACAGTGCCCAGGCCCCACAACCGGACCCCCCCTCCCAAAAAAAGAAAATCCTTAGCAAATATATCTGGATTCAGATACAAGATACAATTTTTTCTTTAGCAGTATATTGATATCAAAGCCTGGTGCTGGAGACTCATGTTTGTAATCTTAGTTATTCACAAGGCTGAGATCTGAGGATCATGGTTCAAAGCCAGCCTGGAAAGTCTATGAGACTTTTTTTTTTTCTTGCCAGTTCTGGTACTTGTACTCAGGGCTTGGGCACTGTCCCTGAGCTTCTTTTGTTCAAGTAGCACTCTACCACTTGAGCCACAACATCACTTCTGGCTTTTTCTGTTTATGTGATACTGAGGAATTGAACCCAGGGCTTCATGCATGCAAGGCAAGCATTCTACCACTGAGTCACCTTCCCAGCCCTCTTGGAGCTTATTTTGATAAGTATACTTTTAAAATTCTTTTTTTTTTTTTTTTTGAGGGAAAGCTGGGCACTGTCCCTCAGCTCTTCAGCTCAAGGCTAGCGCTCTACCACTTGAGCTACAGCACCACTTCTGGCTTATTTCTTTTTGCTTATGTGTTGCTGAGGAATCGAACCCAGGGCCTCAGGCATGCAAGGCAAGCGCTCTACCACTGAGCCACCTTCCCAGCCCCGGTAAGTATACTTTTATAAGATCATATGCACATAGCTATTGAGCCCTTGTGATCCTCTCCTAAGAGTATCTTTCTTTGGTCTCACTGTGTGAATGTCTAGAGTCCTGTATAATTTGTCATGTCTAAGTGTATTTTTTTGTCTTTTACTATCCAATGTATTTACTTGTACATTTATAGGCACATTCTAGTTACAAAAATGAGGGAAAACATGCAACCTGTGTTTCTTTGGGTCTGGCTTACTTTGCTTAATATAATTTTTTCCATGTCTTGGGCTGGGAAAGTGGCTCAGTGGTAGAGTGCTTGCCTTGCATGCATAAGGCCCCGGGTTCGATTCCTCAGCACCACATAAGCAAAAAGAAAAAAAAGCTGGAAGTGGCGCTGTGGCTCAAGTGGTAGAGCGCTAGCCTTGAGCTGAAGAGCTGAGGAATAATGCCCAGGCCCAGAGTTCAGGCCCCACAACTGGACCAAAAAATAATAATTTTTTTCCATGTCTTTCTACTTCTTTATGAATTATGCAATATCATTTTTTCTAATGGAAGCACAGAATTCCATTATATATATATATATGTATGTATCTATATATAGCATTTTTTAAAATTCATCCATTGAGGGGCATCTGGGTTGATTCTGTATCTTGGCTATGGTAAACAATGCTGCAATGAACATGTTTCTACCATTATTATTATTATTATTATTATTTATTTTTGGTGGTACTGAGGTTTGAACTCAAGGCTTTATACTTGCTAAGGAGGCATTCTATTATTTGAGTCCTACTCCCTGTTCTCCTACATCTTAGATACAGTCTACTTCAACTTCACCAGTCATTGTTCCAAGGCCATTTTCTCTTTCAGCTTTTCATAAGGAAACACAAAAGCTTGTAATCCAAACTGTAATCCAGAAAGGCTGGGCAATATAGTGAGATCTCATCTTAAAACACACACACACACACACACACACACACACACACACACACACACTCTCTCTCTCTCTCTCTCTCTCTCTCTCTCTCTCTCTTTTTCCTTCTCTCTCTCTCTCTCTCTCTCACACACACACATGCTCCAAAACACCAACTACTCCAATAGTAACTAGTACCAAAAGTCATTTCAAATTATAAAAACTTCCCTCAGTACCAAAGGAAAGACAAACTAAAAAATAAAAATAAAGTCCTCATGTTACATTGGTGGCCCCACAGAACCATGCCTTTGCAATCTGAAAGGTACCTTGGAATTATCTCTTCCCTTTTATATAGGCTGGCCGTTTGACTTGTTTTCACCTACAGAATATGGTGGAAGTGTCAGTTCTTGACATAAGACTTAAAGAAGGCCTAATGACTTTCACTTTTGCCCTTTTGGAAGCTTCAAGTCAACATATCAGAAGTCTGACTGTCCTGCTTGGGAGATTGTGAAGAAAAGCTACACAGAGGTTAGCTCTAGGAGTACAAGGAGCCGCTCCACAATTTCAGCTGAGGCAGCTCCTAATACGTTCTAGGGTCATTGAAAAGAACAGCAAAATAGCTGCAAAAATTACAGCCCAGATTGCACAACTGAGTAAATAAAATAGTTCTTGTGTCAACTCATAGGTTTTATGATAGTGATTTGTTGTGTAACAGCTGGAAACAACTTTTCATAGGATACTACTGGTACACTTGGTTCTGCATAAGATTTCTGCTGAAGTCTCATTCCTTATTCTCTGCTCTCTCCAACTGTCAAGGCAACAGTTTGCCAGAAAATTTTGCATTAATTTCTAGGATATGCGCAAACCATTTCTGCTTTGTTTTCATGGCGCTAGGGAATCTAACTTCCTGCTAAAAGCACACTGTGCTTCCAACTACTCCATCTCTCAGTTTTAATATTAGGAAGTTCTTGGTCTTGGGAAGTTCATTAGTTCTAGCTTATTGATTGTATGTCTTTAGGAGGTGTGTGTGGGGGTGTCCTGGGGTGTGGTGTAGATGGAATCTAGGGTCTTCAGCATGCTAGGAAGTGCTCAAGTCTGAGCTACATTCCCAGCCCTAGTAGTCAGCCTTTGGAAGTCATTCACTTTCATATCTCAGCTGTAAAATTGGGACACTGAAGTTTATGTACTAAAGGCTAAACATAAGAGTAACCAAAGTTGAGAAGAAAATCAAAGGCATTAACTGAGTTTCCAGTTCAAGAATCCGGAGGGGAAATACAAAAAAATGAGGACTTGATGCCATCTGAATGTGTTCCATAAAAGGCATGGCATTGGTGTCTCATGTCTGTAATCCTAGCCTTTCAAGAGGCTGAGATCTGAGGATCATGGTTTGAAACCAGCTCTGGCTTCTGGCCGTCTGTGAGGTTCTTTATTTTTTGGGTCTGGTCGTGGGGCCTGGGCGCTGTCCCTCAGCTCTTCAGCTCAAGGCTAGCACTCTACCACTGGAGCCACAGCGCCACTTCCGGCTTTTTTCTTTTTGCTTATGTGGTGCTGAGGAATCGAACCCAGGGCCTCAGGCCTGCAAGGCAAGCGCTCTTCCACTGAGCCACCTTCCCAGCCCGTCTGTGAGGTTCTTAACTGCAATTAATTAGCAAGAGGTCGGACATGGTGTGGCTCAAGTAGCAGAGCGCCAAACTTAAGGGAAATAGCTAAGAAATAATTCTGTGCTGAGTCAAGCCCCAGGACCGGCATACAAAAATAAACGGCCTGACATTGTCTGTTCTTCTTCTGTAACTAAGGTGCTTTCCCAGCCTCTCAAGTTGTTTGACCTGCGACCATTAAAGGTGGTATCGCATACAGAGACCTGTTGCACACAAGCACTAATTGCCCACCAACAAGCCCAAAAGTCTCTCTTCCTCATCCTCCGCCCACAATCTCAGAGAAGATGATTTACTAAGTCTAAACTGGGGCCTAGAAAGCCCGGAACAAAAAGAAAAAAAAAAAAATCAACGAAAAACCAAGTTCTCCAGCCGACTGCAGAGAATATCCGGCCCAGACCCCAGAATCCAACTCTAGACTGGCCGCCACACCCACACCTTCTGTTCTAAAGCGTTGGTAAGCTCCAGTTATCGCGATAGCACGCCTCCCCCAGCTAAGCTGGAGGTCACGCGAGAATGACTAGTCCAATCACGAGGCCAGATGGCTCTCCAAGATGGCGGCGCGCTGGGAGCGTAGCCTCTGCGTTTCTAAGAGCTGGGCGCTGTGGGGATTAATATTTCGGAGTTGAACGAGCCCGCGGCCGGGCCCGTTGTTGTCGAGCGGGAACATCGGCCTCAGAGGTGGGTCATTTAACTTCTCTGCGGGATGCGATCTTGAACGGCGTAGGCCCAGGGGTCCGTGTCGGATTTGGGGCCCGTGAGGTGTTGACTTGGGGGTCCGGAGCGGGCTTCGTGGGGCGGGCGTGTTGGGGTGGGCTGGTGGGCGGAGTTGGCGACGGGAATGGAGACGGGGATTGAAGGAGAGACCCCGGCGCGGGAGTGTGCTCAGATGTTGAGAAGACATTTGAAGCTGAAGCTGAAGACCTACTGAGGAGGCAGGAGTAGGAGTAGCGGGGGGACAGGCAGGGCAAGAACAAGAGGGGAAAAGCCGAATTGATGGGGGAGGGCGAGGAGAGAAAACGGAGGCCAGAGTCGAGGACGGTAAGATCTAGTGAGAAGGAATTTGACGTGCCAGAAGCAGAATTGGACCGTCTCTTGGCTTCTGTATTAAAGGAAATTAAAATAAAAAAGGTTGAGGCACCAAGGGAACCGAAGCATGGAAACGAGAAAGATCAAAGAAGGTCGAAGCATCAATTTTTCTGAACTGCTGCTACTACTATAGCGTTCTGAACTGACTCTGGTCAACTAAAAGAAAAGGTGCCTTCCCTTGGGTTGGGCTTAAAAAAATTTTTTTTTTGAAACTTAAGAAGGGGACAGACGGCTAAGTCCCAATGAGAATGCTGTGTTTCAGTAGTATAGACTGTGAAAAGTGTTTCATAACATTTTCGGTCAACACTAGTTGAGTGCCCGCCTTGCCCAGGTTCTGTTTAAGGCAATGGGATGTAAACAGTGAAAAAAGAGATACTTTGCCTTTTTTAAAGCTTACTAGTAGGATAGAGCTTCTTCGTGTGTGTGTGTGTGTGTGTGTGTGTGTGTGTGTGTGTGTGTGTGGACTATATGGAATGTCAGATGGGTAAATTCTGTTTGGAAGATAGCTAGAAAGCGAACGAGGAGCATGTTCATTCTGCATATTTACATGTGATGTTAATGAGAAGGAAGGTGATGTTTGGCTAAAGGTCTGAACAAGGTAAGATGCCTTCAATGTCTGTACTGGTGGAAGAACAATCTACGCAGACTGAATAACGACAGCAAGAGCAAAATTCTTAAGGCTTGTGGCAGACTTGAAGCAACAGGGAAGAGGTCACTGTGGCCAGAGCAGGAGTAAGGAAAAGTTAAGAGATTCCATTAGAGAAGAGTGGAGAGTGCCAGGTAAGAGTTGACATCCAAGTTAACTTTGAGGCATGAAACAGCTTCAGCTAAAACTTCAGTGCCTGTATTAGGAAGTAAGTTAGGCTGCAATGTAGGAGCTCATTGATAGAACTCATGCTTACATGTATGAGATTCTAGGTTCAATCTCTAGGCCCCTCCTCCCAAAAAAGAGCAAAGAAATGTTTTTTTTTTTGACTCTTCCTATATTTGAACAGAATAAGTAATGGAATTGTCGATCTGAAACTTAATTTGTTTCATATATGTATTTTTGGGGAGAGGGGGAGGGGAGTTGTGCTTTACTGAAGCTTGAACTCAGTGCCTGTGAGCTTCTTTGCTCAAGGCTGGCGCTCTGCCATTTGAGCCACAGTTCCACTTCTGGCTTTTTGGTGGTTAATTGGAGATAAGAGTCTTCAGGACTTTACTGCTGGTTTTGAACCATGTCACTCAGAATATGTTGTAGAGCCCTAATATAGCAGTACCCCTTGAAATTGTCTTTTAGTTTCTGTTCAGAATTACAAGAAAGGAAAACATAGTCTTTTTTACTATTTTCTTGGAGACTGGGATCTATTCTAGTTTTATGCCCTTCTATTTCCTGATGATATATAAAGGCAATGTTATGTTAGGAAATTAAAATTGATGTATAAGCCAGGCTTGGTGGTATACAACTGTAATCTCATCACTCAGGAGGATCTTGAGACCAAGGCTGGCATGAGCTACATTGTGAAGTCTTTCTCAGAAAACCAACAAACACACACATACACACACACACATGCACATGCTCACACACACAGTCCTTAGAGAATAGTGTGCTTTAGTGATAGTGTGAGGAGTTAAAGGTAGTAACTCACTGCTTAAAAACTTCCAAGTGAGCCGGGCGCTGGTGGCTCACGCCTGTAATCCTAGCTACTCAGGAGGCTGAGATCTGAGGATCGAGGTTCAAAGCCAGCCCGGGCAGGAGAGACCGTGAGACTCCTATCTCCAATAAACCACCAGAAAACCGGAAGTGGCGCCGTAGCTCAAGTGGTAGGGCACTCACCTTGAGCTGAAGAGCTGAGGGACAGCGCCCAGCCCAGAGTTCAAGCCCCACGACCGACAAAAAAAAAAAAAAAAAACTTCCAAGTGAGGGGCTGGGAAGGTGGCTCAGTGGGAGAATGCTTGCCTTGCATGCATGAGGCCCTGGGTTCGATTCCTCAGCACCACATAAGCAGAAAAAAGCCAGAAGTGGTGCTGTGGCTCAAGTGGTAGGGCGCTAGCCTTGAGCTGATATGCTGAGGGGCAGCGCCTAGGCTCAGAGTTCACGTCCCACAATCGACAAAAAAAAAAGCTTGCAAGACATTTTTTTTTGTCTTGTCAGTTGTGGGGGCCTGAACTCTGGACCAGGGTGCTGTCCCTCAGCGATTCAGTTCAAGGTGAGTGCTCTACCGCTTGAGCCACAGTGCCACTTCTGGCTTTTTCTGCTTATGTGGTGCTGAGGAATCAAACCCAGGGCTTCATGCATGCAAGGCAAGCACTCTTACCACTGAGCCACCTTCCCAGCCCCCAAGTGACTTTTAATATTCACTTAATGAAATATTTATTGTATACCAGTTGCTGGGAGTACAGTGAAGAATAAAGTGGGAGCTGGGTGTTGGTGGCTCATGTCTGTAATCTAGCTGTAATTCTAGCTATTCAGGAGGCTGAGATATGAGGGTTGTGGTTCAAAGTCAGCCCAGGCAAGAAAGTTCCTAAGACTCTTTTTTTTTTTTTGGGTCCGGTCGTGGGGCCTGAACTCTGGGCCTGGGCACTGTCCCTCAGCTCTTCAGCTCAAGGCTAGTGCTCTATCACTTGAGCCACAGTGCCACTTCCGGCTTTTTTCTTTTTGCTTATGTGGTGCTGAGGAATTGAACCCAAGGCCTCAGGCATGCAAGGCAAGCGCTCTACCACTGAGCCACCTTCCCAGCCCCAGTTCCTAAGACTCTTAACTCCAGTCAACCACTAGAAAATCTGGAGTGGTGCATTGGCTCTAAGTGGTAGAGTGCTAGCCTTGAGCACAGACAGTGTCTAGGCCCTGAGTTCAAGCCCCATGACTGAACAAAAAAAAGAATAAAGTGGGACTACCCAAATGTAGAATGTGTGTGTGTGATGTAAGTGAAATAATTACACTCACAGCCACTGTAAGGATGGAAAAGAATGGGGTGCTTTGAAAACAGAATAGAGGCTGGGGGGATGGCTCCAGAGGTAGACTGCTTGCTTGGGAAGCAGGAGGCCCTGAGTTCAAATCCCAGTACTGCAAAGAAAAAGCATATAGAGTGGGCTCTTGATGGGCTGTGTAGATGAGAGAATGCTTATTTGAGAAAGTGATTGTTAGGGTATAATTTAAAGGCCTAATGGGTCTTCAGAGTTTAGTGAAAGATGACAGTGGAAGATGATGAGATTCTTGCAGACATAAGGATAGTAGACGGTGAGATACCCCACTGTGTGGCAGAGAAAATGAAAGCAGACCATGTTACATGGAGCATAGTGTAGGTAGGGGAAAATGGCAACAGATGAGGTAGGCAAGGCCCACGTCTTGTAGGCCTTGTTAATGATTTTAGACTTGAACAGCTTTAAGAAGCTGCTGAAGGAATTTTGCAAGGGAATGTTCAGATTTGCATTGAGAGATGAGGACAGGCTTGTCTTCTGGGTGAAAAAGTGGATTGCAAGGGGCAAGAACTGTTATGAGACTCTTTTTGTCTGGCCAGATAAGTGGATTTATAGGGATGAAAAGTTGGATAGTATCAAGAAATAATTAGGACAAGGAAAGTACTAAAGAATTCTGGCTAGTATGTCACAGGAAAGATGGTAGTGCCATTCAGTAACATAGGAAAAATTAGGAGAGGACCAGTGTGGAGTTGGTAGATGTTACTTAATTTTGGACATGTATATAAAGTGCTTTTTGGCTATTCAAGTGAGAAATATAATAGGCAGATACGTAATTTGGAAAGATTTGTTGTGAGGACAATGGTTCTCTTTTGAGGTTGGCTAATTGCCAGCATAGAAGCTGTCAGAAAACCTGAAATAGGTTGTTAATGTTTATTACTGTGTAAAATTGCATCTCTAAAGAAGCTGGTGATGGAAAGGTTCTTATTGCTAGGATACTGTAATAATAGGGGATTATGACTCAACTGTTGACTTAGGGAAAGAAGAGCCTTTGGAAAAAGAGATGCTTGAACTATGATTCTAAGGATGAGCTGGTAAAGTTAAGAACAGTACAGTTAAAGGTATCTCCTGGGGCTGGTGATATAGCTCAAGTGGCAGTGAGCTTGCTAACAAGCACAAGGGCCTGAGTTTAGTCCTCAGTACAGAAATACAAAAACAAGCAAAAGGAATGGCCTGTGTAAAGGCCTTTGACATGAATGGAGGAGCAGAAAGGGCAAGAGGTCTGACTTAAGCTGAGGGTAAAAAGATAGGTAAGGCTAGATCATGTAGGATCTGGTATATATGTTGAAAAAATACTTGCTATTTATTATCTAAGAGTAAGGTTTTGAGTAAGTAGATACTGAAGGACATACTGAGATTTGTGTTTAGAAATAATTACTGTGTGACGTGATGTTATATGTCTGCAAGTTCAGCACTGGAGACCTGGAAGCAAGAAACTTGCCTGAGTTTGAGGCCAGCTTGGCTTCATAGCAAATTCCAGATCAGTCTGAGTTATATCTTAAAAAACAAACAAACAAAAAACACTCAGGATGTAGCCCAGTTTTTCCTAGTATGCCCAAGGCCCTAGGCTCAATTCCCAGAATGACAAAAATAAATGATTCAGCTGGATATGATGCTGCATACCTATAATTTCAGCATTCAGGAGGGTGAGACAGGAGGATCATAAGTTGGAGACTATGTTAAACAGCCAGACTTTGTTTCAAAAGAAAAGAAAAAAATCACTGCCAAGTGGAAGGGCAGTGGTGAGAATGAGTGCCTCAGTATTCTAGGTGGCTTGTACTGGACTGCTTGTAGAGGTGGGAAAAGAGATGGATTTGAGGTATTTAGCAGGTGAACACAATTTAGGATTTATGAGATATATGAAGGAGAGAGAGCTATCAGATAATAGCTAGATTTCTAGCTTGCTTTATTTAGGTGAATATTGTTAAAAGCGGAAAATACATACAACAAGGGGGAAAGTCACCTATACCTAGAAATGGATATATGCTAAAGTATTTTTTAATTTTCCAACTTGAGGCTGGGGTGCAACTTTGTGTAGACACATGCCTAATTTTTTTTGTTGTTGTTGGTGGTCGTGGGGCTTGAACTCTGGGCTTGGGCGCTGTCCCTGCGCTCTTCAGCTCAAAGCTAGCTTGCTACCACTTGAGCCACAGTGACACTTCCAATTTTCTGGTGGTTTATTGGAGATGAGTCTGCTCGGGCTGGCTTTGAACTGTGATCCTCAGATCTCAGTCTCCTGAGTAGCTAGGATTACAGCCACTGATGCCCAGATGCCTAATTTGTTTGACTCCCAAAATTCAATCCCAGTATTAAAACAACAACAACAACAACAACAACAAACCAATGACCTGGAGATTAGGTAAACTAACACTATAGTTTTTCTTCATTTTAATTTTTCCATAGAAACACATTAGCTTTTTTCCATTTTGTAATCTGGATAAAGATAGAAGAGTGTTTTTATCCAGGTACAACAACAAATTTATAAAAGAAATTGGGATAGAAGAGAGATTTTTGCAAAGTTCAGTGACTCAGTATTTAATCATTGCAAGGCAACTTGAACCTATGACTAATAATCTTGCCTTCTGTCACTTTCAGGTTGGGGACTGGGAATTGAATCTAGAGCTTATACAAGCTAGGAAGTGTTTACCACTAAATATGCCCTCAGCCTACTTTGATACTGTTAAAAGAATGAATTTTTTTTTTTTTTTTTGTCCAGGGGGCATGAAGTCAGGGCCTAGACCTTGTCCATTAATCTTTTTTCTTTTCTTTTCTTTTTTTTTTGTCGGTCATGGGGCTTGAGCCAGAGCTCTGTCCCTCAGCTCTTCGTCAAGGCTAGCCCTCTACCCCTTGACCTACAGTGCCATTTTCGGTTTTCTGGTGGTTTATTGGAGATAAGAGTTTCATGGACTTTCCTGCCGGGCTGGCTTTGAACTGTAATCCTCAGATCTCAGCCTCCTGAGTAGCTAGGATTACAGGCATGAGCCACTGGCACCTGGCTTCCATTAATTTTTTTACTCAAGGCTGGTACTCTACAATTTGAGCCACATACCTCTACTTCCAGCCTTTTGGTAGTTAAAGGTAACAATCTCATGGACTTCCCTGTCCTGGCTGGCTTCCAACAATGATCCTTAGATCTCAGTCTCCTGAGTAACTAGGATTACAGGCTTTGAGCAACAGTGTCTGGCAAAATTTTTTTTCCTCTTTTTTTTTTTCTCATTAGTTATGGGGCTTGAACTTAGGGCTTAGGCATTGTCTCTGAGCTCTTTTGCTCAAAGATAGTGCTCTACCACTTTGAACCACAGCTCTACTTCTGGTTTTCTGGAGGTTAATTGGAGATAAAAATCTTACACTTTCCTGCCTGTGCTGGCTTTGAACCTTGATCCTCAGATCTCAGCCTCCTGAGTTGCTATGAGCATATTGTCCAGCAGTGTTGTATATTTTTACTGTAGTACAATAAACAATGTAAAATTCTAAGTAAAAATTCAAAAGTCACCAGGCGCCAGTGGCTCATGCCTGTAATCCTAGCTACTCAGGAGGCTGAGATCTGAGGATCACAGTTCAAAGCCAGCCTGGGCAAGGAAAGTCAGTGAGACTCTTATCTCCAATAAACCACTAGAAAACCAGAAGTGGTGCTGTGGCTCAAGTGGTACAGAGTTCGCCTTGAGCTGGAGAGGGCAGGGACAGCGCCCAAGCCCAGAGTTCAAGCCCCGCAACCGACAAAAAAAAAAAAAAAAAAAAATTGAAAGTAAAATGTTAACCATTTTAAGTATACCATCCAGTGACATTAAGTACATTCAGGGTGGTTTGCAATCCTTATCACCAATGGAAGCTTAATGCCCATTAAACACCCCTTCACTGATTTTCCTCTGCTCTCCACCTTTGTTGATTTATTTGTTCTGGTGTTTCATAAGTGGAAGCATATAATATTTGTCCTTTTGTGTGGCTAATTTTTTTGTTGGTTGTAAATGCATTGGTTGGTTGTAAATGTAAATGTGTGGCTAATTTTTGGCTTATTTTTCTTAGCACAGTGTTGTAGCATGTATGAGAATTTCATTCCTTTCTATGCTTGAATAATGTATATATGAATATATGTGTATATGTATACTACATTATATATAGTCAACCTTTCTGTCACTGGACACTAGATTTAGCATTTTTTCAAAAATATAAATCAATCTTCTTTTTTTTTTTGTTTGTTGTAGGGCTTGAACTCTGGGACTGGGCACTGTATCTGAGCTCTTCAGCTCAAGGTGAACGCTCTACCACTACTGGTTTTCTGGTGGTTAATTGGATATTTCTGCCCGGGCTGGCTTTGAACTGTGATCCTCAGATCTCAGCCTCCTGAGTAGCTATGATTACAGGCGTGAGCCACTGGCATCCAACTTTTTTCTTTCTTTTCTTTTTCTTTTCTTTTTTTTTGTGCTAGTCCTGGGGCTTGAACTCAAGGCCTGGGCACTGGCCCTGAGCTCTTCAGCTCAAGGTGAGCGCTCTACCACTTGAGCCACAGCACTACTTCTGGCTTTTTCCGTTTATGAGGTACTAAGGAATCGAACCCAGGACTAGGCAAGCACTCTACCACTCAGCCACCTTCCCAGCCCACGCTTACTTTCTTTTTCTTTTTCTTTTTCTTTTCTTTCTTTCTTTCTTTTTTTTTTTTTTTGTCAATCGTGGGGCCTGAACTCTGGGCCTGGGTGCTGTCCCTCAGCTCTTCAGCTCAAGGCTAGCGCTCTACCACTTGAGCCACAGCACCACTTCCGGCTTTTTTCTTTTTGCTTATGTGGTGCTGAGGAATCGAACCCAGGGCCTCATGCATGCAAGATAGGCACTCTACCACTGAGCCACGTTCCCAGCCCTGTTACTTTCTATTTTTCAAGTTTCGTGTTTTATTTATGACAATTATCCTATTGTGTGTGCAATGGAATTTCATTGTGATTTTGATTTGCATTTCTCTAATGACAATGTTTTTGTGTGCTTATTTGTGTATATTAAAAAAGAAAAAATTTATACTTGGGCTGCGAAAGTGGTGGTAGAGTGCTTGCCTCGCATGCATGAGGCCCTGGGTTTGATTCCTCAGCACCACATAAGCAGAAAAAGCTGGAAGTGGCACTATGGTTCCAGTGGTAGAGCGCTAGTCTTGAACCTCTGAGGAGCTGAGGAGCTGAGGGACCCAGGCCCAGAGTTCAGACCAAATGACCAACAACAACAAAAAAAATTGTACTTTCTTGATTGGAAAGATGTTTTGGCTATAACAATTAAGTTGGCATCCACAACTTTCCCATCAATATTTTAAAACTAAATATGTGTATTTTTTTCTTTTTTCCTTTTGAAGATGGCTTTGAGTAAGTCAATGCATGCAAGAAATAGATACAAGGACAAACCTCCTGACTTTGCATATCTGGCATCCAAATATCCAGATTTTAAACAGCATGTTCAGATGAACCTGAATGGAAGAGTAAGGTAGGTAACACATGAACATTGTTAATATTATTATAGTGTGATCTGAGTGAACATAATGTCATGAGAAGCAGACTAGATTAATAGAAGATCTGTTATCTAGTTACCTGTCTTTATTGGAAAAAGAACACACAATGTATTACATGCTTAAGGAATGGGAGTATTAGAAGTCAATATCCATCCTTAGAAGGCACCTATAATAGGAAACAGGAAATATACTCTAGTATACAATGAGCTAGGTGCTTACAAGCCTTCCACAGGATTGATAATAACTTTCTGCCTTGATACAATGCTCTTCTTTTATAATGGCTTTTTATTTAGCTCTATGATGTGTGAAAGAATAATCACCAAAATTACAAACTTAGTTAATGATGGAAATGGAATACCAGGCAACTCATTAGATCTGAGATGAGTTGGAATGTCATTTATTTGTTCAGCTCTTAAGTATTCTCTTCAGGGAAGCAGGGGATGTGAAAAGCAGTGGTCCTTTTAAGTCAGTCATCCTTAAGTATCAGATTTGAGAGTACTACTTACCAACTGAGATTTTTAGATACTTCTCTTAGTTTTACTGAGACTGAATCTCTTCACCTAATGAAGAGAAGTAAAAGAATGTAATAAAAGAATGACTAATTGTCATAAAGGTTATTAATCCTGGTGTGATTAAGATGATCAATATTGCCAATGATAACTTTCTCTGTTTTTCTTCCCTGCACCTGTCAGTGCTAGCCCTAATCAAATCAGACCATTACAATTAAATTTTATCTTGTGCTTTTTTCATAGTAACCAGCTCCACAGAGGCAGACTACAGTTTACTTGAGCTCTGTGAATGAAGTTTGAATAGAGTGAAGCTTAGCTAATTTGTTTTTAAGCCATAGACCTGGTGTTGAAGAGCTTGGTCATGCTGGGTGATCGTATCATTTTTAGCATCTCAGTGACAATCCAATGACTGGATCATTGTTGGAATAAAGAAGGCAGGCTTTGGCCTTATTATACACCTGGTTCAGCTTTTACAATATGAGGATGATTGTTCTTTCAACCCTGGTTACAGAAATGGATCTTACCAAAATGCATCTATGATAATGCTGCAATTACCTGTAATAGATCAGGGAGTTATTCTGGGGAAATGGGACTTTAGCCTGTTCACACAGTCTATTTTGTGATATTTTAAACAAATAACAAAGACTAGTGGAAGGAATAAATTGCTGATTTCCACGTGAGAGCTAATTTTAGTTAGGCTCCCTGTGATCTCAGAAATGAAGGGGGAAAAAGATCTTGCCTATGTTGAGGAGTTTGAATGTCCCAGGGTGCTGATGTGACCTAGATATTTAACTTGTGAAGTTGGGTGACTAGACTTTGTCCTACAAAACTACAGACTAATGTCTGCATTTTCTTAGAAGGAAAAAATTAACACTCATTTTACGAATGAAATCTAAGAATCTGCTCTTCATTGATTTTTTCAGTTAATTCCTTTAGTTATCTCTTGCATCTATTTGGTGGCTTATAATTTTTGGTGGTTAGGATAATTCCTCAATAAATTATGTGTTGTAGTTCATGTTTTTGTTTTGTTTTGATTTGTTTTTTGTTGGGGTGCTTGAACTCTGGGCCTGGCAAGTGCTCTACCACTTGAGCCACAGCACCACTTCCGGTTTTCAGGTGGTTAATTAGAGATAAGAGTCTTACGGACTTTTCTACCCCGGCTGGCTTTGAATTATGATCTTCAGATCTCAGCCTCCTGAGTAGCTAGGATTACAGCAGTGAGCCATTAGTGCCTGGCTTCATTGATCTTTCATATATGCAAATGAACTTTAACCATATTCATTAACCATAGTCATCCTCATTCATTTTAAGAATTGGAGACATTTCATATAAAAATATGGGTTACTTTTTGTTTGAAAGTATTATAGGGCCAGGAATGAGGTATATGCTTGTCTCTGCTGGGTAGGAAAAGGATTGCAGTTAAGATCCTATCTAAAATATAAACTAGGGGCTAGGAAGGTAGCTCAGTGGTAGAGTGCATGCCTTGCAAGCATGAGGCCCTGGGTTTGATTCCTCAGCACCACATAAACAGAAAAAAGCCAGAAGTGGCACTGTGGCTCCAGTGATAGAGCACTAGCCTTGAGCTGAAGAGCTGAGGGACAGCGCCCAGACCCAGAGTTCAGGCCCCATGGCAAAAAAATAATAATAAAAATAAAATAAAATATAAACTCAGGCAACGAGGGCTGGAGGTGTGACTCGTGGTAAGAGTGCTTAAGGTCCGAAGTTCACATCCTAGTAACACCAGAGGAAAGAAAAGAAATATTATAGATCAGGCAAAATTGGGCTGGCAAAAACCCAATTGACATTCCTAACTTGAAGTTGTCATTTGTGTCATCTTCATAGAGCTACTGAAAATGTGCTCATTGAATGTGCTCATTGAGTGCTCAACCACAGACTGTTTACTATACACAGAGATTACTACCTTGTGCATTTGTTAGTCACCTGGCACAAGCTTCTTGTCCCAAACTGGCATTGTGAGTAGTATTGATAGCTGTTCCTTGTAAATATTTGAATTTTCAAGTTCTGATTTTCAGTTTCTTTGAAATGCCTCTGCAGAGTAGCATTCAGGAGTAATAAGGCAACAATTGTGTCACTATGTACAATTAGATAAATTATCTAGGTTTTCAGAGTTTCTTAAATAGAAATTTTCTCAAGCTTCACAATTGAGCTGGTAAGATTTTGCATGGAGCTGTTTTGTTGAGAGATATCCTTTTATGTGTTTAGGCAGTGAAACTTAAAGGATGTGAACACATTTTAATGCTTTTGCTTTATTTTGATATGAATTTCTTTCTGGGGATGAAAGGGACTTTCATTCCTGTCATTAAAGGAAGCAAAGTTGCCCATCATTTTCAGGATGGATTATGACTGATATTATAGGCATAAAATACAATATTGTTAGAATTCAACCTGTCATTTTTCTAGTTTCACAAATTATTTATTTTTGTGATGGTCTTGGGGCTTGAACTCAGACCCTGGGCTCTGTCCCTGACCTTTTTGTTCAAAGCTAGCTCTCTACCACTTGAGCCACAGCTCCACTTTGAGCTTTTTTTTTAGGGGGAGGGATAGTTTAGTGGAGATGAGAGTCTCAAACTTCCCTGCCCAAGCTAGCTTCAAACTATGATCCTCAAATCTTGGCCTCCTGAGTAACTAGGATTATAGATGTGAGCCACCAGCACCCAGCAGTTTCTTTCTTTTTCTTCTTTTTCTTTTTTTTTTTATCGGTCGTGGGTCCTGAACTCTGTGCCTGGGCATTGTCACTCAGCTCTTCAGCTCAAGGCTAGTGCCCTACCACTTGAGCCACAGCACTACTTCTGGCTTTTTTCTGCTTATGTGGTGCTGAGGAATCGAACCCAGAGCCTCATGCATGCTAGGCAAGCACCCTACCACTGAGCCAACTTCCCAGTCCAACCCAACAGTTTCATATCTATTTGTTGCTACATAATTTATGTTGACTCTGGGTTCATGTTGATTTCAATTCAGGAAGAAATCCAAAGGCAATATGTAAATCTTTTTTTTTAATGTGGAAATTGATTGGGACAGTTGATGGGCAGCTGAGTAAGTAGAATTGTAGTCCTTTGTTAGCATTTTTCATACAAATTGTTCCAGATTTGGCCTGTGGGAGTTCACTCTGTGTACTTTTGACTTTATCTTCCTTTCAACATGGCCTATTTTCTGATATGACAAAATGTTACAGGCTTATCTTGTACTTTTCCCACTTCAAATATGATATAGTTGGTTATCCAAGGAAATTGTAATTTCTTTTAGTGGGGAGTGGTGCTTAGAAGTCAAGATAATGGAGCTCTAGATATGTTTACTGCTATGGAAATGTCACAGCTGGACTTCTACTGTATTTATTTATTTATTTATTTATTTTATTTATTTATTTTTGGTCCGGTCGAGTGTGGGGCCTGAACTCTGGGCCTGGGCGCTGTCCCTCAGCTCTTCAGCTCAAGGCTAGCACTCTACCACTTGAGCCACAGCGCCACTTCTGGCTTTTTTTCTTATGTGGTGCTGAGGAATCGAACCCAGGGCCCCTGGCATGCAAGGCAAGCGCTCTACCACTGAGCCAACTTCCCAGCCCCGTCCTACTGTATTTATTGAGATTCTACTATGGCTACCCTCTTTTCTTTGCTTATATTGAAATTGTGTGTGTGTGTGTGTGTGTGTGTGTGTGTGTGTGTGTGTGTGTGTGTGTGTGTGTGTGTGTGTGTGTGTGTGTGTGTGTGTGTGTGTGTGTGTGTGTGTGTGTGTGTGTGTGTGTGTGTGTGTGTGTGTGTGTTCCCTGTACAAGAGATTACACCATGATAGCTAGGCAAGCATGCTAGCACTGAGCTATACCCTCAGTTCCTTGAATTTTTATTCTTTGTGCCTTCTGTCTCTGTCTTCATATACTTTCATCCTATTACCACTATTCTCATAAGTTCTTTAAATATAAACATTTCATTTTTCCTTTTTTGTTTGTTTGACGTAGAGTCTTGCTATTTAGCTCAGTCTAGCCTAGAATTTGTGGTCTTCGTGGTTCAACCTTTCAAGTGCTGGACCACTATGCCCAGCTGAAAGTTAGATTTTTCTAAATTGAACTCTGGGCCTGGCGCTGTCCCTCAGCTAGTCAGCTCAAGGCTTCCGCCTTACCACTTGAGCCACAGCACCAACCATTTCCCTCTTTTTATGTTTATGTGGTGCTGAGGAATTGAACCCAGGATCTCATGCATGCAAGGCAAGCACTCTACCACTGAGCCACCTTCCCAGCCCCTAAAGTGTTTTTAAAAAGAGTAGATCACATGATCTCCTACTGGTTGTCTATTCTTTAATATGTGATCAGTAGCATGACTAGATGCTTGACATCTTTTAACAAAAGAGTGAGAAGTTTGATACAATACCATACTGGAGAATTTTTTTTTTTGGTTGGTCATGGGGCTTGAACTCTGGGCCTGAAAGCTGTCACTCAGCTCTTCAGCTCACGGCTAGCACTCTACCACTTGAGCCACAGTGCCACTTCTGGGTTTCTGAGTGGTTTTATTGGAGCTAAGAGTCTCATGGACTTTCCTGCCTGGGCTGGCTTTGAACCATGATCCTTAGATCTCAGCCTCCTGAGTAGCTAGGATTACAGATGAGCCACCGGCTTGGGGCTTGAACTCTGGGCCTGGAACTGTCCTTGTGCTTCTTTGCTCAAGGCTAGCACTTTTAATTGAGCCACAGCTCCACTTCTGATTTTTTGCTGGTTATAGATAAGAGTCTCAAAGACGGGCTCGGAAGGTGGCTCAGTGATAGAGTGCTTGCCTTGATTCCTCAGCACCACATAAGCAAAAAGGAAAAAGCCGGAAGTGGTGCTGTGGCTCAAGTGGTAGAGCACTAGCCTTGAACTGAAGAGCTGAGGGACAGCGCCCACGCCCAGAGTTCAGGCCCCAGGACCGGACCCCCCCCCCAAAAAAAAAAAAAAAAGAGTCTCAAAGACTTTCTTGCACAGGCTGGCATTGAACTGATCCTCAAATCTCAGCCCTCTGAGTAGCTGGGATTACAGGTGTGAGCCACCAGTGCCTGGTTTATTATTATGTTTTAAGTAATTGTGTAAAGTGTCCTGTGTTTCTGTTACTTGCTTTACAAATGTTTAAGTGACTCTTGGCCCTGGTGCTAGTTCTTTGGCATTTAACACTAGACTAGTGTGCCCAGTTCCTTAATTTTGTAGATGTAGAAACTAAGACCTAAGAACTCAAAGCATGCCAGGCACTTGTGGCTCACACCTGTAATCCTAGCTACTCAGGAGGCTGAGATCTGAGGTGTGTGGTTCAAAGCCAGCACAAGTGGAAAAGTCCATCAGACTCTTACCTCTAATTAACCACCAGAAAACTGGAAGTGGTGCTGTGGCTTAAAGTATAGAGCCCTGGTCTTGAGTACAAAAGCTCAAGGACAATGCCCAGGCCCTGAGTTCGAGCTCCAGTTCCAATTTTTAAAAAAAGAAAGGGGAAAAAAAAAAGAACTCAGGGCTTAACATGACTAATTGCAGGACATTTGTACTTTTTTTTTTTTTTTGCTAGTCCTGGGGCTTGAACTCTAGACCTGGGGCACTGTCCCAGATCTTCTTTTGCTCAAGGTGAGGGATCTGCCACTTGAGCCACAGCACCACTTCTGGCTTTTTCTGCTTATGTGGTGCTGAGGAATCAAACCCAGGGCCTCATGCATACAAAGCAAGCACTCTACCACTGAGCCACATTTCCAGCCCTTTAACAGCATTTTAAACATGAAACTACATTGTTATAAACATAAGTTTCTTACTTAAAACATTAATACACCGTGTGGTACAGTCATGGATGGATGTCTGTCCATATTTCCACACAAAGACTTGTTGAGGAATGTTCACAGCACCATTGTTCTTGTGAGCCAAAAAGGAGAAAACGTATGATGTCTGCCTTTCACGGTTGGTGAATGGAAACAAAGTGGGGCTTTTCTTATGATGCTATACTATTCAGTGATATGATGAGACAAACACTGTAGTACAGAAGAACCTCACCAATATTGTGCTTATGGAAAAAAGTCTTTGCCAGGTGGGCAAAGTGTGGTTTCAGTTTCCTCAAAAGGCAAAACTCCACACAAGTGGCCTGGGCTTAGATCTATGAAGATGACTTACAGTATTGCATAATACTTTTTTTTTTCCTTGTTGGTCATGGGGCTTGAACTCTAGGCCTGGGCCCTGTCCCTGAGCTCTTCAGCTCAAGGTGAGCACTCGACCATTTGAGTCACAGTGCCACTTCCAATTTTCTTGTGGCTAATTGGAGATAAGAGTCTCACAGATGGGGCTGGGGAGTTGGGTCAGTGGTAAAGTGCTTGCCCTACATGCATGAGGCTCTGGGTTCGATTCCTCAGCACCGCATAAGCAGAAAAAAGCCAGAAGTGGCGCCATGGCTCAAGTGGAAGGGTGCTATCCTTGAACTGAAGAGATGATGGACAGTGCCCAGGTCAAGAGTTTAGCCCCCATGATGGACAAAAAAAAAAGAGTCTCATGGACTTTCCTATCCAGGCTGGCTTTGAACAGTGATCCACAGATCTCAGCCTCCCGAGTAGGTAGGATTACAGGTGTGAGCCACCAGCACCCAGCTTGAGCTGGCAATTCTTTTGTGTGTCCTCTAATAGGATTGTAGGGATGGTTACAGAACTCTGTTAATGTACTATGCAGTACTCTGGGTGTGGTAGTATATTCCTATAATCTAGCACCCTGGGGATGGAGGCAGGAGGATTAAAAGTTTGAGGCTACCCTTGGCTATATAGGAGACCTCTACCCCAAAAAAGTTATATTAAATTTGATGTCTGAAATAGCTCTATTTAGGTATTTTAGTGTATTTTTATTTTTATTTTATCTGTTTTTGCTCAAGACTAGCACTCTATCACTTGAGCCACAGTACCACTTCTAGTCTTTTCTGCTTATGTGGTACTGAGGAATAAAACCCAGGGGTCATGCATGCTGGGCAAGCACTCTACCATTAAGCCACATTCCCAGCCCCTAGTATATTTTTAATTGTGAAGATTTGATGCGTCTTTCTTTCCATTTTAAAGGATGATTTTCAAAGAATACCTGTGTCAGATGATGTCAGTGATATTCGTGGAAAAAAAAAAGATTTACTTTTTTTTTTTTTTTTTTTGGTCATTCATGGGTCTTGAACTTGGGGCCTGGGCCCTGAGCTCTTCAGCTCAAAACTAGTATTCTATCACTTTGAGCCACATCTCCATTTTGTTTTCTGGTGGTTAATTGGAGATAAGAGTCTCATAGAGGGCTGGGAAGGTGGCTCAGTGGTAGAGTGCTTGCCTTGCATGCATGAGGCCCTGGGTTCGATTCCTCAGCACCACATAAGCAAAAAGAAAAAAGCCGGAAGTGGTGCTTGGCTCAAATGGTAGAGCACTAGCCTTGAGCTGAAGAGCTGAGGGACAGCGCCCAGGACCAAAGTTCAGGCCCCACAACCGGACCCTCCCTCCCCCCCCCAAAAAAAAAAAAGAGTCTCATAGACTTTCCAGTCCTGGGTGACATCCAGCTACTGTCCTCAGTTCTCAGCCTCCTGACTAGCTAGGATTCTAGGCCACCAGTGCCTGGCACAAAATCAATCAATCAATCCTTCCTTCCTTCCTTCCCTCCTTCCCTCCCTCCATCCATCCCTCCTTCCCTCCCTCCTTTCCTTTCTCTCTCTCTCTCTCCTCTCTCTCTCTCTCTCTCTCTCTCTCTCTCTCTCTCTCTCTCTCTCTCTCTCTCTCGCTCGCTCGCTCGCTCGCTCGCTCGCTCGCTCTCTCGCTGATCCTGGGGCTTGAACTGTAGGCTTGGGTGCTATCCTGAACCTCTTTGTGCTCAAGGTTAGTGTTCTACCACTTGAGCCATAATGGCATCACTCCCAGCTTTTTCTGAGTAGTTTATTGGAGATAAAAGTCTCATGAACTTTTCTTCCCCATCTGGCTTGAAACCATGATCCTCAGATCTTAACCTCCTGAGTACCTAAGAATACAGGTGTGAACCACTGGCTTGGGAACATACTCTTAATCAACATGCTTCATGTGTGGGCATGCAGTAGTTTGGTGGAAAGCGACACCATCTTCTACAGGCTGTGAGAGTGTTAAACACAGCTCTTCCTTCATGTGAGCTCTCACTAGGAGAGTCAAGTAGGCATTTGGGCATGATGAACTCTGTCATACAACTTGTATAGCAGAAGTGAATCTTACTAATCATTTTGACTTCTTTCTTTCCATCCCTCAGTCTTAATTTTAAAGACCCTGAAGCAGTCAGAGCTCTGACTTGTACTCTCCTAAAGGAAGATTTTGGACTTTCTATTGATATTCCATTGGAGAGACTAATTCCCACAGTTCCCTTGAGACTCAACTATATCCATTGGGTAGAAGACCTTATCGGCCACCAGGAATCTGACAAAAGTACTCTCCGAAGAGGAATTGACATAGGTACATAGTTTTAACTTTTTTTATTTAAGTTTTAAATTTTACAAGGTCATATTCTTCATAGGCTTCCTCTGCTAGGTGTTGGTTGTATGAAAGAAGCTAGCTTCATATACTGCTTTTTTTTTTTTTTTTTTTTTGTCGGTCGTGGGGCTTGAACTCTGGGCTTGGGCACTGTCCCTGCGCTCTTCAGCTCAAGGTGAGTTCTCTACCTCTTGAGCCACAGTGGTACTTCCAGTTTTCTGGTGGTTTATTAGAGATAAGAGCCTCACGGACTTTCCTGCATGGGCTGGTTTTGAACTGTCCTCAGATCTCAGCTCCTGAGTAGCTAGGATTACAGGTGTGAGCCACCGGCACCCCGAAAATACTGCTGTTCTTATTTGCTATATCGGGGCTTTTCTGTCATTGGTTTTGCTTGAGAAGAGTTGTTGGCTCTCAACACAGCACTAATGTGTGTCTGTCTTCAATATTATCTTTATGATCTTCACTCACTTTGTATGTGTGTGCTTATGCCAGTCCTTAGACTTTAAGGCAGGGCCTGGGCACTGTCCCTGAGGTTTTTTTTTTAATTTAAATTTTATTTTTTGTGAACACACTGTACAGAGGGGTTACAACTACATGGGCAGGTTAATGCGTACATTTCTTTTTTTTTGGTCAGTCGTGGGGCTTGAACTCTGGGCCTGGGCGCTGTCCTTCAGCTCTTCAGCTCAAGGCGAGCGCTCTACCACTTGAGCTACAGCGCCACTTCCGGTTTTCTGGTGGTTTATTTGAGATAGGAGTCTCACGGTCTCTCCTGCCCGGGCTGGCTTTGAACCGCGATCCTCAGATCTCAGCCTCCTGAGTAGCTAGGATTACAGGCGTGAGCCACCAGCGCCCCGCTAATGCGTACATTTCTTATCAAGCATTGCAGCCTCCTCCTTTGTTTACCCTTTACATCCCTTCCCAGCCTCCCACCCCCCACCCCGTTGTTTTTTTTTTTTTTTTTTTGGTCAGTTGTAGTGCTTAAACTCTGGGCCTGGGTGCTGTCCCTCAGCTCTTTAGCTCAAGGTGAGCGCTCTACTACTTGAGCTACAGCACCAGTTTCAGTTTTCTAGTGGTTTATTGGAGATGAGTCTCATGGACATTCTTATCCAGGCTGGCTTTTTTTTAAAATTTTTATTTATTTTTTATTGTGAAAATACTGTACAGAGGGGTTACAATTACATGGGCAAGATAATGAGTACATTTCTTATCAAGCATTGTAGCCTCCTCCTTTGTTTCCCCTTCCCATCCCTTCCCAGCCTCCCCCCCTACTCAATCCTTCCCCTCCCTTCCCCCCCCTCCCCAGCTTTGAACTGTGATCCTCAGATCTCAGCCTCCTGAGTAGCTAGGATTACAGGCGTGAGCCACTGACGCCCAGCTTCCCTGAGCATTTTTGCTCAAAACCAGTGCTCTAGTATTTTGAGCCACAGCTCCATGGTTAATTGGAGATAAGAGTCTCACAGAGGTCTGGAAATGTGGTTTAGTGGTAGTGTTTGACTAGCATGCATGAAGCTGGGTTTGATTCCTCAGTACCACATAAACAGAAAAAGCTGGAAGTGTCACTGTGGCTCAAGTGGTAGAGTGCTAGTCTTGAGCAAAAAAAAGCTTAGGGATAGTGCTCAGGACCTGAGTTTAAGCCCAGGACTGACTCCCCCTCCAAAAAAAAAAAAAAAAAGTCACTGACTTTTCTGCCTGGGCTGGCTTCAAATCACTATCCTTGGATCTCAGCCTCCTGAGTAGCTAGGAACCAGTGCCCAGTTTTACCTAAGGCTCTTATCATTATCCTTATTATGTTCATGGCAGAAGATTGACTGGTGTATTCTAGAAAGCTTTAAAAGGTCTACAAGCCAGGTTTGGTGCACATACCTGTAATACAAGCACTTGGGCTTGAGGTAGGACTATGAGTTCAATATCAGATTGGGTTATTTGGCAAGCACCTCTCTAAAAAAATAATTTAAAAAAAAAAAGCTTCACAGCCTATTCTTGGTGCTAATTTAATTTTAATTATGCCCCAAACCCTTTGAAATAGCACTTGGGGATATAGGAGGTTAATGGATTCTAGCTCTTCACAAGAGACAAGCAATTCTAGCTGAAATCACATTCATTCTAATTAGGGTTTTATATAAATTCTTCCCCCAGACTCTCATCAGTTTGCTCTAATTCTATGATTATATACTTTCCATTTTTATTTTTTATTAAGATTATCACCCACTTAAAATGTCATTTGACTTTCTGAGGGGATTAGAGTGTCAAAGTTACAAGTGTTTTGGTCTTGAGAATTGAGGAACTTTTGGGGGGGGTGAATGGGCATTTTACCTACATTTTTTGCCCTAAAGGTAAGTGCAGTTTTTGTTTTCTTTGAAATGAAGTGGAGCTATGAAGAAAGGAGCAGCTATGTGAATCTGAATTTTCTTTTTTGCCTATGGAGCTGAAAGTGCTAGGAAATTGAAAGACTAGCCGTCAAGGCTAAATAACATGGTTTCAGGAGAAGTCTAAGCGCATTTTGCTCCTCCCCTCCCCCATCACAGATCCTCATGAGTTCACCCTTGCAGCATCAGGTCTGGAGATTTGGGCAGCAAATACTGTGACTGACTAAGCTTAACTGTTGCAGCATTAGTCAGTCATTGGCCTTTCTTTCTTTTCCTAGCTTGTTGAGAATACCGCATGAGGAAGCAATAATAGGAGCCTGGATTTCCTGTGGGTTAGGAGGCCTTCAGCCTCAACTTCATGCCAGATCTTTAAGGGCAGTCAGGGAAAGCAACCCTAGAATGGCCAGGTTAGGCTTGGCTGCAATAGGCCTTCTCAGAAACACCGGATGTCCTCCCAAATGTCCTTGCTTAGGATCTGATTGGTCAAGATTAGTTTGTGGTTGTAGGAGGAATATTTGTGGTTGGTCCAGGGCTGAGGCTCTGCATGGGAGTTAAAGGCCAAACCCTCCTTGTCAAAGACTGATTTTTGTTTGGAGTGTCACCCTATGAGTTGTGTGCCTTGAATCTGTGGTAAGTCCAGCCAGTGGACTTTTATGGAAATGTGGGTAATTGGATCTTTTGATGTCAGGAAAATTTTGCCTTATATATTTTTTTCTGCTTTTGGAGATGAGTGCATATACTTACCCTGTTTGTTTCTTTGTTTTATTGGTCATAGGGCTTGAACACAGGACCTTGGTGCTGTCCCTGAACTTTTTCTCTCAGGGCTAGCACTCTACCACTTTGAGCCACTTCAATTAATTGGAGATAGGAGTCTCCTGGACTTTCCTGCTTGGGCTGGCTTTGAACTGTGATCCTCAGATCTCAGCCTCCTGAGTAGCTAGGATTATAGGCATAAGCCACTGGTGCCTAGCTTGCTGTTGTGTTTTGTATGTATATATTGTCTGTTTTTTTGGGAAACAAGGTCTTGCTCTGTAGCTCAGGTTGGCCTCAATTCTTCTGCCTGTGCCCCTCTCCAAGTACTAGGACTACACATGTGTATTACCATGTCCAGCTTTATATTAATATTTCTATATTAATATTTCTGTGGTGATATAAAATAGCTAATTTAACCAATAGCATTGAATCTTTTTTTTTTTTTTTAAGAAAATTGAGTTTTGCTGGTGACCCACACCTAGTTTCTCAGTATGCTAAGACCTGAGAAGTCTGGTTCAAAGCTAGCCAGCCAGAGCAGGAGAGCCCAGGAGTCTCTTATCTCCAATTAACTATGAAAAGAAGCCAAAGTGGAGCTATGGATCAAGTGGTAGAGCACTAAGCCCTGGGTACAAAAGCTCAGAAAGCATGGAGGACAGAGAGAAAAAGAGAGAGGGAAGAAAGAGATGGGGGGAGGGGAGGAAGAGAGGGGGAAAGAGATTTTATAGAAGAATTAAAATGAGCCAGGCGCCGATAGCTCATGCCTATAATCCTAGCTATTCAGAGGCTAAGATCTGAGGATCATGGTTCAAAGCCAGCCCGGGCAGGAGCGTTCATGAGACTCTTATCTCTAACCACCAGAAAACCGCAAGTGGTGATGTGGCTCAAATGGTAGAGCTGAGGGACAGAGCTCAGGCCCAGAGTTCAAGCCACATGACCAACCAAAAACAAACAAAAAAGAATTATATGGGGGCTGGGAAAGTGGCTCAGTGGTAGAGTACTTGCCTTGTATGCATGAGATCCTGGGTTCGATTCCTCAGCACCACATAAAAAAAAGAAAAGAAGGGGCTGGGAAGGTAGCTCAGTGGTAGAGCGCTTGCTTTGCTTGCATGAGGCTCTGGGTTCGATTCCTTAGCCCCACATAAGCAAAAAGAAAAAAGCCAGAAGTGGCGCTGTGGCTCAAGTGGTAGAGCACTAGCCTTGAGCTGAAGAGCTGAGGGACAGTGCTCAGGCCCAGAGTTCAGGCCCCACGACCGGACCCAAAAAAAAGAAAAAAAAAGAAAAAAAGAAAAAAAACCGGAAGTGGCGCTGTGGCTCAAGTGGTAGAGCGCTAGCCTTGAGCTGAAAAGCTGAGGGACAGCACCCAGGCCCAGAGTTCAGGCCCCACGACTGGACCCCCCCCCAAAAAAAAAAAAAAAAAGAATTATATGAAGCTGGGAATGTGGCTTAGTGGTAGGGTGCTTGCCTAGCAGGCATGAAGCCCTGGGTTCGATTCCTTAGTACCACATAAGCAGAAAAGGCCAGAAGTGGTGTTGTGGCTCAGGTGGTAGAGTGCTTGCCTTGAGCAAAAGAAGCTCAGGGACAGTGCCCAGGCCCTGAGTTCAAGCCCCAAGACTAGCAAAATTTAAAAAAGAGAGAAAAGAATTAGGGGCTGGGAAGGTGGCTCAGCGGTAGAGTGCTTGCCTTGCATGCATGAGACCCTGGGTTCAATTCCTTGGCACCACTTAGGGAGAAAAAGCTGGAAGTGGCGCTGTGGCTCCAGTGGTAGAGCTGAAGAGTTGAAGAGCTGAGGGACAGCACCCAGCCCCAGAGTTCAGGCTCCATGACTGGCAAAAAAGAAAAGAAAAGAAAAGAATTAAAATGAAACTTTTTTCTTTTGGTTGGTTATGGGTTTGAACTCAGGGCCAGGTACTGTCCCTTGAGCCTCTTTGTACTCAAGGCTAGTTCTCTACCATTTGAGCCACAATGCCATTTTATTGTTTTTGAGTGGTTAATTGGAGATAAGAGTTTCATGGGGACTCTTCTGCCTGGTGGGCTTTGAACCGCCATCCTCAAATCTCAGCCTCCTGAGTAGCTAGGATTACAGGCATGAGCCACCCAGTGTCTGCCTATGAAAACTTTTTATAACATAAATAGATTGAGTATTGACCATTTTTATGTAATGGATTCCTGGGGCTCCAATTACATATGTGTTTCATTTTAAATTTAGTGTGCAAAAGAAGAGGGTAGCGGGAAATTTGATGTTACTTAGGAAGTCAGGTTCATGAACATGAAGCAACTAGAGAGGCCAGCAGCCCCATATGTCCTGGTTGGTGATTTAAACTGCAAAAACCAGGAGGCTTCTGAGAAGAGAATGTGTTCTGACATTTCATTTCCCTAGGAACTGGGGCCTCCTGCATCTACCCTTTACTTGGAGCAACTCTGAATGGCTGGTATTTCCTTGCAACGGAAGTGGATGATATGTGTTTCAACTATGCCAAGAAAAATGTGGAACAGAATAACTTATCTGACCTAATAAAAGGTTAGCTCAGCAGAATAAATATCCCCTTCAAACTTTATTTATAGCCTTTCTAGTTTAATATGTCTCTTTTTTTTTTCTTAAATGAATTGACTTCAAAAAAAAAATTGTTGTTGTTGTTGGTCGCGGGGGCTGGGCCTGGGCGCTGTCCCTCAGCTATTCAGCTCAAGGCTAGTGCTCTTACCACTTGAGCCACAGTGGCACTTTTGGTTTTCTGAGATCAAGCCCCAGGACTGGCAAAAAAGAAGAAAATATTCTAGAGTGGGGAGTGGTAAGCAGGAGAAAATGAGGGAGGGGATAACAGTGTTTAAAAAGAAATGTAGAGGGGGGCTGGGAATGTGGCTGAGTGGTAGAGTGTTTGCCTTGCATGCAAGAGGTCCTGGGTTCCATTTCTCAGTACCACATAAGCACAAAAAGCTGGAAATGGCACTGTGGCTCAAGTGCTAGAGCACTAGCCTTGAGCTGAAGAGCTGAGGGACAGCACCAGGCCCAGAGTTCAGGCCCCATGACCAAAGGGAAAAAAAGAAAAGAAATATAGGGGGGCTGGGAATGTGGCTTAGTGGTAGATTGCTTGCCTAGCATACATGAAACCCTGAGTTCAATTCCTCAGTACCACATAAACAGAAAAATCCAGAAGTGGTGCTGTGGCTCAAGTGGTAGGGTGCTAGCCTTGAACAAAACCAAGAAACTCAAGGACTGCCCAGGCCCTGAGTTCAAGCCCCAGGAGAAAGAAAAGAAAAGAAAAGAAAGAGAAAGGAAGGAAGGGAGGGAGGGAGGGAGGGAGGGAGGGAGGGAGGGAGGGAGAAAAAGAAAGCAAGAAAGAAAGAGAGAGAGAAGGAGGGAGGGAGGGAGGGAGGGATGTTCATTACCATACTTGTGTAACTTTACCTCCCTGTTCATTACCTTTACAATAATTTTTTTTTTGTCCAGTCATAGGGCCTGAACTCTGGGCCTGGGCGCTGTCCCTCAGCTCTTCACCTCAAGGCTAGCCACACACAGCGCTACTTCCAGCTTTTTTTAATTCTGCTTATGTGGTGCTGAGGAATCGAACCCAGGCGCTCATGCATACAAGGCAAGCGCTCTACCACTGAGCCACCTTCTCAGCCCTAATTTTTTTTATTATAGTGATTTTACTGTCTTCTTAAAAATAAGGCCTTCCTGGGAATGTTAAACATATTGCAAGGGGAAAATACTGATATCATTAATGGATTTGTTTTAATTCCCATTGTTGTATAACAAATTGTTACAAAATCTATCCATTTCAAGTGGGTATTTATGATTGATTTCATAGTCCCTGTGGGGCAGGCAGTGGGGCTTGCAGTTTGCCTTATTGTCTTTCATGAAGCTGCACTCTGGTTGTAAGATGCAGCTGTCATTTGAGGGCTCAATTGCTGATAGAACTTTGCTTCCATTGGTGCTGTGGCTCAAGTGGTAGAGCGCTAGTCTTGAGCTAAAGAGCTGAGGGACAGTGCCCAGGCCCAGAGTTCAGGCCCTACGACCAGACCCAAAAAAAAAAAGAACTTTGCTTCCAAAAGGGCTTACTCACATGGAGCTGGAAGAAAACTTTAGTTTGTGGCCACCTGAATCTTAACAGCATGTCAAAGGGCCTTTCCTAGAGTGACTGTTCAAGGGAAAGTCAAGGAGAGGGTCCTGTCGTTACTTCTGTCCTACTGTTTGATAAAATCTGTCACTAAATGTGGCTTACTCAAGGAGGAAAATTTTAAACTGTACCTCTTTTAGGAAATAGTATCAGACAGTTTGTATACATTTTCTTTTTTCTTTTGTGCACATATTTAAGGCATAGTTAACAGTTCTATTTTTTTCCTAGTGGTGAAAGTACCTCAGAAGACACTCCTAATGGATGCTCTCAAGGAAGAATCTGAAATAATCTATGACTTTTGTATGTGCAATCCTCCCTTTTTTGCAAACCAGTTGGAAGCCAAGGTAAAGATATCTTTTGCTTTAAAGTCATTTAGTATTTACCTGAATTTACCCTGTTTACAGAGATAAAAGCAAAGGTACCCTTTACTTTGGATGCTGTAGTGGAAGCTGTATTGGTTAGGATGCTTTTGGTTTGAAGGACTTAAAAACCCACTTCAGATTAACTTAACAGCCAAGAAAGTTTATTGGCTTAAGTATTTGAGAAATAATAGCAGTAGTCTGAACTTCACGAACAATTTGATCAATGAAATCTTATAAAGGCTGAGGCTCTGATTGTCTGGGTTTCTCTTGGCTTTGACCTAGTCCTTAGCTGTTTTTGTTCTCTGGCTGCTTTAGTTGTGGGAGAAACAATATCTAGTGAAGTAAGATGGAGAAGAAGGAGCTGTTCTCTCTCCCCAAATCACATTTGATTGTGTTTTTCTGATGTGACTAACAGGTTGCAGTCACTTCTGCACTGAGCTTATTGGATTAGGGAACTACTTTTTTTTTTTTTTTTTTTTGGTCTGTCGTGGGGCCTGAACTCTGGGCCTGGGCAGTATCCCTCAGCTCTTCAGCTCAAGGATATCACTCTACCACTTGAGCCACAGCACCCACTTCCACCTTTTTCTTTTTGCTTATGTGGTGCTGAGGAATCAAACCCAGAGCCTCATGCATGTGAGGCGAGCACTCTACCACTAAGCCATATTCCTATCCCGGAACTACTGTTTTTTGCTAGCACCTGTTACTTGATGATAAATGAGTAGGTGATTTTATCTTTCCAACTTCAAATGAGGGCTGGGACATGCCTCAAGCGGTACAGCACCTGCCTAGCCAGTTAGAACATTTTCATCAACCCAGGAAAAAAAAACCTCTTAGTCATTAGCACTCACTCTTGATTTCTTCTCCCAAGCACCCTGAGGCCTGTATCTGTAGATCAGCATGTTGTGGGCTTTCCATATAAATAGAATCATACACTCTGGCCTTTTGTTTCTGACTTCTTTTATGGAGATACAAATATTTCAAGGTTCATCCATGTTTCTTTTGGTTGCCAAGTAATATTCCATCATATGGCTATAACACATGAATTAACCTGCTCAGCAGCTAGTAGGTGTTGGTGTTTTCCACCTCTTGGCTCTTAGCAGTGGTACTCTAGCATCCATGTACAAGGTGATCTTTGGACCTAGGTTTTTGTTTATCTTGGGTATAGACCCAGGAATGAAACTGGATCCAATAGTAGATAGCTCTGTGGTTCATTGGTTTAGGAACTGCCAGATAGTTTTCCCATGTGACTACTACTTTACATTCCTGTAAACAGCAATGCATTAGCATTCTAATTTTCCACATCCTCGTGGATGTCTTTTTTCATTATAGCTTCCTAGTAGGTGGGAAGTAGCATCATATTCTGGTTTTGATTAGCTTTTTCATGATGGCTGACAGTGCTAAGAATCTTTTCATGTGCTTATTGGCCATTTCTTTAAAATCCTTTGGCAAAATGCCTTTTAGATCCCTTGCCTCTGACCCTCCCCACCTTTTTGCAGTGCTGAGCATTCAACCCAGTGCCTTAGATGTGCTTAATATCCTGCTTTACCACTGAGCTCAGGCCTAATTGTCTTTGTTGTTTTTTTCTTTTTCTTTTTTTAATATTCTGAGTTCTCCACTCTTCTTGTCTTTTTTTTTTTGGTCGGTCATGGGGCCTGAACTCTGGGCCTGGGCACTGTCCCTCGCTCTTCAGCTCAAGGCTAGCGCTCTACCACTTAAGCCATAGTGCCACTTTCGACTTTTTCTGCTTATGTGGTGCTGAGGAACCGAACCCAGGGCCTCTTGCATGCAAGGCAAGCACTCTACTACTGAGCCACCTTCCCAGCCTTCTTGTCCATTTTTAAATTGGGTTATTTTGCGGGGCTGGGAAGGTGGCTCAGTGGTAGAGCACTTGCCTTGCATGCTCGAGGCCCTGGGTTCGATTCCTCAGCACCACATAAAAAAAAAAGCCGGAAGTGGCGCTGTGGCTCAAGTGGTAGAGTGCTAGCCTTGAGCTGAAGAGCTGAGGGACAGTGCCCAGGCCCAGAGTTCAGGCCCCACGACCGGACCCAAAAAAAAAAAAAAAAATTGGGTTATTTTGCTTATTAAGTTGGAAGGTTTCCTTATATATCCCAGATACAAGTTCTTTATTAGATAATAATTTCTGAACATTTTTTCTCATTCTCTGGGTTGTCTTTTCACTTTTTAAAATAATGATACTAAGGTTTGAACTCAAGTCTTTTCACTTACTAGTCAAACATTCTACCTATTGAACCATGCCTCTAGCCCTTTTTGCTCTGGTTATTTTCAGGGTAGTCTCACTTCTTGCCTTGGCTGCCCTGGACTGCCTCCTCCTTCATGTTTCCCTCATAGCGAGGATGGCAACTTTTTTTTTTTTTTTTGGTCGTGGGGCTTGAACTCTGGGCTGTCCCTGTGCTCTTCAGCTCAAGGCAAGCGCTCTACTGCTTGAGCCACAGCGCCACTTCTGGTTTTCTAATAGTTTATTGGAGATAAGAGGCTCATGGACTTTCCTGCCCTGGCTGGCTTTGAACTGTGATCCTCAGATCTCAGCCTCCTGAATAGCTAGGATTACAGGCACGAGCCACCAGCACCTGGCTTGGGATGACAACTTTTATGGTAGACTGGGTCTTGTGAACTTTTTGCCTGCCCTGGCTTCCAACTGTGATCTTTTGGATCTCTGTCCGCTGAATAGCAAGATTACCAGCAAGAGCCTGGCTTTGTTTGTTTTAGTGCAGGCTCTGGAGCTTAGAACTTGGGATGTGGAGGCTGCCTTTGAGTATTTTTGCTTTAGGCTAGCACTACCACTTGAGCCACAGCTCCACTTCTGGTTTTCTGGTGGCTAATTGGAGATAAGAGTCTCACAGACTTTTCTGCCCAACCTGGCTTTGAACCACCATCTTTAGATCGTAGCCTTCTGAGTAGCTAGGATTAGAGGTGAAAGCCATCAGCATCTGGCTTTCTTGATGTTGTCCTTTACAATGCAGAGGCTTTTGATTTTGATCAAGTCCAATTTTATCTTTCTTTTTAGTTGTTCTTTTTTTTATTTTTTTAAATTTTTTTTTGGGTCCGGTCGTGGGGCCTGAACTCTGGGGCCTGGGCGCTGTCCCTCAGCTCTTCAGCTCAAGGCTAGCGCTCCACCACTTGAGCCACAGCACCACTTCTGGCTTTTTTCTTTTTGCTTATGTGGTGCTGAGGAATTGAACCCAGGGCCTCTTGCATGCAAGGCAAGTGCTCTACCACTGAACCAACTTCCCAGCCCCTTTTTAGTTGTTCTTGTGCTCTTTGTATTGTATCTAAGAAACCACTGGCTAATCCAAATTAATGCAGATTTACTTCTATGTTTTCTTCTGGGTTTTAAAGTTATAGCTCTTACACTTAGGTTGTAGATCGATTTTGAGTTCATTTTTTTTTTCTTTTTCTTTTTCTTTTTTTTTTGGGAGGGGTTCTGGTTGTCGGACCTGAACTCTGGACCTGGGCGCTGTCCCTCAGCCCTTCAGCTCAAGGCTAGTGTGCTCTACCACTTGAGCCACAGTGCCACTTCTGGCTTTTTTCTTTCTGCTTATGTGGTACTGTGGAATCGAATCCAGGTCCTTAGGCATGCAAGGCAAGCACTCTACCACTGAGCCACCTTCCCAGCCCCGAGTTCATTTTTTTCATATGATATGAAATAAGGATGGGTTAAATACTTAAGTATTTAAAAACCAAAAAATACTAGAAGAAAACATAAGTAAATATTGATTTAATCTTTGGGTAGATTTCCTGTGCCATGGTATCAAGACAGAAAGCATAGAGGAAAAGCAACAGATTGGGCTAATATAAAAAGGTAAAATTTTTTATATTTAATCACAAAGATGAAAGGTAAAGTCTCTAGGGAGGAATATTTGCATGAATGCATTTGTTTAAAGTATAACATTGTACTGGCTATGATTTTTAAATCTTAAGACTAGTGTAATGTTTAGAAAATAAAAGTAGATTTAAGCTTTGCTACTACAGCTAGATGATACAGAGACTTGCATCTTAAGAGATATAAACATTTTCACCATGACTTTGTTGTTGTTCAGGGGGTAAACTCTAGAAATCCTCGAAGGCCTCCACCTAGTTCTGTCAATACAGGAGGAATCACAGAGATCATGGCAGAAGGTGGTGAATTAGAGTTTGTTAAAAGGATCATCCATGACAGTTTACAACTTAAAAAACGATTAAGGTAAGTTGGCTGTTACAATCAGAATATTTGTCTTTGTATAATTCCTAAAGAAACCAAGCCACCCAGAGGAAAAGTAGTCCTAAAGTCTAGAGAATAAACAACTGGCACCAGTGGCTCATGCTTATAATCCTAGCTACTCAGGAGGCTGAGATTTAAGGATCAGTGTTTGAAGCCAGCCTGGGCAGGGTAGTCCATGAGCCTTTTTTGTCATGGGACTGGAACTCAGAGCCTGGGCATTGTCCCTGAGCTCTTTTGATCAAGGCTAGTGTTTTACCACTTTGAGCCACAGCTCCACCTCCTATGATACGCTTATCTCCCATTACCCACAAAAAAGGCAGAAGTAGAGCTGGGGCTCAAGTAGTAGATTGAAAGCCTTAAGTGAAAAAACCTCAAGGACAGCACTCAGGCCGTTAGGTCAAGCTCTAGCACCAGCACCAAAAAAAAAAAAAAAGAAAAAAGGAAAAAAGAGATAAGAATGAAAAGGTAGTGAACCCTACATTAGGCAAAGACCCTTTTTCTTGCTTGTTTTTTGTTATTATTTTTTGGTTTTTTGTTTTGGTGGTACCTGGGTTTGAAAAGAGGGCCTCACCAATTGCTCAGTGTTCTTGTTTTGCTGGTGCTCTATTATTTAAACCATCAGTCCCACTTACAGGTTAGTTTGGAGATGCCCAGGCTGGCCTTGAGCTTCAGACCTCCAGATCTCAGCCTCATGAGTATCTAGGATTGCAGGCATGATTCACCATTGCCTGGCCCTGCTTTTGATAATGCTCTCTAATTGATGTGTGTTTCCCTAGTCATCTGTACGCCACAGATAAAAAGGAGGAAAATACCATATGATTGTATTGCTCCCATTAATATGGTCCTGTGATGGAACAAAACTGTTTAAATATGGCTTTTGATGAGAAAACAGATGGATTCAAATCTGTCCTGTGAACCAGAATAAATTTGTTGCCTAGTCCTTGAAGCAATTTATGTTCTTGGAATCAATCTTCCAAACAGTGACAGATGTGAGGACAAAGAGCTGTCAAGAACCTAATGAAGGGAAACAGATCACTAACCAGTGCCCAAAGAGAATTAAAGCTATTCTTTTTCAAAAGCTAATTATTTAGGACAACACACCTGTCATCAAGCAGCATAAGGTACTGAAAAAGGGCTGCTGTCTCTCTTGACTTAGTACCCTGACACATTGTCAACTTGATGGCTAATGTAGTTCAATGCTGAAAGAGTTTTTAACCCTAGAATTCAGCTTTTGTGGGGGGGGGAGAGAGAGAGAGAGAGAGAGAGAGAGAGTATGTGTGTGTGTGTGTGTGTGAGGGGGGGGAGAGTGTGTATGAAATACACATAACATTATCATCCCCCCTCTTTTTTTTTTTTTTTTTGGTTGGTTGTGGAGCTTGAACACCCGGGGACTGGGTTCTGTCCCTGAGCCTCTTTGTGCTCGACTAGTTGAGCCACAACACCACTTCTGGCTTTTTCTGAGTAGTTTATTAGAGATGAGAGTCTCATGGACTTCTCTGCCAGGTGTGAGCCACTGGTGCCTGACTACATTTACTACTGTCTTAATAGTTGTGCTTTGTGGTGCTAAAGATGTAGCCCAGGACCTCATATATGCTAGACAAGCACCCTACCTATCCTGTCCCATAGTTTTATTGGTATATAGTTTAGTAGTGTGAAGTACGTTCACATTGTTGCACAACCAGTCCCAGAACTCTTCATTTTCCAAAGCTCTGACTATTCTGTTCCTTCCCTCTTCCCAGCCACTGGCCCCACATTCTACTTGCTTCTCTATGGATTTGACTTCCTTAGGGGCCTTTGCCTGTAATCCTAGCTGCTCTGGAGGCTGAGATCTGAGGATTGCGGTTCCAAGCCAGTCCAGGCAGGACAGTCTGTGAGACTTTTTTTTTTTCCAGTTCTGGGGCTTGAACTCAGGGCCTGGGCACTGTCCCTGAGCTTCTTTGGCTCAAGGCTAGCACTCTACCACTTGAGCCACTGCTTATGTGGTACTAAGGAATAGAACCCAGGGCTTCATATATGCTGGGCAAGCACTCTACCACATTCCCAGCCCCTGTGAGACTCTTATCTTCAGTTAATCACAGAAAAATCTGGAAGTTCAAGTGATAGAGCACAAGCCTTGAGCAAAAGGAGCTCAGAGCACAAGCCTTGAGCAAAAGGAGCTCAGGAACAGCACCTAGGACTGGCAAAACAAGAATCATTCAGTGACTGACTTCACTTAGTATAGTTTTCAAGCTTCAGCCAATGACATAGCATGTCTCAGAATTTCCTTTTTAAAGATATAATATAAATTTTTCCGTGCATGTAAACCATATTTTCTTTGTCCATCCATTGTTGGATTCTTGTTGCTCTTGCCATTTGACTCTTGTGACTGAGTCTGCAGGAGCATGGGTATATAAATAGGGGGTCTCAAGACTGGCAGTTCTTGAGCCATCAGTTCTTCTGTCTGTATGCCCAGATGCACATTGCTGGAGAGGGAAGATTTTTTTTTTCCCTATAAGTATCTAAAGCTGCTTATTTTAAGCACACTCGCACACACCTAACTCTCACTGAGGCCAGCCTGGGCTACTTAGTGAGGCACTGATCTCATGCCTGTAATCCTAGCAACTCAGGAGGCTCAGATCTGAGGATTACAGTTCAAAGCCAGCCCAGTGTATCACTGAGTTTATTTAAATGTTTGTGAAAGCAGCTTGACTATTGTGATTTGTCCCTTAGAAAGTTCCATATTACTGTTGCCAGTAATTGATTTTTTTTTTTTTCTCCTTATCGTGGGGCCTGAACTCTGGGCCTGGCTGTTCCTCAGCTCTTCAGCTGAAGGCTAGCACTCTACCACTTGAGAGTCAGCCCCACTTCCAGCTTCTTCTGCTTATGTGGTGCTGAGGAATCCAACCCAGGGCCTCATGAATGCAAGGCAAACACTCTACCATTGAGCCACCTTCCCAGTCCAAGCTTGATTATTTTTTAATAGAATCTTATACTTAATACCTAGGCTAGCCTGTACCATGATCCTCCTATTTATATACTTCCTATATAAGCTGGATGGCAGGTATAGCACTACTTTGGATAACATTAACTTTGGTTGAAGTGGAGTCTTAACAAACTTTTTGTCCAGGCTGGACTCAATCTGAGATCCTCCTGATCTCAACCTCCTGAATAGCTAGAAATAGTCATGAACTATTGCTCCTGGCTTTCTACTTACTAACACACACACTCACTCACACACACTCCCCGCCCCTCCCCCCTTTGCCCCCCAAGGATTTAAACTCAGGGCCTTCTTTGCATCAGCTGATACTATTTGAGCCACACTTTCAGCCCTTAATAAAGGTTTTTTGGGAGTTTTTTTGCCCGGTGTGGGTGGGAGGTTGGTGGTACTGGAGTTTTGAAGGTGGTACTGGTGTTTGAACTCAGGACCTCATGCTTGTTCATCTTGCTTGCTTAGCTGGTGGTATACCATTTGAGCCATGTCTCCAACTTCTGACATTTGAAAGAAATGGAGCCATCTGGAAAATGAACTGTAGATGGCTCTTTTCAGCTACAATCTTCTTGAGCTCTTTTTTTTTTTTTTTTTGGTCCGGTCCTGGGGCCTGAACTCTGGGCCTGGGCGCTGTCCCTCAGCTCTTCAGCTCAAGGCTAGCACTCTACCACTTGAGCCACTGCGCCACTTCCAGCTTTTTTCTTCTTGCTTATGTGGTACTGAGGGCCTCATGCATGCAAAGCAAGCGCTCTACCACTGAGCCACCTTCCCAGCCCCTTCTTGAGCTCTTGTTTGTTTTTAGGAGACTTAAATAATAAATTTCCAATGTGTCCTGAGTTTTGTGAGCTGCTGATATCTTGCCAGTTTTCCCTTTTTGATACTCATAATTAAATCTTCATTTTTCCTTGACCTAAAGGATTTTTGGGTTTTCACTAAACTTGTGATTTTCATTGTTCTCTATTTTCTTTGTGTTTCCCCCTTCATTGTTTCTGTTCTAATCTTTATTATTTCCTTTCTTCTTAGTTGGATTTAATTAGCTCTTGTTCATTTGCTTTGCACCTCAAATCAGCTGACTCTCCTGAGTTCCCATATCAGCCCACCAGGCTCATCAGGACTGCTATTCTGTTTGGTTAACTTTCCTTACACCTCAGCTAGTGCTTTACTTTAAGCAGCAAGTACTGGCCCCTGTAGGACTACCCTGGTTGGTTTCTTTTTCTGGGGTTGTGAGTTTGCTAGCAATTGTCCAGTATCTGAAAAACAGTTTCTATATATTTTGTTCAGTCTCTAATTGAAGAACAATTCCTGTAGAACTAATACTTTATGGGCTTAAAGTGCTACTTAGATTTTATATTTTGCAGAACTTTTTGAATAATCAGAAGAAATAAATTCTCTTATCTCTTTACCTTGCAACCAGTTTCCCCAACATCTCCCACTCCATTTTTGGATTAGTGTTTATATAAAACAGATTGATTCCATAATCTGTTGCAGACGTAATATACTAATGAACCTTAAATTCTGCAGATCTGGGCTAATAGGTGATCAGGCAGGACTTTATAAGTTCTCTTATTATGGGGTAGGGGTTGTTTATATGCATTTTTAAAATTTATTGATTAATTTCTGCCCTAAGGCTAAGTGGCCTTTTTTTAAAATTTTTATTTTATTTTATTTGTGAACATACTGTACAGAGGGGTTACAATTACATGGACAGGATAATGCGTACATTTCTTACCAAGCATTGCAGCCTTCTCCTTTGGTTTACCCTTCACATCCCTTCCCAGCCTCCCCCCTCCCCCCCAATCCCAATCCTTCTCCTTCTCCCCCCTTCCCCCCCCCCCCCCCCGCACCGACGTTGTAAAGCTCGTTTTGGACATGACAACTTGTACTTCTCATTGTTGCAACAGGTCCGCCTGTATCCTTAAACAACTGGTTTTTCCCCCATCTCCTCCACAAGTTATACTGACATCAAATATAGTGAAAGCAGGGGTTATACTGTGGGGGAGGGACATACAAAGCAACAAAGAGATAATCTTATAAATGCGTTAGAAACACATGCATGAAAGAAAAAAACATTAAAATACATATCTAAGGGTTCATTTTCCTGACATCACATTATCTGACCTTTTCCGCTTGACTCATACATATACTAGATATTGCAAATAAGGGAAACCATGGGACCTATGTTTCTTTGGGCCTGGCTTACTTCACTTAATATAATTTTTTCCAAGTTTTTCCATTTCCTAACAAATGGGGCAATGTCATTCTTTCTGATGGAGGCATAGAATTCCATTGTGTATATATACCACATTTTCTTGATCCATTCATCTACTGAGGGGCATCTGGGTTGGTTCCATATCTTAGCTATGGTAAATAATGCTGCAATAAACATTGTTGTGCTGGTAGCTTTAGTGTGGTCTTGTTTGTAAACATTTGGGTAAATGCCCAAAAGTGGGATTGCTGGGTCATAGGGGAGTTCTATGTGAAGTCTTTTGAGGAACCTCCATACTGCTTTCCAAAGTGGTTGAACAAGTTTACATTCCCACCAACAATGAAGTAAGGTTCCTTTCTGTCCATATCCCCTCCAGCATCTGTTGTTGTTAGAGTTCTTGATTTTTGCCGTTCTAACTGGGGTGAGGTGATATCTCAATGTTGTTTTGATTTGCATTTCTTTTATGGCTAGGGATGTTGAACATTTCTTCATGTGTCTATTGGCCATCCTTCTTTCTTCTTGAGAGAAGTTTCTCTTTAAGTCTTTTGCCCACTTAGTTATTGGGCAGTTGTTTCTTTGAGGATTTGTTGTTGGGGGGTTTAATTTTTTGAGTTCCAAGTATATTTTAGATATGAGACCCTTGTCCGTTGTATGGCTAGTAAAGATCTTCTCCCAATCCGTGGGCTTTCTATTGATCTTGCTAGCTATGTCATTTGCCCTGCAGAAGCGCTGCAACTTTATGCAATCCCATTTGTCCAACCTTTCTTTGATTTGTTGTGTTTCCGGGTCTCTATTCAAAAAATTTCGGCCTGAGCCGAGGAGACCTAGGGTTTCTCCTCTTCCATCCTGAAATGTTTTCAGAGTGTCTGCTTTGACTTCAAGGTCTTTGATCCATTTGGAGTTGATTCTGGTGCAGGGTGATATATAAGGATCTAGCTTTAGTTTTCTACATGTAGTTAACCAATTTTGCCAGCACCATTTACTGAAGAGGCTGTCTTTCTTCCATTCTATTGTTTTAGCTCCCTTATCGAAGATTAGATGGCTATAGGTCTGTAGGTTCATTTCTGGGTTTTCAATTCTATTCCATTGGTCCTGAGGTCTGTTCTTATGAGTGGCCTTTATTTTGAGTGTGACAGATACATCTTTTTCAGTCTCTTTTTAGACACTTAAAGCCTCAGTGTAGTGCAGAGGCTAAGTGGGTTGATGTTCTTCATGTTGCTTTGGGCAACACATTAAGCACATTATCTGCATTCCTTGTTATTGGCCCCCGCTACTGTTTTCATCTTGTTCCGTTGGATAATGCTTAGTTCAGAAGTGTCATCACAAACTGGCTGATTTTTTTTCTTAGATGGTATAGCTGTATGCTGGGGAAGAAATGCAGCCTGGCTCCACTAAAGAAAGAGCTTCGCATCCAAGGGGTAAGGCTTTGTTTGGCATTACCATTCTTTTTTTTTTTTCTTTTTATCATTTTTTTGGTCTGGTCATGGGGCCTGAACTCTGGGCCTGGGCGCTGTCCCTCAGCTCTTCAGCTCAAGGCTAGCGCTCTACCACTTGAGCCACAGCGCCACTTATGTGGTGCTGAGGAATTGAACCCAGGGCCTCAGGCATGCAAGGCAAGCGCTCTACCACTGAGCCACCTTGCCAGCCCCACATTATCATTCTTGAATAGCTACTTTTTTTCTTTTGAGACAAGGTCTTGCTAATAACCCAGGATTGTCTGGCCTCAAACTTGAAAACTCTCTACCTCAGCCTCTTGAGTGCTGGGATTGCAAGTATGTACCACCCACTATGGCTCTTTTTTTCAATTGGTCTTGAAGTTTGAACTCAGGGTCTAACACTGTTCCTGAGCTCTTTTGCTCAAGGCTAACACTCTATCACTTGAGCCACAGTGTCACTTCCAGTTTTTGAGAGTCCCATGGCAACTTTTATACCCAGGCTGGCTTTGAACCACAATCCTCATATCTCAGCCTCCTGAGTTGCTAGGATCACAAGTATGGGCCACCAGCTCCTGGCCTACTTGAATCTTTTTACAAATAATTCCCCAATTATTTCTTCCCCCTGTTACTTTCTTTCTCCTGTTTGGACCTTTGAGCTAGATCTGTAAATTCTAATGCATTACAAAAGGCAAAAACAAAACCAAACCAATGCATTCATTGTCAGGCAGCTATGTAAAACAATTTTTAAAAAATAATAGTGTTTGTTAACAAAAAGGACCAAGGGAAATAGGCAGAAACATTGATAAGCACTTCATTCAGTTTAATTGAGATTCTGTGTGTTTTGGTTTCAGGTTCCTAAAGTCACCTTCACTGAGTTCTGTCAAGGTCGGACAATGCGATGGGCTTTAGCTTGGAGTTTTTACGATGATGTCACTGTACCAGTAAGTAGAGACTTTGCTTCGCCTTCTCCACATGCCAGCACATGGTGGCCAGTGAACTAAATCTGCATTGTCCCATTTCCCTTAATATGCCCCTAAACGCTTATGGCCATAAACAAGACACAGCCCTAGAGCTGGTGTAGTGCAATGGAACCTTCCTCTGGGTTTATGCCACAGTGACCCTTGTTAAACAGGTAGAAAGAAACACATCTTAGGGATTAGAAATGCAGATAAGGTAGCCTGGAGGAACACTTGGAGGTATGTGATCCTTCTCCTCTGGAAAGGAAACTGAAATCTGTATCATTGCCTTTACCACTGCTCCTTTCTCAGAGAAGCAGCTTCCTGGGGCTCCTAGGGAATTTACAAGTTGCCAGTTGGTTGCTGCCTTCTCTTTTGTTCTTGCTCTTTCTCTTCCTTTTTCAATGTTGGACATTGAATCCAGAGCATCACATACACTAGACTATTGGTCTGCACCTGAGCTGCAGCCAGCTGCAGTGCTTGTGTCCCTCTCACATATAACTCAGGGATCATCCTGTTAGAGTGAGAGTGTCACTGGTACCGGGCACTGATGGTTCATACCTCTAATGCTAAACTCAGAAGGCTGAGTCTGAGGATTAGGGTTTGAAGCCAGCTAGGGCAGGAAAGCCTGTGAGACTTATCTCTTAACTGCCAAAAATCTAGAAATTGAGCTGTGGTTCAAAGTAGTAGAGTGCTAGCCTTGAGCACAAAAGCTCTGAGTTCAAGCCCTAGGACTGAAAAATTAAAAAATTAAAAAAGATTACCACTAGGATAGATGTTGAACAGTATTGAATGTGGATTATTATGCTGTTTTCTCTACTTTGTATTTATTGTTTTATGGAATGAATTTTTAAAAAGTAATCATTTCCAACTGTCCTTTGCACTATTGTACATAAAGAAAAAAGCCTAGCAGGGTGCTGGTGTCTCACATCTGTAATCCTAGCTACTTAGGAGGCTGAGATCTGAGGATTGCGGTTCAAAGCCAGCCTAGGCAGGAAAGTCTTTGAGACTCTTTATCTCCAGTTAACCACTAGAAAACTGGAAGTGGCACTGTGGCTCGAGTGGTAGAGCACTCACCTTGAGCTAAAGAGCTCAGGGACAGGGCCCAGGCCCAGAGTTCAAGCCCCATGACTAGTGCAGACGGACGGACGGACGGACGGACGGACAGACAGAGGCAGGCCAGGCAGGGTGGTACATGAAAAGCTGAGGCAGAGGATTGAGAGTTTGAGGCCAGCTTGGCTATATAATGAGACCCTGCCTTGTAAGAACTGTCTCATGGCCTCTTAGCTGGCCACCTGGGTGGTTTTCTGGGCTGCCCTGGGAGGCGGTGATAGAAACAGCATGTGTTTATTCTCTCTCTTCCCCCTTAAAGAAGACTTGTGTAGCTATGTCCATCCACAAGCTTAAGCTTGTGCACAACTAGTCAGTGAGTCCTTCTTCCCATGGTATGTGTATGAAGGCCTGTATCTGCTCCTGCATGCTTCTGTCCCTAGTCTGAACATCAGGATTGATCTGGGGACTCTTCTAAGATCTTAGCCCAATTTTTTGGTCCCTAAATCCATCTTGATGATGTCATGTTTCTGAGTCTCTCCCCCTACTCTCATAGGACAGAGGAGTAGAGGTATGTGGTACTCACCATGTTTCTGGTACTACCATGTTTCTGGAGACATCTGCTCAGACCCAGATGAGCCCAAGCCCATCCTTCACTCTGCAGCCTGATGTACTGCTGAATCACAGTCAGACCCTCTCCCAAGGTTTTGGGTTTTTTCTGGTTGAACTTTTTTCTGGCCTGAACTTTGGGCCTGGGCGCTGTCCCTCAGGTCTTCAGCTCAAGGCTAGCTCTCTACCATTTGAGCCACAGCTCCACTTACAGCTTTTCTGCTTATGTGGTGCTGAGGAATCGAACCCAGGGCCTCATGCATGCACTGAGCCACCTTCCCAGCCCCCCTCTCCCAAGTTTGAATGGCCTTTTTATGAAAACTTGATTCTCTTCGATGGTGCAGTAGGTGTCATTCATTGGTGCTAGGCATGATGGTGCATGTTTGTATTCATAGCACTTAAGGAAACTAGCACTTGGGTTGGAGGGAAGAAAGTTTAAAGTCTGCCTGGAGCTACATAGTAAGTTCAAGGCTAGCTGGAGCTATGTAAATAACAAGACCTTGTCTCATACAACACACACAAGAAAGAAAGGTCAATGATTAAAAGATGCCTCTACTTTTCTGTCCCCCTTTATCTATTTCTTTTTTTGGCGGGGGGGTCAGGTCGTGGGGCCTGAACTCTGGGCCTGGGTGCTGTCCCTCAGCTCTTCAGCTCAAGGCTAGCGCTCTACCACTTGAGCCACAGTGCCACTTCCGGCTTTTTTTTTTCTGCTTATGTGGGGCTGAGGAATCGAACCCAGGGCCTCAGGCATGCAATGCAAGCGCTCTACCACTGAGCCACCTTCCCAGCCCTATCTATTACACTTTCCGTTGTTTCCTAGAATACCAGGGCTTTCACAGTAGGTGGATAAAATCTTCAGCAGTGCCCTAACTTAGTCCTGTGCCGACATGAACAGCTGTAGGAACATGGGGCCACACCAGGTTCTGAATGTTTTTTGTTTAGCCTGCATCTGGAAGAGCTGATAATGGCTCTGATAGTCTGTATCAGCCCACAGTCTAGTCTCCTTTGCCCTCTTGGGTTAGTTACCATCATGGATCCAAGTGTTAAGACTATGTTTCTTTTTTTGTTCAGTTGTGGGGCTTGAACTCAGGGCACTGTCCCTGAGCCTTTTCTCTCAAGGCTAGTGCTCTATCACTTTGAGCCACAGTGGTACTTCTGGTTTTCTGTTGGTTAATTGGAGATAAGAATCTCATGGTGGGGGGTGGGGGGGAGTTGGGGAGGTAGAAAGGGAAGGGATAGTAGGGGGAAAACAAAGGAAGGGGGTACCTTACTCACATAACTACAACCCTTCTGTACAGTATCTTTATATTTTATTTTATTTATTATTTTTTTTTTTTTTGGGTCCGGTCGTGGGACCTGAACTCTGGGCCTGGGCACTGTCCCTCAGCTCTTCAGCTCAAGGCTAGCGCTCTACCTCTTGAGCTACAGCGCCACTTCCGGCTTTTTTCTTTTTGCTTATGTGGTGCTGAGGAATCGAACCCAGGGCCTCAGGCATGCAAGGCAAGCGCTCTACCACTGAGCCACCTTCCCAGCCCCATCTTTATATTTAAAAAAAAAATCTCATGCTCTTTTCTGCCCGGGCCAACTTTGAACTGTGATCCTCAGATCTCAGCCTCTTGAGTATCTAGGATTACAGGTGTGAGCCACTGGCACATGGCCAGGCTATGTTTCTATGTTAATCTTGTTTTGAAAAGGAACCCTTCAGTCTCCCTTCTGCTTTTAGGGAAGCCTGTAGTTTGCAGCCAGCAAAAATACCTCTGGCTAAGGCCTCAGATTCCTCTCTTGCTGCTGGAGTATTCCCTCCTCCCTTCCACTGCTGCTACCCCCCAAGCTGTTAATAATGCATTCCCAAGTGCTCCATTAAATGCACTTAAACTGCTAAGAGAAAATGGCAATTTCTGATTTGTAGTAACCCAGCAACAGTTTCTTAGCACTGGTGCCCTTAATCAGTGACTACTTTCCCTGGTGTAGTTCGAGGTTACTTGTGAGATTTTGGTTTGGTTTTCTTGTGGTTCTTCTTCCCTCCACTTAAACCTTGTCTGATTTTTTTTTTTTTTTAAGCTCACCTGACTTTCCCATGCTTTTTGGAGATTGGGAAGGAGGAAGGCACTATTTTACACCAGGAGATAAGGAATAGAGCTAGTTAAGCAGAAATATTGACCTACTTCCCCACCCCCACCTCTGCCATTTTAGGTTAGATGTGCAAGTTACTATGGCAACTTGTATTTTCACTTATCTCAGGCCTACTGACTGTTTTCTGTTGATGCTGAATGCTGATCAATTCTAATTCACTGGTGATTCGAGTGCTTGCACTAAGCCCATTGCTGTTGTCTGGATTTATTTTAGCAACAAAAAGACAGATCCTAGAGTTGATGGAATTTTTGTGCCATCATTCTGATGGATGCTGAATGTAAGGACTGTTCTTTATAGTGTTCTATCAAGATTCTTTCTCAAAAAGCCTCTTTGTCCTGTTCTCTAATTGCCCAAGGCAATATTTTAGCTTTGCCTTGGTTTGCTTTAAGGAATTTAGACACTTGCTAAAGGCCGAGGAATAGTTCTATTAATTTGTGTATTCCTGGAGTGAGCATTACCCAGGAACTCAAGTTTTAAAAGAATTATTGTGTGTTCAAAATCTTCCCTTTAAGGCTTAGATTTTCCTGTGTAGGGAGTAATAGCCAGGCTTTTTAGTGACCAGATGGAGGGAGGAGGCAAGTTAGGTAAACATGTGAGTGTAGGAACTGGGGTCTTTTGGTAGTGCTCTATACATTTTCAAGCCAGTACCACAGAAGTACACATCAGATTCATTCTTTGGATTTTTTTTTTTTTTTTTTTTTTTTTGTCAGTTGTGGACTTGAACTCTGGGCCTGGGCATTGTCCCTCAGCTCTTCAGCTCAAGGTTAGCCCTCTACCACTTGAGCCACAGTGCCACTTTCGGTTTTTTCTGCCTATGTGGTGCTGAAGAATCGAACCCAGGGCCTCATGCATGCAAGACAAGCACTCTACCACCAAGCCACCTTCTCAGCCCCGGGTTTGTTTGTTTTTTTAATCAGAGCTTATCTGCTTTTATCAATTTCAGATGCTGGTTTTATTTATTGAAAAGGTTTTGTTGAGAAATGGTTTGGGCTGAGGGCTACTCAGGAGGCTGAGACTTGAGGATTCCAGCTCGAAGCCAGCCTGGGCAGGAAAGTCCATAATACTCCTTATCTCCAATTAATCACACAAAAAAACTAGAAATAGAGCTATGACTCAAGTGGTAGAACACAAGCTCTGAGTGGAAGCCCCCAGTACCAGCACATAACCTCCCCTCCGCTCCCCCTCTCTGCCCTCCCCCCATAAAAAAAAAATGGTTTAAAAGTGATGGCCTAAGCCAGGCGCTGGTGGCTTATGCATGTAATCTTAGCTACTCAGAAAGCTGAGATCTGAGGATCGTGGTTCAAAGCCAGTCCAGGCAGGAAAGTCTGTGAGACCCTTGTGTCTAATTAACCACCAGTAAACTGGAAGTGGTGCTGTGGCTCAAGTGGTAGAGTACTCGCCTTGAGCTGAAGAGCTCAAGGACAGTGTCCAGGCCCAGAGTTCAAGCCCCACGACTGACCAAAAAAAAAAAAAGTGATGGCCTAGCAACCACAAGGCCCTGAGTTCAATTCCTAATACCACAAACAAGCAAGTAAACAACAAAAAAACCTCAAAACAACAAATGGTTTAGGAATTGGAGTAAATGGCTCAGTGGTAGGGTATTTGCTTCCATACATGAGGTCTTGGTCTTGATCTAGTGATCACACACAATAAAAAAATAGTTTGGATACCAAGCTGCACATTAAGTTACAAAACAGATGTGAAGAGCTAGGCACTAATGGTTTAAAACTATATTCCTAGCTACTCAGGAGGCTGAGATCTGAGAATCATAATTTGGAACCACTTATATACACAGACAGATGTAATGATTAAAAAGCTGAGGTTTGAGCAAAATCAAAGCTAAAGACACTTTTCTTAGTTATTTTTTGTATTATATGTGATCCTCACTATGATAATAAAAAAAAGACCTCTTTCAGTTCCTTGCAATGATTAGTTTAAAACCAGTGAACATGAAATGATAGGAAAATTTATATGAACAAGTTCTAAAATAAATGGTAGGGATGAGTAATTGAGAGCTGAGCCAAGGAAGTGATTGGGACTTAGCTGGTTAGAGATGTTTGTCAGTGCCTGTTTGTATGTAGTTGGTGCTCAGTGAATGCATGTTTAAAGGGATGATGACATAGGACCTGTGTTGAACAATAGGTGAAGCAGAGCATTAGTAGGTTTAGGAGACTTGAAATGCTGGATGTATTCTCTGTTGTTATTTGAATGCTTCATACATACTATCTCCTTCACTTCCACCTGACAGTGGTGGAGTGAAGTAGATGGTATTAGCCTATTAGTCCCACTTTATGGATGAGGACATTGGAGGCTCCAAAAGTCAGGTTGGAACCCTGGTAAGTCCTAGTTACCCTGACTTTCTGCCTTTCCCCCAGTCTGGCTATGACAGCCTGGTCATGCAGGCTTTCATGGTCTAGTGTAGGAACCACAGTCTTATCCTCTAGGAGTCCTTTGAGTTCATCCCAAGTCCACCATTCTGTTCATAAACTGGAGTCCATTCGTCTTCCATATCCCCCCATCCTAATCACCTTGTTTTCCTGACTACTGTCTTCTATCATATTAGCTTTCATACACTCTCATGATGCCAGAATTAGATCTGACTCAACTATTTCCCTATTCTGTCTGCTCCTTTACTCTCTCCACAGAATCCAGCTTAATTCCTTTCTCCCTCCCTCCCTCCCTCCCTCCTTCCTTCCTTCCTTCCTTCCTTCCTTCCTCTTTCTCTTTCCCTCTTTCTTTCTCCCTTTCTTTCTCCCTTTTTCTTTCTCTCTTCCTCCCTCCCTCCCTCCCTCCCTGCCTCCCTCCCTCCCTTCTTCCTTCTTTCCTTCTTTCCTTCCTTCCTTCCTTCCTTCCTTTCTTTCTTTCTTTTCTTTCTTTCTTTCTTTCTTTCTTTTCTTTCTTTCTTTCTTTCTTTCTTTCTTTCTTTCTTTCTTTCTTTCTTTCTTTCTTTCTTTCTTTCTTTCTTTCTCTTTCTTCTCCCTTTCTTTCCCTTTCTCCCTTTCTGTTCCTCTATAGCTGCTTCCTGTGTACTATGTAGCCTGCCTAGCATGCACAAGGCCCTGGCTTCAATCACAGCCCTATGTGCATACATGAGTTTGTGTATGTATGTATATACCTTTAAGTACATTATTACTCCTCATTTTACAGATAAAGAAACTGAAGCTTACAGAACAAAAGAACCTGCTCAATGTAAAGCTAAACAGAAGCTGGCCACACAAAAAGGCCTTTGTTCATGCCATACAGTACAATTTTAGTGTTATCCATCATGTCAGAATTGAATGAAGTGCCAAAATAAAGGAAGTTTGTGCAAAGTACAGATGACTAAAAGATAGATCCAATAAATCCAGAAAAAGAAATAAATATCTATGGCTGAATGGTTAAGACAACACAGAATTGAAGGCTGGGCATGATGACAGATACCTGTAATCCCAACACTTAGAAAGTTGAGGCAGGAAGATGATGAGTCCAAGGCCAGCCTGAGCTACACAGTGAGTTCAAAGTCAGGCTGGGCACGCGTGGTTCATGCCTGTAATCCTAGTTACTCAGGAGGCTGAGATCTAAGGATCAAGGTTCAAAGCCAGCTCAGCGACAGTGTCCAAGCCCTGATTTCAAGTCCCAGATCTGGTGTGTACACACACACACACACACACACACACACACACACACACACACACACACACACACACACACACACACACACACACACACACACACACACACACACACACACACACACACACACACACACACACACACACACACACACACACACACACACACACGCGCACACACACACACTTTCTATCTAAGTAATATATAGAGAGAGAAAGTTATACAACATATAGAGAAAATTTTATGAGAAAAGCAGCTGTGTCCCATCTCAGCCTCTTCATACTGTTCTTCTCCCAAGAAGGACCATATATTGGCAAATTCTCTTTCTCATATGATTGGTTCCATAGCCTCTAATACATGTCTGTGCTGTCCAATATGATGGCTTTCTTCGGTCTCTGCCTCATTCACTACTTTATATGCTTCATTGCCACATGGGCTAGAAGCCACCCTTCCAGCCAGAGCAGATAAGGAGCACCCTGTCACTACAGGAAGTGCTAGTAGGGTAGGCTGTTTTAGTTAGAACTTGTTTGTTTTTTGAAATAGGGTCTTATTGTGTAGCCTAGACTTCCCTGGAACTCAAAATCCTCCCTCAGCCTCCCAAATGCTGGGATTGGGGGCATTTTTTGTTGTTGTTGTTGTTACTCAGTTTTGGAATTCTAAAAGATAATTACGTGGTTTCAAAACCAAAATCTAAAAATATCCATGTTCATATACATAGTTAGAAGTCTTTGTTTTGTCCTTCTCACCCTCATCCTTCACTTACCCTTTTTCTGTTTGTTTTTGTCAGTCATGGGGCTTGAACTCAGGACCTGGGCACTGTCCCTGAGCTTCTTTTGCTCAAGGCTAGCACTTGAGCCACAGCGCCACTTCTGGCTTTTTCTGTTTATGTGGTACTGAGAAATCGAACCCAGGGCTTCATGCATGCTAGGCAAGCATTAAGCCATATTCCCAGCCAATGAGTACATTTCTTTTGGGACAGTGCCACCCTTCCCTTGCTCTTTTTTTTTTTTTTTAATATAAAGAAATACATGTATGTAATCCTTTAGTTTTTTTGCACTTGTGGGGCCTGGGCTCTGTCCCTCAGCTCTTTAGCTCAAGGCTAGCGCTCTACCACTTGAGCCACAGCACCACTTCCATCTTTTTCTGCTTATGTGGTGCTGAGTAATCGAACCCAGGGCCTTGTGCATGCAAGACAAGCACTCTACCACTGAGCCATCTTCCCAGCCCGTAATCCTTTCTTTTTTTGTTTTTTTTTGGGGTCCAGTCATGGGGCCTGAACTCTGGGCCTGGGCGCTGTCCCTCAGCTCTTCAGCTCAAGGCTAGCGCTCTACCACTTGAGCCATAGCACCACTTCCGCCTTTTTTCTTTTTGCTTATGTGGTGCTGAGGAATCGAACCCAGGGCCTCATGCATGCAAGGCAAGCACTCTACCACTGAGCCACCTTCCCAGCCCCCAATCCTTTCTTTTTAATGGGTAACATTTTGCATAAAATTTTCTTCCCATTGTTTAAATTTTTTTACTGTTTTTTTTTTATATATTTGGGGGATGAGTTCAGGACATTTTAAATTAAGATTAAAAAATGTCAACTAGGCTGTTAATCTAGTGTATGGCAGCAGAGCTGGTACACTGTTCTACAGAGAGATCCCCCATGACCACCACTTCTGTATCCTGGCCATGTGACAGCATTGGTGCCTGTGCTGTTTCACCAAGTACTGTTGGCTTACAGAACCTAGGTAAGCAGTTCACAGGGTGGCAGAGCTCTTCCAGAGGCCAGACTAGAAGCTTCTTTGCCAGAACAAGGGAGCTCAGTAGCTGTCTAGAAAATGGTTCTTTCCCTGTAGATCCCAGGGAGAATGTGTTTCACAGAGCCTGTGGCTTGATTGTGTGCCTTTGCGTATGCCACAGTGAAGAGCCTGGCTTAGGCAATGTGGCAGCCCTCCACTGATTCATGTTCCTTATCCCAGAGTCTCTGGACTAATGACAGTACAGAGATCTAAAAATCAAAGCAAGGATTAAAAAAAATTATAGACAACTGTGCTATTAGGTAACTAGGGAAAGCATATTTAAATGTTCACAACTATTCTTGTCCAATTTATGTTGTTTGGTTTTTTCCCAGTAGTAGGGATTGAACTCAGCTACTGCTCTTACCAATTGAGCCATGCCCCTAGTCCAGTTTTATGTGTTTGAAACAAAATAGCAAAGTTCCCCCCCTGGTGATACATTATTACTGACCACTTGCAATTGAAAAGCTATAAAAGCTGTATGCCCTGGGGACCCTTGGCTCCTCTGCCCAGGTTCACTCCTTTTCCTTTGATGTCTGTAGTGCCTTTGTGAATGTGAGGTCGGTTACAGATTTGCCTTCCTGTCCTTTGTAGTAAACTGGATTGATTGGCTATTGTGAATGATTGGATGTTTTGAGTTTTTTTTTTTTTTTTTGTAAAGCTTATTTATCTATACCTTGCCTCCTATACTTGATTATGACAGTTTGAATATAAAAATTTTATGGCTTAAGATTACATTAGCAGCCAGGTGCTGGTAGCTCAGGCCTGTAATCTTAGCTACTCAGGAGGCTGTGATCTGAGGATCACGGTTCAGAGCCAGCCCAGGTAGGAAAATCAGTGAGACTCTTATCTCTAATTAGCCAGCAGAAAACCAGAAGTGGAGCTGTGGCTCAAGTGGTAGAGCATTCTCCTTGAGCTGAAATGCTCAGAGACTGGGCCCAGGCCCAGAGTTCAAGCCCCATGACCAAAAAAATAAAAAATAAAAAATTACATTAGCAAAGTAAGATCAGGTCAGTTGGAGAAAGCTAGCTTTTTACTAGTGTTTGTAGCAGGGGGTAAAATTGACCTAATACCAGAGACCTGGGGGATTTACTTTAAACCAATTTTTTTCTTTTAATAAAGGTTAAAAAAATATGTCAAAGGAAGTTCTACAAATAGAATTTAAATGGAAGGTAGAATCAAATAATTATGGCTTATATCCCATCAGCTTTATTTAAAAATAATGGATAGGTTTATGCTTTTTAATCTGTAATAGTCTGGAAATGAAATCATTTATTTATTTTTTTGGGGGGGTCCAGTCGTGGGGCCTGAACTCTGGGCCTGGGCGCTGTCCCTCAGCTCTTCAGCTCAAGGCTAGCACTCTACCACTTGAGCCACAGCGCCACTTCCGGCTTTTTTCTTTTTGCTTATGTGGTGCTGAGGAATCAAACCCAGGGCCTCAGGCATGCAAGGCAAGCGCTCTACCACTGAGCCACCTTCCCAGCCCATGGAAATGAAATCATTTATGATGCTTTCACACTGATAATGAGAAGTTTTAGAATTTTCAGTAACTTAGGTTCAATTTTTTGCTGGGTGCTGGTAGCTCACGCCTGTAATACTAGCTACTTAGGAGGCTGAGATCTGAGGATCGTGGTTCAAAGCCAGCCCAGGCAGGAAAGTCCAAGAAACTCTTATCTCCAATAAACCACTCCGAAAACCGGAAGTGGCACTGAGGCTCAAGTGGTAGAGCGCTCACCTTGAGCTGAAGAGCTGAGGGACAGTGCCCAAACCCAGAGTTCAAGCCCCACGACCGACGAAAAAAAAACAAAACAATTTTTTAAGACCTGATCTTTATACTATTGTGGCCCTACCACTGGAAGACTGGGTGCTAGGCCATACTTAATCTTTTATCATTTTATTTATTTATTTATTTATTTTGGGGTCCGGTCATGGGGCCTGAACTCTGGGCCTAGGCACTGTCCCTCAGCTCTTCAGCTCAAGGCTAGCGCTTTACCACTTGAGCCACAGTGCCACTTCTGGCTTTTTTCTTTTTGCTTATGTGGTGCTGAGGAATTGAACCTAGGGCCTCAGGCATGCAAGGCAAGCGCTCTACCACTGAGCCAACTTCCCAGCACATCTTTTATCATTTTAAACCCTTGCTTTAGCCTGGGACCCTAGTGGCTCACACCTGTAATCCTAGCTATACCGGAGGCTGATAACTGAGGATTACGGGTTTGAAGCCAAGTCTGGCAGGAAAGTCTGTGAGACTCTTATCTCCAGTTAATTACCAAAAAGCCACTAGTGGAGCTGTGGCTCAAATGGTAGTATGCTAGCCTTGAGCAAAAAAGCTCAGGGACCGTGCCCAGGCTCCCAGCAAAAATACATTTAAAATGATCCTGAGGATCTGTAATATATATGTGTGTTAGTTATTAGAGACTTGAGGCCATGTTTGTTGGAGCTGGAGATGTAGCTAAGCAGTAGAGAATATGATTATTTATACATTCAAGACCCTGGGTTTGATCCCCCAGAACTGGGGGTTGAGGCTTTTGCCATATTTCTTTTTTTTTTTTTTTTTTTTTTGAGGGGGGGGTCCTGTCGTGGGGCCTGAACTCTGGGCCTGGGCGCTGTCCCTCAGCTCTTCAGCTCAAGGTCAACGCTCTACCACTTGAGCCACAGTGCCACTTCCGGCTTTTTTCTTTATGTGGTGCTGAGGAATCGAACCCAGGGCCTCAGGCATGCAAGGCAAGGGCTCTACCACTGAGCCACCTTCCCAGCCCTGCCATATTTCTTGATTGATCACTGTATATGGAAAACTGGGGCCAGAAGCCACATTTGAAGTTTTTGTTTTAGCCCTGAGATATAAGGGCAACAAGTTGTCTATTTCATTGTTTCTTACTCCCTCATTACTTTGAAAGTAGATCCTTGTTGGAGTTCTTGTTAGGTGGGATGAAGATGTGGTTTCCTTTTTAAGTTGTAGAAATAATCATTTCTGCAGTCCATTCTATCTTTTGATAAGAGTATTGCAGGCCAGCTCCAGCACAAATAAGAACCAGCAATATCCTTACTCTTCTGTTTGGAATTTATGAGCCCAAAGGATGTCTGTGCTGCCAGGAGAGAATGAAGGGCTGTCCTTTCTTTCATACTTGTAGCTGACCTTTGGTGTTCTGAATGAGCTGTCCCTGGTAATGACCTTGAATGTTGGAAAGTGGAAAACTGGAAGGGGAATCCAGGTTTGTTTTTTTTTTTTTGTCCCTTATCATCTTCCTCCTGCCACACCACCATTTTTTTCCTCCCTAGCTTAACAGAAATCTTATTTCAAGCTGGGCACCGGTGGCTCATACCTGTAATCCTAGCTACTCAGGAAGCTGAGGATCTGAGGATCTCTGTTCAAAGCCAGCCCAGGCAGGAAAGCCTGAGAAACTCTTATCTTCAATAAACCACCAGAAAACTGGAAGTGGCACTGTGGCTTAGGTGATGATAGAGTGCTAGCCTTGAGCTGAAGAGCTGAGGGACCACCCAGGCCCAGAGTTCAAGCCCCATGACCTACCCAAAAAAAAAAAAAAACTTACTTCAAACTCCTTAATACAAAGTGTTATGTTCTCAGTGTAGTCTATAGGAATTGTGGCTCTCATGCTGGGTAATTAAGAAATAATAATATTGCTCTCTGAATGTCAATAAGAATCTGTCTCATCTTGTCAGGAACCTAATTGAACAGATACAGGCTCAGACAAGTCTTTCAGTCCACTGTTCATACCTCAAGAGTAGTTTATTATACACAAGCATATCCTTTTTTCTTCTAAGCTTTTGTGTTGTTTTTTCTTCATTTCATTTTTGTTGTTGTTATTTTGAGATAGGGCATCTTATATAGGCCAAACTGGCTTTAGGTGTGCTATCTTTCTAGATCTATCTGTCTGTCAGTCTTTTTTTTTTTTTTTTTTTTTTTTTGCCAGTCCTGGGGCTTGAACTCAGGGCCTGGGCATTGTCCCTGAGCTGCTTTTGTTCAAGGCTAGCTAGCACTCTACCACTTGAGCCACAGTGCCACTTCCAGCTTTTTCTGTTTATGTGATACTAAGGAATCAAACACAGGAGCTTCATGCATGCTAAGCAACATTCTACCATTAAGTCATGTTCCCAGCCTCTATCTATCTATCTATCTATCTATCTATCTATCTATCTATCTATCTATCTATCTATCTATCTGTCTGTCTGTCTATCTGTCGTCTTTCCGTCTATTTGGTGACGCTAAGATTTGAACTCAGAGCCTTACACTTGCTAATAAGCACCCATTCTACAACTTGAGCCACAGCTGTAGCTCTAAAAAAGTAAATTTGTACTACAAAAGGATCATTTGGTTTTAAAATGGAACTTGAGTCCCTCTAGTGGGTAGGATGTGATTTACCTTCCAGCCCTGAGAAAAAAGGGTGGTGGAGTTTCCTGGCCCAAGCTTTCCCACGCAGTGCTCAGTGCTGATGTCCCAGAGCCCAGTTGAGAGACGGTGTCAGCCAGCCCAGGGCTTGGCCTGACCCAGCCGGGGAGGTGGAGACTGCAGCCCTGCTTTTCCACCCATGTTGTATTAGTATTCCTATTCATTCTTAGCATGTAATCACACAAGCTGCTGTAGGTCAAGCCCCAGCAAGTTGGGGATTTTACACTGTGCAGGTTTGTTTGTTTTATTTTGTTTTTAAATGGAAAAGGACATAGCAATCCAGGTGCTTGAGTTGAAGGACGGGCCTGCTTCAGCACAGCAGACATGGAAGTCTATTTAGCCTTTAGAAGAGGTTGGTGCTGCTAGCCAGGTGGTGTGGTTGGAAAGAAATTGGGTTTGGGGTTGATGCCCACCTGGGCCATTACTAGTTGTGTCACCTGAGCTATGATGGTGTAGTCTGTGTCAGTATTTCCTTTTATAAAGTGGGAAGATGGCAGAATCTTGCAGAGCTGTTCTGAGTCCTGAAAATAGCATGTACAAAGGCTTCATGATTGGGAGCTGAAGTTGTAAAGCTTTCCTCCCTCGTTGAGGCAGTTACAGTGCATGGGATTTCAATATTTACTCTGTTCCTTCTTTTTTCCTTTCAGTCACCACCAAGTAAACGAAGAAAGTTAGAAAAACCAAGGAAACCCATTACGTTTGTAGTGTTGGAGTCTATGATGAAAGAATTAGCCCTGAAAGCATCCTCTTTGGGCTCTGAAACAGTGGAGGGCATCGTGGTTGTGACTACCTGGATAGAGAAGATTCTCACTGACCTGAAGGTATGTGCAGGCACATGATGATGTGCTCCTAACCTCTCCTTTTAAAAGGAGTTTGACAAGAAGGGACAGGTGCTTTCCTATAAAATCCTGTTTGTTTCTACTTAGGTCCAGCACAAACGAGTTCCCTGTGGAAATGAGGAAGTGAGCCTTTTCCTGACAGCCATAGAAAACTCATGGATTCATTTAAGGAGAAGGAAAAGAGAGCGAGTGAGACAGCTGAGGGAGGTTCCTCGAGCCCCTGAGGACGTCATTCAAGCCTTGGAAGAGAAAAAGTCCACCCCTAGAGGGTCAGGCAGCAGCCAGGATATGGCCCAGGCCCCCCGGGAGAGTACCCTTTGTGGGTCTGCTCTGCCTGAAGGTGAATCTGCCACTGTGGATGGCCACTGCCCAAGTCAGGAGTCACTGTCCCAAGAGGAAATCCCAGAAGCCATGGAGGATGAAAGGAGTGAGGAAAGGGGAGGGATGGCCGTTGTGGAAAGCTGCATGGGCTCCAGCAATGGAGCCCAGGACCAAGAGGCTTCTGAGCAGTTGGGAAGCACCGTGGTTGAGAAGGCAAAGCACCTCCAAGGAACAGCTGGACCGTACCTGTTCAAGTGTTTGGTCAAAGTTAAGAAGGAAGTGGATGACACATTAGTTGAAATGCATTGGGTTGCGGGCCAGAACAGAGATTTGATGAACCAGCTCTGTACCTATATTCGTAACCAAATTTTCAGGCTTGTTGCCAGTTAATTCTAAAATTCTTGCACAGTTAGAGGTGTCTATGGGACTGGGAGTGTAACTGAGTGGCAGAGTGTATTCTTAGCATGCAGGAGGCCCTAAGTTCAATCTTCAGCACAGGGTGGGGGGGGGGGGAAGATTTATGAAACAGTCTACTTTGGAGGAACCTGTTGGGTAGCACTATGATAGCATCTTAAAAAGCAGAAACCAGTCCATCCATTTTAACCCCCTCCCAACTTCTTAAGTCATAGGTTTTATACCTTTCGGGAAGAACTGTGATTGTCAACAGCAAAAGGCTGTCAGTAAACTCAGAAGGGATGTCAAGCTCAGTCAGGCTGGTCACCTCAGCTTTGGACTAGTTCTTTTTGAGGCCAGAAGGACTGTTTATGTCATCTAGTCTGGCCAGTGGTCAACATTACCGAGAATGCAAGGAGAGTTGGAATACTCATTCTACACTGGAGGCAGTCCAGTGGGCTGAGGCCCAGAAGGCCTTCTCTAGTGTCACCTTCAAGACTGAAGCTGGGTTAATATGATTGGTTAGTACTGTCCAGACCCCCAGAGAGGAGCTGGTCCCATAGTAGGTTGCAGGAGAGTCAGGGAGAGAGGCATTAGGTAGGCCAGGCAGAAGGAACCATCTGGGAATGCCTAAGAAACGGTGCACTCCTGGCTTGATGCTGCTTGGATGTTGCCCATTTCAGAAGCAGAATTAGGTAAGCAACATTCCGATACATGACTGAGACTTACCAGTGCTCCTTTCCCCATCTCCACCCTGGTGAAAGTACCAGATGTGGCAGTTGTATTGCTTTGTGATTTTTGTTTCAACCTGTGAAGTGGAGCTTGTTTTGTTTTTAATATATGAACATTCATAATCGAAAATTGTCAAAAATTGTCTTGGGGTTAGGGGTTAGGGAAAATACTTTCTTGCCTTTGAATGGGTAAATGGTTGATGATAGAAATGAGAAAGGGAGCAAAGTCTGAAGCTCTGTGGTTGACTACTCACCGTGTGCATGTGAAGTCCTGGGCTCAGTTGCCAGCACTGCGTGATTCTCTTACAGGTGTGAGCCCCCATACCTGGCTTCCTCCTGCAATTATTTCTGAAAGCCCCTTGAACATATGTCTGTTCACAACCTCCTCTAGGGAGGAGTGGGAGAAGTTAGACCCATGACAAGGGAGAGAGATCAGTAATCCATTTCAAATAACCATTATTCAATTCCAGCCATTCAACAGGATGCAGAAACCCATCAGGGGTCCACAGAGTCAATATTCAGCCCAGAGCCTTGGGTTCCTCCCAGGGCCTTAGATTCCTGCCTCTAGTAATGTTTGGCTCTGCCACACTTATTCCCTTTCCATGTTTGGGTTTTATATGGAGCCCAGACCTAGCTTTTTTTTAAATGACATTTTAGGATCCTTGAGTTATATGGCAACCATCAGTAAGTAGTCAATAAGTGTTTATTGTTTTGTTTATTGTTATTGAAGAGTATCATAAGCTCAAAGATTTAGAATAAATGCACTGGAGATGTGGGTCAGTGATAGATGGCTTGACTAGCATGCATGCAGCCCTGGGTCCAATGCCAGCCCTGGGGGAAATGACTCCTGATCTGGCCTTCTCTAGCACAACCACTGCAGGTCAGTGATCTAGAGAAGACAGGCGGTGCCAACTGACCATACTTCCACTGTCTATTTGGTTTCATATTGTACATCTTCCTTTAGTAAGTGCTTTTTTGTATGTTACAACAGTAGTATTCTATTTACACTGCTTGCCTGATGAGAAGGTCCTCAGGCAGAGAATCAGGCTTCTTGCCTATTTGTAGGGATTTTCAGAGAACAGTGTATGTGGCTAGAAACTCAAGAAATTGTGTCTAGGTCTTTATATGATCCAGGCTGGAGGCATGTTGTGGAAGTTTGTGCAGGAGTTAAGGTAATGATCCTAGAATTTAAAAAGAAATGTGACAAGGATGATGTCCAGAGTCTGGAAAACGAGCTATGAATGCCTTCTTCACCTTTGGATGTCATTTCCTTTCTCTGAGGAGAAAAGTTTATTTCTCAAACTGTCTAATGAGAGACACTGAGAACATTAAAGAGATTGTTTGCATTCTGCATGGCTTTCTAGTCATGAGATGTTTGTGAAGGCATATTCCTTCAATGCAGGGAAAGAAACCATTTAAACAAATAGATTACCAACTCACATGTTCAGTGTTGGATGACAGTCTCCCTAAGTGAGGTCAGCTTCATGTTGGTCTTGGTAGATTGGTATGAAATTAAATCTTGGTGGAATTATCTTAAATTCTATTCTAGTCCCTGGCATTGGCTTCTGATGTCTTGATAGCTAAAATGGGAACAGAGGCTGAGCTTGTTTACCAGGGAACTAAAGCTGCTTTTGTTCTTTGAGATCTGCTTTGGTTTTATCAGTTTGGTTCCTTCACCCCACATCCTTGCCCACTGTTCCCACTGTAGAGCTTTGCTGCCCGTCCTGGCATGTCTGGTTGTTTTGTGAAGGAGTTTGAGCTAATCTTAAGGGTTCATATTGATTGCTTTAGTATATGTTTTTTGCAAACATAAAACCTCTCTTTTCTTGATGGAAATCAAAGCTTATCACGTGAGTACACCAGCTTTAAGCCTCTGACAAAAATAATAAAGATGCAAGGTGTAGAAGAAATGAAAAAGCCTGTGGAATGTCTGAGGTCTTTTAAGAAAGGGAATTAATGAATACTTGACTGGTTGTTGGAGCCTCTTATTTGGCCAGCAGCACTTCCTTCTGCCGCCACATAGGGGCACCCTCAGTCCTCTTATCAAACGCCTTAACTTCACTGTGGAAATGGATAAAATTGTGTCCATGGAATTTTCTTGAAATACCTAGTTGCTACCCAGATAAGTATTTTTATGTAAACAAATACAATTTTACATTAAAAATTTTGAAAAATAAAAGAAAAAAACCTCTATCTATGGTCTTTTTATCTGACATAATCCCTGTTAAACTTTAAAAAAAAAAAATAGTCTCTGTTGAGTATTTTTCTTTTTTTTTTTTCCATCTGTGGTTCTTCTTTAGGATATACTCAGGTTGGGCCAGTGTTTTAGAGCAAGTTTTTCTTGGTATCTAGTTAATGGGGTTGTTCTAGGGGAGGACATTTACTGACCTTAAAGCAATAACTTCTAAAGCTTTCTATTCCAGGACAGGTAATACAGACAGCTTTGAAGTAAGAGTTTTCAGGGTCCTTTTGTTGGTTCTTGCTTTTTCTAGTTGGCAGATGGGTATACCAGTAAATAGAGTAGGGGAGGCTGAGGGTTTTCGGTAGTGCTAGACATTGAACCCAAGCTCTTGCACATGCTGGGTGAGCATCTCCCATTGAGGTACATCCTCAGCCTGGGTCTGTGTTTATATGAAAAGTCAGTGAGTTCTGTGCTGCATATATTATATAGGTGCTGTTAGCTGGGGCTTATTTGTTACGGTGCATGAGTAAGAGTAGAATATGAATATTACCCTGGGGTATAGGTACCAAGGAGAAATTTCATGTACTTGTTTTTTTTTGTTGGTTGTTTTGTATTTAACTATTTCTAGGGCTTGAACTCAGGCCCTGAACTTTTTTTCTCAATGTGATTTCTCTACCATTTGGGCAACAGCTCCATTTTTGTCTTTTTGGTGGTTACCTGGGGGTAAAATTATCACAGCCTTTCCTGTCCAGGCTGGCGTTGAACTGCGATCATCAGATCTCAGCCTCTGAATAGCTAGGATTATAAGCATGAGCCATTGACACCCTGTATTTTATGAAAGTCTCAGGGTTTGTGGTGTCCCCACCCCCCACCAGATCCACCTGTTAGGAAGAGAAAATCCAGTTTGAGAACCTTGAATCAGAGCTCTCTGGAAGAAGGGATGTGTCAAAGGTGCCATCCAGGGGAGTGCCATGAGGTAAAGGATGTGACCACATTCTTTTAGGGAGGTTGGATTGCTGAATGGGCAGTGGCCACAGTAAAACCTTATTCGAATAACCAATACAATGGATCTGCTTTTGCCTCCCAGAGCAGGGCATAAGTGGTTTTATGCTTCCTAATTATCCCAAATGCATACCCTGTGTGAGTGCCAGCACAGCACTGGAGCAGGCAGCATGGGGTGCCCGTCAGCCACACACACGCACACACACACGCCAGAGCTCCTGCTTCGCTCTGGAAAGATATTGAGATTCTTTGCTGTGACTCACCCAAATGACTAAAACAGCAGTTTATTTCTTTAATTGCTAGTTGGGACAGCTAATGCTGCCTTTTGGAGGCTGTGCTTTTACTCTGGGAAACTATGTTGTGACTGAGTGAAGACCTTGTATGTGCTTCCAAATGTCCTTTGCCATGCAGCCTGTCTGCCAATCTTTCCAGGCAGGAACATGGGGGCCTGTGGGCTCTTCTTAGAGAGGAAAAGAACCATAGGTGCTCTGCGTGAGAAATGAAGACGAAACAGAAGGGACTTTGAGCAGATACATATAATTCCAAAGTACATTTCTAGAAATAGAGGCATGGCTCAAGTGGTAGAGCACCAGCCTGGAGTTAAAAAGCCAAGCACAAAAGCATGAGGCCTTGAATTCAAGCCATAATACCTGCGCGCGCGCACGTGTGTGTGTGTGTGTGTGTGTGTGTGTGTGTGTATGTGCGCGCGCGCGCATATGTACATTTCCCAGTGCTTTAACAGAACAAAACACAAGAGTACCACTTCTATAGATGATGCCAATCTATCTAAGCCATGATTTCCTTGGGTAAAGCAGTGAGAGCAGGACTAAAACAGCTGGAGTGCAGAAGCAGCTGCCTCTGCCACTTGTCTCCTTATTCTGCCTGGAGTTTGCAATTTCAAGTGGCAGACTCTAAAAAGACTGGATGTTGAGACTCTGGCTGTAGAGGTAGAGCAGTACCTCTGAACCAGACCCTCCCTGTCTGGGAAAGAAAGCAGGAAACTACTAATGGGTTGTCTGTTTGGTGTCTCTGTGAGGCCCTTGTGGTATGGTGCCCTTGTGGGACAGCTGAAGGAACTGGTTGCTTAGAAAGCTTAGGTGAATTGCCCTAAGGTTATCCAGAGTGAAGCCATGGAAACAAGACCTGAACTCGGTCTGAGAAGCCAAGACTGATCTTGTGCCAAATCTCAAAAATGTCATGCCAAAGTGATGCTCATAAGGTAGACATGCTTCCGGTCGCATTTGACCTACCTCTGTGGAAGGAGATGGCAGTTACATGACCCAGGAAAGAGAGAAAAGGCACAGTGCCCAACTTTACAGGTTAGCACTTTTACAGTCATATTTTTCCAGCCTCTGATCAATAGTGAGACTTAGTGAAATTACTTATAATGAGTTCTTTAATTTATGCCACCAAATCTTCATAGAATATTGTATTTGGCAGTTGGGCAGATAATTAAGTAGTTAATGAAACCACAAAATACAATGGTAGTGAAAGCTCATGTTGGAGCAGAATCAATGTGAAATAACTGATAATTAGATAATGACTCTTTGACAATATGTAATTGTATAATAGTGGAGGGAGGTTTAATTCTTTATGGGGAAAAAAAAAGGCACTGCCACATATTTCACTTAACCAGTGTTCATGAGCTTGTCACAGAAGGTGGCATTGTTAAGAAATCAGCAGGTCCTCTTTCCAGGATGTATGGGCCTGGTTTAGATCTAGGGATGCAGAGGCTGCCTGCCATCTGGTAGACCTTCTCAGAGAGTATGGCGGGGGGAATCTAGAAGGAGAGCCAGGAATTCCCAACTGGGGGACGTGGCTGACTTCAGCAGCTAGTCAACCTCCAGGGAGCTAGCAGCTTGTACAGCTGTCTTTCCAAAAGAGCAAGGTCCCCCAGAGCTCTGCTGAACAGGTTCCCCCCGACCCCTGAGGACTGTAGATGAGTCGGGCTGGTCCCATGGACTTGCTGTCTCTTACTGGCAAGGAGTTAACACAATGGTCTGACATAGGATCCTTACTTCAGACACAGTCATGGGATTCCTGCCTTCAGCTCCAAATGTGGCTATATGAAGTACTTTTTTTTTTTTCTGGTCCTGGGGCTTGAACTAAGGGCTTGGGTGTTGTCCCTGAGCCTCTTTGTATTCAAGGCTCAAGGCTTGCACTCTCACCACTTGAGCCACAGCACCACTTTTGGTTCTTTCTAAGTAGTTTATTGGCAGTAAGAGTCCCACAGACTTTTCTGCCTGGGCGGCTTTGAACTGTGATCTTCAGATCTCAGCTTCCTGGGTAGCTAGGATTACAGGCGTGAGCCACCAGTGCCCAGCCTGCTTATGGAGCTTTATAGACTAGATTGTGGCCAAGGTTTCAGTGAGCTCCAGACCAGCACAGATAGACTTTTTCATCACAAAGGAAAGTAGCTCCCCCCTCTTGCCTGGCCAGGCAAGAAGGCAAAATGCCTGTGCACTGACTCAAAGGGAGTGGCTTTTATTTAGCTCCTGCTGGTTACTGCATGAAAAAGTGTATGTGACAGACTGGGAATGTGGCTTAGTGGCAGAGTGCTTGCCTAGCATGCATGAAGCCCCTGGGTTCAATTCCTCAGTACCACATAAACAAAAAGCCAGAAGTGGCACTGTGGCTCAAATGGTAGAGTCCTAGCCTTGAGCAAAAGCAGCTCAGGGACAGTGCCCAGGCCCTGAGTTCAAGCCCCAGGACTGGAAAGAAAAGAAAAAAAAAAAAGAAAAGTGACATGTGGCTCTATCTTCTGATTGTTTTGAGAGAAGCCAGAAATCCAGATTTATGATACATGTATGTAATTGTAAATCCTAGCAGTTAATCAGTATTTTATTTATGGGGAGGGGGTGGGGAACCCTGCATGGTAAACCATTGTGTTCTGTCCTCTTCTGTGACTGGCTGGTAGAGCTGTCCTATTTGCTGCCTTTTTCACCTTTCCCAGCTCTCACTTTACCTCTGAGGCTTTTCTATCCATAGGTCTTGTTTGCATTTTTCTTCCATTTCTGGCTGATGTCATCCACTCTTATGACTTCAGTTACTATTCATCTAAACATTCATCCTGTCCAAATCCAGTCCTGTCCTGAACTTCTACCATCCACATACCTGGCCACTAGTGGACATTTCCCCCAGACCATAGGTATGTCTTAACTTCTGTCTGTACCTCCATCTTCATGCAGGTGGCTGTTCAGATTAGAAATTTGCTCTTGCCCAGCACCAATGTCTCCCACCTGTAATTGTAGCTACTCAGGAAGCTGAGATCTGAAGATCATAGTTCAAATCCAGCCCTGGCAGGGAAATCATTGAGACTCTTTATCTCCAATTAACCTCTCCAAAAAGCCAGATATGGAGCTATAGTTCAAGTAGTATAGTGCTAACCTTGAGCAAAAAGCTCAGGGACAGTGCCCAGATCCTAAGTTGGAGCCCCAGAACCAGTACAAAAATAAATAAATAAAAATCTTTGCTCTTCCTTTTCACTAAAGAAAACCTGTCCTAATCCTACCAGCTTCCTCCTGAGAACTTCAGCAACCACAGCCCCACTGACATGGCCTTCCTTACTGAATGTTCCTCAAGGCCACCTAGGCTACAAGAATAGCCTTGGCTTCTGAAGAGCTTCAGAGGAAGGCAGCAGATTCTCCAAGTCTTGGGGGAAGACTAGATGAGGAAACCTGCTTTGAGGAAGCTTTCAGAAGAAAGAGTAAGGTGGAAAATGAGCAGGACGGCCACAAGTGGAGTAAGATCAAACACAATGAAACCCCCATGGAACAGGCCCACCCTTTTCCCCCTACAATGACCATTTTACAAAAGTAATGCATTTCCAATATAAAAATATATTGAAGCCGGGTGCCAGTGGCTCACACCTGTAATCCTAACTACTAAGGAGGTTGAGATCTGAGGATCACAGTTCAAAGCCAGCCGGGGCAGAAAAGTCCATGAGACTCTTATCTCACAAACTACTAGAAAACCAGAAGTGGCACTGTGGCTCAAACGGTAAAGCACTCACCTTGAGCTGAAGAGCACAGGGATAGCGCCCAAGCCCAGAGTTCAAGCCCCATGACCGATTTAAAAACAAAATTGCCAGCAAACATACTGTTGAAAGTCAAATGGTATTGTTGTTTGGGTGTTTCCACATACCTATTGTGAGCATTGCTTCACTCAGCTGGTCCTAGTTGGGACTAGATTTTCTAAAATGGTTTTTATTATTGTGCATAACACTTAAGTGGATATCTTTGTATTAAGAAACTATGCATTTAGGATAAGTTTGTATGAGTTCCTAAGGCAGAGGACATACCTTTTACAGAAGCTTCTATACATGGACAATTTGTTCATGACTATGGTCATTTGCATTTCCATGAGTATGTTTTTGCCACACTTGACTGAGAGGCTGCATTTTAAAATTTCTTTATCTTTGATTGGCAACACATTAGTCCATTGTTGGATTTTCTGATAGATCTATGAGCTCATGTATTCCATGTCTGTGCCTCTATGCTGTACACATTACATATAATTGGGGGGGGGGTTGGGGTTGGGACTTGAACTCGGGGCCAGGATGCTATCCCTGAGCTCAAGGTAGCACTCTACCACTTTGAACCACAGCTCTACTTCTAGTTTTCTTTTCTTTTTTTTGGGGGGGGGTCCGGTCATGGGGCCTGAACTCTGGGCCTGGGCGCTGTCCCTCAGCTCTTCAGCTCAAGGCTAGCGCTCTACCACTTGAGCCACAGCGCCACTTCTGGTTTTTTTTCTTTTTGCTTATGTGGTGCTGAGGAATCGAACCCAGGGCCTCATGCATGCAATGCAAGTGCTCTACCACTGAGCCACCTTCCCAGCCCCCACTTCCAGTTTTCTAATGGTTAATTGGAGATGAGAGTCTTATGAACTTTGCTGCCCAGGGTTGGCTTTGAACTGTGATCTCAGATCTCAGCCTTCTGGATAGTTAGAATTACAGGCTTGAGCCACCAGCGACTGACTTGAGTTCTTTTTTTTTTTTAAACAAAGGTTCTTTTTGCTGTTCAATTACAAGACTTCCTTCTGTTTGGTCATTTACCTTTTCCTGTATGTGTGTATGTGTGTGTCTGTGTGTGTTTGTTCATGTTCTTGTACATGTGATGTTACTGGGACTTGAACTCAAGGTCTTGTACTCTTGCTTGGTTTTCAAAGCTGTAGCTTTATCACTTAAGCCACAGTTCTACTTCCAGCTTTTAGCTGGTTTATTGGAGATGACTCTTACATACTTTGCTGCCCAGGCTGGTTTGGAAGCCCATTCCTCAGAACTCAGTCTCCTGAGAGCCAGGATTACACATATGAGTCCCTGGTTCCCAGCACCTTTTCCTTCCTTCCTTCCTTCCTTCCTTTTCTCTCTCCCTCCCTCCCTCACTCCCTCCCTCCTTCCTTCCTTCCTTCCTTTCTTTCTTTCTTTCTTGGGTCCGGTCGTGGGGCCTGAGCTCTGGGCCTGGGCGCTGTCCCTCAGCTCTTCAGCTCAAGGCTAGCACTCTACCACTTGAGCCACAGCGCCACTTCCGGCGTTTTTCTTTTTGCTTATGTGGTGCTGGGGAATCGAACCCAGGGCCTCATGCATGCAAGGCAGGCGCTCTACCACTGAGCCACCTTTCTAGCCCTCTTTTTTTTTTTTGTCCATAGTGGGGCTTGAACTCTGGGCCTGAGTGCTGTCCCTCAGCTCTTCAGCTCAAGGTTAGCACTCTACCACTTGAGCCACAGCACCACTTTCAGCCTTTTCTGCTTATGTGGTGCTGAGGAATAGAACCCAGGGCCTCACGCATGCAAGGCAAGCACTCTACCACTGAGCCACCTTCCCAGCCCCTCAGTACCTTTTCTAAATGGTGATTTTGTTTTATTTACCTAGAGGTAATCAGACTATCACACTATGCTGTCACAATTTTTCTGTTTGCTTTCATTGGTACAAAGTTCCTTGGCCACTCTAGATAGAAAAATGTTTGCCTATATTTTATGATGGCTTCTAAGACAGATGTTACATTGGCACTTGACTGTAGATAGGTGGTATGCAGGCTAGACCTAACTACTCAACCAGTGGTTCAGAATCACCTTAAAGTGACTTCAGAGACAGCTGGTTGCTCACTAACAGGGATAGTGACTAGTAACTGTATAGGCTAGATCAATGTACCAGATCAGTTGGAAGTATGAAGAGAAGCATGGGCTGGCATGTGATACCCTTAGGTTCCAAAGAGGGCCCCCACTCTACTGTCCAGTAGAGAGGCTTGGGGCCCTGATATTCCTTACCAGTGGTGCAGTGCAGCTAAGTCCTGGACTGACCAGCCAGTTTCAGTCACTGGCTGGGCCTTACCAGTTCTGAGTGAATATTTCTCATCACTGACCCTTCATCTTATGAGTTTGGAAGACCTGGAGCTACAACCGGGCGTTTGAGTATGAGTTTGGGCTGCTGGGACAGTAAACTTCAGTTCTTTGTGGAGCGCAGCTTGCATCTCCTGGAGTCCTGTGCCCTAGGAGGGGTCTTCTCTGTCTCCCACATCTACCCCCCCGCACCCTCCAGCTGGCTGTCACTCACACTGCACATTCTACCCTCCACCTCTTTACTCATCATTTTGCCTATTCCACTCCCTTGACCTGGATCCATGTCTCTCAGAAAGCCGCCTCCTTTTTCCTTCCAGGAGTTTCTAAAATCCACATCCTGTCCTTACACCTTTCCACTGGGTCAGCTGCCACCCAAGTCTCTTGTCTACATCAGACCCACCTCTAGCATCATAGTTCTGGTTTCTGAGAAGCCCAGCATGTGGCTCCTCCCTTTTTACTTCTGAACTGCATTTCTTTCCTCCTTACTCAGAGTCCACACCCAAAGTGATGCCTGGATGAAAGTCTGCCCCTTTCTCCAGTCACCCTCTCAGGCTAGATGAGGAATGGCCACCTCTCCAGGCAATGGCCTCTGAGGTCATGGAGCTCTTGGATCCAAGTCCAGTTCTCACTCACGGACTCAGTTTTGTGGAGCAGCTCTCAGTGAAGTTAATGATTATGTTTTTAATGAGGAAGAGAGGAGTTCACTCCCCCTCTTAACACTGTGATTAGGCCCCTTCTCCACTGGACACCTTGGTGACCATCATTAAGACATCTCTCTCTCTTTTTTTTTCTTTTTTTTGGTCCGTCATGGAGCCTGAACTCTGAGCCTGGGCACTGTCCCTCTGCTCTTCAGCTCAAGGCTAGCGCTCTACCACTTGAGCCACAGCAACAGTTCCAGCTTTTTTCTGCTTATGTGGTGCTGAGGAATCGAACCCAGGGCCTCATGCATGCAGGGCAAGCACTCTACCACTGAGCCACCTTCCCAGGTCCTAAGACACCTTCTCTTGGTAGGTCCTGCCAGGTGATCTCAACTCTTCCAGCTGTGGCATGAGACAACAAAGAGGGGAACTTACCTGGACAAGAAGGTGGAACCAAGACTGTCCCTGTTGCGTGGGTCCTGGAGAAGTCCTTTCATCTATCATAGTTGGGAAGGGGTGGAGGAGGTGAGACTGCTGTAAAGAAATCCACTTCACTCATGACCAGTGGGTACCTGCTTCTACTCCTAATCTTGTTCATTCTGATAGACTTACCAGAAATCAGGTTCATTTAACTAATCCAGCCTTTAAGCCTACTTTGTTTTTATTTTTTATTTTATTTTATTTTATTTATTTATTTATTTTTGGGTCAGGTCATGGGGCCTGAACTCTGGGCCTGGGCGCTGTCCCTCAGCTCTTCAACTCAAGGCTAGCACTCTACCTCTTGAGCCACAGTACCACTTCCGGCTTTTTTCTTTTTGCTTATGTGGTGCTGAGGAATTGAACCCAGGGCCTCATGCATGCAAGGCAAGCACTCTACCACTGAGCCACCTTCCCAGCCCTGTTTTTATTTTTATTTTATTTTTATTTTTTTTGGTCCAGTCATGGGGCCTGAACTCTGAGCCTGGGTGCTGTCCCTCAGCTCTTCAGCTCAAGGCTAGCACTCTACCACTTGAGCCACAGCGCCACTTCCGGCTTTTTTCTTTTTGCTTATGTGGTGCTGAGGAATCGAACCCAGGGCCTCTGGCATGCAAGGCATGCGCTCTACCACTGAGCCACCTTCCCAGCCCCCTGTTTTTATTTTTTGTGCCAGTACTAGAGCTTGAATTCAGGGGCGTGGGCATTGTCCTTTAGCTTTTTTGCTCTGTCACTTGAGCCACAGCTCCATTTTCAGCTTGTGGGTTCTAGTGTATCTGTGCTTTCAGTTTTTCCCCCTCCCCCTTCTCATTGCTTGGAAGAAGTCCACATACAACTTTGTTTTTTTTTGGGGTGGTGGTGGTGGTAGACAGTCCCATAAGGAAATGTTTCTAGCTCAGCACATTAAAAAATAGGAGGACTAGGAAAGTGGCTCAGTGGTAGAGTGCTTGCTTCCCATGCATGAGGCTCTGGGTTTGATTCCTCTGCATCATATAAGCAGAAAAGAAAAAAAAACAAGTGTTGCTGTGGCTCAAGTGGTAGAGTGCTAGCCTTGAGCTGAAGAGCTGAGGGACAGTGCCCAGGCCCAGAGTTCAGGCCCCACGACCAACCAAAAAATAAAAAATAAAAACTAGTGAGTGAAATGAGATTTGAACAGGGCATCAGAGTACATAGGACAGGAGAAAGATTGAAAAAGAGGATCAGCATCCTCTCAGGAAATGCACAGTGATGGTTTTCTTCTGCCCCAAAGGTCCTACAAGCGAGAAGTCATAAAGAAACTTTAGGACCAACTTTAGATCACTAAGCTTTCTGCTGAACAGGCAAAACTATCTTTCCCTTGAGTGATACATTTGCCAGCTTCTCTCGTTACTCCACCCCCTTGGAACAGGAAACTGGCTTGAAATGTTAAACACCCCTTCTATTCATTCCTCTCCACTTTTATGTTCCCTCCTTACAGGAGTCTCTACCTACACTATTCATTCCCCAACTGAGGAAACCATAGTTGATGAGAAATTCTATTGGGCCATTTTTCAGGTTCCCATAAGCTTGTTGCAAAAAACCACCTTTCCAAAGTCTAGCTTTTGCCTAACATCCCCTGGCTGCTGTCCCTGATATGACCCAAATAAACAGATGATCATGTGAAGCCAGTAAGGCTGTTTGTTTTAAATAGCATGCATCTCCACTAAGCTCTGGGCCAGATGTATTGAGAATGACCAGTATTCAACTCTGTGTTCACCTCACTTGTATCTCCAGTTTCATCCCAAAAGGAAAAAAAGGCCTTCCAAATACTGCTCACAGTGGTGCCTTCTTAATGATACAGAGCTGGTCCCTAGTGAGAAGAGTCTAGCAAAACTGGACTTGGCCTCTAGAAAGGCTTAGGTCTATGTGAGTGCCATTACTACCTGCAGACAGGCTAGATGCAGCTCCCTGGGTGAATGCTTTAGTGTTGATCCCAAGCAATATGAGAACTTGGCCAATATCTCACATCACTATGGAGTAGGATACTCCCCCTCCTCTGCCTCTCCCCTTAAATTTTTGGCAGTACTGAGGGACTTGGACTTGCTAGGAAGCTGCTCTACTGCTAAGTTCCAGAATAATTATCATTAGGAGCTGGGAAGGTGGCTCAGCGGTGGAGTGCTTGCCTCAAATGCATGAGGCCCTGGGTTCAATTCCTCAGCACCACATAAACAGAAAAGGCTGGAAGTGGCACTATAGCTCAAGTGGTAGAATGCTAGCCTTGAGCTGAAGAGCTCAGGGACAGTGCCCAGGCCTAGAGTTCAAGCCCCACAACCAAAAAAACAAAACAAAACTTAGATGGTACTGGGGTTTGGATTGAGTGCTTTATGCTTTGCCAGGCATAAAGTGCCCTACCACTTAAGGCACACCTTCAGCTCAAGTATCCCTTTTCTCAAGTTGTACAGAGTAGGCCAGGTCCAACCTAGTAAACATTACAAACATTGTGAAGGAAGCAATGTAAGGGCAGATCTAGCCTTCCTAGGAAAAGGGCACTCAAACATCATCAAAATCAGTGTCACCCAGCTATTTATGTTTGATGGTCTCTTCATGCTGGGGCATTGGAGAGGGGACTGATTGCTACGATCTTCCCTGCAGTTTTCTTTCTCACTGTGATGGTCATAAACGAGCATAAAGGAGTAAACGAGTAAAACCACCAAGCATTAATTTGTACTAGTTCTCTCTACTGGCTCTTTTTCAGCTGGTCCCGGAAATTGGCACATATGCTTCTGAGGGCACAGTGTGGATGGGATAGTTTGGCAGCGTGTTGAAGCCCAGGCCCCAACTAGGCTCCTGACACCACTGGGCACAGTCCCACTCTCCTTGACTGGTTTGACAAGGCACTTGGAACCATAACTAAGGTTATGTCCTATGCCTAGCATTCGGACAGCGGAACTGGATATGCTCCAGGGTGCCCCAAATATCCCTTCAGCCAGCTGGAGCCTGTCACTACCAATTGTACCAGTGGGAATGGTGTGACCTCCATCAAAGAAGCCAAACAGTAGGGTTGAGTACTCAGCCAAAGGAAACGTCAGTTGCCCAATCATATGTTAAGTGGCCCACCCCCTTCCACTCCCCCGCTCCCCCGACGCCCCGGCTTTTTTCTAGTTGGGAGTCCTGCCTCTGAACTGGCTTCAAAGAAGGATAATGCTCTTCCTTTTGGGAAAAGGAGCAGCAGGGATGGGGAATGATCGTAGACAAGTCCCTTCCTGTCTCAGGGCTTCAGTTTTTCTATCAGTAAAGTGAGAGGATTTGGGCCGGCTGGCCTCCAGGTCTGACTTTCCGATTGTACCTTAGGCGCCCCTAAGCACTGGAGCCCGGAAGAGAAGGGCGGGCGCGCCTGGCCTCCGGGAGACCGAAGTTCAAGCTAGACGCGGCGACCCCGCCCCGCACCCCGCCCGCGGCCTCCTGTGGCCCAGTGGCCGGGAGGACCGGGCTTCCGCTCTCCACGTTGTTGTTCCCGATTTGGACCACACCCCCCTCACGCGCGCTTTATAGTTGTTTCCCCCTGACCGCCGCCGCCTCGGCCCAGAGCAAAAGGTGGCCCCTGGGGTGGCTCTGTCGGAGTCTCCACCCACGCCAGACACGCGTGGACAAAGACAAAAAATTTAGAGGAAGAAGTGACTTGGTTTGAAATGAGAGAGTGATGAAAAGTAGAGGATGGACCTGGTCACTACTTCAGGAAGTTATCGAAACCTGTGTTCACCTATGGCCCCGTCCGAACCCTCAAATGTGACCCTTCAGACACTGGCCCTTTAAACAGAAGGCTGGCGGTGCGGGGTGTCCATGTGGAGCTGCTCCATGCCGTGTTGTCCTGCCCGCCCATTGGCCCGCGGCCCGATTACGTAGCCTAATAGGATGCGAACGCACTGCGGGGGGAGGAACGGAGACAAAACCCGGAGCCGGATCAGCCCTCCGCTCCGCCGGCTCTCCGGCAGCCTGCTGTCGTCAGCTCCGCCCAGGGGCGGATCCCGCGGGGGGGGGGGAAATTGCGACAGTCGGGTAGTTGCGGGATTTAGGTCGCGTGTGGGAGGGGAGCGGGGACCTAAGCGTCCGGTCATAAATTTCCTTACCAGCCTAGCCCTAATTCAGCTAACCTCAGTCTTGAATTTTCCACTCTTCCTTTCAACCAGGCGAGATTACGACGAGAATGACCCGAGCGCTTCACCCTTTGCTCAACTTGTGGCTTGTCATCGGGGCGGGGCGAGGTGGGAAAGCGGAAAACGGGCGCGACAAACCCGATTCCCTCTTCCTCCCCCATCTAAGCCACGTGCGCGCGCGTGCGCGCGCGCCGTTTATAGTGGGCGGGGCCACCCAGCGCGCGACCCCGCCTCTCCCTCCGTGAGACGACCCGGCCCTTCGGGCGGGGGCTCCGGTCCGGGCTTTGGCTGCGGCCCCGGTGTAGTAGCGGGGGCGGCGGCCGGGGGCAGCGCGGCTCCTTCCCTTGTTGTGTGTGTCGGTGCCTCCTCGCCATCTTGTTGCAAAGCCCTTTCTTGTCGGCGGGACTCCCGGGGGCCGCGGGGCGGGAGGCATCAGAAGGGAGGAAAAGAGGGAGGGCAAGAAAAGGAGGCAGTGCCGCCTCTTGGGGGGATCTTTTTTTTTTTTTTTGCAGATTTATCTTTTTGCAAATATTTTGGGAGACATTGATTTTTCTATCCGTGCTCCCCCGTTCTTTCCTGAGGAGTGCGCTGCGCCGCCCAGCCCTGTCGCCCCCCGGAGGTGATCCCTCCCTCCTGCCCGCCCGCCAGCCTGACCTGTGCCTGGCTCGCGGGCCGCAGCCTCGGCCCCGGCGCGCCCCCGGCTGCTCTCGGCGCGATGAGCATCGAGACGCTACTGGAGGCCGCCCGCTTCCTGGAATGGCAAGCTCAGCAACAACAGAGAGCACGTGGTGAGCGGCCGGGCTGGGCCCCTGGGGCACCGGGCAAGGGGAGGCGAGTGACCCTGGTCCCTGAACCCACACGAAACCCCAAGCGCCCCCCCTTCTCGGCGGCAGCCCGTAGCTTCCCCCGCCCCCCCCCCCCCGAGCTGCCGCCCGGGAGGAATGATGTGGGCAGTGAAAATAATTAATCAATTCATTAACATGCAGCAAAGGACCTGGTTCATTCGGGCGCCACCCTAGCAGCCTGGCACCCCCGTACACTATCCGTGGGGGGCTCCTGCCGCGTGGGCCGGCGGCACCCAGGGTAGCATTGAGGATGTGTGAACCGGGGGTTGGGGCAAGGGCTGGTGTTACGTGGGGGTGGCAGACCCGCGTGTGCGTGCGTGCAGGGAGATGTGTAATGGGAACCTCGGAGAGCAGACGAACGGACGTGTACACCGACGTGTGTACAGCACACGAGTGGGCGTGTGTGTAACGGGGTGGGGGTGGGGATTACTCTACGCGGAGCAGCTCTCCGGCTTTCCTGGTCCCGGCAGGAGGGTGAGGGGGGGGGCGCTCCCGGCAGATCTACGCGCCGCTCGGGGCGGAGGCGGCCTTTGCAGAATGAAATGACATCGCGTGTCTTATGATCCTAGCCAGCCCCGCCTGACCCCGCCTCCCAGGGCTGGGCTGGGTCCCGCGCCTGGGGTTTGAGTGAAAGCCGGGCTGATTGGGCGTCTCTGCAAATGCCCCACGAGTCGACGGGGCCGGTTCCTGGGCCCCCTCGCTCAACCCGGCTTTAGCCGGTGTGGAATGTGGCGTGTCTACGCCTTCCAAACCCGCTCTCGGCTGGAATGTTGCGTGTGCCTGCGTCCCAAGCCCGTTGGTTACACCGGGTGGTGACGTGGATGGGCCCCGCCCCCGACCACGTGCACGGGGGACACTCCCGCTGGGGACGGCGGGGCCCGGCCCCTCCTCCCCGACTCGCGCTCGGCCGGGGGCGGGGCCTGGGCGGGGCCGGCCTGGAACCTTGCGCCGGGTTGGGCCCGGGATCGGGCCGCTGGGCTTCTCCCTGGGAGAGAGAGCCTTTGCCCTGGGAAGGAGGAGCGAAATTCACCTCTCGATTCTCGCCTAATCTTCCTGTATTTGCTCTTGAGGCGAGGGAAACCCTCAGAATCCCAGAGTGGCAAGACATTTAGGACTCAGATTTCTCGAGCTATCCCCCTCCCCCAAACCTTCTCCCCAGTCCTTCGTGGCCCTGCACCGGCTGCAGTGATCCACACTGAAAAGGGGTAAACCTTGGCATTTCTTTCTCAGAGCAGAGACACTAGGATTTTATGGTCCGCCCCACGCACCCTTGGTGGTTGGTCGCTAGCCTTAGGGGTGCTGCCGAGATACGGGCTGAGGAGAGAAAGACTGCTGATCTCCACACTGTCAAGTAGGCTTCAGCCCCTGAACCGTATGGGTGCAGTTCCCCGGGACTCCCGTCCCCTCCCAGACCCCCTAGCACTACTCGGCCGGTGGGTTGTGGTAGCGAGTGCTTCGCCCTCCTTTCCGTTCTCGCTGCCTATTGTTGCTTCAATGATGAGTCATGCAGGAGGTAGTAGTGTGTGGTGTGTGTGTGCGCGCGCGCGCTCCTGCAGCCTGTGCCGCCGCTACAGCGGCGCCGGAGGAGGGGGGGGGGCGGTAGCCAGCAAGGGGAGGGAGAGCTATGGGTCCGCAGGCCTAGTCGGATCCGACTGGCTTCTCAAGGTCAAGAGTCACTAGAGATGTGCCAGACTCAAGTGTCCGGGTTTTGCAGAACTGGTGGGTTGGGACATCAGCCTACACGTTCCTCTCCCTTGTTTGGGGGCGTCTGGAGCGGGGTGAGGCAATGGACAATGCACTAACCAGAATGTCCTGTGTGCAGTCTCAGCTGTAGGGGGGAGAGGGAGGAAATAAGCACTAGGTCTGGGGACGTTGATACCTCCTGCCACTGTCAACACAATGCCAATCGGGAGTGTCAATCTGTGTCCCTATGCATAGACACCAAGAGGAGTGCTCAAGGTGAACACAATTGACCTGCTGTTGCCTCCGGGTGTACCCTCTTTTCATTCTCACCTGACTGAAGGCTGAAAGGCCATATGGGGGAAGGGAGAAGACCATCCCTGTCATCCCTTCTACTCCTCTCCAATTAAGCAAAGGACTGGTCAGTTAGATGGAGGTGGGTGATGTAAGCTGCTTTGCAGGCAAAGCAGTTGGGGAATGGCTCTCCTAAGCAGTTGCAGAGCCCTGCCCCTCCCCCAGGTGGTGAGAACTGGGGGTTAGCCAAGTTCAGCTACTGGGTCAGAGCTTCTTGATGCTGAATCAGGGAGTCTTGGGAGATGGATGGTGCTAAAAAGCCTAATCTATTCCAAGAAAACATGCATCTCTTGTCTAGAGTTGGCCAGACCTGGCCTCAGCAGTTTAACCTCCAGAATTCCCTTTCTTCTTCTTAAGATTCTATCCTCTATCCTGGAGCAGGAAGAATGGGAGAGAAGAGGGTGGGATGTGAACCCGATGATCAGTTCTGAACAGAAATTCTCCTGTCCATTCCTCCTTCAACCTCAAGGACAGGTTTTCTGGCCTAAACCATATAGTTGGCTTACATGATGGATGAACCTGAGGATGGGTGCACATTGGAGCCTGTGTGAGAAAAAAATAAGAAAGGAAGGACAAGGCCCTCTTTTGTTCTGCAAGATGGCTTAATTTGGTCTTCCCAGGGGTAATTTGGGCTCTACTCCCTTGATTGGAGGATGCTAGGCAGAGTATCCAGAGACACCTGTCCATGTCCTGCCCTGGGTCTGCTTTGTTTGCCAAGCTCCCTGGTAGCCTGTTGAAGGGGAAAACTGCTGTGCACATTTGGGACTACAAAGTGCACATTTGTGGACCCCCTTAACCTGGAACCCTGTGCCTAAGTTCCTAGGCCCCTTATAGCTTAAAAAGATTGTAGGTAGCTGGTGCAGTGGCTTGTGCCTGTAATCCTAGTTACCCAGGAGGCTGAGATCTGAGGATGGAGATTCGAACTCAGCCCATGCAGGAAAGGCCAGCAGCCTCTTATCTCCAATAAACTAGCCAAAAAAAGTCAGAACTGGCCACTGTGGTAGAGTGGTAGAGTGGTAGCCACAGGACCAGAAAAGAAAAAGAAAAAAAAAAAAAAAAAGATTGCTAGTAGCACTCCTGCAATCTTGCTCCCTGGGCCTTTGGCCCTGGATTATCCCAAAGGGTCATGATAAATTCTTGGGGGTGGGGCAGCACCGGGTAGATCCCAGGGAGATGAGTGTGCATGTATGTATGCGAGAGGGCGTATGTATACCTGTGAGTACAGAATGGTTGAAATCTGCAGATTGCTCTTGAGGAAGGCCCTAGCACCTGTGTATTTGGCCCTTCAGTGCCCTAGAGAGGGTCTCTGGGTAGAAAATGAGTGGTTGGGGACAGAAAGCATTGGTGACTGGTTCCGTCCTAAGACAGCCTCCCTCCCTCCAGAGTTGCTCATGCTAGGCCAAGTGTGATGGACCTTTGCCATTCACCAGGGTTTTTCCTGGCACCTGGGAGACATGTCTCCCTGCCTCTGGAAGAGGGGAGGGGAAGGAAGGAGGTTGCCATCTCCTAGGTAAGCTTTGGATTTGCTTTAAAATACAGGATTTGTCTAGGTTCCCAGGACACCTGTCCTTGGGTCCCTGTCTATCTGCCCATGGAGAGTAGAGTATTTGCTCCTAGGCTAATGGATGTTTGGATTCTGGGTTGAAGAAGTGGAGATGGGGAGCTGAAGGGCCTTATCTTGCCAGGCCCAGCCTGCCAGCAGTCTGGAGCTGGAATTCAGCAAGGCTTTTTTGCCAGTGTGGTTTGTGGGAAACTGGAGCACAAGGAACAGGTTTTCTCTGGTGCTGTAATCTAAGCCAGGGCAGGTGGGGAGAGGCCTGGAAAAGCAAGGCCTCCCCACATTGGAGCAGGCCTGCCCAGCTTGGCGGCTTAGCTTCCTGAAGGGCAGGGATGATCAGGAGAGGCCCTGTGACTGGCAGCCCTGAGCCCTGGCTGCTGGGAAACCACGGAGAGCTTTACTCTGAATACTTCCCCTCTGTTTCCTCCTTGGGCTTCTTCCCTGTGGGCAGGGCCAGCAGCTGCCCTGGAGACTCTGAAGGTGTCCCTTGGCCAAAGGGCCCTGGGCCTCTGAGCCAGTAACACTTGTAGAGGTTGTTCTGTCCCCAGCTTCAACTCACATTTGGGTGTGTCCACTCACTGCTGTGTCCACTCGTTCACACAGTGGTGAATGCAGCAGGAGCAAGAGGCTGGTTGTCCAGTTCCTCTGCTTGTCTTGAGTCCCTGCAGCCCTATGCAGGGCTGGGAAAGGACAGCACTGGGAGGGTAAGGAGAGGCTCTGCTCCTTCTCCTGTTCTCTATCAGCTCCTGAGCAGGCCTCACCATCCTGCTTGGCTTTCAACAGAGGAGTTGAAGGAAGTGACCAGTGAAGGTAGCCTGAGTCCATGCCCCTGCTCTGCCTCTGCTAAAGAATCCGGCCTACCTTTCCTCCTGCCTCTTACCTTTCTAGTTTTTGTTGCTGTTGATGGAACAGAAGGGATTGGGAGAAATGAATCCTAACAGAAGGGGCAAGTATATTTATAGTCTCTTTAGAACACAAAGAGGACTTAGGACTGGTCTGGGAGTTTAGAAGTCCTGAGAGATTGTCTCATAAAGGCGATATCCCTGCCCTACCTGTGACTTGGGGCTCTTGTGAGGATTGGGGATGTGAACGTATGCAAGTTCATGTTGACATTGAAAGTACTAGGCATCTGGCTAAGTGTTAATCTTGCTGTGTGACCTCTCTTGTGTTCATTTACTGCATCTGTGAAGTGCAGGGGCCTGTCTGTATTTATAACATCTGTGAAATAAAAGTACTGCCTGCTCTCTAACAGGTGCTTTGTAAATACTGTGAAAGCTGTCTCCATTCTTCTATGGTGGCTGGCCTCTGCCCAGCTTTCTGACCTCATCTTTCCCTCTTGGCCCTCTGGACCTGGCTGATCACCTGCCTTACCCACTCAAGCTTCAGGTTGTCAAGCCTACAGCACCCTCACAGCTTCTACTTACCTTTCCTTGGACCCTTTCTTTCCTGGACAAGGGGTATCATGGAACACTGACTGGGTGAAGCAGGACCCACAGCCATCAGCCCTGCTGAGACTCCCTCCCATGTGTTCTTTCTTTGCATAGAGGAGCAAGAGCGGCTTCGTCTGGAACGGGAGCGGGAGCGGGAGCGGGAGCAGGAACAGAAGAAAGCCAGTAGCTTGGCCAGGCTAGCACATGCCCTACCTGTGGAGGAACCCCGCATCGAGGCACCCCCGCTGCCCTTGTCCCCACCAGCTCCCCCACCAGCACCTCCACCCCCACTTGCCACTCCCACTCCACTGACTGTCATTCCTATTCCTGTAGTGACCAACTCTGCCCAGCCACTGCCCCCACCCCCACCACTGCCCCCTGCTGCCCAGCCTCTGCCCCTGGCACCTCGTCAGCCAGCCCTGGTCAGCACTCCTGGACTCAGCATTAAGGAGCCTGCCCCGTTGCCTGCCAGGCCTCAAGTGCACACCCCGGCTCCTGTACTGCCGGACTCGAAGACCACTGTTGCACCTACTGGCAGCCCCAAGCCTTTGCAGCCCCTCCCCACACCCATCCTGACCATAGCACCCCACCCTGGCGTACAGCCTCAGCTGGCCCCCCAGCAGCCACCCCCACCCACGCTTGGGACCCTGAAGTTGGCACCAGCTGAAGAAGCCAAATCCAGTGAACAGAAGAAGAGGCCTGGGGGGTGAGTGGGGAGTGGGGCCGGAGGGATGGAGAGAACTTGTCTGGTCCCTTGGCTGTGTGTGTGCAAGAGAAAGTACCCTTCCCAGCATGTCATGCCCAATCTAGAAGTACCTCCTGTATTTGCACAGGCTGGACACTGTTCTTACTAAGCTTTCTCTGTCCTGAGAATGAATGGCCATTACCTTCTTGTTCTCAGACCCTCTCCAATGCCATCACCCAGGGGCTTATGCTACTTCCAGGCCTTTGGGAAGGGACCAGGGTCAACTGGCTGCTGACAGTCACAGCATCTGAGCTGTCTGTCTCAATCGTTGACCGGGAGGGATAGAGGGTTACAGGGCATGTGGATTAAGAGCCTAGTTGTGCCCTGAGAAGGGGGAGTGGGGGTAGGGGTTCTGCATAGGGCAAACACTTTTCATTGCCCATTGCTGCTATTAAAGAATGTTGGGGACAAAAAGCCTGTGGCATTTGGGAGGGATGGCAGCGGGGCTCAGGAAGGCTGCCTATTCAAGGCCCTTTCTGAGCCTCCTGTCTGTCTGGGTTTCAGGATCGGAACCAGAGAAGTTCACAACAAATTGGAGAAAAACAGGTGTGTGTGTGCGCGCGCCCGCACGCACCTGCGTGTGTGACTCGGGGCCCCAGTCCCTCCCTCCCTCCCTCCCCTGGGATTTGCCCACCGTGGGGCTCCCCTAGCTCCCCTCTTCCCCCCCTCCCCGAGGCCTTCCTTCCTCTCCCCAGTCTGGGGCGCTGGCTGACTCGAGCTCGCTCCCTCTCCCTCAGGAGGGCCCATCTAAAGGAGTGCTTTGAGACCCTGAAGCGCAACATCCCCAATGTGGACGACAAGAAGACATCGAATCTGAGTGTGCTGCGGACGGCGCTGCGGTACATCCAGGTATGGGGGAGGGAAGCCGGACCGGGCGGTGCCGCCACAGGCCGCAGCGCCAGCTTCCTGCTCCGCAGCCCGCCCCGCCCTCCCGCGCTCGCCGGCTCCCCCGCCCGCCTCCACGCGGGCGCTGAGCACATGGCCCCGCTGACGTCAGCGGGGCTCCCAGCCCGAGAGAGGGGGGGGTGGTGGCGGAGGGCGCGTGCGCGGGAGGGCGGGGCGGAGGGCGCGTGCGCGGCAGGGGGGTGGTGTTCTCCTCTCCCGCGCGCGCGCGGCGTCTGCGGGCCCCGGGCAGCGCCGCTGACTCGCTCGGCAGTGTGTGAGCGCAGCGCGCGTGACTAGGGCGCGAGTGACTGGCGTCGCCCCGCCCTCCGTTAGGGCGGGAACCCGACTTGGCCCGAGCGACTGTCGCTAGTGGCAATAAGTGGGACAGGAAGGTGGGGGAACTCCTGGGCGGAACCTCCCTCCCTGGCAGCGGGCTGGTCTGTCCGCCAGGCTTAAGATCCCCCCCCTCAGGATGGCGTAGGCACCGAGAGGCCGCGACCTGAAAAGGCGAATGCAGGGATTTGGGTGACACACAGTTCTGGGCTCACTGAAAAGAAAAAAAAAATTGGCTTTCCCTTCTGCCGTTGTTGAAAGAAAGGGTTTTTATGTTTTAAATTGTAGTGGACCCTCTAGGCTGTCGGTCCCCTCCCTCGGGCGGGCGCCCCTCTGCTGCCGCGGGGAGCGAGCCGATAAGGCAGTTGCCATGACGGCCCGGAGTTCCGGTTTCCTTGGAAACCGGCTGCAGGCTCGGCGCGCGGGGCGGCGGGGGATGGGCGCGCGCCGCGCTCCGCTGCCTCGGCGACGCGAGCCGTTGAGGAGGTGGGCGGCGCTTAGGGCTCCCTGCCGCGCGGGCGGGGTGACGCCTCAGGGTCTCCCTGGTGGCCCGTTTGGGAAGCTTTCGGGATGGGGGGGGTGAAAGCAGAGACGTCCAAGAAGCCGGCCCTCCCTCGGCCCCCCCACAGGGGTGACAGTTCTGAAGCAGCCCGAACCTGACTTGCTGCAAGACCCAGGCGCCGCTACGCACCCCCCCCCCCCCACTGCCCGCTCTCCCCTCCCCCCTCCCCCGCCGGCAAACTCGCGCCTTTCCGCCCGCCCTCCCTAGCGAGGGGGAGGGACTGGCCCGTTTCCCGTTCGCTTCCCGGCAGCCAAGAGGGGGCAGGGCAGCATCGCTGATTGGCCGAGCCAGACTTGGGGCGGGGTACCTGGGCGCGCGGAGGGAGGGTGCGGCTGGCGGGAGTGACGCAGCAAAGCCAGGCCGCGTGGGTGAGCGCGTGCTCCGAAGGGGCGGGGCCTCTTGCGGCTAGGGTGGAGGTGGAGAACCCGCGGAGCGGGGGAGGGGCTCCGGGTTACCCGGGGTCTGGAGGATGCAGTGGAAGGTCAAATAGCTTATTTTCGGAATATGTGTATTTTTTTTTTTTTTTTTTTTTGCAGAACTTAAGGTTGTAACTTAGGGTATAATTTGTCTTTAGCCAAGTGGCCTCTTGACAAATTCCTGTTGAGAGGCTGTGATATTTTCTGCGAATAGCAACTTCTGTATGGTGAAGTTGAAAAACTAGTCGTGCCAAGGAGATGTTAGGAGAATTGAGTTTATTCATGCAAATAACCTCAGGCACTGTAAAAGTTATTAGGAATCGTTGCTGAGTAGAAGGATGAACTGGCAAGTTCCTCTACAGATGCATACTTGGGGAGTCTTGCATAACAAGTGGATTTGGAAGTCATTCAGAGATTCAGAAGCAGCAGAATGAAGCTCCTTTAGGCTCCTGGCTGGGCTGACTAGGAAGTGAGAGGGACCCCAGGCAAGTTGTTGAGGAAGACATTTGAGAGGTGCTGGATATATCTGGATAAACTCAGGAGGCAATCCAGATAGTGTTGGAGGGAGGAAGATGCCTTTTCAGAAGTAAAAGATGTGCGGATGAGGGTTTTGGTATTGTGTGCAGAGCAGGAGGCTATGGAGAGCAAGAGACCCAGCAGAACCTAGAGGTGGTATAGGACTAGAAGACCACCATAGAGAACAGAGCAGAGGAAGCACAGGCATGCATCCAGGTCATCACAGAGAGGAAGTGAGTTTAAAATAAAGTAACTCAGTGGGTAGAATACTTGCTTAGTGTGCATGAAGCTGTGCCTCTGACTGTCAGTATCACCAGGGCAAACCAAAAATGAAACTGTATAGGCTGAAGTTAGTCTCCAGGCACTTGTATACCTGTAGAGAACTCCACTGTGGGAAGAAGAGCTCTTGGCTCCTGATCTAAAAGTCTGGCCTCCCTGAAAGCCAGTAGATTTCAGAGTGGCAGTTACAGCCAGCCACCAGGTTCCAATGATAGCTAAGTTACCAGGGGCCTGCCATTGATGTAGCCTCCTGTGATGCCATGTGCAGGCCCAGGGTAGACCCATGAGAAGCCACACAGGTGTGGAAGGGCGGGGTGGAGGGTGTCTTTTCTACTCTTTCTAGCAGAATGTGGGAAAAACAAGTTAAAGTAAGGATAGTAGAAGGGGGCTGTGTGGTCAAGGCCAGTACAGAGTATGACTGTATCTGCATTATATGTCGCGGCACTGATAGTTTGAGTCATTTCTCACTGGTCAGAGGTCAGTAGTTTGGGGCCAAAGGAGTGTAGAGCAGTGAGGCCCGAATGGATAGGCATTGCTATATACAGTCAAGAAAAGCTGCCACAACAGCAAGACAGCCTCTAGGGTGTGGATGCATAAAGGTCTCCAGTGCACTTAGTTCCTGTGATTCTTTCTCCTTAAGATGAAAGGGTGAGACTGCACAGAGCCAGAGCAGGGACAGACATGCTCATAGATCTTTCCTTGAGGCTGGTAAGCACTCTGCTTATCATCCTATCTTGGTAGGGTACTGAGGGTAATAAAATGGAGAGCAGTCCTTACCTTCTTTCACATATTGGGCAGGGACAAGGTACGAAAACAATATATTTACACATATCAGCTATTTTGGTGGACATCTGATAGTATCTAATTTAATATTCAGATATTTGATAAAGCTAATCATGAATTCCTGGCCAGGTTTTGAGCTGAAGAAGGATAGTGGAGGGGTGGGGACCCAGGTTTGGTCTAGGAGCAGGAGCAAACAAGACAGAGTGGTGAAGATGGGAGAGTCTATGTATAGGCATTGAGATAGATAGGGTTCAAAGAGAAAAACCAAGACTAGTAGTGGTTCTAGTGGGTGAGGAGCCCATATACTTGGTCATATTCCCCAAGCCTTGGAGGCCAGATACTCAAGAACAGAACAAGAAATAGACTTGGGGGCCTGGGATGTGGCTTAGTGAGACAGACTGGTGAAGATGGGAGGGTTTGTGTTTAGGCATTGAGATAGATAGGGTTCAAAGAGGAAAACCAAGAGAAATAGTGGTTCTAGTATGTGATGAGCCCATATATTGGACATATTCCCCAGGCCTTGGGAGGCCAGGTGCTCAAGAACAGATCAAGAAATAGACTTGGGGGCTGGGGTGTGGCTTAGTGCTAGAGTGCTTGCCTAGCGTGCATGAAGCCCTTGGTTCGATTCTTCGGTACCCACATACACAGAAAAGGCCAGAGTGGCTCTGTGGCTCAAGTGGTAGAGTGCTAGCCTTGAGCAGAAGCAGCTCAAGGACAGTGCCTAGGCCCTGAGTTCAAGTACCAAGACTGGAAAAAAATAAAGATGGAGTCTGGCACTGGTGACTCACACCTATAATCCTAATTACTCAGGAGGCTGAGATTTGAGGATCATCATTCAAAGCCAGACATGGCAGAAAAATCCATGAGACTTTTTTTTTTTTGGGGGGGGGTCCACTCGTGGGACCTGAACTCTGGGCCTGGGCACTGTCCCTTAGCTCTTCAGCTCAAGACTAGCACTCTACCACTTGAGCCACAGCGCCACTTCCAGGTTTTTTCTTTTTGCTTATGTGGTGCTGGGGAATCAAACCCAGGGCCTCATGCATGCAAGGCAAGCGCTCTATCACTGAGCCACCTTCCCAGCCCTCCATGAGACTCTTGTTGCCAGTGAACCACCAGAAAATCAGATGCGGAGCTGTGGCTCAAAGTGGTAGAGTGCTAGCCTTGAGCACAAAAGCTCAGAGACAGTGCCCAGGCCCTGAGTTCAAGCCCCACAACCAATAAAAGAGAGAGAGAGAGACAGAGAGAGATATACTTGGGCTGGGTGCCAGTGGCTAACACTTGTAATCTTGGCTACGAGGAGGCTGAGATCTGAAGATTTAGTTCTACCACCAGCTGGTGCAGATAAAAGTCAGGAGATTGTAGAGACATGAAAAAGAGGTATGTATAGAAGGGAGCTTGGAAATGGGACGTGAACGGACAGATTAGAGCTGTGTTAACCCTGTGCAAAATGGTAATTGGAGAGAAGGAGATGAGAGGATGCTGTCCCAAAGTTTAGCTTGCCATCTCCAAGGACAAGGTTACCAAAGGGGAAAAGCAAATGGTGAGGTGGAGAGAAAGTATAAGATCCTTCTGGGGTTCTTGGGGGAACAGGTTCTGAGGAGTGGCCTGTGGTATCAGTGACTAAGCAGAGGGGAAGAATGATAGTGGAGGCATCTGGAGTGGAGGTAGAGAGACGAGGCAAGAAGCGGTGAGTCCTTCAGAAACAAGCTGAGGTAGGGGTAGGAGAGGGCCTTCATACTTGGGTCCAAGCTGGCCTGAATCTGCTTGCTTTCAGTGGTATGTGTTCAAGATCCCACAGTGCTCAGAAGCATAAGCAGGCCTGGTCTCCAGTGGCTCAGGTCCCACCAGGCCCCTTGTCACTGCAATGTCCCTGTAGGTCTGCTGATGTGACGTGAGGTTTTGAGGTACCATGCAGCCTGTGGCTGCTGCTCAGTGTATCGTCCTGTCCCTTGTCCTGTCCCCAGTCCCTAAAGAGGAAGGAGAAGGAGTATGAGCATGAGATGGAACGGCTGGCGAGGGAGAAGATCGCCACACAGCAGCGGCTGGCAGAGCTCAAACATGAGCTGAGTCAGTGGATGGACGTGCTGGAGATCGACCGTGTACTCCGGCAGACGGGCCAACCTGAGGATGACCAGGCCTCCACCTCCACCGCCTCTGGTGAGCCCTGGCCCTATGCTAGCCCTCCCACCTTCAGACATTGTGTCCAGCTTCCCTGGTCAGGTTTTTTTGTCTGTTAGAAAAGTTGCTCTCTACCCCATCCTGTCTCCAGGCCCCTAGTGGCATCTTTGCCTCCACACACTTGTTTTCTGTGCCCTTCTGATCTGCTCCCCGCTCCTTGTTCCCCCACAGAGGGTGAGGACAACATAGACGAGGATATGGAGGAGGACCGGGCAGGCCTGGGCCCACCTAAGCTGAGCCATCGTCCCCAGCCGGAGCTGCTGAAGTCTACCCTGCCACCTTCCAGCACTGCCCCTGCACCTCTGCCACCACATCCTCACCCCCATCCTCACCCAGTGGCTCTGTCTCCTGCCCATCTCCCCGTGCAGCCGCCGCCGCCGCCACCACTGCCACCACAGCAGAAGACCCCTCTGCCAGCCCCACCTCCCCCACCAGCCACCCCTGCCCAGACACTGGTGCCAGCTCCAGCTCATCTGGTGGCCACAGCTGGGGGTGGTTCCACGGTCATTGCCCACACAGCCACCACCCATGCCTCAGTCATCCAGACTGTGAACCATGTTCTACAGGGGCCAGGCGGCAAGCACATTGCCCACATTGCCCCCTCAGCCCCCAGCCCTGCCGTGCAGCTAGCACCTGCCACGCCCCCCATCGGCCACATCACAGTGCACCCTGCCACCCTCAACCACGTGGCCCACCTTGGCTCCCAGCTGCCCTTGTACCCACAGCCTGTGGCAGTAAGCCAGCCAGTGGCAGTGAGCCACATTGCTCACACCCTCTCACACCAGCAAGTGAACGGCACAGCCGGGCTGGGGCCCCCGGCCACTGTCATGGCAAAGCCAGCTGTGGGGGCTCAGGTGGTGCACCACCCCCAGCTGGTAGGCCAGACAGTGCTTAACCCAGTGACCATGGTCACCATGCCCTCCTTCCCAGTCAGCACACTGAAGCTGGCCTGAGGATGAGGCTACTCAGAGGCCCCCAGTGGGGGCAGGGAGGGGGACCTGTCCCTCCCTCTCCTACCCACCAGCTCCACACATTCCAGCCAGGCCCAGGCCCACCTAACCCACACCACCCCCAGGCCTCCTAGGGGAAGGGGGTGCAGAGACACTGAGCCAGGGGAGGGAAGGGCTCCCAGGGAGTTGGGGGCAGGGCAGGGTATTACCCCGCTGTACTAGGGCTTGATAGAATAACTGCTGAGGACACTGGTGGATGTGCCACCTGTGTGGCTAGTGCCAGCCCCTGTCCCCTGAAGTGATAATGGCCTCATGTTCCCTGGCTCTCCCTCCCCTGCCCTCCTTCCTGTGCTGCTGCTATTGCTCTATCTGGTGAGGTGACGAAGCACCCTAGCCTTCCCACCCTGGCTTCAGTGTCCTTCTCTGAGACTTTTGTAGAGAAAATGGGGGCAGACCTGAAGCCACTTGGTCCTGAAAGCTGGGGACATGCCTGATGAGGGGCCCTTCTCTGAGTACAGGTGACAGATCCTATGATGAAGTGGTTGGACCGGAGTCATGCCCAGACAGGTGGGGGCCTGGGCCTGGACCTGGTGCTCGCTAACCCACTCGGAGTCACTAATTCGTTGCAGTAGAAACTTTCAAATGGTTACCAACAATAAACCAAGCTGTTGTCAAGCTTCCCTATCCCTCCCACTTGGCTCTTGACCTCCAGAGGGCAGGCTGAGTTGGAGCTGTGGGAGATCAGAGAGGAGCCATCCTGTACCCCTATCCCCATCTTGGGCTTGGTATTAGGCTTCCAGGAGGTCCTGTTTTGGCTTTTATGCCCCCTGGTTCTGTGATCTCTTGTGTGGAGCGCCCTCCCAGGAGCTAGGGGCAGGCCTTTATGGGTCTGGATTCCAGGGGCTTAGAAGCCACATTGTTGAGACCTCAGGAAGATGAAGTCCAGGGACATGGCCAAAGCCTGGTACCCCTTCCCAAACAGCCCTTGGGATCTGTAAAAGGGGCAGAGCTGGTCTCCCCGTTACTCCAGTGGAGGTTTGAAGGCCCTTCCCTAGTGAGCGCTGTAGCATACTGCCACCTTCCATTATGGGAGAGGCAGGGACAGTGCTACACTTGGGGTCAGGAGTGAGGGTGCTGTGCTAGGAGATGCTCTGCCCCGCCTCTGCTGTGGTAGACTTCGTTGGCTTCTCTGTGTGGATATTTATTACAAGTGGCCTTGTGTCAAGACACTCAGTTACACGCACACATGCACATTCAGCTCCCCACTGGACACTCACCAATGGCCTTTTGGTGTGGGGAAAGTGAATATCCCTAGGTGTTAAGTTTGCACTGGAGTCCGGTTGTGTGAGGGACCAGGAGGGGCCAACTCGGGATCTTCTGGAGTGCCCCAGGAGAGTGCTGAGGACCCCAGCAGAGGTCTTAAATGGATTTTCCTCTGAAATAAAAGATTCCTTAGATGCCTAAACAACTCCCAGTTCCTTCCTGGTCCTGGAGACCTCCCAGGGGACTTCTTTCCATTTGTCTTGGGGTGGGGTGGGGGTGACAATAGGATGAGGTCCCCACTCAGGCCTGTGGCAGGGCAATCTACCCCACAGGCTGGCTGGCTTCTGCAGCCATTCCACCCACACCCGGGGGGTGGGGAGACAACCACACTCTGGTGACAGTGAAAGAGCAGGGTTTGGTGCCAGCACGGAGCACTTTGGCAGACTTGCCACCCCCATTCACTTTTCTTTGTGTCCTGAGGCCAGTTCTAGAGTTCAAACTCCTGTTGGCCAGTTGCCCTCAGGCCTGCAGATTACCTCATCATCCACCTGCCCTCCCCCTCCCAGCCCCTTGTAGGGGGTCTTGATCTAGTGCCGAATGACTCTGTCCAGATTGGTGATGATGGGTGTTGTTGCTGTTGTTTTTGTCGTTTGTGAACGCTGTGATGCTGTGTGCCCAAGCGGGCAGCCACTTCCTGGCCCTTCCTTGGGCATTTCCCCCTGAAAGCTGTTAGGACCATATCTGTCCTCACCCTGTGGGACCACCTAGCCCTTCCCTCCCTAGCCCTTCCAGCCTGGGACACACACACACACACACACACACACACACACACATCTTACCTCTCATGCGTGTTTTACCCTTGATGTTCGGAGTGACTCACTGGCTGGGAGTCTTTACCTCGGGGAGAAGGGGGGAGTGGTTCCTTGGGGGCCAAAGAAGGGCAGGGAACACCTGGAGGGTAGTTGGGGGTCACCATATAGCCCCTGCTCTCTGGGAATAGCTGCTTCTCCCCCCATCCCAGGGTCCCACCCCCAACCCCTAAAGAGGTGGCCCTTGTTTACAGTGAGGACTCGGTCACTGTGTCTCCGTTTCCTGAAATACAAACTGTAGCGACCCCAGACTGTAGAGATTTTTATGTGTTTGGATACATCTGCTGTGTGGGAAAAAACAAAACTACAAAACCCCTAATTTTGTACATATTGTATTTTTACTATTGAACTGTATTCTAGTGGCTGTTCATGCTCCAAAACTTTAGGTATTGAGACATGAATACTATCCATGTAATAAGCACTTGCCTGGAATAAAATATAAAACTGAAATAAACCTGCACTGAAACCTGAGATAAAGCTGCCAGCCTGCAGCATCTGGGTCAATTTATTGCAGAAGGAGGTGGAGGCAGCAGAATCTGACAGCAAGGGCTGTGTCACAAAACCCTGTCTCAAAACACAAAAATGCCAGATGCCTGTGGCTTAGACCTGTAATTCTAACTCAGGTGATAGATCTGGGGGATATTGATTTGAGGCCAGCCTGAGCAGAAAAGTCTGAAAACAGGCAATGCTGAGGGCTGGAGGTGTGGTTCAAGTGGTAGCGCTAGTGCACCATCCAGGCAGAGCAAGCAAACAAGTAAGGAGCCCTGAATTGAATTTGAAATCCCAGTACTGTCCCAAAGAAAAACCCACAAAACCCAGCCGGGAATGTGGCTCAGTGGTAGAGTGCTTCCTCAGCATGTATGAAACTCTGAGTTCAATTCCTCAGTGCCACATAAACAGAAAAGGCTGGAAGTAGCAGTGTGGCTCAATTGGTAGAGCACTAGCCATAACAAAAGAAGTTTAAAGACAGTGCCGAGGCTCTGAGTTCAAGCCCCAGGACTGGCCAAAAAAAACAACAACTGGAATGGTTGGAAACAAAACAGTTCAGAGAGTAGAATACTTGCCTAACAAGTGCTTCTGAACTAGGGTTCCATCCCAATCCTCCAGCAGTCCTAAGTTCAATACCCAGTAGAAAGGATAGGGAGTCCATCCATACCCTGGGCTGTTTGGGGAATGGTCAATTTTAGAAAACAGTTTGAGGGCTAGGAATATGGCTTAGCAGTAGAGTGATTACCTAGCATGCATAAAGCCCTGGGCCAGAAGTGGCACTGGCTCAAGTGGTAGGGTGCTAGCCTTGAGCATAAGTAGCTCAGGGAGGGCTGGGGGGAAGGTGGCTCAGTGGTAGAGCGCTTGCCTTGCATGCATGAGGCCCTGGGTTCGATTCCTCAGCACCACATAAGCAGAAAGAAAAAAACTGAAAGTGGCTCTGTGGCTCAAGTGGTAAAGCACTAGCCTTGAGCTGAAGAGCTGAGGGACCAGCGCCCAGGCCCAGAGTTCAGGCCCCACGACCGGACCCCCCCCCAAAAAAAAAAAAGCAGCTCAGGGAGAGTGCCCAGGACCTGAGTTCAAGCCCTAGGACTGGCAAACACACACACACACACACACCTAAAATCAAGACCCAGTTGTCATCACATGACTCAAATTTAGACTGCAGTTTTGGTCATCCTTATGCCTATGTAATGTTTTATATTTCCTCCAACCATTTTTTTTTTTTTTTTTTTTTTTTTGTCGGTCATGGGGCTTGAACTCTGGGCCTGGGCGCTGTCCCTCAGCTCTTCAGCTCAAGGCGAGTGCTCTACCACTTGAGCTACAGCGCCACTTCCGGTTTTCTGGTGGTTTATTGGAGATAGGAGTCTCATGGTCTTTCCTGCCCGGGCTGGCTTTGAACCGCGATTCTCAGATTTCAGCCTCCTGAGTAACTAGGATTACAGGTGTGAGCCACCGGCGCCTAGCTTCCAACTCTTTTTAACAAACATCCCATTGGAGGAAATAAAGAGCTAACCCAGCCGAGCAGATAAGGAAACAGGTTTGAGGGGGCCAAGTGATTTGTTAAGGTCACATGGTCGCACAATTGTCTGAGCCCTTCAAGCTACATTCAGATCTCTGAACAGAATCTTCCCTCTAGCATGTGACACCCTTGACCTAGCCTGGTAGCAACACACCCCAAGACTGTGGCATAAGCAGTAAGCAGCTTCCCAAGAAGGCCATTTTGGCTTTGGGTCATGAGAAGACATCCTAGGGGTCCACCAAGTCTTTTCAGGGAAGAGAAAAAGAATAAGAGGGTGGAGGTCAGAGGCCAAGAGGTCATGTTACCAGCTAGGTATGGAGGAACTTGTCTTCACAGTGGCATTTTAACAATCTAGCCCTGTGGCAGGCTGTCTCCGGAGTAAGTGGTGGGAAAAATGAGATCAGGGAACAGCTAGCTGGACCTAACTTCAGACCAGACTAGCTTGTCCTTCACTGCACCTGACAGCTCCTCAGAACTGACACTGTGATATATGGGGTTAGCCTTGAGGAAGGGAGCGGTGACCAATGTCCTGTAGGTCTTTTTTCCACTGAAGGAGGTTAGCATCAAGCAAGTCCAAGTCCATCCCTGCCTCACAATCTCATCAGCTTTCACATGTGAGATGTGGGCTCCCTCTGCTGGTAGCTTCAGGAAAAGCTCAAGAGGACAATGGTGCTGGGCACCGGTAGCTCACACCTGTAATTCTAGCTGCTCAGGAGGCTGAGATCTAAGGATCACAAAGCCAGCCTGGGCAGGAAAGTCTGTGAGACTCTTTAATTTTTTTTTTTGGTTGGTCGTGGGGCTTGAACTCTGGGCTTGGGCGCTGTCCCTGTGCTCTTCAGCTCAAGGCAAGCACTCTACCGCTTGAGCCACGGCACCACTTCCAATTTTCTAGTGGTTTATTGGAAATAAGAGTCTCACGGACTTTCCTGCCAGGGCTGGCTTTGAACCGTAATCCTCAGATCTCAGCCTCCTGAGTAGCTAGGATTACAGGCGTGAGCCACCGGTGCCTGGCTTCCATGAGACTCTTATCTCCAATAAACCACTAGAAAACTGGAGGTGGCGCTGTGGCTCAAGTGGTAGAGAGCTCGCCTTGAGCTGAAGAGCTGAGGGACAGCACCCAAGCCCAGAGTTCAAGCCCCACAACTGACAAAACAAAAGAGAGGTGGGGGACTATGGTTGGGGTTCACTCTTTGTGAGCACCCACTCATCACTAGGACTGCCCAGCACTGAGAATATAGATGCACCCAGCTCTGTAAATGACCCATAGCTCCTGAAGGTAGACAAGCTACCCTTCTTGTATCTCTAGAGTATCTAGAGCCTGTGGACAGAAATTCCAAGTAAGAATCCAGTTGCCTCCATTTACTAATCTCTGTTCTGTGAGAGAGGATTCACTTTCTGAGGAGTGTCTGCTGAGATATGGTTTCTAGTGCTCTTTCCTGGTCTTGCCAGAAGACTGGCCTCTGCCCCCTGCAGACCATTATTTTGGTTAGGAGATTCCTTATGGTGCTAGCCCAACCTAGGGTCTGGGTAGGAACAATGGAGATGATTTTCCCCCAGGTGGTCACAGCAGAAGGAATTCTGATTCTTCCAGGCCAGAGAACCAACTAGTTTCTTTGCCTATGTGGCTCAGGGCAGTAGTCTTTGTTTTTTTGGTCTGGGGGCTTTCTTTTGGGCGGGGGCAATGCTGGGGCTTGAACTCAGGGCCTAGGTGCTCTCCCATAGCTTTTTCAGGTCAAGGTTGGCACCATAGTTACACTTCTGGTTTTGGCTAGACTTTTCTGTCTGGGCTGGCTTTGAACCATGATCCTCAGATCTTAGCCTCCTGAATAGTTAGGATTACAGGTGTGAGCCACCAGTGCCCAGCATGTATACCATCTTAACATCATGCTCGGGCCATGAGCTGGGCTTGCAGCTGAATCTGTTGGGAGTAGTCCCTAGTTCCCAGAAAGTGTCATTTAGAGACAGAGATTTTGTTGGGTGACTGAGGTCCTTTATGCACAGGATAGAGGTCACTGTCAACTTAAGACAGAACCACGATTTTGGGGTACTGACTATTTGAGGTCTGGCCATCACCCTCAACTTCTGGACTATTCCATCCAGGCTAACGACTGGAGATTTTCCATCTAGGAAATGTTGATCCCCTTTGTGCCATCCTTGACTTTGGGGGCTGACATCTTTACTGTTCAATTATGGAGAATACAGACCTCCCCGGCCCCATGCACGGTCACTCTGAGACAATGTCAGTTGCAGAAGTAGCCTCCAGAGCCTCAAGCATTGTCAAATGCTGTTTATTGGTCTGTTACACTGAAGAGTATAGTTTCTGAGCCAAATACACACACACACTCTGCTCCTCACAAAACCACTTAGTCACTAAGGCAGGCACACACTGGCCATTCGTGCTTGGTGGAGGCCAAGGACTCATGGACAACAGGGGCAGGCAGTGGGGTGGGCTGGCCCTGCACAGGCTGTGAAGTGCCCAGGGGCAGGGGTGGGCAGGGGATGCTGGGTACAGAGGGCTGCTGGCTCTTTCTCATGGTTCTCAGATAGAGGAAGTCTGCAGACTTTGGTGACTGCCAAGCAGGAGCCAGCCAGTGTGGCCTCTAGGCCCCAGAGCCAGGCCTAGCTTGCATGTGTTTGGGTGGTAGGGGATATGGAGCTGACAGAGCAAGCAACATGCCAAGGCCTCAGGTTAAGGGTAGGGCCCTTTCTGACACACCCACAAAATACAGTTCCTCCAAAGGAGTTTCTGGGTCCCTGGGTCTTTTGGCATCCTGAGATGCATGTGGAAGGCAGAATTGGCTTTGCTTCTCCCCAGGGACAAATGAGGAACCCAAGTACCCCTGAATCCCTCAGCCCCAAGAACTCAGCACATGCCTGGGGCAAAGCAATGGAGTGCATCCCTACAGAATCTCTCTGGGCTACCTTGGAGAGCAAGTGTTCCTACTCCATTTCCAGACCATCCAACTGGCAAGTATGGGATTTATGCACAGTCTTAGGGGTGTACTTAGGTGCATAAAGCGAGGACAGGGTGGCAAGGGTTATACTGTACAGACACATGTGGGTGCACTGTACAGTTCTGGGGAGTGGAGGGGGTCGCCTCAGGTCGCCAGAGGCAGTGGCAGTGCTGCTGAGGTGGGTTGCTCTCCCTGGGCTCACATCTGACTGCCCGGAGTCTCAGGGGAGGGCCTAGGTCACATGCCTGAAAGGACAGCTGTTGTAACTGTCCCATTGGGACTGCAAAGGGACTCTCAGGAGAGATATAGCACAGATCCCCTTGCCCCCCACATCTTTCTGTAGGTGGTGCTCATGCCGCTAGAGCCTCCCCAGCCTGCCACCTCTGCTAGAGATAGGTATTAGGGAACAGTCCAGGCTGAGGCTACAGGTGGCAGTGGGGCTATTCCCAGTTGTTTTCAGAGAACAGAATAGTTGTCCCCCAAGGCAGCTGCTCCCTGAGGCCAACTCCTCCTGTCCCAGCCCTGGTCTGAAGGCATCCTGGCCCAACTTGCCCTATGGGGCTAGCACTGCCCACAGTCGGATCCCAGGCTCACATCACTTTGTTAGGAACACAGCTAGGCTGGCAGGGGTGGCTGGGGGAGTTGGGACAGTCCAAGCTGTGTTTGCCTGTGCCTTTGCCTGCTGGCACTCAGGGGCCCGGTGTTTAGGCTGTCCACGCTGCTGCCCCAGCTACAGCCCTCACTTGTTCTCTATGAGCATCTGCACCTTGTGGACGAGGTCTCGGGCAATCCGCAGGATCTCCTGGGCATCATGACGCTCAGCCCGCTCTGAGAGAAACATAGGTAACTGTAGCCAGGTACAGACAGGGCAATAGGCTGGGAGGGGCCCAGGGGCTGACTACCCTGCCTATGGGGAAGGGACCCTGGTATTCCTGAAAACCCTCCAATTCTTCCCAGGCCCTGATGGGGACAGTTGGCTGGCTGGTCCAGCTCATACCATTGAAGAACTTGATGATGTCAGTGAAGTCCATGTTGTTGTCTCGGATAATCTCTCGGTAGGCCTCCACCAGAGCCAGGGCGATAAACAGGACAAAGTGCTCTGACGAGATGTGCCTGGCTGCCCAGATCACCTCCCACACGGCAAACACGTCCTCATACAGCAGCTCTGCAGACAGGACGGGGCTGGCGCTCACCAGGCCAGGCTCACCAGCACAGGCCTGGTGATAAGGCTGCCCTGGCTCCCTTGGCCACCCACATATAGCACTTCTTCCTTGGGGAAATCAACTTTTAATGCTTAGGGGAGACACATAGTTTGAAAAAGGCTCAAAGATCATCACCTATTGGGTGATGGTTGCAGCCCTGGGTGTTCCATGTGCTTTTCAACCTAAGGGAGGCCGAGGGTGAGCCAGCACAGGGCATTCGCAGTGCTTCAAAGCTCTCCATGTGGTACCAAGGTACAGTTAGGGGATTACTGACTGGGAGGAAGAGGGATCTCCCACATCTGTGGCCCTAGTCTGCTGATCCCACCACCTACTTCTTACCTCTTTTAAAATCCAGCAGGAACCAGCGGTAACAGAAGTAGAAGTGGGTGTAGTCTCCGTTCTGATGCATCAGCTCAAATAACTCTGAGTCCAGGATCTCACAGGGGAAAAGGAAAGAGACTGATCCAAGGCTGCCTCTCTGCCACCCTCAGCTGCCACGCACAGGGATGCTGTACGGTGCCTACCAGCTAAGGTCTCCTTGGGTGGAGGCTTGCTGCCGCCTCCCTCCTGTCTCTCTGGGCAGTATTCCTTTGGAGTTCTATTTCTTTGTGAGTGTTAGATTTCACCACCAACTTCGAATACACAGCAAAATCACACATGCACACTTATATCTTCTGTTTGTAACATGGACAACCATGTTTTCTGTTGTTGTTTTAATGAGAGAAATTAAGCTGATGTGTGAAGACCCCCCTCTAGCACGCTCGGTGACCTCTCTGAATGGACTGACTAGTCTAGCACCACCATTATGAGCCCCCAGGTGGTTTCAGACCTCACCTGGATGAGGGACCGCATGTTGGCAAAGTGGGTGTCCATGGCACCCCCGTTGGGGAAGTTCTGGCTCATCCTCTTCATGAGGTGGCTGAAGCAGCTGTAGGCTAGCTGATCTGCAGCGAGACAAGAGTGAGACCGGCAGGGCTCCTGTTTCCACCCTTCCCAACCTAGCCATCTTTCCTCTCCAGTTTGTTACCCAAACTGTGTCCCTCACCATTGTCGAGGATGACCAGGAGAGGTGCCAGCAGATCGCACATGCCCTGCACGTAGCCCACGTCCAGATGCTCCCACACGTAGCTGAAACACCAGGGATAGTCTCTACGTCATCGTGGCTGCGCTCTGGCCTTCCCTTGCCACAGAGGTATCTGGGCACATGACCTCTACAATAGCCTGCTACCTCCAAATCAGCCTTTCAGCAGTTGTAAAGCACTTCCTGTGAGCCTCACTTCAGGAGACAGTGGGAGACTATATATGGCCCCTGCTCCCCAAGGCATTTGGGGACTCAGGGAAAGAAATGGCTACCACAGCTTGGTGTGTAGAACAGGGGAACAAAAACAAGAGAGTCTTCCTGTAGAAGAGTAGGTGCTGGTGGCTCATGCCTATAACCCTAGCTACTCAGGAGGCTGAGATCTGAGGATGGTGGTTCAAAGCCAACCTGGGCAGAAAAGTCCCTGTAAGACTCTTATCTCCAATTAACCATTCAAAAACTGGAAGTAGGCTGTGGCTCAAGTAGTAGAATGCTAGTTTTGAGCATAAAGAGGCCAGGGGCATCACCTAGGCCCTGAGTTCAAGACCCACAACTGACCAAAAAAAAAAAAAAAAGAATGGCTGAAGTGGGGATCTGGGCGGTCTGAGGGAATGTAGGGTTAGGTGGGTGCTCTATAGGGAAGTTGTTCTTGAGAGAGGGCAGCAGGTGAATTGGGTGTGAGGGAGAGGAATAAGACATCTGCCAGACCTAATCTCTCACAGAGAAACTGGTAGCAGCCTGAGCATGGGCCTCCCTGCCTCCCTCCCCGAGCCTGCCCCACAATGGCACCTGCACATGATGTCTCTGAGCCTCTCCAGGTTGGAGGGAGTGAAGTACCAGTAGTTACGATCACATCTCTGTACGTCCTTGTCTATGCGGTGCAGATTTAAGGCCACGGTGTCCAGTAATTCTATCTGGAAGAGTGTATGGTGTTCAGGGGAGAGGCTGGACAGCCTCTCCCAGGTTGGGGCAGGAGAAAGAAGCCTAATAGGGAAGCCAGAACTCTTAGAAGAGGGTCCTCTGAGGATGCTAAGAGATGGGCTTAGGGCTCCATGTCAGGACAGGCTGAGCACCCCACCACCCTGGCAGCTGCTCCCCAGGTGTTGGGATGTCCAGAGTACCTCTGGAGACACTGGGAACAGTACCAAGGGCCACAGGGAGGGGTCACGTACAGTGTAGGACGCGGCACACACAGCCTCCAGCTCTTCCCCTGCCTCCAGCTGACTGGCCCTGGGAGCCTTCTCCCGGCTGGGATCTTCCTCTGAGAAAGAGTGGCCTGCAGGGGCTGGCCTGTTAGAGCCTTCTCCACCTCCATCCTCTTCAAAGCCCATGCTCTGGCCTTCATCCAGACTAGATTGGATGCCGGAGGCCACCGAGTAATTTCGGGAGGAAGGCAGCCCTGAGTCTGGAGAGTCAAACTCTACAGACTGCTGCTGTTCCACCGCTGCTGTGCCTGGAGTCCCAGCTCCTGCTTCCTGCTCAGGCTTTGGTCTAGAATCTTCAGGGCCCTGGGGACCTGGGGGCTCCAGATCATCCACAGAGATGAATACCTAGTGAGAGTGAATCCACACATGTTGGCTCCTCACAGCACTCCAGGACTTTCCTTTCTATAGCCCCAGCCCTCTCCCTGCATCAGAATGGAGCCCAGATAGAGAATTCTTTTCCCACACTCCTTTCTTTCCCCTTTTCCCCACTTTCTCCCCAATTCTCAGCTTCACATTCTTGCTTAGCTTTTTCACTCAAGGCTGGCACTCTACCACTTGGGCCACACCTCCACTTCTGGCTTTTATTGGCTAATTGGAGATAAGTCTCTTTGATTTGCTGGCTTCAAATATCCATCTTCAGATCTCATCTTCCTGAGTAGCTAGGTTACAAGTCACTGGAACATAGCTGAATTTTGTGTTTGAGTTAGAATTTTGCTAACGGCCTTGGCTGGCTTGGAACCCTTGATCATCCTGCTTCTGCCTTCTGTGTGTTGGGATTACAGGCATGTACCTCCATACCTAGTCCACATTTCTTTTTTTTTTTTTTTTTTTTTTTGGTTGGTCGTGGGGCTTGAACTCCGGGCCTGGGTGCTGTCCCTCAGCTCTTCAGCTCAAGGCGAGCACTCTACCACTTGAGCTATGGTGCCACTTCCGGTTTTCTGGTGGTTTATTGGAGATAGGAGTCTCATGGTCTCTCTTGCCCGGGCTGGCTTTGAACCGCGATCCTCAGATCTCAGCCTCCTGAGTAGCTAGGATTACAGGCGTGAGCCACCAGCGCCCGGCCCACATTTCTTTTAAGTCTTGCTTCAACATATGCTTTCTGTTATTGTTATTATTAGAAAGGGTTTAGTAAAGCAACAAGAGACAATTTTGAACAAAAAACATAAATTGATAAAGGTATTCTAAAAAAGAAACATCACCGGGTGCTGGTGGCTCACTCATGCAATCCTACTAGCTACTCAGGAAGCTAAGATCTGAGGATTGAGGTTCAAAGCTAGCCTGGGCAGAAAAGTCCATGTGACTCTTATCTCCCATTAACCACCAGAAAACTGGTAGTGGTGCTGTGGCTCAAATGGTAGAGTGCTCACCTTGAGCTGAAGAGCTGAGGGACAGCACCCAGGCCCAGAGTTCAAGCCCCATGACCAACAGAGAGAGAGAGAGAGAAAGAGAGACAGAGAGAGAGAGAGAGACAGAGAGAGAGAGAAACTTATTGATGTTAATTGGGTGTAGAGACTGTGGTGTAGATCTTGCCGTCTAAACACAGGAGGAAGGATGCCAGGAAGAAAGGAAGAACTCCCACCCATGCTCTGAACTAGCTTTGCCTGGCCACTTCCACAAGGCTACAGATGTGAGGGAGGGAGGATCTGTCAGTGGATACCAGAGGGGCACAGAGTGCACTGGGTACCCTTGGTGCAGCCTCTGTGATGAGAAGCATGAGAGCAGATGGGGAAACAGAGGCCGGAAATGGGAAGTTATTGGTAGACACATCGCTCATCCTTCCCAGTCTGGGGAAATCATTATCGTGTTAGACAAGAAATAGGCAGCAACCCATTGTTTTGGTGGAAGAAAATTAGATACAGACACCTTAAGCCTTCTGCTGTGGGTCCCACTGTCAGTGAGTGCATAAAAGACTTCTGGCCCACGCCCCCCACCCCAGGCTCCCCTATCCCCTAGCCACCACCGCCCCCCATCCCCCCACCCCTGTCTGGCTCACATCATTGCTGATGGTCGAATCTCGGTGGATGAGGCGCTGCACGTGGCTGTCAATGCTGCTGCCCGAGGAGAACTTGGTGAGCATGGCTGGGTGAGCCTCCCGCTCCCGTTGCCTCACCACCACCTCACAAGCCTTCCACTCCGCCAGCACCTGCTGGTACCTTGCCGCCACGGCTGTGTCCACCTGTGCTTGGACCACATCATGATCATGGCAGAGGGCACCCCAAGGCCTCCTCTTCAGGGCTGGCAGACACTGGATCTCTGGCCCAGAATCTCAAGGCTAGAGCAAAGCTGCTGGTGAGGGCTGTGGGGCTGCGCTGTCTTCCTCTGCCATGTTTCCCATCTCCCTTACCCCATAGGTGTAAGTTTCTGTTACCTGCTCCATCTCCTTCTTGCTCATGCCAAACTTGTAGTGGCTGAGCAGGAAGGGCCAGACATCCTTTCGGATCTCGTGTTCCACACCTCCGTAGTAAACCTGCCGCAGCAACTCCAGCTCCTTGTAGTTCTGAGGGATCCAGTGGGTAAAGATTGTGTGGCTCCCATGCTCAAGCCCCAGCCCAGGTGCCCAAGCCCCGGCTCAAGGAGGGCTCAGGCTGGGGCAGGGACTCCTCTGCTGGAGCCTGGGCAAACTCTGCTTGGGGGAGCCAAGTCCTCTCGTGCCCCCTTCAGCTAGATGAGATCCAGCCCTACCTCCTTCCTCACAGGGCAGGAAATGAAGCCCAGAGGGAGCCAAAGAGCTGCCTGAGGTCACTGGAGCAAGGTAAGAAGCAGAACAGGTTCCCAGCCCAGACCCTTCCCATGGAGACCCACAGACCCAGCAGTATGAGATTCTATGGGGACTCAGGCCACTTCTAGGAAGTCAGCCCACCCCCTGCCATGTTCTACCTGTAATCCTCATTCCTTCCAGGAAGCTGCCCCCAGAGCAAGCAGCTGTGCACAATGGGGCCCACTCCAGCCCTTCACCCATAACCCCAGAGTTTGTACCTTTTTGTCCTTCTGGTACTTGCTCCACACATCCTTGGTGAGGCCTCCTGAGGCCCCAGGAGGCCGGTCAGGTGGGATGATGTTGTGATGCACCAGTGCTGACAGGTGGGTCCGCACCGTGGACAGGTGGCGGCAGTAGGCCAGCCCTGTGGTAGACAACCAGGACACCCTGATGGCTGGTGCCTCCTTCCCACTCCCAGCCTCTCCCCTCCTCATCCCCACCTCACCACACACTCACAGCCATAGAAGGCCCGGGACACGATCTGCCTCTTCATGCTCTCGCACAGTAGCCTCAGGGGCAACCTATGGAAACAACGGAGTGCGACCTAGTGATGGGCGATGATGAGCAGCAGCGTATTCTGGCTTGAGAGGCAGGCAGGTGGATGGAATAGCAGACCAGTGGGCTCCTCCTCCCTGCCTCCGCCCTCCTTATGACTGCTGCCACTCCCAATATCAATGCTGGGCAACTAACTTGGCTTTAGTAAATCTTGGAGAAAGCTACCTGAGGGTCCCCAGGAGTAACAGGTAAAACACAAAGTGACAGGTGAAGGACAGCACCCAGCCAGTGGCCCCCACAAAGGTTGTCCACACACTGCTCTTGCACATGGCAGGTGTTGAGGGATGTGTTGAGTGCTCTCAGATATGGCGCCCAACAGCAGGTTCTGTGTCCACTGGGAAGGGGGGAGCACTTACAATGTTCAGGCACAGCTCTAGGCATGTTTTTGTGTTTGTTTTTTGTTTTCTGAGCCAGTTCTGAGGTATGAACTCAGGGCCTGTGTGCTGTCCCTCAGCTTTTTGTTGTTGTTGTTGTTGTTAAAGGCTAGTGCTCTATCCATTGAGCCACAGAACCACTTCTGGCTTTTTCTGAGTAGTTTATTAGAGATAAGAGTCTCACAGACTTTCCTGCCTGAGCTCACTTTGAACTGTGATCCTCAGATCTTGCCTTCCTAAGTAGCTAGGATTACAGGCATGAGCCACCAGTGCCCAACTTCTGACTTTTTTTTTTGTCGGTCATGGGACTTGAACTCTGGGTCTAGGCACTGTCCCTCAGCTCTTCAGCTCAAGGCTAGCACTCTACCACTTGAGCCACAGTGCCACTTCTGGTTTTCTGAATGGTTTATTGGAGATAAGAGTCTCACAGATTTTTCTGCCCAGGCTGGTTTTGAACTGCAATCCTCAGATCTCAGCTTCCTGAGTAGCTAGGATTACAGGCATGAGATACCAGTGCCCAGCTTCATGTGGTCTTTTTTTTTTTTTTTGGGGGTCCAGTTGTGGGGCCTGAACTCTGGGCCTGGGCGATGTCCCTCAGCTCTTCAGCTCAAGGCTAGCACTCTACCACTTGAGCCACAGCGCCACTTCCGGCTTTTTTCTTTTTGCTTATGTGGTGCTGAGGAATTGAACCCAGGGCCTCATGCATGCAAGGCAAGTGCTCTACCCCTGAGCCACCTTCCCAGCCCCTTCATGTGGTCTTTACAAGTGTGTGAGACAGTAAGTGATAGCACCCCCACTTCACAGGGGAGGAAACAGTTGAGAAACTCAGAAGCTTGCCAAAGTCACATAAGTAAAATTTGAATCCAGGTCTGTCCAATTCTAGAGGCCAGCCTGCCATGCAAGTGACAGAGACTGTAAAGACAGAAGGACACCTGGATAGACTCATTAAGGGGAGGCTGGTATCCCAGGCTCTTCCTACTCACCGGTCGGGGACACAGCTGCAGTGGCTGGGGGTTGCATATGGGGAGCTGCTGGAGGAACAGGAGAGGCAGGAGGAGCCTTGGCCACACAAGGGCTCCAAGTGCCAGGCTGTCAGGCCAGGCCCAAAACCCTGCATCTCAATCATGTCGCCAGCATCTGAGGGCAGGAAAAGGCTATGGTCAGTGCTTGTCAAGCCTCCTCGCTCAGGCAATCCTGTAGCATGCCCACTTCTGTTCCCAGAGCTGCAGCATGAAGTCATCATCAGTTGAAAACCACAGGGGTGTGGACCTGCCTAGTTCAAAGCCCAGAGATTAAAAATGGTAGAGAAGGTACCTGGCACTTCCCAGGCTCTCACAAGTCTGAAAAAGGCCAGTAAGAAGTCTTAGTACAAAACAGAGTACTTAGACTGAGTTGTGTCTACTTACCTTCTAGAAAAGTATTTGTTAGTAATAGAGATCTCACTATCAGCAAACACTTTTCTAGAAGGGAGGGAGGGAAAGAGAAGGAACAGCAAAGGCCTAAGCTCCCAGGCAGCCTGGCCCTTAAGGGCTGAGTTTGGTTTGCTCAGGCAAACTCTAAGATGCTCAGAAAGGTGCTTGAAACCCATCAAACTCTAACTCCTCTCTCTAAGGGAGTCTCCACTGCTCAAAGCTCTCAGAGGACCCTAGTGCCACAAGTCCCACTTTCCTTGCTTTTCCAAGGGTTCTAGATCTAGTGGACAATGGCTGTGTCCAGACATCCTGCAGCCTAGTCTGACTATACTTGGCATAGCAGCTCCCAAGTGAGCTGGAAGGGAGGGCAAAATTCCCAGGTCTACCAGGGACAATATAAGGGCAGAGGTGGTGACTAGGCTCACAGGCTCACCGCTTAACACCAGTCACAGATAAATGTGCCTAGGTGTAGCCTCAGAAGATGGCTCCTTAGACATATCTACACTGCTGCGGAAGAACCTTTTCAGTCAGCTCTGTTGGGTCTGCATGGGACCTGAATCAAGACCCTGGGGACTTTCCAGGGCCTGAGGAGGGCAGGGCGCTGCTCAGGAATCACACTGGCAACTCCAGGGGCCATGGAGATGAAGCTCACTGAGGGAAGGAAGTGAAAAGACTAGGAGGGGAAGACTGTAGATGTGAGGGAGAAGAGAGCAGAGAAGAGGACAGAATGAGGAGAGCACCGTGTGGGTTGAGACTTTTTAGCAGTGATTCTAATGTGTGATTCTAATGTGAATTGGACTCAGCCTAGGCTCTGGTCTGTCATGATCTGAGGCAGGCCTCAACCTGGTTTTTCTGAGAGCCTGAGTCCAGTTCTGGGTGTGCTTTGGTGGAGAAGACTGAGCTGAGCATATTCCCCTCCAGCCCCCTCAAGAGCTGCCTATTTCTACCACCATGGCTGGGATTGTGTGTGTGAGTGTGTGTGTATACACATACATATGTATATGTATATTTATATGTATATATATGTGTGTGTATGTGTATATGTAAATGTATATATCTGGCCCTTCAGCTCCACCAGGAGGCAAATTAAGGGAACATACACGGGGCAGAGGGGCTGCGGCTCTGGGAGTGAGGGGTTGCAAGCTATGAAGAGAGGGAGGGGACAAGTGCAGGAGGGGTGGGACAGGAACCCAGCTCATGCCTCTGCAGCAGGCAGAAGAGAGGCCAGTTCTGGGAGGACCTGGGATAGGAACTGGCCCAACTGGGCAGGCAGCAGGCAGCAGGCGAACAGGCAGGGAGGACATTAGGTGCAGAGGGCAGAGGGTGGGCACAGAGGGAAACAAGCTCATGCCCAGAAAGCAGGGCCCAACCAAGGCAAATCTCCTGGGTCAATGCTTTTCACCTTAATTCTCCAGGAAGGAGCTGAACCAGCCAGCCTTGAACACTGTCTGAATTAACCCAGTACAGATGGCTGGAGCGCTGGCATGACTGGGTGAGGGGTAGCGGGCTGGACAGGGAGGGTCTGCTGGGTCAGCTTTGACTCTGACTCTCTCCTCTGAGCATGAGGAAAGTGTAAAGCAAACAATCTAGGTGGGTGAACCCCACAGCCCCTAAGACTCCGAGTGAAAGGTGCCTGGCCTGGAGCAGAATTAGAGTGAACAGCATCTCTGCTCTGTGGAGGAGGCAGCGGGAAAAGGGGGGTGAGAGGGGGAAGGAGAGGAGATTTGGACACCCCGCCACTTGAATCACATGCACAAGTCAAGCATGTTGCAGGCCTGAAAAGCAACAGCCAGCAGAATGGACTCATCAGTGTTGTCATTATGGACTGGAGTGGAGGTGGGGGCTTATATTCCTAGCCCCCCTCCCCAGCCACCTAGGGATTCTGTTCTTATCTCCCTCCCCCTTCTCCAAGTATTGAGGCCCCAAGCATACTGGCTTCATCTGGCACCTGAGTTCTGCAAGAGGATGCCCAGACCAATCCTAAGGCCTCTGAACTTAAGGTTTGGCAGTCCTGCTCATCTTGAAGGACTAGTCAAGAGGACTTTCTATTGCCAAGTCTGCTAAGACAAGGGCTCTGCTGGAACCCTTCAGCCTCCAGCCTGCTTGCCAATTTGTGGGTCAAGAAGGGGCTCCTTGTTTCCCCTTAGACCTTAATCTTCCTACCCTGCTCGCTTAGCCTACAAATAAGCAGCAATCCTTAGTCCAAGTCAGATGGCAGGATGTGTGCGGGCAGTAAAAATGAGAAGTAGGGTGTCTGTAGCTAGGCCTGGCCTATGGACTTATGTTGGAAGGGCTGGGAGGGAGGGTGGGCTTAAGGGCAGGCATGTGGCAGGAAGAAGAGCAGCTAGCAGGGTTGGCTGAGGGGTGCGGGTGTGTTCTAAGTCATGGGTCTGACTGGCAGGGATAGAGAGGCTCATCACTTGTGGTCAAGCAGTTGGGCTAAGGAATAGTACTCCTTAGCAGAATTTTGCAGACGTATAAGAGGAGTATTACAGATTCTGAGGCTCCCTCTACAGGGACAGGGGAAATGGGAGACACAATTAATTCCGTCATGGAAGTAGATGGGGATGGTGAAGTTCCCTAACTTCCAAGAGAGCAGGCTTCAGCTGACCAGCCTTTCCTCATGTGTCCCTTCCTTGTCCTCAAAGGATTCTAGGCTGCTGGATCTCCATAGAGTAGGACTGCCTTTCCACCCACCTACACCTGTGCAAAAATAAATAAACAGGTGGTGGATAGAGAAATACTGCTAGTTGTGGACACTGCTGTGCTATTTCCAATGAAGGGGACCTCTATAGTCAGAGATTCTGAGGTCCATGAGATGGGAACACACTGATGTGGTATCCTTGGCACAGAACCGGGTGCCAGAGAGAATGTTGAGCTTCCAAAAAACAAAAAGTATCACGTAGCCCATACTGTGTGCCAGGGGCATATCTGTGAAAAGAAATTCAGCTGACATGCCCTAAGCTGTGTCCCTTTTTGGACAGCCCACAGAGATATTTCTAGGTTTCATGCTAGAGCACCAGGCCTTGCTTTCTAAAGCCCTTAGGTATGCTGGAAAAACTAAGTCCTGAGGTGGCCTCTTGCTTGAACTCTCCAACCTCTACCCTTGCTCTAGAAGAGCCTAGTACCTCTGGCCTGTTTCTGTGAAGTCAGAAGTCAGAAGCACAGGAGGGTGGCTGGGACTGGCCTTCCCAAATCAGCAGAGAGAAAGAAAGAGACTACTGCCTGGCATTTCCAGCATGAAGGCCAGAAGAACAAAAGGCTGAGGCCCATGAGGGGCAATCAGATAATCACTGGCTCCCCTCCGTGGCTCTTCTTCCCTTGAAGCATGAAGCTCCCTCCTTATAGCCAGTGTCACTTACTGTGAATGACCCCTTTTCTGGGCAGCACCTGTCCAGACTCCTTCTGCCCTCCCTGATCAGTATCCTGACAGAAGGAAAACACCCTAGGTGTGAGTCCCCTAATGCCAACACTGCTGTTTGAGCCCCTGTGGTGGGTGGCAGGTGGGCCCAGGGGGTGGGGTGGAGGATGAGGTGAATCAGGGAGTGGGGAGGGATAAAAACCTTTCATCGGATTGGGAGCTGTGAGGTTCCGCGAGCAGATCATTGAGAGCATCGCGTGTAGTTTATCCTCCTCTTCCTCATCATCGTCCACCGAGGCCGCGCGGCTGGCCGCTAGGTGGTGGTAGTTAATAGTGACTGCTCAAAGAAAATAGCGAGAGAGGCAGAGGCATGAGGACCCTGGTGAAGGGGGTCTGGGAACCTTCCGGTGATTACTAGATGAGTATGGAAGAAGGTGAGGGACTGGGAGAGCCCCAGAGCGCTACTCTTTGGAGGGATCCTCTCCAGGAAGAACAGAAGAGAGGCAACTGAGTCTGTGTGTGTGAAAGACAGGGACTATATGGGGCAGGTTAGCAGCTCAGGCGCTTACCATCCCTGGCCAAAGCTGGGCAGGATTACAAATTCTGATCATTCTCCAACTCCTGGCATGGTCAGGCTGCATTGAATCTGAAGACTTTGGGGATAAATCTCTCTTTTGAGGCTATAAATTCAACCTTCTCCTCTCTGGGTTTCCCCAGAGCCACCCTAAGGGAGCCTGAGTCACTCAGCTGAGTTTCTGCATCAAGCACTCAGGATTTCCCTCGAGATTGAAGCGGTCCTTAAAAATGAAGTGACCAGAAAGGGAAAGGTCAGTGATTGAAGAGGGGGAAGCAGAGACCAAAGAATCTAAACTGTGCGTCAGCCTGAGACTAAGGGTTGGGTTTGCAAACCCATTCTGGCTTAAGATGTCTCTTTGTCAGGTACATCTGGGAGGAACAAGGGATCCTCTAAACCTTGTGCCCTCCAAGACTGTTGGGAGGATTTGTCTGCAGCTTGGTCATCTGCCTGCCAAACCAGACACACTTGTTGACTATTTTCTGGCACCTGTTAGGAACTGTAGGGAGCAGGTGGTCTGGCTGGCAGTAAGTGTTCTGGGATGGCAAATTCCCTCACTTTTATCTTCAAGAAACGTTGAATCTAGTTCAAAGAAACCCCTGAGTAGCAGCAGCACTCTGACTAGAAAGGGAACTCTGGTGTTATTACAAACATATCAACAGACCTTCAGGTTGGGAGGTGTGTGTCCAGCGCAAGGCAGGATGCATGAGAACCCGGTGCCTTCAGGGATCCAGCCCTCCATATGTAAGATCCAAGTCTCACCCTCCAGATGCAACTCCTGCTCAGGCCAAACCTTGTCTCCTCAGGAGCTTGCATGAGGAAGGCTCAGTGAACAATTTGCACTATCCAAAAAGTGCAAATCCCCTGCCCAGGTTGCTTCCTGGGAGCCTGGCAGACATCTGGTGGCTAACGAGGGACTGAGGGTTTGCTACTCTCTATTTCTAGTCCCTCTACATTTTTCCCCCTGGGGCATGAAAAGATGTCTAAGAATCTTACACAGTGATGCCTGAGTCTACTGAACCAAGAGATTCTGGGTGAAGAGATAAGAAGGACCACTAAGCAGATGGGAGGCAGGCTTTCCAAAGGAGGACAGGTAAAAGGTCCGATGGGGAGGCAGAGCGATGAACTTCTTAATCTGGCCTGGCCAGGGGACCCCATCTGCCACCCTCTTGGATGATGTGGTGCTGCCCCACCTCCTGAACAGCTCTCTCATCCTCCATGGAGGAAGTTTGGGACACTCACTGTGCTCATGCCTGTGCCCAGGGTAGATGATCCGGAACACGTAGTCTGTGGTCCGCCCCATGCCCAAGTCTTCCATGTCCACGGATCGTATGCTGCTGCGTTTTCGTAGCTTGGGGAACACCTTACCCTGCAGAGTGAGGGGGTGGTCAGCCTGCCCAGAGCAAAGTCCCACCCAAAGCAGCTCCTAAGAACTCTCTGTGGGGAAAGGAAGGGAGGTACCTTCCTTCACCCAGCCCTGCACCCAGAACCCCCCTGCCCTGAGGTACCTTTCCCTGCTGGGTCCACAGCGGGGGCTCAAGCTGTCCTCGAGGCAGCAGCCCATTCTCCAGACAGGACAGAAAGGACAGCAGGTGTCCTCCCTGTGGGAAGTGCAGTGGCGGCCTCTGGATGCCATCCTGGCTCACCAGCACGAGCGTGCCACCACTCTCTGGGGGGGGTGGGGGGGGATGAACATGGTTGAGTGAGGCCACCTGAGACCTCCCTGTCCATCACCACAACTCCTCCGCTAGGTTGCACGGGCTGGTTAGGACAGCCAGGCTGGCCCAATGGCTTTTTTAACAGGGACAGCAGGAGGACCGGAGATGTGGCTCAGTGGTAGGACACATGTACAAGGCCCTGGATTAAAATCTCCAGCACCACAAAATGAACGAATTAATCAATTAATAAATTGACTAATTAATAGGGACAGTGGGAGAGACCTAAAGAGTCTTGATGCACAGTGCACAATGGGGAGAAGAATGTCTACCCTCCCACTCCTCTGCCAGGGACAAACAGACTTACTGTGCTGATGACAGTGGATGCAGACAATCTGACTGAAGGGTACCACCAGGGCATAGTCCCAGTAAACACTGAAAAGGAACCAGTCTGGTGTTACTGTGTCCTAAGACCCACCATCTGCCTACTTTGTCACCTAGTCCTAGCACCTCTTAAAACTTTCCTGAAGACAGGATGGTCTAGAGCTGAGTAATGACTTCAGCCAGCCTTGTCCCTCTGAGCCCCATGCTGTCCTCTGGCACAGAGCCTGTCTGTCTCAGCTGCTTAGAGCTTGGCTTGAGCATGACTCTCCACAGCCAGGCCAGCCTCAGTCTTAGAGGACTTGGGAATCCCTCCAGGCAGCTTCACGCTGTAATTCTTGGCATTGGGATAAGGAGTGAGGCTTGCCTCCCTGGAGCAGATTGAGTCTTTCCTTTGCCGTCCCTGTGACCAAGTCTCCCCTTATTTCCCTGAGGCCTGGGTGCCAAAGCCCCCACCTCTTTTCCAGCTCAGAGTCCCCCAAAGTCCCGTTCATGAGCTGGTTGGGGGTCCATTTCAGAGTTAAGTTCTCTGCAGACTGGTGCAGGGAGAGGTAACCAGGGACAGCCTCCATGTCTTCCTTCTACAGGGAAAAGGCAACAGAAAAAAGAGACGATGAGTGATGGGGAGACTCCCAGGATGGCCCAGGGAAAAAAGCAGAAGATGGAGGCCAGGCCAGGCCAGCTCTGGGGTCCTGAGCTAGAGGCTGGGCAGAAGCAAGTGTGAACAGGAAGCCACACAGCCTATCTGGGTATCTTCTCTTCCTGGTTGGCCTGGTGCCATTTTCTCTATCAGCCTCCTGGATGCCAGGTGTGTCCTGGACCAGCCAAATCTACACTGGACATTTGTTGGCTGCCATTTTTGCCCCTGGACAGCCCGGTTCTCAATTAGCTATAGCAGATGTCATCCCTGGCTCCTGCCAACTGCAGGCTGGGCGTGAGTCATAGGAGACAGCGAGGTGGAGGCAGGGCTGCCTTTCTTGTTCTCTGGTCAAGCTCCTTAGGTAAGAAACATCTTGTGGCTAGAGGCTTCTGGATGTGGACCTTCAGAGGGAGACTGAAGGGGAGGGGGGAGGCATTAAGCCTTCCTACCGGCTGAACCAGCACGTTGTTCTTGCCATAGAGCAGCCGCGTTCTTGAGTTCTGATGCAGGGATTCCACATACTCTCGGGCACAGGCAGCTAGCCTGTCCTCTGATGTGCTGCCACTAGAGTGCCGCTTCCGGATCTGCCAGGAAAGCCACAGCTCAGCCCCTGGCCTTGGGAAGTCAGGCTTAGGACCTGAAAACCCTCAGGCTTCCATGCCCACCCTCCCTAGTGAGCCCCAGTTTGTATTTGTGTGTGTGTGTGTGTGTGTGTGTGTGTGTGTGTGTGTGTGTGTGTGTGTGTGTGTGTGTGTGTGTGTGTGTGTGTGTGTGTGTGTGTGTGTGTGTGTGTGTGTGTGTGTGTGTGTGTGTGTGTGTTTGCTGGTCCTAGGGCTTGAGCTCAGGGCCTCGGTGCTGACCCTCAGCTTGCTTTGCTCAAGGTAGTACTTTACTACTTGAGCCACAGCTCTACTTGTGGCTCTTTTGACAATTTACTTTTTTAATTTTGTCTTTTGGTTTTTGGTACTAGGATTGATGGGGATTTGAGCCCAGGATATTTACTAGGCAAGCACTTTGCCACTGAACTACATCCAGCCCCTTTAGTAGTTTATTGGATATGAATCCATGGGCTTTCCTGCCTGCACCGGCTTCAAACCACAATCCTCAGGTCTCAGCCTCCTGAGTAACTAGGATTATAGGTGTGAGCCACAGTTTGCTCTTAGCTAGCCTCTGATTCCCAGCCAAGGACAAGCATGGGCTCCCAGAATTTAGGCAAGTGGTAGTGTGGGCAGAAGGCTCTTCTAGGGGGCCACTGCTTTGGGGCAAGTTTTCTCTCCTTGTAGGCCCCTAGGTATAGCCTGGAATGGGGAGGGAGACACCCACCCCCAGGGCTGGGCGCTTTGCAGGGGAATCCTGGCGATTGGGGGGACCTCGGATACGGTGTCTCTGGACCAGCTCATCAGCAGAGGGGTCAGTCCAATAATGATCAGCTGTCTTGAGCTTTGTGTATTCCAAGGCACAGGGTCCCACTGTGGAGACAGGGATGATCAACTTAGATGGGGCTCCCTTACCACCTGTTCCTCACCTCACTAACCCCGCTCAGGCTCACCTAAAAGAGAGGCCAGGATTGGGCCAAACACAGGATCTGCCAGTAATGCTTCTTTCTCGTAGTACTTGCTGCCAGGAGGACAGATGGACAGGGTCACTGCCAGGGTACGTGGACTGAGTCCAGGTTAGTCAATCAGGCTCACCCGGAAGAGATGTCACTCAAGGAGGAGTGAATCCACAGCATGGGGCTCTGTGGGGTTTCTGGTGAGGTCAGAGCTTTGGAATTGCTAAAAGGGGAGGTGCAGGCATGCCTAGCTGCCAGGGACTGTGAAGGGTAGAAGGGTGGGGCTGAGGCCTGTGCAGGAGGTAGGCTGGGAATGGGGGAGAGTTTGGATGGAGGATAGGGCAGTCACCTGCAGTTTTCCACCAGGTACTGCACAACCCTGTCCAGAACTTTCTCGATGAGTGCTGTGCGTACCCATATGTGTTTCAAGGCCTGAGGGCTGAGGACTGGGGCCTTCCCACTGGTTGAGGCCTGTTTCCGCAGAGCCTCAGGGCCACCTCCAGAGGATTTCCTGCAAAGAGGGGTAAGGGTTTCAGGAGCATAATGGTCCAGGGGTAAACCCCAAGTTGGTGGCACTAGATATGGGGACTGGTGAGCTGAGACAGTCCCTGGATGAAGGTAGAGAGGTGAAGGAGTGGGACTGGACACACTCAAGCTGGTCCCTCATGGAAGCAATACAAGACCTGGGCCCAGAAGCCAACCTTCACATAGGCTGTCCAGGAAGCAGCAAATGCCAAACGGAAGGAAAGATGCTGAGGGTGAGAAGGGGCTAGTCCACAGCTCACCTGCCCTCTACTTGTTGCTGCAGCTCCTGTACCTTGTGACAAATCTCCCCAGCCACAGGGCATGTCTTCCCCACCTTGGTAAACAGAGCTGCCATCTTGTCGCTGCGCAGGAAGCCAGCAGTTCGACGTCTCAGCTGATGCAGGAGGCAAGCCTCCACTGCACCTGGGCCACAAGAGAAAATAGCACCTGAGCCTAAGTAAGTGGGGGACATCCCTCTTTTCCATGACTGTACAGAGGTAGGAAAGGGCAAGGCCAAGGGCAGGCCATGACCTATGCTACAATTAGTGGAAGGGGAAGGCTGGGGAAGCATCCTCTGACCTCCTTCGAAACCTTACCTTCTTGTTCCTTTGTCCCCACTTAGAGTGGACCTACAAGAGCTGTGGCTGTTATGTGCCATTGTAGTTCCTCTTTCATATCTGGTAAATAGCATCACCCCAGGTGGGCTGTGAGGACCAAAGCTACCCACTGGGGTGGTACGAGTGGTTCTAACTGACCATAAGGACAAGCAGGGGCAGTACCTACAGGGTGGGGATACAGACAGCACGTGGCCCAGTGCCTTCCCTGGAAAGCTTAGTGATGTGGTTGCTAAGGAACCAGGTTCTAGAGGAGCTGAAATATTGATGAAGCCACTGCAGAGATCGACCTGACACTGGCCCCCGGATTATTGATGAGTATAGCAGCTGAGAGTGAGATTTCTCTCATCCATGCTGGGAGGGTTTCCCTTCATTCATTCATACTTTAGGGGGGACATTTAATCTCTCCATCTGTATCCTACTTAGCCCAGAGACCCCACAGGAAAGAAAGTAAGATTTGGTGGGAAAGAGCAGTGATTTTCCCAGGGCACATATGGATTCTAAAAATGTTGGGCCATGACTAAAGCCAGGCTGGGTGAATAGTGCTAGAGACAGACCAGAGGCTGAAGTTGGTGGTGCAATTCGTTGCTTTTGGAGAGGCTGGGTAAGTAAGTGACTATTTAATGTTTCAAGCCTTGTATTATCATCCACGAATTGGGAAAGACTCTTTTTTTTTTCTGTCAGTCGTGGGGCTTGAAAACTCGGGGTTTGGTTGCTGTCCATGTGCTCTTCAGCTCAAGGCAAGCACTTTACCGCTTGAGCCACAGTGTCACTGCGGTTTCCTAGTGATTTATTGGAGATAAGGGTCTCACGGACTTTCCTACCTGGGCTGCTTTGAACTGTGATCCTCAGATCTCAGCCTCCTGAGTAGCTAGGATTACAGGCATGAGCCTGGCTTGTTTTTGTTTTGTTTTGGCCAGTCCTGGGGCTTGAACTTAGGGCCTGGGCACTATCCCTGAGCTTCTTTTGCTCAAGGCTAGCACTCTACCACTTGAGCCAAAGCACCACTTCTGGCTTTTTCTGTATATGTGGTACTGAGGAATCGAACCTAGGACTTCATGCATGCTAGGCAAGCACTCTACCACTGAGCCTCATTCCCAGCCCTAGACTTCTTAGGACTGGTATGGGACACTACATGAGATGGATTATGCAGGTTATGGCTCTCAGTCATTTCCTGACTGCTACCCTCCCTGTTCGGAGTCTATTCTATATCCAGTCAGTAAGAGCCAGGCGTGGCAGGACCCAAATGCAGGACCCAGATGCATCACATGATCACAGGGTGCCCCTTGGGGCCTATAGCGCTCTCTTAAATCTGGGGGACTGAAGTCCTGTCAAGTTTGTGTTGTTTTTTGCTTTCTTTCAAGTTTACTTTGACTAGCACTGTTGGGATAGGCAACTACCCTTAGAAAGTAATTACTGAAAACAGACTTCCTAAGCTTTTCTTCTGCCTTTGAGCAAATGACAGTCATTGCTGCCCTATAAAATAACCTCATGGTCAGGGGAAGTCCAAAAGGGAGAGAGAGGACCTGAGGCCCACCTGGAGGATGGCTGGCTTGGTGACGTACCCTAGGGGAGGAAAACAGGCAGGCCACTGCCTCTGAGAGTGTCCTGCTCAGCCCTTGAAGGCCTTGGAAAGGCTGTGGTGTGGTCACATATAATTGTCATGTCCCATGCATGCATAAGACGTGGGGAGATCTATGGCTCTAGTGTCCACACAATCCTCCCCATAGTCTGCACTGGTCCCTGGAGGTCTTGTCCATTGGCATGTATAGGACAGTGACTCTTGGGTCCAGGTTGCTGCAGCTATGGGTGTGTTGCATCTGTGGGAAGGCAGTAATCATTTCCTGAAGTTGAATCCTTATCTAGATGGAGAGGGAAGCCACACTAAACAGAGCCTTGTGGCAGCAGGTGGCACCAGGCCTACAGGGCATCATGTGCCTCCATGATGTGACTAATTGCAGGGATAATGAGTCATTAGCCTTGCCACCTTCCCCAGGCGACTGCAAATGCAGCCAGGCTGGGAGATGGGAGTGGCCACCCTGCTTGGCCTCACTGGCTCTCTCAGCCAACCTCTCAGCAGAAGCAGGGGGTTCTCTCTTGAGAGTGAGAAGAAGCAATCCTCAGCAATTACTGCACTAAAGGAGTGCTGAGGGAAACCCAAACATCACGCCCAACCCTCTGCTCACCCTACGGCTCCTGAGTTCCTTCTGTGAAACCCAGGCAAAATGCCAGGTCCTGTCTGGGGAAGGAGAAATCCTTCTCACCCTCCACTTTGCAAGGGATCTATTGTGCCAGATGTTTTTGGACTACTTCCATACCTCCCTTCACCAGTGATATTTGAAACTACGCAATGTTCTTTCCTGTTCCCATGGTGGTAACCCCAGGAAAATCAGCAAATGCAACAAAAAGCATTGTCCTGTGTCAACATGTAGACATAAGTAATAATATATTAACAACGGAGAATTATTATCCTAAGGAGGCTTGTGGATGGGTTTCTTGAGCTCCAAAGGCAGTCTGGAAATTATGTTTAAATTGTATGTAAATTATTGACATGTTCTAGAATGGGTGAGTTGACTTTATTTTTGTATGTGGGGACGGGGAGGGCCTGGGGCTTGAACTCAGGGCCTAAGCATTGTGTGCAAAAGCTTGAGCCACAGCTCAATTTTGGCTTTTTGGTGATTAATTGGAGTCTCACAGGCCTTCATGCCTGGCCTGGTTTTGAGTAGCTAGGAGCACAGGAATGTGCCAACAGAGCCCAGTGAGTTGATTTTTTTTTTCTTGTTAGAGAATCCATGGCTTTCTGTAACTCCTTCTCTAACACTTTTGAGTTTAGGAGAAACCCAAACATTCCCACTGAATAAAACTCAAAGATGCAAAACTAACCTCTCCCTTTCTCTCTCTTTCCCTCTAGCTCCAATATGTAGTGAATACTACATTCAGAACTGTCTAAAGAGCCATTGGCAACAACATCCAATGTTGTTCTGAACATACCCTTCCGGGAAAGGCCTTTCACATTCAGACTGAACAGGGGCCATCAAGCTCCCTTCCCCAGGGGGAACTTTGTTAAAAACATATGCTTATTTTCTCTCTTAACACAAGGCCAGGGCACTAAGCAGACTAGGGCCTTACTCCTCTTTCTGTACTAGATCTGCCACCAGGACCCTACCTGCAGGGTGAAGGGCATGGAGGAGATTGCCACAGAGATAAAGTTCTAAGCTGTCCAGTCCTACCTGCTTGCTAACCTGATGAGCTATCTGGATTTTGGGCCCTCGGTCATGGAAGTTTCAAGTCCCCTCCTACTCTCCCCCCACCTTTCAGTGGGTCCAGTACTATCTGAATGGATCACAAGGTGACAGCCTTATTTACCACTTGGCTCACTGATGGCACAAAAACATGAACTGGCACTGGATTGGGTGGAAAGGTCTGGACAAATGAATGAAAACAAAGAGACAGGACTTAACAAGAATGATCCTCTCATTGCCCACACTGATCTTCCCATTGCCTTCAGAGTTTGGACCAGAGGAGCTCAGGGTACCTCTTCCACTGTCATCCATCCCATTCCACTGGCAGAAAGACTCAGGGAACAGCAGCTCTGAGTGGGCAGGAACATAGCTAAATTTAACTTCAGCACTTTGCCATGAACACCCCCTCCCACCACCAAAAGGTCTGATGCCATCTTCTCAAGGAAAGCCTGGTAATTACAGGCCCAGACTAGCCCCCAGACCCACTACCCTCTGTTATACCCTTCAAGCCTGTTAAGTTATGGAGCTTAACAAATGCTACCTGCGGCTAGAGACCACAGTGCTACTGAAATCCTATAGGCCCTCACTCCAACTCTTCACATGCTGACTTAATCATTCCAAGTAGCCCAGTACAGAGTGGAGACATCAAGGACACAGAGATGGAAGGGACATGGAAAGCTGCTGAATCTGCTTGTACAAGGTTGATGGGAGGGCTGGATGGTTAAACACTTATTTGGAAATTTGGCTCTATCAATGAAGCAGATAACCTCGGTCCCTGCAACTCCTCTCTTCTGGAACTTTTCCTACAGATGTAACTGAACTGATTATATGTGTAACAGCAAATGATTAATAACACCCACTTGTCTATCAATAGGGGTCAGACTGGGTTGAATTTGTGGTTTAAGTGGTAAAAGCCTATAAGGGTAAGTGTAAAGTCCTGAGTTCAAACCTCAGTACTGTTAAAAAAAATTGGAGGAAGTGGCGCTGTGGCTCAAGCGGTAGAGCACTCGCCTTGAGCTGAAGAACGCAGGGACAGCACCCAAGCCCAGAGTTCAAGCCCCACGACCGACAAAACAAAACAAAACAAAACTGGAGTCAGGTTAGGTCCATATGGTAGATTCATATGGTAGAATCTTGTGCAACTCTAAAAATCAATAAGATGCTCTCTAGGAACTGATGATGGCAAGTTTTCCCAAAGCAGGACAGTGTGACTGCATGTCATCTGTTAGTAACAAAATGGGTGGATTTACAAAGATTATGATCTTTTTAATTATGGTTAAAAGAAGTGGTGCTGTGGCTGAAATGGTAGAGCGCTTGCCTTGAGCTGAAGAGCACAGACAGCGCTCAGGCCGAGAGTGCAAGCCCCATGACCAACCAACCAAACAAACAACAACAACAACAACAAACCCTCTAGTTGGGAGCTCATGCCTGTAAGTCTACATACTCAGGAGGCTGAGATCTGAGATCACAATATGAATCCAACTTGAGCAAGAAAGTCCATTAAAATTTTATCTCCAATTAACCACCAAAAAACAGGAAGTGGAGATGTGGCCCAAGTAGTAGGGTACTAGTCTTGAGCTCAGGGATAGTGCCCAGGCGCTGAGTTTAAGCCCCAGAATCAACACACACACACACACACACACACACACACACACACACACACACACACACACACACACACACACACACACACACACACACACACACACACACACACACACACACATCTATGTGAGAAATAATAAGCAGAAGGGAAGTGCATGAATGGGACTAGAGAAAGGCATATTAGGTTTGTATCTTTTATACAGTCTTGATTTTAGTATGAGGTAAATATTTATCAGTTTAAAATTTTTAGTTAGGGTCTGGGAAAGTGGCTTAGTGGTAGAGTGCTTGCCTCACATGCTGAGGCACTGGGTTCGATTCCTCAGCACCACATAAATAGAAAAAGCCGGAAGTGGTGCTGTGGCTCAAGTGGTAGAGCACTAGCCTTGAGCTAAAGAGCTGAGGGACAGAGCCCAGGCCCAGAGTTCAGGCCCCACGACCAACAACAACAACAACAAAAATTAGTTATAGTGCCTTAGTAGGTGGGGCACTATAAGAGTTCCTAACATGAGGTGATGCCAGGTTTTCTTCAAACAAATAGGATCTTCCAAATAGCTTGATTCCCTAGTCAGCACCTGCTTAGGGCAACAGTGGTAACCTGATTGGGGCAGGGACAATAATCCCATTGGCTAGAATAAACTCAGGTATCTTAGGAGCTTACAAAAATGAACTGAGGCTGGGAATGTGGCTTACTGGTAGAATGCTTGCCTGGCATGAATGAAGCCCTGGGTTTAATTCCTCAGTACCACATAAACAGAAAAAGCCAGAAGTGGCACTGTGGCTCAAGTGGTAGAGTGCTAGCCTTGAGCAAAAGAAGCTCAGGGACAATGCCCAGGCCCTGAGTTTAAGCCCCAGGACTAGTGAAAACAACAACAACAAAAAAAACCCACAAACTGAAACTAGAGCTGCTACCAGGAAATGCTGCAGTGGTTGGGAAGGCATCCTAGGTGGCTTCTACAAGGTGCAGTCTAGGTAGGTTCCTCATTCCATCTTGCATCTCATATGTAAATACATCTATATTCAAAATTGTAGCCAAAGAGCCTAGTAACTAGCCTAGTAACAGTGGGACTCACTGAACAGCCTTCAGAGGACTGGCCAAATTTGGCTGAGGTACAGGGACAAAGCCCCCTATAGCTTGCACATCCTGACATGAAGCTAAGCCTAAGACAGTCTTCCAGGAGAGTTGTGGATGGAGGAGAGAAGGTATGGCAAGAGTGTAGCTTCCTGACATGTGGCTCAGTCTCACCTTTACTCCCAGCTACCATCTGTGCAATGGGGGAGTTCCATGGTGGTTTCCATAGAGAACCAGAAGTAGGAAAGTGTGAGTAGTGTAGTCAGCATGGGTGACTGAATAGGGCACTACTCAGAGTAGAGTTTTCAAAAGCTGAATGTCATGGGCTATTGATGGGAGGAACAAAGAGGCATCACCCTTCTTCTCTGATTGGCAATTCACACGCACCCAGAGTTAGGTAATGACCACTCAGAATGAGCATTTCTACTATAGACAGAAAGGGCTTTTCCTCTCAGCCCACACTGGTTATTAGCTTCCACTCTGGTGTGCATTCAGCCTTGTTCAACCTCAAAATAAGAAAGTACTCTTCCCATCTAGACCTTGACCGGGAAGAGATAATTGGCCTGATATTCTGGACTAAGGTGAGGGTAAACGAGTCTTGCCACATGTACTCATTTTCCTTGTTCTCCTTGGGGTGCGGGGCAGGGATTGCAGGCAGAAGGCTCACAGTGGTTTCTGAAGGAATTGAGCCAGGCCCAGCCTCTCACACAGTAGACAGAGGCCTGAGCACATTCACTCAGTTTGACAAAGGACTTGCTGACTCCCAGGTATCTCTGGACACTTTGAGCCCCACTAAATGACTGAGCTGAGTTTGCCCAAGTGCCAACTCCTCAGCAGTGTCCCCACTCCTCCAGGCTCCACTCCTGGATAGCCCTCAGGGGCACACTGATCCTGAGCAGCCCAGACTTTGGGCCAAGACAATTGGCCCAAAGTTCAGCCACTGGCTCCTCTCCTTACTAGCCGTTTCACTGTACAAATCACTAACCTTTCTTTGCTTTGTTGCAATTAGGGAAGATAACATGTCCTGCCTCAATAGATGCCAGATGACAGAAAGCAATTGCGCATGAAAGGCACAAAAGTTTTCTTGATGGCAGCCTGCATGCTGAAGGGGGTCAGGAAGCACTGGTACCATGCACCCTGTGCTCACGAGCATCCCCAGCACTACCATGATCAGGTAGTGCTGTGCTCTTCTCGCAGGTCACTGAAACTCGGGCCTTAAACACTGGAGCCCAGAACCTCTCACTTAGCCAAGAACTCCAGTAAATGACCCTTCTCTTTCCTTTATCTTCCAATTTTCTCGCTTAAGCTACTTCTCGGGCTGGGAAGGTAGCTCAGTGGCAGAGTGCTCATCTAGCATGCATGAAGTCCTGGGTTCGATTCCTCAGCCACATAAACAGAAAAAGCTGGAAGTAGTGCTGTGGCTCAAGTGGTAAGAGCGCTAATCTTGAGCAAAATAAGCTCAGAGACAGTGCGCAGGCCCTGAATTCAAGCCCTAGGACTGGCAAAAAAAAAAAAAAGATACTTCTCATTTAAATATGAACATTTTGGGCTGGGAATGTGGCTCAGTGGTAGAGCGCTTGCCTTGCATGCCTGAGTCCCTGGGTTCGATTCCTTAGCACCACATAAGCAAAAAGATAAAATCCGGAAGTGGCGCTGTGGCTCAAGTGGTAGAGCGCTAGCCTTGAGCTGAAGAGCTGAGGGACAGCGCCCAGGCCCAGAGTTCAGGCCCCACGACCGGACCCCCCCAAAAAAATAAATAAAATAAAAAATAAATAAATATGAACATTTTATAACTTTTACAACTTGAAAACACACTACCTACCTTGGTCCTGCATCCTATCTGGGTATTGTCCCATTTAGCTGTACCCCTTTACATAAAATTTCTCAAGAAAATTATCCATACTTGCTATCCTCTTTTCTTTCTCCTCTCATTCTCTTTTCCCTACTAAAAATTTTTGAGATGCTGGAACCTAGAGCCTCACATATACACCCAGACTAGGCAAGTGCTCTACAACTGAGCTATACCTCCTAGACCTGCATGGGTCTTCCAATCCTCATATCTACTTTTTTGGGATAGAATCAAAGATGATTAAATAGATGACAAATAGCATTCTCAGTGACAAGGCCAGGGTATGAACTTGGGTCTGTCTGGATCCCCAATATCCTAGCTACAAGTCATACCACATGCCCTCAGCCATGGCCCCTCCCCTACTTTGCACAGGGGGAGGAGAGCTAGTTCCTTCCTACTTGATCATTTCTGGATGGAAGGCAGAAGAGCTAGCCTGAGAATGAATTATTCACTGGATACAGGTGAGAAGGAATCCCTTTTACTGAAAAAAGAGATATGCTGAAAATTGTCTGGACTTTGAATCTCAGAACGTACTGGAACATCTCTGGTTGTAATATCCCAGGTGGGATGTAAGCCTCCCGTGGCACCTGCTGCTCTTCCAGCTCATTAGCATCTCTTGCCATTACCCAGAGGACCTCGCTGTGGGGCAGAACTAATGAAAGCTGCTTAGCAACAGGAAGGTTAATAAAGCCTGATATTTTTCCTAGCTCTGATATTTTTCCACCCCTGTCTCCTGTGACAGTGCACCCTCAGCCTGAAGCAACCTTTAAGATGACCCTTTTAAACACTGGAGGGGCAGGAAACTGGTGAGGAGAAGGCTAAGCTGGTTGGGCCCAGTAACCCCTCAATCCCTGGGAGCTGGCAGTAGTATGAGAAGGAAGACATTGAATCTGAGAGCCAACTCTGCCAGCCAGGTTAAGTTCAACTTCAGTGTCCATTCAGAATAGAGTAGACCAAGGGCTGATCACAGGGAGGACAGGCTCAGAGAAGCTTTGATGCTAGGCTACCTGAATTTACCTCAGATCTTTCAATGGACAGCCTCTTTTAAGCACACACATGACTATTTCATATGCAGGATTCAAAGGCAGAACTTGGGATGATTTTCTGTTGCACTCTGTTCTTGAGTGCTCTGTCCCCTTGTACATGTTAAAAGCACCTCCACGGGAGGCAGGGATGCAGGAGGGTGTGAGAGTGAAGTTTATAAGCCACAGGAAAAACATGAAGCACTGATTTAATAGTATTTTTATTTTTCCTTTTGTGGTGCCACAGCTTCGATTCAGGACCTTATACTTGCTATGCATGAGATCTTAAGTTTTTTTTTTTTTTGTCGGTCATGAGGCTTGAACTCTGGACCTGGGTGCTGTCCCTCAGTTCTTCAGCTCAAGGCTAGTACTCTACCACTTGAGCCACAGAGCCACTTCTGGCTTTTTCTGCTTATGTGGCGCTGAGGAATCGAACCCAGGGCCTTATGCATGCAAGGCAAGCACTCTACCACTGAGCCACCTTCCCAGCCTCAAGATTTAAAAAAAAAAAAGGGGGGGGAGATATTAGCTGGGCATTGGTGGCTCATAATTGTAATCCTAGCTACTCAGGAGGCTGAATTTGAAGATCGTGGTTCGAAGGCAACTCAGGCAGAAAATTCCTGTGACATTCTTATCTCCAATTAATCAACAAAAAGCCAGAAGTATAGGTATAGCTTGAGTGGTAGAACACCAACCTTTAGTGGAAAAGCTAAGGGACAGTGCCCAGACCCTGAGTCTAAACATTGGTAACACACACACACACACACACACACACACACACACACACACACACACACACACACACACACACACACACACACACACACACACACACACAGAGTAAGGGAGGTTATTAAAGATCTCTCTTCTCTTTTATATTATGGTGGTATAAGTCCATCTTTGGTGCGTCAGCTGAATAGCACTGCAGCCACACTCTGGTCTGAGAGGCAGGAACAGTACATGTGGATACCACGTTTGCTACCAAAGCTTCCTCACAAGGAAAGTTTCTACTTGCAGGGCCTGACTGGCTCCTAGATAGACAATTTTAGGGACAGCCACAGCAAATACTGAACAAATGCACCTTTCTTGTCAGTCCTGCCTCTTGACCTACTCCTTAGTTAATATAACCAGAAGTCTGGCCACAATATTCCTGGATTTGTCCATCTGTCTGTCTGTCTCCTCTCTCTCTCTAGTTCTAGGGACTGAATTTAAGCCCTCATGAATGCTAGAACAAGTGTTCTACCACTAGAGCTACATCCATGCCACTCAGGGATTCTGGTTCTGTTTCTAGAGCCTTCTAGGAAGCTTGCTTCAGGTATCTATCTGTCTATCTATCTATCTATCTGTACATATAGATATATAGATATCAGTACTGGAGTTTGAACTCAAGTCATGTGTTTACTCTGCTTGCTTGCTTGTCTGGAGCTCTACCACTTGAGCTAGACTTCTAGCCCTGATTTTTTTTTCATACTGGTACTGGGGATCTGAACTCAGATCGTAGGTGTTATCTCTTAGCCCTTTTGCTTAAGGCTGGTGCTCTACCACTTGAGGGTAGCCCCACTTGTGGCTTTTTGCTGGTTTATCGGAGATAAAGGTCTTGTCTGCTTGACCTAGCTTCAAACCTTTATCCTCATACCTCAGCCTCCTGAGTAGCTAGGATCACAAGTAGGACCCAGCATGACCCAAATATCGGTATCCTAAGGAAGTTCTTGCCTAGGTCTGAGTCCTCAGTAACCACCTAGTTCTCCTTTTCCTAGAACAGAGGGAAAGTATGGAATTAAAAGCTCCAAGGATGCAGTCACTCTATTGTTAGACTAGTTTACCCTGACTTCACTCTGACCCTGACCATATCATGCATATTTTATGAAATCCCACTCCTCCCAGAACAAAGCAAAATTCTGGACAAGGGTAGGAAAACAGTACAAATGGTACAAATCCAGTATTCATCTGAATCTCCTTCAGAATAAAAATGCATTCCCAAACATTTCCCAGAGTGAGAGAGATGGGTATATCAGAATCTCTAAAAAGCCGGAGGGTGTCATTTTCATTCAATACATATCTAGACTCTCCCTCCCTCTCCCCCTAAGAATCCTGCTTATAATTCTACTGCATGGAAACAGCTTGCAGATGGAGAAAAAAAAACTGATAATCATTGCTTTAAATCAACCTTGTTTTGAGCCCAAATTCAGAATATCAATTAATGTTATTTGGAACACCAATTTTGACAAAGTACAAGAATTTTTTTGAGGGGTGGGGGGAGAGTCGCCAATGTCCCAGCTGCCTTGGCTTGGTGCTGTTGGCAACCCCTCCCGTTCACGGTCTCCTCAGTAACTATGTACTGAGCCCAAAGCAGAGGCAGCAAACTGGCAGAGGCCTACAGATGCCTTTTGTCTGGCCCACACATTTTTTTAATGGCAATTAGTTGTCAGCATTTACACAGTGAGAAGTTTTATTTTAAAAAATATCCCGCACTTCTGTTTTTTTCTTATAAAACAGAGACCATGGGAAGCCTGGGTCCATACCCCCATGGGGGCATCATGGCTGTCTCCCTTCCCACAGGGCAACTCTATCCAAGTCACTTTCAGTCTCTACACTGCCTTCTATTTCACATCTGGTCAGCTTAGCTTGTGGAAACTTCTCTGTCTAGGCTTATAGACATTTAAGTTTGTACTGCTGGCCCTGAGCTATCTTTTGAAGACCAACAGAACAGGGCTCTTCTCTCTGGTCTGAGCTTACAACACTGGAGACTTGAGGGCCTTGTTCTATTTCAGCAACTGAAACTTAACTGATAGTAAAAACAAAACAGAACAACAACATCAAAAACATGCACATTCCTTTAGAGTGTGATCTCCTAGCCTTCCCGAAAGAACCCCAAGCTTCCAGGCAAGAGATGAAAGTGAAAGCTCCACTGCTTCCCAAGGGCTCCTGGACCAATCACAGGACAGCTGACAGTTGTTTCGCACCCAAACAGCCTGAGCCTGAGTGTGGGACAGACAGCATCAGCTTTTCTTCTGCCTGTCTTCTTCTAATACCTTTTCCTTCAGCTCCCATCCACACCCATCTATGGCATCCGTGTACAAGTTGTTTGTGCTCTTTGTTTCTGCTTTCTTTACAGTGTGTGCTTTGACAAAGCCAAACACCAAGCCATGTATAACTGGGCCACCTGCAGATCCCTTCTGGCAATGATAGCAAAGTGACATGGCACAGCTGGAAAGAATTCTAAAGCTCTTCCAGAGTACGTACTAGAGACTGGCAAGCTTTTCTTTCCCCCCCAGCACAGGTGCTCCTGAGAAAAGGTGAGATCAGGTTACGAACATGATCACCTCATAGAACTGGGGAAATATACTGAAAAAGGAGATGATGGGAACCTAAATCCTGCAAGCCAATCTCCAACCTCAACATCCAGAGGAGAAAGCAACACATTTTCTGTTCTTACAGTCCTAGAGACATTCACAGTCATCAACTCAATTCCCATATAAAAAGCACTGCCTCTGATCTCTCTCTCTCTCTCTCTCTCTCTCTCTCTCTCTCTCTCTCTTTTTCTCTCTCTCTCTCTCTCCTTCCTTCATTCCCTCCCTCCTCCCCTCTCTCTCTGTGAGCTAACCTCTTTGGGGTTTGAACTCAGGGCCTAAGCACTGTCCCTGGGCTTTATTTTGCCCCAAATTAGTGCTCTACCACTGTTCCATTTCTGGCTTTTTTTGTAAGTGGTTAATTGGAGATAGGAGTCTCACAAACTTTCCTGCTTGGGCAGGCTTTGAACCACAATATGCAGATCTCAGCCTCCTAAGTAGCTAAAATTACAGCTGTGAGCCACTGGTGCCTGGCTTATGTAGCCCAGAAAAGAAAGTCCTGAAGACTCTCAGATAACCACCAGAAAGCTGGAAGTGGAGCTGTGACTCAACTGGTAGAGCACTAACCTTCAGTAGAAAAGCTCAGGTACAGCACCTAAGCCCTGAGTTCAAGACCCAGGACTAGACTAAGAAAGAAAGGTGGGGGAGGGGAGGGAGAAAGAGAGGGAGGGGAAAGGAGAGAGGGAAGGAGGGAAAGGAGTGAGGAAGGGAGGGAGGGGAGGAGGAAGGGGAAAGGGGAAGGGAGAGAGGGAAGGAGGGAGGGAGGGAGGGAGGGAGGGAAGAAAAAAATAAGGGTAGGAACCAGTGGCTCACATCTGAAATCTTACTTACTCAGTAGGTTGAGATCTGAAAAACACCATTCAAAGCCTGGACAGCAAAGTCTCTGAGACTCTTTTTTTTTTTTTTTTGTCGGTCGTAGGGCTTGAACTCTGGGCTTGGGTGCTGTCCTTGTGCTCTTCAGCTCAAGGCAAGTGCTCTACCGCTTGAGCTACAACACCACTTCCAGTTTTCTGGTGGTTTATTGGAGATAAGAGTCTCCTGGACTTTCCTGCCCGGGCTGGCTTTGAACTGAGATCATCAGATCTCAGCCTCCTGTGTAGCTAGGATTACAGGCGTAAGCCACCAGTGCTTTGAGACTCTTATCTCCAATTAACTATCAAAAATCTAGGAGTGGAGCTGTGGCTCAAGTGGTAGTATACCAGCCTTGAGCAAAAAAGCTAAGGGACAGTGTCCAGGCTTTAGTTCAAGCCCTAGTACTAGTGCGCATGCACAGAAGCGCGCGCACACACACGCGCACACACACACACACACACACACACAAAAGGTTGACAGAAGAAACTTATCCAAGATAATGTAAGTAGTACACAGAGCACCAGAGCTCAAACTCCAGAACACCTGGCCTCAGCTCACTGGCTGCCTCCACAATCACTCCCCCTATCTATTTTCTTTTGTAGTTCTTATTGCTATACCTATAATCACCTGACATGTCTCTTTTGTACATTTGTTCTCTTGTCTCTCTCAACAGAATATAAGTTCCTGAGGCAGAGACTTGACCACCTTGTCACTGCCATTTCCCTGTATGGAACACAGGAATTACAGATTATATAATCTGGAGCTTTCAGCAAGTATTTGCGGCTGGACTCATGGGTAGGGCAACGCTGTCTCACTACACAATTATCAAAAGCATCCCTTCTGCATGCATGCCATGCATTAGCCCCTGGTTAGATCCTGTGTATAGAGATACAGATGCAAAAATCTACAAATTGAGAAGGTTTTTATGGATATTTCCCCCTTTTTTGGATGGAAGACTGTGACTACTCCTCCTAGCCTAAATGCTTATATACTTCTTCATCCGTCTTAACTTTACTGCATGTAGAGTTAGATGATGTAGTTGGGCACTGGTGGCTCACACCTGTAATCCTAGCTACTCAGGAGGCTGAGATCTGAGGATCGCAGTTCAAAGCCAGCCCATGTGGGAAAGTCTGTGAGACTCTGCTCTCCAATAAAACCACCAGAAAACCAGAAGTGGGACTGTGGCTCAAGTGGTAGAGCACTAGCCTTGAACTGAAGAGCTGAGGGACAGCATTCAGGCCCAGCGTTCCAGCCCCACGACCAACAATAACAACAACAACAAAAAGGATGATGTAACTACTCAGGCTGAACTAGTCAGAAAGTAAATGTGTCATAGGAAGTAGAAAGCATCCCCAATGTACCAATCTTCCTCTAAAGTTAGAAGGGTAAATCAGAGCAGTGGTTCCCAACTCTTAATTACCTCAGGCAGTGGTTCTCAAAGTATGGTCCCTGGACTGGCAACATCAGCCCTATCTGTGAGCTTACTGGAAATCCAGATTTTCTTGCTGTGTATGGTACCTTAAGCCTATATTCTAGCTATTCAGAAGGCAGAGACAGGGAGAATGAGTGAGGCTTGCACAAGGAAGAAAAGTTCATGAGACTTCTTAATTCAATGGCTGGGTGTAGTGGCACATGCCTGTCATCCCCAGCAACACAGGGAAGTGCAAATAGGAGGAGTGCACTCAAGAAGACGCTACCTTGAAAATAATCAATGCAAAAAGGGGCTAGAGTCATGGCATGGAGTCCTGGAGTCAAGTGTGAGGCTGAGTTCAACCTCCTAATACCACCAAAAAAAAAAAGATCCTCCCAGCATTAGGTGACCTCCACACCTACTAGAATCAGATACTCTGGGGCCAGGAGCCAGGCCTGTGTGTTTTAACAAGCCCTTCAGGTGTCTAAAATTGTAGAACTATTATCCTAGGGAACTGAAAATGTATAGATTCTTAGGCCCTGAAGATCCAATTGAATAGATCTAACTGAATTGAATAAGGCCCAAGGAAAATTCAAGTTTTTTTGGGTTGATATAAACTTGTGGCTAAAGATTTGAGTAGTATACCTAAGGATTCATCTTTCCCAGCTTCAGGAAGGCATCATCCTCAGCTCTAGACCCATCTCCCTCCCCACCAGACCTAAGCTTCTCACTCACCACACAGAGCAATGATGTGGCTGCTATCTTCATGCACAAACTTCCTGGTGACAGCCTCTTCCATGATTTGCTTCACCTGTGGATAAATGGACAGTATCCTTATTTTTATTTTTGTTTATTTTGGGGGGGTGCTGAGGACCAAACCCAGTGCTTCATACATGGTAGGCAAGCACTTTACCATGAAACTACATCCCCAGCTCAGCATCGTTTTACATATATATTCATATATACATACATATACATGTATATGTACGTATATGTGTGTATATTAATTCGTTAATTTTTTTAGGACTTCCTGCTCCAAGCCTTTCAGAGGGGAAACCAGGAAAACAGATGTCATAATCCATCAACTAAGTGGTATGGCGTTCTAACCCAGGTGAAAGTGTCCTGCTTTGGGAATAAGAGGCTGTTTGTGCGAGGTGTAATTCTGTAATCCCACCTGTAATCCTAGTTTCAAAGTGAGCTTGGACTCATCTCCAATTAATCACAGAAAAATCTGGAAGTGGCACTGTGACTCAAGCAGTACAGTGCTAGTCTTGAGCAAAAGGAGCTCGGGGACAGCACTCAGGCGCAGAGTTCAAGCCCCAGAACCAGGAAAAAAAAAAAAAAAAGGCCGTTTGTTCCTCTGCATTCAGCTGGAGGGCTTCTGCGCAAACAAGTCTCAGTGACAGGATCCATTCATGCCTCAGGACATTTGATCGGTGTTTTCATTCTTTCTAGGTTCTAAAACTGGTATGTGTCACAGTGAGAGAAGGGAGGATATTCTTAGGAGAGGAACACAAAGGTGCAATGCCTATGTGCATCTGATCATGTAAAATAATACTTATTGAAATGAACTCCAGGAAATGGGAACAAGAGGTCCTTTTCTTTGTTGCTGTTTTTGTTTTGCTTTGTTTTGTGGGGCCTGGGCACCATTCCTGAGCTCTTTTGCTCAAGGGCAGCACTCTACCATTTTGAGCCACAGTTCCACTTCCCGATTTTTGAATGGTTAATTGAATATGAGTCTCCCAGGGAGACCGGGGCTGGCTTTGAAACACGATTCTAAGATCTCAGCCTTTTGAGTAGCTAGGTTTAGTCAGGAGCCACTGGCGCAGGGCCACTGTTTTGACTTCTCACACCACTGGTTTAGATTTCCAGGTATTTATTTTGTTGGTTCTAAGGTTTAGACTCAGGACCTGGTGCTTGCTAGACAGGTGCTTTACCCCTTGAGTCATGTATACCTGGTCCTAAAGTATCTTTTTTGTTTTTATAAATAGAATAACAAGTGGTATTTTGTTGCTGGTCTCTTTTGCTTGCCTGCGTGATTGTAAGATTCGTCCATGTTGTGTATATGTTGTAGATAGATATAGATGTTGTGTATAGTTGTAGATGGTTCATTCCAGATTGTGTGAACACATAATTGACTGGCATTTGGGTAGTTTCCACTTTGGGGTTTTTATGAATAGTCTTGCTATGAACATTCTGGACACATATTTTGCTGAACATATGTGCTGGCTTTTTAAAATTTATATTTCTAAGCAAGGAATTTCTGATGTATATAATCTGCTTTGTTAGACTTTGCCAAAATGCTCTCCAAAGTGATTGTAATAATTTACACTCCCATTGGTGTTTATAAAGCTCTAGCTGCTCCCAACATTTTAGGCAAGCACAATCGAGACCTGGGGGAATGGGTAGAAGACAGATGTTAGCATTGGAGATGAGAAGATAGATTTCCTTAACTCCAGTGTAAAAGCTTACAGGAGGCAGAATTGGTCTTACCATTCTTCGGACAGTCAGTTGTACAGTGTTCTGATGCTGCCCTCATTTAGCACTATACTGTTTGAAGAGTGGTAAGAGTCCAAAGCTTTCAGAAAGGGGAAGGGTTGGAAAGGGAAGGATAAGGAAAGGAATAAGGGCCCAGAAGCTCTTCACTTCCTCCCTGATGGAACTGCTCTTCCTTGGTGGTTAGGTAAATGAGGCTGAGTTAAGATTAATTCCTGTACTCTAAACTGTTAAAAGCTTCCTAGATGACTTCCCAAAGGGTATTTATATTTACCAGCAGAACATAATGCCATAACTAAACATCCATAGGCATCTGAAGTGCTTGGTAGCACCTATTTTTGGGTTAGAAGGCTCTATAGTTACTCCTAAAAAGATACTGCGGGTCTCTGTGAAAAAGGCTGGCCATACCTAAATTGATACTGGTTGTCTCTTCTTGTAGAGAGAAAGGATATGTTTTTTTCTTTGCATTTCTGTGCTGAACCTGGGGCTTGAACTCAAGGCCTGGACCACTGTCCCTGAGCTTTTGTGCTCATGGCTAGCGTTTTACCACCTGAGCCACAGCTCCACTTCTGGCTTTTTGGTGGTTAATTGGAGATAAGAGTCTCATGGACTTTCCTGTTGGAGCTAGCTTTGAACCATAATTCTAAGATCTCAGCCTCCTGAATAGCTAGGATTACAGGTTTGAGTCACTGGTGGTTGGCTTGGATATATATATATATATATATATATATATATATTTTTTTTTTTTTTTCTGTAAACCAAGCACTCAAGGGGGAAATACATGAAACTGAAAGCAGGTAGATCTATAATGAAGACACATTATACAGTTGTGCCATATTCTGGACATGCTTCAGGTTGTGGGGGGGGGAAAGCACGCATACATGCACGTGCATGGGCACTTATTGGTGCTGGGGCTCAGATTCAGGACCTTATTCTCCTTTGACTTTTTCTGCTCACAGTGGTGCTCTATCACTTGAGCCACATTTCCAGTTTGGGTTTTTTTTTTTTTTTTTGGTCAGTCCTGGGGATCGAACTCTGAACCTGGGTGCTGTCCCTCAGCTCTTTAGCTCAAGGCTAGCGCTCTACCACTTGAGCCACAGCACCACTTCCAGCTATTTCTGTTTATATGGTGCTGAAGAATTGAACCCAGGGCCTTATGTAGGTGAGGCAAGCACTCTACCACTGAGCCACATTCCCAGCCCTCAGTTTTTTTTTGTTTTTTATTTTGGGGTCCAGTGATGGACCTAAACTCTGGGCTTGGGCACTGTCCCTCAGCTCTTCAGCTCAAGGCTAGCACTCTACCACTTGAGCCACAGCGCCACTTCCGGCTTTTTTCCTTTTTGTTTATGTGGTGCTAGGGAATCGAACCCAGGGCCTCATGCGTGCAAGGCAAGCGTTCTACCACTGAGCCACCTTCCCAGCCTCCCAGTTTGGGTTTTTTAATTGAAGAGTCTCTCTTTTTTCCTTTTGTGCCAGTCCTGTGGCTTGAACTCAGGGTTTGCACTCTGTCCCTGGGCTTTTTTTGTTCAAAGCTAGCTAGCACCCTACCACTTGTGTCCACAAAACTACTCTGGTGTTTTTTGTTTTTTTTTTTTAATTTATTGTGAAAATACCATACAGAGGGGTTACAATTACATGGGCAAGGTAATAAGTGCATTTCTTTCTTTTTTTTTTTTGTCCATCATGGAGCTTGAACTCTGGGCCTGAGCTCTGTCCTTCAGCTCTTCAGCTCAAGGCCAGCGCTCTTAAGCTACAGCGCCACTTCTGGTTTTCTGGTGTTTATTGGAGATAAGAGTCTCATGGACTTTCCCACATGGGCTGGCTTTGAACTGCGAGCCTCAGATTTCAGTGTCCTGAGTAGCTAGGATTACAGGCAAGAGCCACTGGCACCCGGCATGAGTACATTTCTTTTTCTTTTTCTTTTTTTTGGGGGGGGGTTCCGATCATGGGGCCTGAACCCTGGGCCTGGGCGCTGTCCCTCAGCTCTTCAGCTCAAGGCTAGCGCTCTACCATTTGAGCCACAGCGCCACTTCCAGCTTTTTTCTTTTTGCTTATGTGGTGCTGAGGAATTGAACCCAGGGCCTCATGAATGCAAGGCAAGTGCTCTACCACTGAGCCACCTTCTCAGCCCCATGAGTACATTTCTTATCAAGCATTGTTGCCTCCTGCTTTGTTTCCCCTTCCCATCCCTTCCCATCTTTTTTTTTTTGCCAGTCCTGGGGCTTGGACTCAGGGTCTGGACACTGTCCCTGAGCTTCTTTCTGCTCAAGGCTAGCACTCTAACCACTTGAGCCACAGCACCACTTCCAGCTTTTTCGGTGTATGTGTTACTGAGGAATAGAATCTGGGGCTTCATGCATGCTAGTCAAGCACTCTACCACTAAACCACATTCCCAGCCCGAGCTTTTTTTTTTTTTTTTGTCGGTCATGGGCTTGAACTCTGGGCCTGGGTGCTGTCCCTCAGCTCTTCAGCTCAAGGTGAGCGCTCTACCACTTGAGCTACAGCGCCACTTCCGGTTTTCTGGTGGTTTATTGGAGATAGGAGTCTCACGGTCTCTCCTACCTGGGCTGGCTTTGAACCGAGATCCTCAGATCTCAGCCTCCTGAGTAGCTAGGATTACAGGCGTGAGCCACCAGCGCCCGGCTCCGAGCTTTTTTTGTTTGTTTGTTTGTTTTTGTTTTTTAAGAATCATTGTTGGACTAATACTGTCTTCTAAGTATTGGAGAAAAAAATCATTGTTTTCTGAAAAATCTTTCCTAGTATGCCTAATCAACCCTCAAATTTGGATTGCACTAATAATTGCAGCAAATGTTTAATCACATTTGTCTTAAATGTTTGGATATGACTCCCTTCCTGCTTTTGTTCATACTCTTCTTGGAAGTCTCTGTCACTAGACTACTTTCTTTCTGGAGATAATCAGTGACTATTTTTTTTCTTTTCTTTCTCTTTTCCTCCCAGAGCTTGGGACTGAATTGAACCTGGGCCTCATGCATGCTAGGTAACACTACTAATTTGGGGAGATGGGGGCTGAGGCTTAATGCTGATTTGATAGACCCCTAGCTTAGGAAACCCTCATGTGGCCACTTCACAACAAAAGCACAATAAAGCTTCTCACACAAGATGGGAAGGAGATGGCTAATGCCAAGGAAAGGAAAGGTAACTAATAGGGCATAGTAGCTAACACACAGTAATGAACTATGAAGTTTTCCAGGATTTTATGAGAACCCAGAGTCTTGCCACACCTGAAACTCTAAGAAGATGTAAGAGAACCAAAATGGTAATTTTTAGATAAATGAGATAGCATTATCCCTATTTAAAGGAGGTGTGGGGGCTGGGAAGGTGGCTCAGTAGTAGAGCGCTTGCCTTGCATGCATGAGGCCCTGGGTTCGATTCCTCAGCACCACATAACCAAAAAAAGAAAAAAAGTCGGAAGTGGCGTGGTGGCTCAAGTGGTAGAGCACTAGCCTTGAGCTGAAGAGGTAAGGGACAGCGCCCAGGCCCAGAGTTCAGGCCCCATGACTGGACCCCCCCCCAAAAAATAGCATATTTAAAGGGGGTGTGTGTGAAGAAATCCAGGCTCAGAGAGGTTAAGTAACTTACTTAAGGTCACACAGAAGTAGATTCAGGCTATTCCAAAGTTCTATTCTACCAGTTCTCAGTCTCTAAGATCAGCAGGCTTATTTACATAGTCACTGTGTGCCTGTAAGTGTGCCAGGTACTGGCTAGAGCATAGTGAACAAAACGGACAGGTTCCCTGCCCTCATGGAGTTCACACATCTGGCAGATCTAGCCACCAAAGCAGTGGGGGAAAGGAGGCCTCATTCATTTCATCTACTCTGCAGGCTTGAGCTCTCTCACAGGCTGGTGAGTCATTCATATGTGTCGTCCACCCCCCCCCCCCCCCCACTGAAATGAAAATGGGCTTTTGAGCAGGGTCAAGGTAAGGGAGTTAGTACGGAGGAGGACTCTTCTTTCTGACGTGAGGGCTTCCCTCAAAAGCGGAGAAAAAAAAAAAATCGAGTCTAAAAACACCATTCTTAAACCCCCGGTTCCTGGGTAAAGAGGTGGGCGTGGAGGGAGAAGAGAGAGAGTGCAGCAAATCAGGCAGCCACGACTCAGGGATAGCGAAGGGGGTGGTCGGACGCCCTTAGCGAGATCCAAGCACCCCCCCCCCATCACCCGCACAGGATGCCCGCGGGGGCCCGCCCCCTCCCTCAATGGCACCGGGAATGAATGGGCAAAGCTCCGGCTCTTCAGAAACCGCCGCCACCCCTCCCGCGACCTCGGTCTCCCGGGACTGCTGCCGTCACAGGGCGGGGAGCTGCGGGAGCGCGAAGCAAACAAGCCCTGGGGTGCCACCTGTCCCCGGGACCCCGCCCCCGCCCGGCCCAGGCCTGGCCGTCAGGTGCCCGCAGCCCGAAGGTGCGTGCGGACCTCCGGGTCCCCGGGCCGCGCGGGCGTGGCGCGAGCCGTCCCCCCCCGCCCAGGCGCTGGGGTCTGCACCCCGACTTTACCTCCTTTTTTACGTTCCACAGCAGTTTCTCTTTGGCTGCGTCCTCTGCGCTGCCCATGGTGCGGACGGTGGCGGAGAGGCGGCACCGAATGGCCCCCTGAGTCCCCCGCTCGCCCTCGCCACCTCCGAGCCTTTCAGCTCAGCGCCCCACGCGCAAGGCGGAGCCCCCTCCCGCCGCCCTCCCCGCCTGCCGCCGCCGCCGCCGCAGCCACTGCCGGGTGCTCGGCTCCGCAGCCATCTTCCGAGCCCCGCACCGACGTCAGGCGGCAGGCCCGGCCCCTTCCCACAGTCGGGAGGGGCGGGGGGGGGGTCGGGGCGCGGGGAGGCTGCGCGCGCCTGGGGGCGGCGGGCCCGGGGGCCGCTGTCATGGCAACGCGCCTGCTCCCTCCGGGAGGGCGCAAACTCGCATTGTGAGCGCCGGTAGCCAGTCCCGCACTGCACGGTCCAGCCAGACCTTGGACCCTGAGGCTGAGCCTCAATTCCACCCGCGGAGCTGGGAGGACCGGGTCCGGCACTATGGCTCGAATCTGCCCACGGGGGACGCTAGCGTTGTCTCCCGGTCCCAGGTCGCCTCCGAGTCCCACGGTTGAGTGGGAAGGCAGCTGCTGGTTTTGGAGAAGAGGAGCCAGAAGGCAGGAGGGTCATGGCCCCCCTCCCCACCCACCCCTCAACACACCCACACCCTTCGCAGGGCTCTCCACATCCTGTCTGGTCCTGGTAACCGCTTTGTGAGAAACGAGGTGCCGATTGTAGTAAAGGACCGGCGGGAACTTGTATGGAGCTAATGAGGCGAGTGAAGCGCCTTCCCTGCGACTTGCCCTCGAATGTAAAGGGTATTTTGGGAAAGGAAAAGGCTGCTCAGCAGTAAAGAACGCCTTTTGTTGTCAATATAGAGCGGCGCGCCCGAATCTTACGTGAGAGGGGCTTAGGCGTCTCGTGCACGAGTAGCCTTCCATTCAACATCTTACTACGTGCTGCCATGTAATAGTGCAAAAAGAAAGAGAGAGAGGAAGGAGGGAAGAGAGAGAGAGGAAGAAAAAAGAAGAGAAGTGGACACAAAACCGCCCTTCCGGAATAAGAGCCGGAGTTGGCAGTATATCGGCTCCTTTTGTCTTTTTCTTTTCGGTGCCAGTCCTGGGGCTTGAACCCAAGACTTGGGCATTGTCTCTGAGCTTTTGTGCTCCATCACTTGAGCCACAGCTCCACTTCTGGCTTTTTGGTGGAGATGAGTCTCACGGATTTTCCTGCCCGGGCTGGCTTGGAACCACGATCCTCAGATCTCAGCCTCCTGGGTCGCTAGGATTACAGGCGTGAGCCACCCGTGCCCGGCTACAAGGGGAGTTTTAAAGTCGTCAGCCGCAGAGTGCAACGTCTGAAAAGTTCCCACCGCGGTTCCACTGAGACTGACAGATGGGTTGAAAAGCCCTCAGCACAACGCGTGGAAGCCCCGCCCCCCGGAAGGGGCCCTCTAGAGGGAGGGGCCGGAAGCACTCCGCGCGGCCCGGAAGTAGTGCGGGCTTGGAGCACGCGGACGGCGGCATGGCGGCTCACCGCTCCGGCCCGCTGAAACAGCAGAATAAGCCTCATAAAGGCGGGCGGCATCGGGGTCGAGGGTCGGCACAGCGAGATGGCAAAGGTGAGGAGACAGGGCAGGTAGAAGGACCGTTTAACTGGTAACCGCTTTTCCTTGTGTCTGCACTGCTATCGTCAGGCCTGGGACTGGGCAAAGGCCCATGGGGCGGTGGGCTTAGAGAGGGGGCCTCTGTTTATCTTCCGATCCAGACACAACGGCCCCATCTGGTCTCCTCTCCAGGCCGCCTAGAAATGAAAATCCTGTGCAAGAAGGTGAAAAAAGAGCTGAGCAGAATAGACCAGAGACATCGCGCCAACCAACTCCGAAAGCAGAAGAAAGAAGCGGTAAGGAGAATTGGGTTGGGGACATGCTGCGGATTTACTACCATTATACAAGGATGATGGTATGAACTAGAAAATGGGACTCTGGGATGTGCCAGAGATGGAAAATAACACAATACACAAGTTGGGCCTACACTACTAACTGGTCTAGATTTTTTTTTCTTGTCGGTTGTGGGGCTTGAACTCAGGGCCTGGGTGCTTTCCTTGAGCTCTTTAGCCCTAGGCTAGCTCTGTACTACTTTTAGCCATGGCTCCACTTCCCGTTTTTTGAGTGGTTAATTGGCTCTTGGGGACTTCTCAGCCCGGGCTGGCTTCTAACTGCCATCCTTAGATCCTGAGTAGCTAGGATTATAGGCAAGCTCGGTGCCCAGCTCTGGTTTGCATTCTTTTTTTTGTTGTTGTTCTGTTTTTTTTTTTTTTTCTTCTGCCAGTCCTGGGGCTTGAACTAAGGGCCTGGACATTGTCCCCGAGCTTCTTGTGCTCAAGGCTAGCACTCTACCACTTGAGCCACAGTGCCACTTCTGGCTTTCTCTGTTTATGTGGTACATGTTAGGCAGGCACTCCTACCACCAAGCCACATTCCCAGCCTTGGTGTAGATTCTGTTAGAGTCTGAGATGACCTGCAGGCTTTCCCCCATACTTGGCAGCCTGTGGCAAGGATGCTGGTACCAGGCTGCCGCTGACAGTACTGTTGGAAATGCAATACTGGAGCACAGTTTTTTGACTATTTCTTTTCTCAGGTTCTGGCAGAGAAGAGACATTTGGGCAGCAAGGATGGGCCTCCCCATCAGGTGCTGGTGGTGCCTCTGCACAACAGGATTTCCCTGCCTGAGGTCTTGGGACTGCTTCAGGATGGAGACTTGGGAACAGTATGCTTGAATGAATGTGGAAACACTCACAGCTTTATGCTACTGTGCCCACAATTGAAACATCGGTGGTTTTTCACATTTGCAAAGCCAGGTTAGAGCGTATAATATTCTCCTGTTAAATTTAAATAGCTTTAATTTCTTTCCTTTTTTTTTTTTTTTAAACTTTGGTGGTGCTGATATTCAAACACAGGGTCTTTCCCATAGTAGGCAAGTTGCCACTCTGCTGACCTTGAACTGATGACCCTTTTATCACAGCCTTCAGAGGGCTCGGTAATATTTGCTGAGAATAATGTTCTGTACCTCTTCTGTGTCTTCTATCTCCAGGCGATCTGCACACTGTGTTAGACCTGGCTAAAGTGGCTGATACCATCCTGTTTCTCCTTGATCCACTAGAAGCTTGGGACAGCACTGGAGATTACTGCCTTTCCTGCCTCTTTGCTCAGGGCCTTCCTACCTACAGTAAGTGAGTTGGCATATTGGTGGCTAGGAAAAAAGTAAATAATTGTTCATTGTATACCTATAGCTGTTGAAGCACTTAGCTTGGCATTTGATTCAGGAATATATATGATGGATTATATTGCTGGTAGAATGTATATGCAGACATTAAATTTGATCACTTACGAATTGTCAGTTAAGGTGCTATTTTATTTCTGAGTTGACATTTGCCAAGAGGAAGAAGAATGTGAAGTTTTGTTGTGACATTTTTTTTTGGTCAGTAGTGGGGCTTGAACTCTGGGCCTGGGCACTGTCCCTCAGCTCTTCAGCTCAAGGCTAGCGCTCTACCATTTGAGCCACAGCTCCACTTCCGGCTTTTTTCTTTTTGCTTATGTGGTGCTGAGGAATCAAACCAAGGGCCTCTGGCATGCAAGGCAAGCGCTCTACCACTGAGCCACCTTGCCAACCCCCTTCTTTCGTGTGTGTGTGTGTGTGTGTGTGTGTGTGTGTGTGTGTGCGTGCGTGCTCGAGTGTGAGTCCTGGGACTTGAACTCAGATCCAGGGCTTTTTTGCTCAAGGCTAGTGCTCTATCACAGGAGTCACTTTCTGCCTGGGCTGGCTTTGAAGTGCTATCCTCAGATCTTAGTCTTCTGAGTAGCTAGAATTATAGTCATGAGCCACCAATGCCAGCATCATTGTGCCATTTCTTTCTTTCTTTCTTTTTCTTTTTCTTTTTCTTTTTCTTTTTTTTGATGGTGGAGCTTGAACTCGGCTTGGGCACTGTCCCTGTGCTCTTCAGCTCAAGGCGAGCGCTCTACCACTTGAGCTACAGCACCACTTCCGGTTTTCTAGTGGTTTATTGGAGATAGGAGTCTCACAGTCTTTCCTGCCCGGGCTGGCTTTGAACCTCGATCCTCGGATCTCAGCCTCCTGAGTAGCTAGGATTACAGGCATGAGCCAGCGGTACCATGCATTGTGACATTTCTTTAGGGTGGCCAAGGGTTGACTTTCTCAGTGATGTCTGGGTTCACATACCTGTTGGCTTATTTGAACTGCAAGAGGATTTTCATGTAATAAAGCAGTAAGTTACAAAACCCTCTCTTTTGCTTTCAGCACTAGCTGTCCAGGGGGTTTCTGGCCTCCCACTGAAGAAACAAATAGATGCCAAAAAGAAGCTAAATAAAGTAGTGGAGAAGCGCTTTCCTGATGACAAACTACTCTTGTTAGACACCCAACAGGAGGCAAGCATGCTGCTTAGACAGTTGGCTAACCAAAAGCAACGGCATCTTGCTTTTCGAGATCGGAGGGCCTACCTGTTTGCCCATGCTGCTGATTTTGTGCCTAGTGAAGAAAATAACTCTGTGGGCACCTTGAAAATCTCGGGTTATGTTCGTGGGAGGACTCTGAATGTAAATAGCTTGCTGCATATTGTTGGATATGGAGACTTTCAAATGAAACAGATAGATGCTCCCATGGATCCTTTCCCCTTAAATACTAGAGTGAATAAGTCCCAGAAGGACTCAAGCATGGCAATGGAGGTGAGATTGATGCTTTTGTATTTTGTTTTTCTTTTTGTTCCCCCGCCCCCCTTTCAATGCTGAAGATCAAACCTAGTATCTCATGAATGCTAGACAACCATTTTACCACTCAACCTGTATTATGGATTTATGTGCAAGTTGGCACATGATGGAAATTTAAATCCAGAAAAGATAGTCCACATGCCAGTGAGGAGGAAAAGCAGGGCAATAGTCACAAGTATGTTCATCAATTATATATATTACTTTCTAGCTGTCCTGCACACAGTTGACTGAGTTTATAGAAGGGGACCCAGTATGTGATCACTCCTCAAAGAACTTAGTTGGATTAGAAAAAAAGAGCAAATGCCAGTGAAGTAAAAGTTGAAGTTAGGTTATCATATGGACCTACTGTAGAAGCTGAGGAAATAGACAGGCAAAGCAGAAAGAAAATCAGCTAAATGTGGAGTAGGATGAGTGTGGCTTAAGTTAAAACAGAGGTGAAAGAATGGAGACAACAGCTTGATAGGAATGAGAAATAGGTACAGTAGGGATAAGATTATGAAAGGCCTCAAGAGCTAAGCAGAATTGTAGAGTTAAGATGCCATTTGACATGGAAACAGCCATTTGAAAATATCCTTGGTTATGTTTTGATTTGTCTGCATAAGGACCGATAGGTTTCTGAATCTTACTGCTTGCTGTGTTTAAGTACACTTTTGGTTAATGTTTGACTGGCTAGACCTGCTTTTGTTTTTCAGATTTGTGCTGTAGATGCTGTGGTTAATATGGAAGAAGATCTTAAGATCCTAATGAAGGCAGACCCCAATAAACAGGAATCTTTGCAAGCAGAGGTCATCCCAGATCCAATGGAAGGGGAGCAGACCTGGCCCACTGAGGAGGAACTGAATGAGGCAGATGGTTGGTAGTAGTAACAGACTTCTTTGTTATTTATCTGACCTGGAATTGTGGATTTTTGTCTAGTTGCTTATAGGGTAGCTGCTCACACCCTATGTAGGGTAGAATAGGATGAGAATAACATTGAAGTTCTGTCATTTCCCGTATCCCCAAATGCTGTAGATTGCACTAAGCAAACAGTGGATGCAACTTTGTTCCATTTCTTAACATTGCATTATTTTATAATGAACAGATAAACAACTGTAGATGTACTGAAACAACTTAGCTGTGTAGGTATTGCTAATTGTGAGGCAGTTGAGTTAAATTTGAAAGTCTGCTCTACTTACCTGTCTGCTAATGTGTACATATGTTGACAGAAGTGTCCAGCATCTTCTGGAGTTAAGAAGACCCAGGGCAAAGGAGGTCCATAATTTGTTGGGAGGTTTATAACTTGTTTTGGCTTTTACAGATTCTGTGAAGCAAAGTTCTAAGGTGGTAAAGAAGGTTCCCAAAGGAACATCCAGTTACCAAGCTGAATGGATTTTGGATGAAGTTGATGGAAGTGATGGGGAAGGAGATGAGTATGACATGGAACATGAGGATTTTATGGAAGAAGACTCTCAGGTAAGGAAATGGATCATTAGATCACTTATATATACAGTGCTCAGTACTAGGTGGTGTGCAATCTTGACATTGCAGTCATTTTCTTAGTAATGACTGATCACAAGGAATGAGATTTTTTTTTAATGACTTAATCACTGTTAGAATAGAGATGAAGATTATTGGTTAGTTAGGTGTCCAGGGAAATTAGCTTACTGGCTTTGGGGTAGAGGTGGATGGATTTCTTGTGAGATAACTGCAGTCCTTTTATAGGTTGAGAGTCCTGAAGAGGAAGATGAGGAGGAATGTGAAACGATGACAACAGGGGAGTCTGTGCGTGATGATCTGTATGATGAGAAAGTGGATGAAGAGGCTGAGGAAAAAATGCTGGAGAAATATAAACAAGAAAGATTAGAAGAGATGTTTCCTGATGAAATGGATACCCCCCGTGATGTGGCTGCCAGAGTGCGGTTCGTCCATAATTCTCAAGTGAAATAATAAGTTTTTATTTAAAAACTATGGCTCAGAACCATGTTATAATAGAAAGAGAGAAAGATGTTGTGTTTGCTCCTGAAGGGTTAATATTCTGTGTCAGAAAGGGAAATTAATATATGATTTGTGGTAAAGACTAGTATTATATGATTACTCAATTCTTGATGCTTGAACTCAGGGCCTGGGTACTGTTCCTGAGCTTCTTTTGCTCAGGGATAGTACTATACCGTTTGAGACTCAGCTCTACCGCTGGCTTTTTCTGAATAGTTTATTGACGGTAAGAGTCTCATGGACTTTCATGCTGGGTAGCTTCAAATCTCAGCCTCCTGAATAGGATTACACTCTTGAGCCACTGGCATCCAACTACACTCTCAGCCTTTTCCTGGTTAACTGGAGATAAGATTTTCACAGATTTGTCTGCCCAGGTGGCTTTGAACCTTGATCCTCAGATCTTAGCCTCTTGAGATGACAAGCAGAAGCGATGACAACAGAAGCTAATACTCAGTTGAAGTATAATGTTTGTAGATTTGGGAGACGTGTAGCAGGACAACAAAGTAAAGGCATGAAAGATGATCTTGTCTGTTCTGAATTGGGGTCTGAAGCCAGTGAGTAATGTTGGATATTAAGTGGTTAAGGCTATTGCCAAAGATGTAGTTTGTCTGGTTAAAGCCATTCCCTGTCAGGCACCAGGATGCCACTCTAAATACTTTATCCCCAGTAAGAAGTTTGGGTTTGGTTCTGAAATACTTGTTACAAGTTATTTCTAGAGTATGAATTCTAGAGTTAGATTTTTTTTTCTGTTTTGTGAAGAGGAAAGGTTTATTTTGTTTATGCTAGATTAGATTTTTTTTTTTTTTTTGAGAAATGACAATTAGAATTCCTTTCCCCTTTTCTTTCTTATCATCATCTCTTTCCTGTTTTCCTTTCGGGTAGGCAAGTGCCCTATCATTTAAACTACATTCCTGGCCTTTTTTCTTTTTCAGTTATTTTTCTTTTCTTTTTTTTTTTTTGGTCAGCCGTGGGGCTTGAACTCTGGGCCTGGGCGCTGTCCCTCAGCTCTTCAGCTCAAGGCGAGCGCTCTACCACTTGAGCTACAGCGCCACTTCCGGTTTTCTGGTGGTTTATTGGAGATAGTCTCACGGTCTCTCCTGCCCGGGCTGGCTTTGAACCGCGATCCTCAGATCTCAGCATCCTGAGTAGCTAGGATTACAGGCGTGAGCCACCGGCTCCCGGCTTCAGTTATTTTTCAAATAAGGTTTCCTGTTTTTACCTCGGTTGGCCTCAGACAACAGTTGTACCTGCATCTGTGCCTGACCTTACGTTAAGGGTGATGATGTACAGACGAGATGGGATCTTAGGAACTGATTTTGCTTGGGTTAACCTTAAGCCATTTGGCCCATGAAGATTCTTTGGCCCTTGAGGATTCTTCTGTTTCTCACTTTCTGAGTAGCTGGGATTATAGGCATTATCTACTATGCCTGATCCTCTTTGGGGTCTTTGTTTTGTTTTTGGTTGAAGTCAGCCTGGGCACTGTTCTTGGCCTGGGCACTGTTCTTGAGCTTTTTTTGCTCAAGGCTACTCCACTTCTGGCTTTTTTTTTTTTTTTTTTTTTGGTCGGTCATGGGGCTTGAACTCTGGACTTTGGCTCTATACCTCAGCTTTTCAGCTCAAGGCCAGTGCTCTACCACTTGAGCTACAGGGCCACTTCCGGTTTTCTAGTGGTTTATTGGAGATAACAGTCTCACGGACTTTCCTGCTTGGGCTGGCTTTGAACCTCAATCCTCAGATCTCAACCTCTTGAGTAGCTAGGATTACAGGCGTGAGCCACAGGCACTGGCTCTACTTTTTTGGTAATTAATTAGAGATAAAATAGGCTGGTTTGGAACTTTGATCCTCAAGTCTTAGCCTTCTGAGTAGCTAAGATTATAGGCATGAGCTACTGGCACCTGACTTTCCCTATTGTTTTTTTTTTTTTTTTTTTTTTGGGGTCCGATCGTGGGGCCTGAACTCTGGTCCTGAGCGCTGTCCCTCAGCTCTTCAGCTCAAGGGTAGAGCTCTACCATTTGAGCCACAGCGCCACTTCCGGCTTTTTTCTTTTTTGCTTATGTGGTGCTAAGGAATCGAACCCAGGGCCTCAGGCATGCAAGGCAAGCGCTCTACCACTGAGCCACCTTCCCAGCTCCTGTTTTGAGACAGGTTATGGCTCTGTAGCTCAGGCTGTCCTGGTACATTCTGTCTTGTTAGCACTGTGAATGCTAGGATTACAAATATATATTATTGTACTCGTGTTTGTTTTTGTTTTTTTTGGGGGGGAAATGGAGAGTGTCCTTGGGGCCTGAACCCAAGGCCTTTACTACCAAGCCATATCTATGCCTAGCTCAATTTTTGTTTTTGGTCGATCGTGGGGCTTGAACTCTGGGCTTGAACGCTGTCCCTGAGCTCTTTAGCTCAAGGTTAGTGCTGTACTACTTGAGCCACAGCTCGACTTCCTGTTTTCTGGTGGTTAATGGGAGATAAGAGTCTCATAGATTTTTCTGCCTGGGTAGGCTTTGAACCCCAATCCTCAGATCTTAGCTTCTTGAGTAGCTAGGATTACAGGCATGAGCCACCCGCGCCTGGCCCTAGTTTAGTTTTTTTTTTTTAAGCCTAGAGCCTTAGATGGTGGTGTTTTTGTTGTTGTTTGGTGGTTGGTTGGTTTTGGTGCCTGTCTTTGTCCCTGAGCCTTTTCTTGCTCTATCACTTGAACTACAGCTAATTGAAGATTAGTCTCATGGGGGCTGGGAATGTGGCTTAGTATAGAGTGCTTGGTTAGCATGCATGAAGCCCTGGGTTTGATTCCTCAGTACCACATAAACAGAAAAAGCTGGAAGTGGTGCTGTGCTATGGCTCAAGTGGTAGAGTGCTAACCTTGAGCAAAAAGAAGCTCAGGGACAGTGCCCAGGCCCCGAGTTCAAGCCCCAAGACTGATTAAAAAAAAAAAAGTGTCTCATAGACTTTCTTGCTGGGTCTGGCTTTAAATAAAGATCCTCAGATCTCAGCCTCCTGAGTAGTTAGGATTACAGGCTTGAGTTACTTGCACCAGACTCATTTTTTATGTTCTTTTTGTTTTGTTTACTAGTACCAGGGGTTGAATTCAGGATCTGCTTTCACTTGGCTTTTTTATTCATAGCTGGTTTTCATAGCTGGCATTGTGCTGGTTAATTGGAGATAGAGTCTCACAGGCTTTTCTGCCCCAACTGTCTTTGAACCACCATCCCCTAGGTCTTAGCCTAGTGTGTACCTAGGATTATAGGCACGATTCACTAGTGTCTGGCTCCTTAGCTGTTTTAGACCTAATGTGAATCTTATGTAGCACATATAAATTTCTTACATATATTTGAAATTTCTATTCTAGCTTTCAGAAATATAGAGGCCTCAAGAGTTTCCGGACATCTCCATGGGATCCTAAGGAAAACCTCCCTCAAGATTATGCTCGGATCTTTCAGTTTCAGAACTTCATTAATACTAGGAAACGTATCTTTAAAGAGATTGAGGAAAAAGAAGCTGAAGGAGCTGAGGTATCTTATCTGCTTTCCTGTGTGTCCTATAAGTTGTGAGTGTTTGCGATCATACTACCACTTTTACTTTCTTGCTCTTTTTTTTTGGGGGGGGGCAGGTGGTTGGGGTGGGTGTGGTCCAAGACCAGGACTTGAATTCTGTATTTGCTGCTTTGGTGGAACCCTAACACCTGAGCCACACCTTCAACCCCTAACGCTTGATTATTTCTTTTCTTTCTTTCTTTTTTTTAATTTACTTCTCTTGGCATGAGAATGAGTATCTAATTTAGTTTTGTGCTTGCCTGCAGCTGACTCAGCTGTATTAACCGAGAGACTTGTATCTGAGTAATTGAAGCATCTGTGAGAGGGAATCTTTCAGGGGGAAGGTTAGTTTTATGTAGTCTGAGAGATTAACATTTGGAAAAAAGTTCTGTCATTATTGAGACTTTAAGAGTAACCTGTGATCTGTTTCCTGCTGGCAGGTCGGCTGGTATGTCACACTTCATGTCTCTGAAGTCCCTGTCTCAGTAGTTGAATACTTCAAACAAGGAGCACCCTTGATTGCATTTTCTTTGCTCCCTCATGAACAGAAGGTAAATTAGTATCTGTGGGAAGTAGCATCACAAAACATTTTCCAACCTGTTCATGATGTTTTGCTAATTGGGATATGAAGATTATGGCTTTGTAATTTAGTGATCAAAGAATCAGAGAAGTCAGTGATGGTTATACCCAAAATGTCTGAACCTGTCTGAAGCATCTCAGTGATGCAGTTTGGTGTAGTTCTGAGACTTCTCCAAGATAGGAGTGTTTTTCAGATAACAACAGGCTGGGAATGTGGCTCAGTGGTAGAGTGCTTGCCTCTCATGCATGATGAGGCCCTGGGTTCAATTTCTCAGCACCACATAAGCAGAAAAAATCGGAAGTGGTGCTGTGACTCAAGTGGTAGAGTGCTAACCTTGAGCTGAAGAGTTGAGGGACAGTGCCCAAACCCAACAACAACAACAACAAAAAAACAGCAGTAAAAATATAAGGTATACTTAAGGTTTAGACCTCTTGTCTATATGACTTATTGTGCACATTAGGGTAGAGACAACTGCTCTGACCTTTGGTTGGTGGTGTAAGAGTTGAGGAAGAGGCTGGAATAAATAGGATTTGAAGGCCATAATGTGTAGATGAATAGAAAGGCACTGTGACAGAGGTTGAGCTCTTTTATGTTAGATATGGGAAGGTAAACTAACAAGTGCATGAGAACTTTGATCATGCTAATGACAGTTGTTGATGGATATAAAGGGTTACTCTGTGTCATCATCTACACTCTACCATTAACTAGTACTTTTAAGTTTTAGAGTGAATCTGATGTTTGTTTGCTTTGCCTTCTTTCAGGTTAGGCTGTTGTATTCCTAGATTAGAAGCTTTTTTTCTTACTTGGTCCTCAGATGTCAGTATTGAACATGGTGGTCAGTCGGAGCCCTGGCAACACTGAACCTGTGAAAGCCAAAGAGGAACTGATCTTCCATTGTGGATTCAGGCGCTTCCGAGCCTCACCTTTATTCTCTCAGCATACTTCAGGTCAGTAGTGCGGAAGCCTTTCGGTTCTCCTCCATCTTATTTTTCTTTTTGGAGACTGGGAGTGATGGAGGGCAGAATACAAAGTTCCAGCTCTTATGTGTCTGGGTTTGAGGTGTTTTCAGTACTCTGGCTTGGGAGTCAATGATGTTTTTATTCAAAATGTCTGAACCTGTCTGAGGCATCTTAATGATGCAGCTTGTGTGGTGCTGAGACTTCTCTGTCATGAGTACTTGTATCCAAGTAAGTTTTGAATCAGTTGGTAGCTTTACAAAAATGGGTATGTCAGTGTGGAAACCATAGTGTCTGGCATAACAGTGGCAGTGAGTAAAAGGGTGGTGACTTTTGTGGCTCTCCAGCTGAGTAAAGAAATAGTAAGATTGCATTTAGTAATTTAGTAATTGTACTCCTATATACTATGAGATAGGTTATCCTCTAACTTGGCTTTTTTTTTTTTTGTCGACTGTGGGCCTTGAATTCTGTGCCTGGACACTGTCCCTCAGCTTTTCAGCTTCAGGGGAGTGTTTTACCACTTGAGCCACAATGCCACTTCTGGTTTTCTGGTGGTTAGCTGAAGATGAGTCTTATGGAGGGCTGGGAAAGTGTCTCAGTGGTAGAGTGCTTGCCTTGCATGCATGAGGCCCTGGGTTCGATTCCTCAGCACCACATAAGCAAAAAGAAAAAAGCCGGAAAGGCTCAAGCGCTAGCCTTGAGCTGAAGAGCTGAGGGACAGCGCCCAGGCCCAGAGTTCAGGCCCCACAACCAGACCCAAAAAAAAGAGTCTTATGGACGTTCCTGCCTGGGTTGGCTTTGAACCATGATCCTCAGATCTCAGCCTCCTAAGTAGCTAGGATTACAGGTGTGAGGCACCCAAGCCTGTCTTAACTTGGCATTTTTGAATATCACCATAGCTCATTCAGCTTCCAGCAATGTCAGGAAGAAGACATAATGGCAGTATTGGTAGTCTGAATAGTTTTTATTATTCTCACCAATCATGCTATCCAAGACTTTTATTTTGGGGGGGGGTGTCTGGTCGCGGGGCCTGAACTCTGGGCCTGGGCGCTGTCCCGCAGCTCTTCAGCTCAAGGCTAGCGCTCTACCACTTGAGCCACAGCGCCACTTCCGGCTTTTTTTTTCTCTTTGCTTATGTGGTGCTGGGGAATGGAACCCAGGGCCTCATGCATGCAAGGCAAACGCTCTACCACTGAGCCACCTTCCCAGCCCCCAAAAGACTTTTTTTATTAAATATTTTTCTTTTCAGTATATTAAGATCAGGTTCAGCAGACAAAGGTTTTTTTATTTTTAAATTTTTATTTATTTTTTGTTGGTTGTGGGGCTTGAACTCGGCCTGCACACTGTCCTTCAGCTCTTCTGCTCATGGGGAGCACTCTACCAGTTAAGCCACAGCACCACTTCTGGTTTTCTGGGAGTTAATTGGAGATGAGAGTCTGATGGACTTTTCCTGCCCGTCTGGCTTTAATAAATCACGATTCTCAGATCTCAGCCTCCTGAGTAGCTAGGATTATAGGCATGAGCCACGGTGCCCAGCGATTTTTTAGGTTTTCAGATTTGTCCAACTTGTTCTTTTTGTAACCAAAGTTCATTGGAATGCAGTGTGCCATTTTAATTTTCATTTGTTTGTTTTTGTTTTTTTTTTGGGTACGGTCGTGGGGCCTGAACTCTGGGCCTGGGCACTGTCCCTTAGCTCTTCAGCTCAAGGCTAGCGCTCTACCACTTGAGCCACGGCGCCACTTCCAGCTTTTTTCTTTTTGCTTATGTGGTACTGAGGAATCGAACCCAGGGCCTCTGGCATGCAAGGCAAGCGCTCTACCACTGAGCCACCTTCCCAGCCCATCATTTGTTTGTTAATTTGTTTATTCTTAGCACAGTGTCTCACTACATAGCCCAGGCTGGTCTTTCAATCCTCCACTTCTGCCTACTAATTTATATATACCTTTTGTTGTTTTTGGTCGTGGGGCCTGAACTCTAGGCCTGGGCACTGTCCCTCAGCTCTTCAGCTTAAAGCTAGCACTCTACCATTTGAGCCATATTGACACTTCCAGCTTTTTCTGCTTATGTGGTGCTGAGGAATTGAACCCAGGGCATCATGCATGCCAGGCAAGCACTCTTACCACTGAGTCACCTTCCCAGCCCCAATTTATATATACTTTTTAAAATCTCCAGGTGTATATATTGTCTGGCTGCTTTTATGTTACAGTGGCTGAACTAAACAGCCTCTATGTGGCTTCAAAGTCTAAAATACTTTATATCTAGGCTGAAGCACTGGTCAGTGCCTGCCCAACACTAAGTGTTGTTGTAGCAGAGGGTGTCAGCAAAGCACTGATTTCTAAATGAGGTGGGGCACTGGGCATCAGAATCCTCTGGAGAAATTGTTTTTCTTTTTTTTTGGGTCATGTCGTGGGGTCTGAACTCTGGGTCTGGGCGCTGTCCCTCAGCAATTCAGCTCAAGGCTAGCGCTCTACCACTTGAGCCATAGCACCATTTCTGGCTTTTTTTGTTTATGTGGTGCTGAGGAATCGAACCCAGGGCCTCGTGCATGCAAGGCGAGCGCTCTACCACTGAGCCAGCTTCCCAGCCTGAGAACTTGTTTTTCTTTTGGTGCTGGTCTTAGGGCTTGAACTCAGAGCCTGGGTCCTGTCCCTGAGCTTTTATGCTCAAGACTAGCAATCTACCGCTTGAGCCAGAGCTCCATTTCCAAATTTTTTGGTGGATACTTGGAGATAAGAGTCTCACAGGCGTTCCTGCCTAAGATGACTTCTAACTGGCTCAAATCTGAGCCTCCCATGTAGTAGTTAGGATTACAGGTGTGAACTACCAGTGCCCTACTTGGAGAACTTAAATACAGTTAAAGCTCCAATTGATAGGACAAAAGTTACATCTTTCAGTTGTATTGAGACAACTTTTTAAAAACTTTTTTTCATTATGAATCCCTGGGTGTCCTCAAACACAATTGTCTTGTCTCTACCTTATAATTGGTGGGGTTACAGGTATATACCACCATACATACTGTGAGGCAGGGGGAAAAAAAGAGAATTAGTGAAGTAAAGAAATAAAAGTAGACTGGGAAGGTAGCTTAGTGGTAGAGTGCTTGTCTAGCATGAATGAGGCCCTGGGTTCGATTCCTCAGCACCACATAAGAATAAAAAGCTGGAAGTGGTGCTGTGGCTCAAGTGGTAGAGTACTAGCCTTGAGCTGAAGAGCTGAGGGACAGCGCCCAGAACCCAGAGTTCAGGCCTCACGACCAATAAATAAATAAATGAATAAATAAATAAATGAAGGCTGCTTTTGGTTTAGCAGTTGACCTTGTACAAATAATACATGCTGATAGTTTTGTTTTTTTGTTTTTTTTTAATATTAAAAGAGTTGTGGTTGGAAAAGAGCACTTGCCTGCCATGCACAAGGCCTTCGGTTTGGGAGAAGTTAGCAGTGATATAGCCCCTTTGGATTGTTTATGGTTTCTCAAAATGTTTGTGATTTCTCTTTAACCCTTTTGGCAGCGGACAAACATAAATTTCAGAGATTCCTAACTGCTGATGCAGCTGTAGTGGTGACAGTGTATGCACCAATCACTTTCCCTCCTGCATCTGTGCTGCTTTTCAAGCAGAAAAGTAATGGTAAGTTGAGTTCACAGTGGTGAATGGGCTTTTTGGTAGCATCATGACTGTTTTCTATGTTTAGATTCGGGAGTCACGTGGTATGTAGAAGGTTAGCAATGGTTTCAAAATATATCAGTCTCTGACTCACAGTGAGTCTAAGCTACCAAAGTGGGTGGTGTGTTTAGGATAGGTTTGGGGAACAGGCTGAGGCAATATCACTTAGTGGTCTTTACTGTAGTTTCAGGAGGGAATAGTAGAGTGCATTGCTTTTTTTCCCGTGGATTAAACTAGTAAATGGAGAGTGTGGTCTATAGATTCTTGAACAGCTTCTTTTCTGTCCCCTGTAGGAATGCACAGCCTCATTGCCTCAGGACATCTGTTATCGGTGGATCCAGACAGAATAGTCATCAAGAGAGTTGTTCTAAGTGGTCATCCTTTCAAAATTTTTACTAAGCTGGCAGTAGTGCGTTATATGTTCTTCAACAGAGGTAACATGAAGAAGGAAGATGGGATTGTTTGTGATGGGAAGGTTGGGTTTACATTTTGTGGGTAAATGTTTCATCTTGGTCTTCTATGTTTTCCATTCTTAAGAGGATGTGCTGTGGTTTAAACCAGTGGAACTGAGAACAAAGTGGGGCCGCAGGGGACACATCAAGGAACCTTTAGGTAAGAATGTGAAATTTGGGGACCTAATAGATTTCTCCAGTGCTACTCTTGGGATTGGTGCACACTGATTTTAAAGTTTTTACTTTTAATTTTACTAATTTGCCATAATCTTTCCAGGTACCCATGGTCACATGAAGTGCAGTTTTGATGGGAAGCTAAAATCTCAGGACACAGTATTGATGAACCTCTATAAACGGGTATTCCCTAAGTGGACTTATGATCCATATGTACCAGAACCTGTATCTTGGGTGAAGAGTGAGACTTCTTCAACAGTGCCTGAAGTGGACATAGAATAATGGATTCACTGGGATCTGACCATTCCTCTGATAAGAGTCTGTGGGATGTGATCGGGCAGTTTGTCACTACTGTTTTGGCCTATTTGTCTGCTGCCCCACTACAAAATTTATTTTGACCTGAAGTATCACATATGGAAAATTTTCGATTGGTTAACCCAAAAAGCTTATTAAATCTTACTGAAATTTCTATTTTTCATTAGGGTTCTGAAAATTAAGAGGAAAAGATAGAAAACTTTTCATGTATTTGGAGACACTGAGTCCTCTCTCTTCCTTTTGCATAAATTAAACAAACTGATATGGAGTTGGCCTTTCAGCCTCCTTCACCCAAGTTAGGGAGGTTAAGTCTACATTTCCACCACTGAGCACAATGCAAATATTCTTTACTTCCGGAGATACTGTTTGAAAATTCTGAGAAAGCACAGCAGCTACTCCAACACCAGCAGTAGGTTCAATGAGGAGTTTCATTCTCTCCCATACCAACTGGGTTGCAAACTGTTGGTAAGAAGGGAGTAAGGATTAGTACAAGAGGAGAAAGGAGAGGAATCTAGTAGTTTTTTGTTTGTTTGTTTGTTGTCATTTGTGGGGCCTGAACCCTGGACCTGGGTGCTGTCCCTCGGCTCTTCAGCTCAAGGTGAACACCCTACCACTTGCCACTTCTGGCTTTTTCTGCTTTTTGTGGTGCTGATGAATCGAACCCAGGGCCTCATGCATGCAAGGCAAGTACTCTACCACTGGGTTACCTTCCCAGCCCCAGTTTATAGATTCTAAAAGCAGATGAGGATACTACTCAGTCTGAATTTTTTTTTCTCTCTTTTTTTATGCGTGTGTATGGTATATGAGACTGGGGTTTGATCTTGCTTTTGTTTGGCAAGTGCCCTTCCACTTAAGCTATACCTGAAGACTCCTGGTCTGAATTTTCTTATTAATATGTACAAATAGAAACTTTCAAACTTAACTAACTGCTACTATTGAAAAGTTTATCACAAAACAGGTCATTAAATCAACTAGCTAAGTCCCTGTGGGTCAATTGCAATTCATCATAGAAGTTGCCCTATTCTTACTTATGTTTTCCTATTGGAGGCTCACCTTAATTTCATCCTCTGTGACAATGAAGACATCATCCACAAGGTCCCTTATTATGGGCCAGGTGTTTAAGCCAATACTGGATTTGACACCATCTGCTATGGTTTCTGGAGGGTGAAGATTGGGGGTCAGTTCCCCTTTCAGTTTGGACTGATAGCAGTCATCTGCGTTCAAGGGTTCAGCTGCATATACCTTCACATTAGGTTTCAGAGCCTGGAAAGAGGAATATATGTCTGATATTGGCCTGTAGCTGCTTGGACCATTGGCTGGGAAGGGTATATACTGCTGTAGGCAGTAGGCTGATAAGTGGGGTCTGGGAAAGGACTGAGGGTGCTGTTCCTCAGTCTCTGTTGTTTTTGTTTTGTGCTGTAAGATTATCACAATGGCAGGCGAAGAGGAGCTTTCCATATACAATTTAAAGAGATGATGGTAATGATGCACTATGATGTAAATAAATCTGTTCCTAATGCATGAAGTTTTTGAGAAGCTGTTTTCTCACCTTAATTGTAATTGCGATTCCAGCAGCCATTCCTCCTCCCCCTACAGGTACCACCAGTGCATCCACCAAGGGAACCTATGGTAAAAATACAAAGGTCTCTTAGCAGTTTTGTATTTATATATAAAATAACTAGGAATGTGGCTTAGTGGTAGAGTGCTTGCCCTGCATGCATGAAGCCCTGTGTTTGATTCCTCAGTACCACATACACAGAAAGAGCTGGAAGTGGTGCTTGAGCAAAAAGCTCAGGGACAGTGTCCAGGCCCTGAGCTCAAGCCCCAGGACTGGCAAAAAAAATAAAATAGAATAAAATAAAATAAAATAACTGAATCTCTGGACAAACTACCAGTAGCTAAACAGGAAAAATTAATTAGGTTGTGTTACCTGATTTAGCACTTCCAGAGCAATTGTCCCTTGCCCAGCTATCACTGCAGGCTCCTGGTTAGGGTGTACCATGATACCTTCTGTTTCTTCCATGAGTCTTTTTGTAACCTTTTCCCTAGACTGAAACAGCAGATTAAGTTAATTTACTTGACTTGAATTTAATATAGTTCCCCAAAACAATTTAGGTTTGCTTTTTTTTTTGGGGGGGGGGGGTCCAGTTGTGGGGCCTGAACTCTGGTCCTGGGCGTTCTCCCTCAGCTCTTCAGCTCAAGGCTAGCACTCTACCACTTGAGCCACAGCGCCGCTTCCGGCTTTTTTCTTATGTGGTGCTGAGGAATCGAACCCAGGGCCTCGAGCATGCAAGGCAAGTGCTCTACCATTGAGCCACGTTCCCAGCCCGTTTTTTTTTTTTTTAAGGGGTATAAGGTAAGTCATGGGGCTTGATCTTCGGCCTGGATGTTGTCCCTAAGTTCCTTTGCTCAAGGCTGACGTTCTGTCACCTTGAGCCATAGCTCCACTTCTAGTTTTTGAGTAGTTAATTGAGATAAGTCTCACCGGGACTTTTCTGCCTGGGCTAAAGATCCTCAGATCTTAGTTGCCTGAGTAGCTAGGATTATAGGCATGAGCCACTGTACTCGGGTATTTGATTTAGTATTCAACTCTTATTGACACTTAACTTTTTTTTTTTTTTTTTTTTTTGGTCGGTCATGTGGCTTGAACTCTGGGCTTGAGTGCTTTCCCTGCTCTTCAGCTCAAGGTGAGCACTCTACTGCTTGAGCCACAGAGGTACTTCCGGTTTTCTAGTGGTTTATTGGAGAAAAGAGTCTCATGGCCTTTCCTGCCTGGTCTGGCTTTGAACCGTGATCCTCTGATCTCAGCTTCCTGAGTAGTTAGGATTACAGGCATGAGCCACCGGTTCCTGGCCTGACCCTTAACTATTTTTCACATTTTGTTCAGTGGGGATAATTATAGCAGTGAGCAGAATCCCTATCCCCCACCCCCAAGTTAAATTCTTTGTTTTGTTTTTGTTTTTTTGCTGGTTCTGGGGGCTTGAACTCAGGGCCTGGGCTTTGTCCCTGAGCTGCTTTATGCCCAAGACTAGCAAGGAGTTATATTCTTAGGAATTAGATATAAGTAAATGTATAGTCTGTTCAAGTACTGATGATAAAGTAAAATTACAGTTGAATAAGTGCTATTGGTATATAGAAGAAAATTCCAAGGAAGTGACAGTACTAAGTACAAAGACAAGGTTGGCAGTGGTCTTTGAGGACCTGCTAAGAAGTTAGTGAGTAATGTTAGGAGATTAAATAAGCATTGGCCACTTCAAGACGTTGATTTTTTTTTTTTCCAGTCCTGGGGCTTGAACTCATGGCCTGGGCACAATCCCTGAGCTGCTTTTTGCTCAAGGCTAGCACTCCTATCACTTGAGCCACAGTGCCATTTCCAGCTTTTTCTGTTTATGTGGTGCTGAGGAATTGAACCCAGGGCTTCATGCATGCCAGGCAAACACTTTACAACTAAGCCACATTCCTAGTTATTTTATATATAAATACAAAACTGCTTACTAAGAATCTTAATGATTCTAATAATTGTAGTTAGCAGGGCAAGTAACTCAGTGTTGGAGTGATTGTTTAGTATACCACAAGGCTAAACATTCCAACCCCACCAATGAAAGACAAAATTTTAGGCCAGGTACTGATGGCCTAGCTGTTCAGGAGGCTGAGATCTGAAGATTGAGGTTCAAAGTTCAAAGCCAGCCTAGACAGGAAAGTCTGTGAGACTCTTATCTGTAATTGTGAGACTTCAATTAAACACCAAAAAGCTGGAAGTGGAACTGTGGCTGAAGTGGGAGAGGGCTAGCCTTGAGCCAAAGAAGTTCAAGGACAATGCCCAGTCCCTGAGTTCAAGCACCAGGTCTGGCATACACAAACAAAAAGTCGGGGTTGGGAAGGCCCTGGGTTCAATTCCTCAGCACTACATAAACAGAAAAATCCGGAAGTGGTGCTGTAGCTCAAGTGATAGAGTGATAGCCTTGAGTTGAAGAGCTAAGGGACAGTGCCAAGGCCCAGAGTTCAAGCCCCACAACCAACAAAGCAACAACTCCAAACCAAAGGTAAGGAACTATGGAAGAATTTAGGTTGGTGAGAAGAAACAAGTTCTAAGTTAACTAAATAGCCCTGTTTGCTCTGGAAACTTTTCTTTTTGCTTATGTGGTGCTGGGGAATTGAACCTAGGGCCTCATGCATGCAAGGCAAGTGCTCTACCACTGAGCCACCTTCCCAGCCCCTGCTCTGGAAACTACAGGGATAAAGATAGTAGCAGAGACCAGTTAATTTACCTGAATCTAGGAGAGACTTGATGTTGATTGGATCATGGTGGTGTGGTAGAGGTTGTTAAAGGACAGATTTTGATGCTGGCTATAAAAGGGTTTTCAATTTTTTCCCCCCAAGATTTTTGCTAGAACAATTATCAGTGTTGCTATTTTCTGCATTGAGAAAGACTAGAAAAGGGGATAACTGGAGAGTAAGAACAGAGTTTGGTGCTGGAGATGCCTCATAATACATTCAAGTAGGAATGTAGCTGTTGAATGCAAGTCTGAAATTAAGGGTAGATAGGGTACAAAGTTGCAGGAGACTGATGGTTCATGCCTATAATCCTAGCTACTCAGCCTCCTGAGGATCAAGGTTTGAAGCCAGCCTGGTAAGACAAATCTGAGAGACTTGTATCTTCAGTTAACCAGCAGCAAAGAAAACAAGGTGGCTCAAGTGAAGGGTGCCAGCTTTGAGTGAAAAAGGTAAACGAGCATGAGGCCTTGAGTTCAAGCACTAGTACTGCCACCAGAAAAAGCAAAATGTTTTTAACAGACTGATTACATCATTTGAGTAAGTACAAATGGAGAAAAGCTTAGGCAGTATAACAGATGAAGAGGAAATAAAGGATCCAGAGAAAACATCCAGGAAGGTAGGAAGAGCAGTCCAGTTGGTCAAATGAGGTTGTTAAGGTGGTACTGAGCGCTGCTTCTTACCTCATCACTAGGTTCACTGTACACTATAGAGGCTCCATAGGCTTGTATTGCCAGTTTTTTACAGTTGGGAGCTGTTTGGGGCACCACAATATAAGCAGGAATCCCTGGGAAGAGAAAAGCAATTAAGTCAGAATTTAGGATAAATCGTTAATATCCATTTTGCTGTAGTCTCATGAGGACACATTGTCCACAAGATTTGGGATACTTTCCACTCCTGATAATCTTACCCAGTACCCTGAGAAATAAATTCAAGTACCTTCCAGTTTGGCAGCGTAGGTGAGAGCCTGACCATGGTTTCCACTGCTGTGAGTAACAACAGCCTTGGGCTTCCCCTCTAAAGTGGATGAAATTAAGACTTTGATAGCATTAAGGGCACCACGAATCTGGAAAAGAAGGATGGTAAATCCACGTACAGTTGTGTATCATTGAACAATAGGGGTATATTCTGAGAAAAGCATCCAAAGGTGGTTGTAGAAGCAAACTCAGCCTGCTCTACATCTATTGTACCCAGTATGACTGTTGTTCTCAGGCTGCCAACCTGGACAGCATGTTAACTATCAATCAGTACTGGAGGCAAAAAAGAACAGTAAAAATGAGGTATTAAGGATAAAAAAATTATATATTTGGGCTGGGAAGGTGGCTCAGTAGTAGAGTGCTTGCTTTGCATGCATGAGGCTTTGGGTTCGATTCCTAAGCACCACATAATCAGAAAAAGCCAGAAGTGGCTCTGTGGCTCAAGTGGTAGAGCACTAGCCTTGAGCTGAAGAGCTGAGGGACAGTGCCTAGGCCCAGAGTTCAGGCCCCACAACCAACAACAACAACAAAAAAATACACACACATATAGATAGATAGATAGATAGATACACACATTTATATAGAATATTTACTATGAGTGTAGCTTACAGAACTCGAAATTGCTTTCAGTGTCTAATAAGTCAGGAATATTATGGACTACTTTGTACCTCATAAACTCCACACAGCTAAGTTATACTAAATTATTTTTTCTTAGAACTATTTTTTCAGCCAGGCACCTGTGGCTCATGTATGTAATCCTAGCAACTCAGGAGGCTGAGATCTTAGGATCACAATTCAAAGCCAACCTCGGGCTTGAGTTCAAATGTGTGTGTGTGTGTAACACATTGTATAAAGGGTTTTTTTTTATTGTAAAGCTGATATACAGAGGGATAATAGTTACATAAGTTAGGTAATGAATATATTTCTTTTTGAACAGTGTCATCCTCCTTCATTTTCTCCCAGTTTTTTTCCTCCCCACCTATATAAAGGGTTTCATTGTGACATTCTCATTCATTCATAAAATGTAGCCATCAACTTTATCCCCTTTACCACTCTTGTATACATATTCACTTCTTAAGAGTAATTTTACAACAGCTTCTTTTATTTTTATATAAGCATACAAAGCACTTCAACTACAGTCACACCTCACCCTTTTTCCTCCTGTGTAACTTTTTCACTTTACGAACTTTTTACTTAAAAAAATCTTGAGCCTGCCGGGCGCTGGTGGCTCACGCCTGTAATCCTAGCTACTCAGGAGGCTGAGATCTGAGGATCGAGGTTCAAAGCCAGCCCAGGCAGGAGAGACCGTGAGACTCCTATCTCCAACAAACCACCAGAAAACCGGAAGTGGCGCTGTAGCTCAAGTGGTAGAGCGCTCGCCTTGAGCTGAAGAGCTGAGGGACAGCAGGCCCAGAGTTCAAGCCCCACGACCGACAAAAAAAAGAAAAAAAAAAATCTTGAGCCTGACACCAGTTGCTCACGTCTGTATTTCTAGCTACTAAGGAGTCTGAGATCTGAGGATCATAGTTCAAAGCCAGCCCGGGCAGGAAAGGCTATGAGACTCTTATCTCCAATAAACCACCCACCAGAAAACCAGAAGTGGCGCTGTAGCTCAAGTGGTAAAGTGCTAGCCTTGAGCTGAAGAGCTGAAGGACAGCACCCAGGCCCAAAGTTCAAATCCCACAAATGACCCTCCCCCCCCCAAAAAAAAAAATCTTGGTTCACAATTATTACCCAGGAGGTTGAGAATTGGATTACAGTTTGAAGCTATTCTGTGCAGAAAAGTCCTCACAACTCCATATTCAATTAGCAAGATGCTGGGCTGGAGGGGCAAACTCAAGTGGTAGGGAGAAAACAGCAAACATGTGGCCCCTGCGTTCACTCTAGTACCAGCAAAAATTGAATACAGCACCCACACAGGCCTTGAGTTCAAGCCCCACTACTGGTGAGTCAATGGGGTAAAAAAAAATGCAGGCTGGGTGTGTGGCTTAACTGGTAAAGTGTTTGCCTTAAGTTGAGTAAGGACCTGGGTTCAAAAACATACATACAAGCTTTCAGACTAGTGACTAGAAAGGGTGAGTACTTGCAGTTGAAGAACAATAGGCAATAATACCTGCCATCAACAATGCTAAATATAGCTTTCTGACTGAAAGGATGTGTGTGTGTGGAGAACAGGGACTTAAAACTCAGGGCAGGGGTTGGGAAGGTGGCTCAGTGGTAGAGTGCTTGCCTTGCATGCATGAGGCCATGGGTTCGATTCCTCAGTACCACATAAGCAGGAAAAGCCAGAAGTGGCACTGTGGCTCAAGTGGTAGAGTGCTAGCCTTGAGCTGAAGAGCTGAGGGACAGCATCCAGGCCCAGAGGTTAGGCCCCACAACCAACAAAAAAAGAATGAGCAGTGTAGTCAGGTGGCCCACTCCTGCCAAAAATAGCTCCCCCATAAGGATAATTTATTATTATTATTATTTTTTTTTTTTGTCAGTCGTGGGGCTTGAACTCTGGGCCTGGACGCTGTCCCTCAGCTCTTCAGCTCAAGGCGAGCACTCTACCACTTGAGCTACAGCGCCACTTCCAGTTTTCTGGTGGTTTATTGGAGATAGGAGTCTCACGGTCTTTCCTGCCTGGGCTGGCTTTGAACCGCGATCCTCAGATCTCAGCCTCCTGAGTAGCTGGGATTATAAGTGTGAGCCATTGGTGACTGGCTATCAGGGTAATTTTTACATCATAGTAAAGTGGCTTGCTGGGCACTGGTGGCTCACACCTGTAATCCTAGCTACTCAGGAGGCTGAGATCTGAGGATCACGGTTCAAAGCCAGCCTGGGCAGGAAAGTCCATGAGACTCTAATCTCTAATAAACCACTAGAAAACCAGAAGTAGTGGTGTAGCTCAAGGGGTAGAGCGCTTGCTTTGAGCTGAAGGGCGCAGGGACAGCGCCTAAGCCCAGAGTTCAAACCCCACAACTGACAAAAAAAAAAAAAACAAGTGGCTTATCAGCTGGACTGTGGTAGCCCATGCCTAAAATTTTATTTCTAAATAACCACTAAAAAGCCAAGAAGTGGAGCCGTGGCTCAAGTGGTAAAGTGCTAGCCTTGAGCACAAAAGATCAGAGACAGCACCCAGGCCCTGTGTTTAAGCCCTAAGACCAGCACAAAACAAGTGGCTAATCAACACTATGATGCTAGGTTAACCAGGACTAGCACAATTTTTTTTCTTCAACCTTTTTTGTCCAACTGTAAAAAAGGTTTTAATTGTACCTACCATATTAAGTGGTCAAGAACATCAAATACATTTATATGTTGAAGGAGTTTGGAAACACACATGATACACTAACAAGAAGGGTCTTTACCTTAAATGATCCAGTTTTCTGGAAGAGTTCACATTTGAAGAAAAGATTGCGCCCTGCTACTTGATTCAAAATTGAGCTTGTTAGCACTGGTGTGAGGTGGATATAATCTTGAATGTTGATATGAGCTTTTTGAACATCATCAAAGGAGATGCAGTATTGAGCACACATGGTTCTGAAACCCAGGAATAAGAATGAGGTCAAGTCTGAGATAATCTGTTTATTGAAAAATACATAACACAGGAGAATAGACCTACGTGGAACTGTGCCCATACTAAAATGCCAAAATTTGTGTACACTGGAGGACTTGGCTTGAAGACAATTTTCTGGTATTTTTGGAAGCTAAAGCTCACTCTTCCACTTATACCATTCATGTCTTGTCATTGCCACTGGTTTACATTTTTGTCATTGTGAAGCTGTTTGGATGAACTAAGTTTACAATAGGCTGTAATACATTTATTACTATTTGTTTGTGTGAAAGACAATCTCACCATGTGTCTAGACTGAGCTCAAAACTGGGCTTGCCGGGCGCCAGTGGCTCATACCTGTAATCCTAGCTACTTAGGAGGCTGAGATCTGAGGATCATGGTTCAAAGCCAGCCTGGGCAGGAAAGTCTGAGAGACTCTTATCTCCAATAAACCACTAGAAAACTGGAAGTGGCACTGTGGCTCAAGCAGTAGAGCACTGGCCTTGAGCTGAAGAGCTGAGGGACAGCGCCCACACCCTCAGTTCAAGCCTCATGACCAAAAAACAAACAAAAAACTGGGCTCAAGGGGATCTTCCTGTTTTATCCTGAGACCGGGAAGTGGTACTCCAGACTCCCAGGTATTAGGGCTATAGGCATGCATCATTGTGCCTGGCCTAAGTTTTTTTGTTTTGTCGGTCATGGGGCTTTCTCAAAACAACCACTAAGCCAGGCACTGGTGGCTCATACTTGTAATCCTAGCTACTAGGGAGGCTGAGATCAGAGGGAGAATCATGATTCGAAGCCAGCCAGGGTAGAAAAATCTGAGAAATTTATCTCTAACCAGTGGCTCAAGTGATAGAGCACCAGCTGTGTGCAGTAAAACCAAGGAAGATACTGAGTTTCTAAGTTCAAGCCCCTGTACTGGCGTGTGTATGTGCGAGTGCATGCATGCACGCACACACACACACATATTCACACACAAGTTCTTGATTACTCAAAATTTTTATTGGCTTCTCTCACAGATTAATTCTTCCATGTGAATTCCTTTAGCAAAACTTACTGTAAAATGTATAAATTAAAATAATTGATATTGAGCAACATTCGAGTCTCATGCAGTGCCTGGAATTCAAGCCCCAGTGTCAGCACCCTTCCTAAAATTAAAAGTCTTCCCATGAAAATGAACATTTTTAAATTTAGTAAACCTTTTTGTATAATTCTCGGTATCAGTCGCTGGGAATGTGGCTTAGTGGTAGAGTGCTTGCCTAGCATGCATGAAGCCCTGGGTTTGATTCCTCAGTACCATATATCAGAAGAAGCTCATGACAGAGCCCAGCCCCTGAGTTCAAGCCCCAGGAATAGCAAAAAAAAAAAAAAAAAAAAAATTCTCAGTATCATTTTCATTGCTGGAAATGGACTTCAGGATATTAAGCAACACTTAGCTTCAGCTTTTGTTTTTGTTTTTGTACCAGTACTGGCATTTGAACTCAGGGCTGCACTTTCATTTAGCTTTTTATTCTAAGGCTAGCATTCTATTACTTGAGTCATACTTCTACTTCCAGCTTTTAGCTGGTTAATTGGAGATACGTTTTATGGACTTTCTGCCTGGGCTGGCTATGAACTGGGATCCTCAGATCTCAGCCTGGTCATTAGGTATAGGTATGAACCACCAATGCCTGGCTCTGCTGTTTCATAACTGAATTTCCTTTAAATTTGTTTCATAGCTTCAGATACAATTTAATGTACTTGGCTAAAATAATTATCTCCAAGATTTTCTTGGTTTTCAATTCTCATGTTTCTCTTTTATTGTATTTATTTTCAGCCTCCAGGGGAATTGAGGAGCTCTACCAGCTTAAAAACAAAATAAAAGCATTTAGTCCCATTCAGTTTTTCTTTTCTTTTTTGAGGTAGGGTCTTGCTGTGTAGCTCTGGCAGCCGTGAACTCAGCCTTCTCCTATTACTGTTTTCCATGTTTAGTGACGCTTAATTGAATTATCTTGGGTCACCTACTGACATCTGAACCAGTAACTGTGGCTCAACTGAAAGTATAGTTCTCCTGACCTTTTATTTCCTTTATTTTTTGTAGTGCTAGGAATTGAACTGTGGGCTTCATGAATGCTAGGCAAGTGCTCTATATCCTAGCTCTCCTTACTCCCTTTTTTTGTGCCAGACTTGAGGCTAGAACTCTGGGTCTAGGCACTGTCCCTGAGCTGCTTTTGCTCAAGGAAGGCTAGCTCTCTACTACTTGAGTCACAGCATCACTTCTGGCCTTTTCTGAGTAGTTTACTGGAGATAAGTGTGTCACAGACTTTTCTGCCTGGGCTAATTTTGAATTATGATCTTCAGATCTCAGCCACCTGAGGAGGTAGGATTATAAGCATGAGCCATCAGCATCTGGTTTCCTTACCCTTTTAAAGAAAATAATTATACTAGCTTTAAATAATTTGTCTTTGCCTTATAAACAGCTGAAAACTTTTTCAGTGACCTTATTGGTTTCTGTAAATTTGTCACACCGTATGCTTTTCATTATATTTGAACAATTTAAAATTTCAAGTTAGTTTAAAGTTGTACATATTAATATTACGAAAGATGGGGCTGGGAATGTGGCTCAGTGGTAAGAGTGTTTGCCCTGCATGCATGATGCCCTGGGTTCAATTCCTCAGCACTACATAAACAGAAAAAGCCAGAAGTGCCGGGCGCTGGTGGCTCACGCCTGTAATCCTAGCTACTCAGGAGGCTGAGATCTGAGGATCGAGGTTCAAAGCCAGCCCGGGCGGAGAGACCGTGAGACTCCTATCTCCAATAAACCACCAGAAAACCGGAAGTGGCGCTGTAGCTCAAGTGGTAGAGTGCTCGCCTTGAGCTGAAGAGCTGAGGGACAGCGCCCAGGCCCAGAGTTCAAGCCCCACGGCCGACCAAAAAAAAAAAAAAGAAAAAGCCAGAAGTGGCAATAATGGCTCAAGTGGTAGAGTGCTAGCCTTGAGTTGAACAGCTGAGGGACAGTGCCCAGACCCAGAGTTCAGCTCCAAGACTGGCAAGTGGAAGTTAGGCTCAAGTGATAGTGTGCTATCACTGATGGAAACTGAAAGCAAGAAGCCCTGAGTTCAAGCCCCAGGACTGATACACACACACACTCACATCATACACAAAGTGATGGGAATTTGTAGCAGAGAATATTGACTAATTCAACCCCGCTTATTCAAATATTTCCCTTGAAAAAGAACACAATACTGTAGGTAGACTTTTTTTTTAAAGTTGGTCATGCGGCTAGAACTCTGGGCCTGGGCACAGCTCTTCAGCTTAAGGCGAGCGTTCTACCACTTGAGCTACAGCACCACTTCTGGTTTTCTAGTGGTTTATTGGAGATAGGAGTCTCACAGTCTTTCCTGCCTGGGCTGGCTTTGAACCGCGATCCTCAGATCTCAGCCTCCTGAGTAGCTAGGATTACAGGTGTGAGCCACTGGCGCCTGGCTGGTAAAGCCATTTTTGGCCTAAAATACTTTATTCTTTTTTTTTTTTTGCTGGTCTTGGGGGCTAACTCTGGGACTGGGTGCTGTCCCTCAGCTCTTCATCTTAAGGCTAGAATTCTACCACTTGAGCCACAGCACCACTTCCGGCTTTTTCTGCTTATGTGGTACTGAGGAATCTAATCCAGGGCATCATGCATGCAAGGCAAGTACTCTACCATTGAGCCAACTTCCTAGCCTTGGCTTTGAACTTTTGATCTTCCTGCCTTCACCCTGAGCTCTGGGATTACAAGTGTGTGCCATCAAGCCTTAGATTTTATATTTTTAGAAAATCAGTTTAGCTACGTTATGGTGAACGAAAAGGAAGGAGACTGGGGGCTGGGAAGGTGGCTCAGTGGATAGAGTGCTTGCCTGCATGCATGAGGCCCTGGGTTCAATTCCTCAGCACCACATTAGCAGAAGTGGCAATATGGCTCAAGTGGTAGAGTGCTAGCCTTGAGTTGAACAGCTGAGGGACAGTGCCCAGACCCAGAGTTCAGGCTCCAAGACCGGCAAAGAAAAAAAAAAAAAAAAGGAAGGAGACTAATGAAATCAAGGAGTGTACTTAAGGAAATCAGGACTGTATTTTGGTTAACATGAAGGATAAAAGAGGCTTAGATGGCATAAGCAAATTAAAAATAATTTATTTTGGAAACAGAAACCTAATTTTAGGAATGGGTAAGAGTTTGAAATTTTTCTAGAGAAGATACGCAAATGACTAACACACACAGGAAAAATGTTCAAATTATGGAAATGCAAATCAAAATCACAAGACCTAGGTATCATCTTATACCATGAGATAGTTACAACAAACAACAAAAACCCACCCAGAAAATAATAAGTTGAAAAGATATTGAGAAATTAGAACCCTTATGTACGTTTAGTGAGGATATAAAATGGTAGAGCTATGGTAAATGCTATACTTCTTTCTCAAAAAAAAAAAAAAAAAAAAATCTGACATAGAACTATCATATGACCCAGCAGTTCCACTCCTGGAGGTAGCCCCAAGAGAATGTCTGGCTGGGAAGGTGGCTCAGTGGTAGAGTGCTTGCCTTGTATGCATGAGGCCCTGGGTTTGATTCCTCAGTACCACATAAGCAGAAAAAGCCAGAAGTAGTGCTGTGGCTCAAGTGATAGAGTGCTAGCCTTGAGCTGAAGAGCTGAGAGGGACAGCACCCAGGCTAAGTCAGGCCCCAGGACCAGCAAAAAAAAAAAAAAAAGAAACCCAGGTGTCTATTAACAAAAGGATGAAATGCTTGCCGGGCGCCAGTGTCTCACGCCTGTAATCCTAGCTACTCAGGAGGCTGAGATCTGAGGATGGCGGTTCAAAGCCAGCCCGGGCAGGAGAGACTCCTATCTCCAATAAACCACCAGAAAACCGGAAGTGGCTCTGTGGTTCAAGTGGTAGAGTGCTACCCTTGAGCTGAAGAGCTGAGGGACAGCGCCCAGGCCCAGAGTTCAAGCCCCACGACCGACAAAAAACAAAAAAAACCCCAAAGAATCATACACTTAAAATGGTAAATCGGTAATTTTTTTTTTTTTATCTCACACACACATACATAAAATAGATGTATTATAGAGGTTGTAATAAGTTAGGCCTGGGTTGCAAGTGAGAGAAGTCCAATTTGAACTAGTTTAGACAAAAGAGGAGGGTGTCCAGATTTACTGGCTCATGGAATCCAAGGAAGAGTTAAACCACAGAATAGGGAGTTTCAGGAACAACTGGAACCAGGGACTGGATAGCTTCCAGGACTCTCAGTTCCTCACCTCTGCAGCTCTTTGCATCTTGGTATCTTTTTCATTGCAGACCAGCTGGTTTCATATGGCAGGGCATGTAGCTGCTGACAGCTTCTGTGTTTTACATTTTATGGCTTCCACAGTGGAGAGGGATTTTCTTTCTCAATTTCAGTTCAAAAAATTCTGGGTAAGAAATTCTGACTGTCCCATTTCGGCCCAGGACCAGTGGCCAAGGGTGTGAGGTTAATTAAAAAAATACAAGTAAAGTGTTTACAGAAATATCAGTAACAGATCAGTAACAGAATGAGATCTATAACATACTATCAATTACATACATTTAAAACAGATACTTACGTAAAACATTATATATTATTTAAAGATACAACATATTCATGGACATACATCAAACACATTAGTCACTCACCGAAAGGGAGGAGATGGAACATGAGTGGAAATTGAAATGAAAAGCAAAATGATAAAAATAAGAATGGCTTGTTGACTGTGAACAAAACAGTATAACTGTCTCATTTCTCTTCACCTGAGGGAAAATAACAGCAAAAGAGGGAATGATGAATGAAGCAAAGAGAAAGAAGAAAACAATGTACTTTTGAGTGGGAAATTCAATGTAGGGAGGAGCAGGGGAGATGGTATCAAGAGTAATTCTTCGGTTTTGTATTAGGTGGTAGTACAATTTTCTTTTTTTAAAACAAGTTTTGTTATTTAGAACAGGCTGGCTTAGAACTCATAATCCTGACTCAGTCTCTCAAGTGCTGGAGCACCACCAAGCCTAACTACTTTATTGAAATTTGAGACTAGCAAAGAAGGAAGAAAATGAGATTTGATGAGCTAAGTTTAAATTGCTTATATCTATCCTTTAAAAATTTATTATTAAAAAAAGTATTTCTTGGCAGACACATATTTATTTTAGCATTGATTTATTTTTTCCTTGCCAGTCTTAGGCTTGAACTCAGGGCCTCAGCTGTCCCTGAGCTTTTTGGACTTAAGGCTAGTGCTCTACCACTTGAGCCACAGCTACACTTCTGGCTTTTTAGTAGTTTATTGGAGATAAAGAGTCTCATGGACTTTCCTGCTCAAGCTGGCTTTGAACCACGATCCTCAGATCTCAGTCTCTTGAGTACTAGGATTACAGGTGTGAGCCACCAACGCCTGGCTTAGCATTGATTTCTGAAAAAAACAGCTTTCACTTATGAACATTCCATTCGTTTTTCTTATTATTTTCTTTTTGGTTGTAGGTACTAGGGTCTGAAACCAGGCCTTTGTGCTTGCCAGGTAGGCACTCTTACATTTGAGCCATGTCTAGACCCTGTTTTACTTTTTTTTTTTTTTGAACATTTTGTGCTTTAGCTTGGTCTGGCTATACTGAGATACTCTTATTTGCTTCTTATGTATCTGGGATGACATATCTACAATTATGCCCAGCTTTTTTTTTTTTTTTTTTTTTTTTGGGTCCGGTTGTGGGGCCTGAACTCTGGGCCTGGACGCTGTCCCTCAGCTCTTCAGCTCAAGGCTAGCGCTCTACCACTTGAGCCACAGCACCACTTCTGGCTTTTTTCTTTTTGCTTATGTGGTACTGAGGAATCAAACCCAGGGCCTCATGCATGCAAGGCAAGCACTCTACCCACTGAGCCACCTTCCCAACCCCTATGCCCAGCTTTTTATTGGATGAAACAGGGTTTCTTGAACTTTTTGCCCAGGCTAGACTTAAACTGAAATCCTCTCAATGTCTGTCCCACAGATAGCTAGAATTATAGATGTGAGCCACCATGTCTGGTTTTTTTCTGTTTTCCTACTTTTGCTGAATGCTTATTTTCATTTTTTAAATAATAAAAGCATGAAGCCTACACATTTCCTTCAACTTTTAATTAAATTATCATGGGTTCTGTTTTGCAATATATATAGATATATTTTTTTTTGGGGGGGGTCCGGTCATGGGGCCTGAACTCTGGGCCTGGGCACTGTCCCTCAGCTCTTCAGCTCAAGGCTAGCGCTCTACCACTTGAACCACAGCGCCACTTCTGGCTTTTTTTCCCTTCTGCTTATGTGGTGCTGAGGAATTGAACCCAGGGACTCATGCATGCAAGCAAGTGCTCTACCACTGAGCCACCTTCCCAGCCCTGCAATATTTTTGTCTTAATTTCTAAGTAAATCTCATGCTCTTTGTCTTTATTTCCTGAGATGAGGTCTCAGCTGCTTCAGTGGTTTGGACTACAGATATATGCCTCTTTTTTTGGCCATTGAGTTAAAAAAAAAACAAATGATGATAATTTCTTTTTCTTTTTCCTTTTTTTTTTTTTTGCCAGTCCTGGGGCTTGAACTCAGGGCCTGGGCACTGTCCCTGAGCTTTTTTTGCTACAGGCTAGTACTCTACCACTTGAGCCACAGTGCCATTTCTATTTTTTTCTGTTTATGTGGTACTGAGGAATTGAACCCAGGGCTTCATGCATGCTAGGCAAGAATTCTTACCACTAAGCCACATTCCCAGACCCTGATTATAAATTCTTATTTGTAACTCTTCATTTCTAATTTTATTACTCAAAAATGTGACATACTTTTTTTCCCCCTGTGCTGGTCAGGGCTTGAACTACTGGAGATAAAGAGACTCATGGGCTTTCTTGCCTGGGCTGGCTTCCAATCATTATCCTCAAATCTCAGCCTCCTAAGTAGCTAGGATTACAGGTGTGAGCCACTGATGCCCAACCAAAGTTTATAATTTTTATTTTTAGGAATTGAATTATTCTCTCACCCATTATCTAAATTTGCTTTTTTTGTTTACAAATGTAAAACAAACAGCAGTATCCAAAACCTTGATTGTCTATCATCAAATTCACTTTTTCCCAAAACTAACCACTTTTTTATGTTTTCCACATCATTTTGATGTTACATAGATATTTACATATACAATAAAAGGTTTTTCTACATACAAGATAGTCATACTATACATATTCTTCTGCAAATAACTTTAAGGAAAAGCATTTCATAATACATCTGAATACTGTTCCATGCCAATACTTAAATGGTATTTTAATTCTTTAAACTGAGAAGCCTTTCAGTGTAACACAGACCTAAATATGTTGATATTAAATTTCTTTTTCCAGTATTGGGGACTGAACTCAGCATAAGTCAGACAAGCACTTTATCACTGACCTACATCTCCACCCATTTTAAATTTCATATATATATATATATATATATATATATATATATATATATATATATATATATAAAATTTTTTTTTTTTGGTGAGTTGTGGGCCTGAACTCTGGACCTAGGCACTGTCCCTCATCTCTTCAGCTCAAGGCTAGCATTCTACCACTTGAGCCACAGCGGCACTTCCGGCTTGTTCTGCTTATGTGGTGCTGAGGAATCAAACCCAGGGCCTCATGCATGAAAGGCAAGCACTCTACCATTGAGCCACCTTCCCAGTCCCTTAGATATTTTTGAGACTAAGTTTCCCAAGTTGGCCTTGAACTTATGATCCTCTGCTTCAGCCTCCTGTGTGCTGGGATCACTGGTGTGCACCACCATGCCTGGCTTTGATTAGTACATTTGCTCTGGCCACTGAAATCATTCTCTTTCTTTAGGACTGATGATTCATTGTATATTTATTGTCTAAACAAAAATTGTTGACTATTTGAGGGTTTAGAAGCCTTCTGTGAAGCTGGAAGAAGACAGCCTTAGGGGAGGGACTTTCCCCACATCATAGTTTTTACGAGGTTCTCAATCAAAAAAGGGTAAAGTAACAGTCTTCTGGTCTAATTAAAAGTTCAAAGATGGTCGGGCACTGGTGGCGCACGCCTGTAATCCTAGCTACTCAGGAGGCTGAGATCTGAGGATCACAGTTCAAAGCTAGCCCGGGCAGGAAAGTCCATGAAACTCTTATCTCCAATAAATCACCAGAAAACCGGAAGTGGTGCTGTAGCTCAAAGTGATAGAGCGCTATCCTCGAGCGGAAGAGCTGAGGGACAGCGCCCAAGCCCAGAGTTCAAGCCCCACGACCGACAAAAATAAATAAAAAAAAAAAGTTCAAAGAAGCTGGGCGCTGGTGGCTCACGCCTGTAATCCTAGCTACTCAGGAGGCAGAGATCTGAGGATCGCGGTTCAAAGCCAGCCCGGGCAGGAGAGACCGTGAGACTCCTATCTCCAATAAACCACCAGAAAACCGGAAGTGGCGCTGTAGCTCAAGTGGTAGAGCGCTTGCCTTGAGCTGAAGAGCTGAGGGACAGCGCCCAGGCCCAGAGTTCAAGCCCCACGACCGACAAAAAAAAAAAAAAAAAAAAAAAAAAAAAAGTTCAAAGATGGAAAAAAAATAACATGAGATCTAGAGAAGGGCTTTTGTTTGTTTTTTTTAGAATCCACAGTGGTGCCAACATTATCACACAGCTTCTTCCTTCTGTAAGAGCCAACCGTACTGAATATAGCATTTTAAAGTCAGGAGGTTGGGGGCTGGGAAAGGGTGTAAAAAAAGCCATGAAAAGACTTTGAGACCCTGATGCTATCCAACTATGTATGCTGAGCAATTTACTTATTCACTTCTCCTAGATTCAGATTCCTGATCTTAAAGATGGAGTTGATACACTGGGCTCCGGTGGCTCAACGCGTGTAATCCTAGCTACTCAGGAGGCTGAGATCTGAGGAACGCAGTTCAAAGCCAGTCCGAGCAATAATGGCTTTGAGACTACCGCCAACAGACCACTGGCCCCCCGCCCCCCCAAAAAAGGCCGGAAGTAGAGCCGAGGCTCAAGTGGTAGAACTCTAGCTTTGAGCACAAAAGCTCTGGGACAGCGCCCAGGCCCTGAGTTCGAGCCCCAGTACCGTCCTCCCACCCCCCCCCCAAAAGAAAGGTTGTTGATGATAATAATTACTCTGACAAGATCTTTGAAGTCCCCAAACAAAACCCTGGGGCATTAGTCCCCGGCCTGCGGCAGAAGACTCCGGCCTAAAATGACTGGAGAGGCCAGATCTGGCGTGGAGGGGTGGGGGAGGAGATGTCTCCGTCAACCCGAACCCCAGACCAGCAGCAGTGTGCTGGGTGGTCACCATAGCAGCGGCACAGGCAGCCTTCGCGTGAATGCCAGCCTGGCGAGCCAGGCCACCCGGGCCGCGCCGCATCTCACCTCACCTCACCTCACCTGGCCCCCGCCGCTCGCTTCCACCACCAGGCACAGCGCACCTTCCCCCGCCTACACCTCTGCGCACGCGCAGCACCCTCTTCTCCCGCCCAACCCTTCGTCAACCTGCGTTCAGTGCTTTTCCTCCCAGTGCGGCCACCGTCGTTCGTGGAGGGCGGGCGGGAGGGGGCGGGGAAAAGGGTGGGAGTGGGTGAGCGCGCGCCGCCCGTCCGTCGTGGTTTCCTGGTTGCGCGCGGTGGTGGCGGAGTTGCTGCAGCCTGAGCAGCAGTCGCGAAGATGGCGGAGGGGTTGGAGCGTGTGAGGATCTCTGCGTCGGAGCTGCGAGGGATCCTGGCCACTCTGGCTCCGCAGGCCGGGAGCAGAGGTGAGTCGCACCGCCCAGCTCCTGGGCCGGGCCTGCCCGCCCCGCCTCCCTCTCCTCCTCTGCCGCCTCCCCGCCCAGTCAGCGGCGCTCCGGAGCCCCCGCCCCTGCCCCGACAGTGGGGGCGGGGGTGGGAAGGCGGGCCCCTGGCCTCTCCCGGTCCATCCCCGGGCTGGGACGGGGCCGCGGCCGGGCAGCTCTGGCTCCCTCCCGGAGAGCCCGGGCTCCCCGAGTCTCCACCCTCTTTCTCCTCTCGAAGGTGACTGTTCCCGGGTTCCCCAGCCCTATTCGACCAGCCCAGCGGACGCCCCTTTAGGGGACGCCGAGGGGAAGGCATGCTGGGGGGGGGTGGTCTTGGTGGGCGCCCTGGGGTGCGTCGTTTCCGAGAGAACCTTCTCCTTGGGGTCGGAGAGGAGGAGCTGGGGAGATTGAGGAGAATTCAGGCCAGGACTTCCTGGCTGAACTTTTTCCCCAAGGCAGGATTCTGAAAGCTGCGCTCCTGGAGGGGGCATTCAGAACCTTAGAGTAAAGCCTCCACTGGCTTTGGCCTTGACGTGTGTGGGAGCTTTTATTTATATTTTTTACTCGGAGAGAATTGCCAGTTTAAAGTGTTAAAAGTCTCCAGCCACGTCAAGGAAATCTTACCTCTCCTCTGTTAGGTTGTGGAGTTGTGTAAGAATTGTACTCATAGTACGTGTCTTCTGCAGGCTGTGGCTAGAGTTGGTGAGATTGGGTTCTTCTTGGTCAATTGAATTGGTTTATTCAGGGCTGTTTTCCCCTCTCTGTTCTGGAAAGTAGTAGTAGGTCTACTAAGCCTTTTCCTGGCCCCAACCTAACTTGCAAGGTTCATTGAGGGTTATCTGAGGTTACACTGCTTTGTTTCATATTTGATGAAGTCCCCCCATCCCCACCTTCCTTCCTGAGGATTGAACCCCGGGCCTCTTGCATGCTAGACAAACACTATTACTTGAGTCATACGCCAACACTATTAAGAATCTTTTTAAACTTCTGAAAGTGTCAAAGTAGTATCTTAAATGTCATTTTCTTTTCTTCTGTTTTTCCTATTTTGTTATAGCCACAAAAAAATGTGTGTAAATGTGAGTCATCTAGTACCCATAGACTTGTTTGCATTTGTTTACTGTACAATACAATGCTTAGATTTTATATAACATTCCATTTTTTTTTCTGGGTCCAGTCATGGGGCCTGAACTCTGGGCCTGGGTGCTGACCCTTAGCTCTTCAGCTCCAGGCTAGCACTCAAGCCACAGTGCCACTTTCAGCTTTTTTCTTTTTTCTTATGTGGTGCTGAGGAATCGAACCCAGGGCCTCATGCATGCAAGGCAAGCGCTCTACCACTGAGCCATCTTCCCAGCCCTAACATTCCATTTTTGAGTAGAGGATATTATTACTAAGTCCCATCACTTGAAATGTTTAGTGGATACTTGTAACCTCCCAATCTTAAGGTAACGGATACAAAAAACATACTTATGTATCATTCAATAACTCTGTGGATGCTGGAGAATGGCTTATAAAGTTCTGTACTCTATTTTAGTACCAGGTTTGGACTCAGTGTCTTGCTTGCTTGTGGCTGTTGCTCTGCCATTTGAGGCATGTTTCTAGTTTGGTTAATTGGAAATGGAGTCTCACAGTTCTGCAAGGATTAACTTCAAACCATTATCTTCCAGCTCTTGGTCTCCTGAATAGTTAGGATTACAGATGTAAGCCACTGCTGCCCAGGACTGTACTCTTTTTTTTTTTTTTTTTTAAAGTGCTGGTACTACTGGTGCTTGCACTCAGGGCCTGGGCACTGTCCTTTAGCTTTTTTTACTCAAGGCTAGGTCCCTACTACTTGAGCCACAGTTCCACTTTTGGCTTTTTTCCTGATTACATGGAGATAAGAGTGCCACAGACTTTCTTGCCCAGGCTGGCCTTGAACCATGATCCTCTGATCTCAGCCTCCTAAGTAGCTAGGATTACAGGTGCGAGCCACTGGCGCCTGGCCTAGCCACTGTATTCTTACTTTGAGTGCCTCAGTGCCTGGTACTTTGATAGCATATCACAATCCTTCCATCAGTGTCAAGAAAAGGTTCCTCTGTAGAACATTTTTCTTCTCATATTCCATTGTCATAGTAGCAGTTAGCCTCCGTATTCTAATGATGATAGTTTTGGTAGTATTTTCTTGAAATGACTCTGTTGACTGCTGTTAGAGAGGTGATAAGAATGTGTAGAATTGAAAAATGTAAATGGAATTGCTTCATGTTTTGCTTCAATAGTAGGTATGTGATAGGGTGACTGGTAGCCTAAAGAAGAAGATTGTCTAGTCAAGTTTACAGACTAGAATTGCTATTTTTTTCTCCAGAGATGTCTAGAATTATAGATTGCTGTGCATATTTCTCTTTTCCCCTCTTTACTGTTTTTTTTTTTTTTTTTTTTTGGTTTGTTTGTTTTGCCGGTCATGGGGCTTGAACTCTGGGCCTGGGCACTGTCCCTGAGCTCAAGGAGAGGCTCTACCACTTGAGCCACAGGGCCTCTTCGGTTTTCTGGTGATTAATTGGAGATTAGTCTCACAGATGTTCCTTCCTAGGCTGGCTTTGAACTGCGGTCCTCACATCTCAGCCTGTTGAGTAGCCAGGATTACTGGTGTGAGCCACCAGTGCCTGGCTTATTTGTTGGTTTATTGTACTAGAGATTGAATCTTGGGCTTTGCGCATACTAATCAAACATTTTATCACTGAGCTGCATCACCAGCCCTGCTTTTAAAAAAACCTGCAAAAAATTTTGGTAGTACCAATATTTGAACTGAGGGCTTCATGTTTGCTAGGCAGGTGTTCTATCACTTGTGCCATCTTTTTTTTTTTTTTTAAGTTTGAGAGAGGATCTTGCTAAGTTTCTGAAATTGACTTTGAACTCTCTATATAGCCTGGGGTGGCTCAAAGTCATCCTTCTACCTCAGTTTCCCTATTGCTGAGATTACAATTGTGGCACACATCCACCCTCCCCCCACTTTTTTTTTTTTTGTCGGTGGTGGGGCTTGGACTCTGGACCTGGGCACTGTCTCTCAGCTCCTCAGCTCAAGGCTAGTGCTCTATCACTTGAGCCACAGCTTTTTCTGCTTATGTGGTGCTAAGGAATCGAACCCAGGGCCTCATGCATGTGAGGCAAGCACTTTACCACTGAGCCACCTTCCCAGCCCAACCCTCCCCTTTTTGAAAGCCTCCTGTTTGCCTTCTTTGGCAAGTACTGTACCATTAAGTCACATCCCTCCCTCTGGCTGCCTGCTAATGGTAAAAAGAACTTAGCTACCCTGGAAAAATATTAGAGACAGAAGAAACGATTGAGGTGGATTCAAGAACTCTATAGTGAGTAATTAGATGCTGAAAATGTTAGAGTTCAATTATTCTGACAATAATGAGGTAGTTTGCAGTCTTGAGGTAATTTGGGGTCTTGGAGAGCTGAATATGAATATAACTTGGGTCACCAAAAAGAATATAAGTTCCCCATTTTCTGAACCCAAGTATAAGTAGCTCTAATATAGTCAGGTTCTTTATTTTTTTTCTGAGAAAATTTATTAACACTTAAGTGAAAAGAGCACATAAAATTGTTGATAGCAGCCGGGCGCTGGTGGCTCACGCCTGTAATCCTAGCTACTCAGGAGGCTGAGATCTGAGGATCGCGGTTCAAAGCCAGCCCGGGCAAGGAGAGACCGTGAGACTCCTATCTCCAATAAACCACCAGAAAACCGGAAGTGGCGCTGTAGCTCAAGTGGTAGAGCGCTCGCCTTGAGCTGAAGAGCTGAGGGACAGCGCCCAGGCCCAGAGTTCAAGCCCCACGACCGACAAAAAAAAAAAAAAATTGTTGATAGCTTACACACACAGTTATGTTCTTAGCTTTGATGAGTGAGAAAAATATTATAACCAAGAATTTCTGCTTTTACAGAAACAGTCTTTCTTGTTTACCAAGATTAGCATTTGGACATGTAATTATTGCTTGACTTTTCTGTTACTTAACCAGAATGACAGTCTTCTCCCCTCCCTCCTCTTTTATTTTTCTTCTATTTTACTCTTCAACTCTCTCCCCAACATAACAGAAAACATGAAGGAGTTAAAGGAGCCCAGACAGCGCAAAGATAACAGGCGCCCAGATCTGGAAATCTATAAGCCTGGTCTTTCTCGATTAAGGAACAGACCTAAAATCAAGGAGCCCTCTGGGAGTGAGGAATTTAAGGATGAAATTGCTAATGACAGAGATTCTTCTGTGGTTGGAAATGGTACACAGCTCATTAAAGATGTCTGCAAGGAAATGGACAATGAACAGCAAAATGAGCCTGTAGACCCAGAAAATAATCAGGCACAGGAGACTTTTTCTCGGACTGCTGGACAAGAGGATCGAAGTCTAAAAATCATCAAGAGAACAAAGAAACCAGACCTACAGATCTATCAACCTGGACGGCGGCTGCAGACCATTACCAAAGAGTCAACAGGCCGGGTGGATGAGGAAGAAATCCTTAGCCAGGTGGAACAATTGAGAGTAGAGGAAGATGAGTGTAGAGAAAAAATTGTAAAAGAGCAAGTTTTGAATAAATTAGACAAAGCTGAGACAGAAAAGAACCAAAGTAATGACAGAGGAAGGACTACAAAAGGAGAAAAAGGAAAAAGGATTGAAAAAGGGGAGGGGATGAAGAAAGTGAATGAGGACCTAGCTCAAGGAAAACCTGGATCTGCAAAGCGCTACTCTCGCTCAGACAAACGAAGGAACCGCTACCGCACTTGCAGTACCAGCTCAGCTGGTAGCAACAACAGTGCTGAGGGACCTAGCCTGACAGATAATGGAAGTCGCCGCCGACGTCAGGATCGGACCAAGGAAAGGCCTCGGCTGAAGAAGCAAGTATCAATGTCCTCAACTGATTCCTTAGATGAAGATAAAATTGATGAGTCCTATGGATTAGGGTCCAGGAGGAACTCAGAAAGGAAGAAGCATTTAGAAAGAAACTGGTCGGGCCATGGGGAGGGTGAACAGAAAAGCAAAGATAACCGAGGCACTCTTCGTGTCACTTTTGATACAGAAACTGTGAACAAAGATTCCCCTGTGGTGAGGTCATCTAGGGAGGATATGGATAGAGCAAAGCCTGACAAAAGCTTGAACAATGGGGGCAAAGGCTCTGAGAAGCAGGAATCTAAAAACCCGAAACAAGAACTTCGGGGTCGTGGTCGTGGCATTCTGATTCTGCCTGCCCATACTGCTCTATCTGTCAGTTCAGCAGGTTCTCCAGAATCTACACCTTTGGGACCTCGACTTTTGTTTGGATCTAGTACTAAGGGTTCTCGGAGTTGGGGCCGTGGAGGTACTACGCGACGACTGTGGGACCCAAACAATCCTGATCAGAAACCTGCTCTAAAGAGCCAAACACCTCAGCTTCATTTCTTGGACACGGATGATGAAGTCAGTCCTACATCTTGGGGTGACTCACGTCAGGCCCAAGCATCTTACTATAAGTTTCAAAATTCTGACAACCCCTATTATTATCCTCGGACACCAGGCCCTGCCTCCCAATATCCCTATACAGGATATAGCCCTCTACAATACCCAGTGGGCCCTACAAATGGTATGTACCCAGGGCCTTACTACCCAGGATATCCAACTCCATCAGGGCAATATGTATGTAGTCCTCTTCCTGCCAGCACCATGAGTCCTGAGGAGATAGAGCAGCATGTGAGGAACATGCAGCAACAGGAGCTACATAGGCTTCTCCGTGTGGCTGACAACCAGGAGCTACAACTGAGCAACTTGCTTTCTAGGGACCGCATCAGTACTGAGGGCATGGAGAAGATGTCTCAACTCAGGTATAGTGTTCTTTTCTAGCTAGAGGGAAATGGGGATAAGTTAGTGATAAGGAAAGTAGAAACTTTTTAGGTAAGTTACTGGGTATTATCTCCCTTTCATGTTTCTTTTTTCCTTTGTGGTGCTGGGCCTTCTACACATAGGATAAGCTGTATCATTGAGCCACATCCCTAACCTCTTTACTTAGTGTTAGTAAAGGAAGGGTTGTTGGAAAAGGACAAGAAGTTTTGGCTCTAGTCTTAAGAATGGAAATGCTGCCGGGCGCTGGTGGCTCACACCTGTAATCCTAGCTACTCAGGAGGCTGAGATCTGAGGATCGAGGTTCAAAGCCAGCCCGGGCAGGAGAGACCGTGAGACTCCTATCTCCAATAAACCAGAATGGAAATGCTTTCCTACCTTTTGCTTAAGAAAAAAAAGAATTTTTTTTTTTTTTTTTGTCGGTTGTGGGGCTTGAACTCTGGGCCTGGGCGCTGTCTCTCAGATCTTCAGCTCAAGGCTAGCACTCTACCACTTGAGCTACAGTGCCACTTCCAGTTTTCTGAGTAGTTTATTGGAGGTAAGAGTCTCACGGACTTTCCTGACTGGGCTGGCTTTGAACTGCTATTCTTAGATCTCAGCCTCCTGAGTAGGATTATAGGCATGAGCCACTGGTGCCCAGCGAAAAAAGAATTATCTTTAAGAAAGCATAGAATCTTGAAAAGCAAAGACTTTCCAGAACATCAAGAAACAAGCAACATAAAACTTACAGTGAAGATCTTATGTTAGTTGTTAAATTTAGGTGTGCATGTGTGGGGATATGCTATTTACCTACATATAACTGTCTTTGGAATGACACTCTGCTGTGCAGAATAGAAACTAATGTGAATAGGATACCGGGTCACATTTTGGTTTTCTTGTCAAGAGAGTGGTGAATTTGCAGAAAATTTAAATCTTGGGTCTAGCCTTTTCTGTGATATATCTGGAGCTCGAGGTTGCATGTATTTTATTTCAGAGCTGAACTGCTACAGCTGTACGAGCGCTGTATTCTGTTAGATATTGAATTCTCTGATAATCAGAATGTGGATCAAATCCTATGGAAGAATGCTTTCTACCAGGTAATTGAGAAGTTCAGGCAGCTTCTTAAAGATCCAAATATTGAGAATCCAGAACAGATTCGGAACAGACTCTTGGAGCTCTTGGATGAGGTAAATCATCATCATTTTGTTTTTAGGATAAAAGCTTTAGCATTGTCTTTTTTTTTTTTTGGTTGGTTGTGGGGCTTGAACTCTGGGCTTGGGTGCTGTCCTTGTGCTCTTCAGCTCAAGGCAAGCGCTCTAACCGCTTGAGCCACAGTGCCACTCATGGTTTTCTAGTTTATTGGAGATAAGAGTCTCACAGACTTTCCTGCCTGGGCTGGCTTTGAACTGCAGTCCTCAGGTCTCAGCCTCCTGAGTAGCTATGATTACAGATGTGAGCCATGGGCGCCCAGCTTTAGCATTGTCTTATAATGGATTTTTACTACCTGAGATACAGAACATTGACAGAAAACTTTATACTTTTTCTTAGTTTAAGCCTGATATACCACTATACTTCCTTAGGATAACTTACTGACAATTGGAAGTTAGTTTTTTTTTTTTGTCTTTTCTTTTTTGATACTGGGGATCGAATGCAGGACGTTGCACTTGCTAGGCAAGCGCTTTGCCACTGAGCTACATCCCAGCCCTGGAAGTTAGTTTTGAGCTTAGAAATTTTCTAAATGCCTTGGCTTTTGGGGGTGGGAGGTTGAGGGAAGAAGGGGAATATGTGTGTGTATGTGTATGTGTGTTTGAAACTTTGAAACCATGGAGAGGTTTACACTATGAATTTGTCTAGTGCTCATTTGGCGGCCTAATACCGTATGTGTTCCCCTTTACATAGGATGTCTGAGCACTGACAGAACTTTTGAGAGGGTCATTTGACTCAGTAAGTTGGATAAAAATAGGTCAATAACAGATATTTCTTTTCTCTTTATAGGGTAGTGATTTCTTTGATAGTTTGCTTCAGAAGCTGCAGGTTACTTACAAGTTCAAACTGGAGGATTACATGGATGGTCTGGCCATTCGTAGCAAGCCATTACGCAAGACAGTAAGTCAGTTTTTTTATCTCAAATTTATTCATTTAGTAAGCATTGATCTAGGGCTAGGCACTGTAGTGGATGTTGAGGATGTCAGAGAAAAAGATACAATATTGTAAGGTACAGAGATGAAACCAGCAATAGTAATGTCATAATAGTATATATAGAATGGTAAAGTGGCATTAAGATAGAACTGGCCCTAACTGGCCTTAAACAAAGAGACTGTCAATTTAGGTCATTTTTTTTTCCTTTGTGGTTTGAGGATTAAACTCAGGTAAGTGCTTTATTGAGTGTTATTAGCCAAACTGAGTCTTGAAATATGATTGGGTATTTCAAATGTAGGAGTAGTATAGATAGAATAGCTGTTATTGGGAAGGTGCAAGGAGCTCAGTATGCTGATATTTATAAAGTGGAGTGGGGGGCTGGGAAGGTAGCTCAGTGGTAGAGTGCTTGCCTTGCATACATGAGGACCTGGGTTCAATTCCTCAGCACCATATAAGCAGAAAAAGCTGGAAGTGGCGCTGTGGCTCAAGTGGTAGAGTGCTGTCCTTGAGCTGAAGAACTGGGGACAGCACCCAGGCCCAGAGTTCACACCCCACAATTGACCAAAAAAATAAAGAAAAAAAGAGAAGAAAAGAAAAAGGTAAATATAGTGGAGTGGGTGTGTTGAAGGAGGTACAGCTAATGAAGTAGGAAGTGACTAGGTAAGACTTTTTAAGGAAGTGGTGCTGTGGCTCAGGTGGTAGAGAGTTAGCCTTGAACTGAAGAGCTGAGGGACTAGAGTTCAAGCCCAGGCCTAGAGTTCAAGTCCCATGACAGACGAAAAAAAAAAGGACTTTAATTTATTTATTTTTGGCCAATCCTGGGTCTTGAACTCAGATCCCTGAGTTCAGATCCCTGAGATCCCTAGCTCAAGACTAGTGCTCTGCCACTTCTGCTCTCAGTTTTTTGGTGATTAATTGGAGATTAGAGTCTCACAGGACTTTCCTACTCAGTCTGGCTTTGAACCTTGATTCTCATATCTCAGCTTCCTGAGTAGCTAGGATTACAGGTGTGAGCCATACGCACATAACTTAGATCAGACTTTTTTGTGGGTCGTGGGGCTTGAACTCTGGGCTTGGACGCTGTCCCTGCACTCTTCAGCTCAAGGCGAGTGCTCTGCCGCTTGAGCCACAGCCACCACTTCTGATTTTCTAGTGGTTTATTGTACATAAGAGTCTCATGGACTTTCCTGCCTGGGCTGGCTTTGAACTGCAATTCTCAGATCTCAGCCTCCTGAGTAGCTAGGATTACAGGCATGAGCCACTGGCACTTGGCTAAATCAGACTTTTTTGTGTGGTCCAAGGGTTTGAATTCAGGGCCTCATGCTTGCTTAGCTTGCTTACTTTCCTAGTACTGCACTACTTAGACAATGTTTCTAACACTAGGTCACACTTTTGAATGCCATGCTAACAAGTAGGGACTTCATTGTTGAGTCCTTGGTTGATTTTTAGCAAATGTGTAACATAGAGTTGTTCTTAGAACTAAGCATTTGAGTGAAATAATGCATTTAAGTGGATGTTGAGCAAGAGTGAAGATAGGGAAGTCAAGTTATAACCATTGATTGTGATAGAAAGAGGCGTATAGTGGAGTATGAAGAGAAAGCCAAAAAGATAAGGAAATAAAATTGAATTGCTGGGGCTGGGAAGATGGCTCAGTGGTAGAGCGCTTGCCTTGCATGCCTGAGGCCCTGGGTTTGATTCCTCAGCACCACTTAAGCAAAAAGAAAAAAGCCGGAAGTGACGCTGTGGTTCAAATGGTAGAGCGCTAGCCTTGAGCTGAAGAGCTGAGGGACAGCACCCAAGCCCAGAGTTCAGGCCCACGACTGGACCCCCCCTCCAAAAAAAAAATTTGAATTGCTGGCCCATTTGATAGGAGGGCTAAGATTGGAGGCATCAGGAATTTAGTTTATATTCTAATTTGTGGCATTATGGACTGGTTATAAAGGAAGAACTCAGGCTAAGTTTAGATAAAAGTAGGTGTGGTATCTAGCAGGAATTTGAAAATGAAAAAAAAAGTACTTTGAATTGTTTGGAACTCAGGAGAAAGTTAGGCTAGTAACAAAGATTCAGAAGCCATAACTGTGTAGATGATAGTTGTGCAGAAGTTGGGATACTTGGAAGGCTACTCAAATGGGAGATCAAATTTTGTTTGTGGGTTGGTTGGTCGCTGTCCCTGACCTCTTTTGCTCAAGGCTAGTGCTCTATCACTTTGAGCCATAGCACCACTTCCATTTTTTTGAGTGGCTATTCTGCCCTGGCTGGCTTCAAATCCTCAGATCTCTGCCCCCTGAGTCACCAGGATTATAGGCATGAACCACCAGTGCCTGGCTGGGATAGCACATTTTTTTTTCAGATATTTTATTTTATTTACTTAATTAAATTTTTGTCAGCAGTGGGGCTTGAACTCAGGCTTCAACTGTCCTGAGCATTTTTGTTCAAGGCTAGTGCTCTATGGAATATCAAAAAAAAAAATTTTGCTGGGAAGTTGGCTCAGTGGTAGAGCGCTTGCCTTGCATGCCTGAGGCCCTGGGTTCGATTCCTCAGCACCACATAAGCAAAAAGAAAAAAGCCGGAAGTGGCGCTGTGGCTCAAGTGGTAGAGCGCTAGCTTTGAGCTGAAGAGCTGAGGGACAGTGCCCAGGCCCAGAGTTCAGGCCCCATGACCAGATCCAGTTGTGGGGCCGGAACTCTGGGCCTGGGCGATGTCCCTCAGCTCTTCAGCTCAAAGCTAGCGCTCTACCACTTGAGCCACAGCGCCACTTCCGGCTTTTTCTTTTTGCTTATGTGGTGCTGAGGAATCGAACCCAGGGCCTCAGGCATGCAAGGCAAGCGCTCTACCACTGAGCCAACTTCCCAGCCCCATGGAATATCTAATTTTTAAGGTGAGAATGGGTAAAATTATCAATTGCATAGTTTTCAAACATCAAAGCCAGGCGCTGGTGGCTCACATCTGTAATCCTAGCTACTTAGGAGGCTGAGATCTGAGGATCACGGTTCAAAGCCAGCCCGGGCAGGAAAGACCGTAGACTCCTATCTCCAATAAACCACTAGAAAACCGGAAGTGGTGCTGTAGTTCAAGTGGTAGAGTACTCGGGTTGAGCTGAAAAGCTGAGGGACAGCATCCAAGCCCAGAGTTTAAGCCCTATGACTGACAAAAAAAAAAAGAAAAAAAAATCAAGATTATTAAAAAGCGTTTATTGGATTGAATGTCTTTATCAAGAGTTGTTTTTATTTCAGAGTATAGAAGTCAGATGGTGGTTCAGGCTTGTAATCCTAGTTACTCAGGAGGCTAAGATTTGAGGATTGCATTTCAAAGCCAGACCTTGCAAGAAAGCTCATGAGACTCTTATCTCCAATTAATCACCAAAAAGCTGGAAATAGAGCTGTGGCTCAAGTGGTGGAGTACTATCCTTAAGCAAAAAAGCTCAAGGACAGTGTCCAGTCTTTGAGTTCTAGCCTCAGGACCAGCACCAAAACAAACAAACAAAAAGCTAGATGGTATCAGAGATGAGCTGGTAGCAATCATGAAAGTGTAAACACCATTCTTTTAAGAATCTTGACTGTAGCTGGAAGTGTGAGATATGACTCAAGTGGTGGAGCCCAGCCTTGAGCAGAAAAGCAAACAAGAGTGGAAGGTCCTGAGTTCAACACCCCCTCCCTTTCTGCCCTCCTACTTCCCTCTGGGTTCAAACCAGCACCAAAACAAAACAGAGTCTTGGCCATGAAGGCAAGAAGGAAAGATAGGTAAAAGAGAATACAAGGTCAGGAGAAGTTTTTGTTTTTTGTTATTTTTGTGGTGCTGGGACCAAAACCAAGCCCTTATCCATGCTTGGCAAACACTCTACCACTGAACTGTGCCCTGATCTCTCTCTCTCTCTCTCTCTCTCTCTCTCTCTCTCTCTCTCTCTCTCTCTCTCTCTCTCTCTCTCTGTGTGTGTGTGTGTGTGTGTGTGTGTGTGATCTGTGTGTGTGTGTGTGTGTGTGTGTGTGTGTGTGTGTTAGAATTGGGGTTGAAATCAGGGCCTGGGTACTGTGTCTTAGCTTTTTCCAAAGCTTTTTTGGGAAAGCAAGTGAAGAGAAGCATTCTAAAGAAGAGGGAACAGTCTAACTGGTGAGTCTGAAGTTGGAAAAGTGTTAGGAAAATGGGTCTGAGCATAGAGAGTTAGTAGAAAGTGGTGCTGAAGAGGTGTCAGAGCCTTCAGCACTCACACTGCTGCTGATGGATAACCTCTGAAAGAATTTGTTCAGTATTTGCTCCCTCATCCAGATGGTAAAATGACTGCAGTATTGTGACATAATCAATTTTCTTTGTGCTCTATCAGTAAACACCTAGGGCTTTGAATAGTGTGGAATAATCAGGACCTTGAGGGTAAAACATTCCTAAGGTACAAATTTGAGTTACATGTTAAGGTTGATGCGATCCTTTAGCTTCCTGAGGAGTCAGTGTCTATTTTTGATGGAGTTTTGTTCTTTATTTGGGATATGTTAACGTTTTCTTTCTATAAATTAAGCATCCACTCTGTGATTCCCCACTTCCCCTTCCCTACCCCTTCTTCTTTTTCCCTTTCCCCTCCCCTCTCCTTTCCTATTTCGCTCTCCCTCTTCCTCTTCCCCCTCCTTCTCCCTGTCTTCCTTTTTCATTTTCTTTTTTCTTGTTTTGGTCGGTCATGGGGCTTGAACTCTGGACCTGGGCACACTCCCTCAGCTCTTGAACTCAAGGCTAGTGTTCTACCACTTGAACCACAGTGCCACTTCCAGTTTTCTGATGGTTAATTGGAGATAAGAGTCTCACGAGCCAGGTGCCTGTAATCGTAGCTACTCAGGAGGCTGAGATCTGAGGATTGTGGTTCAAAGACAGCCCAGGTAGGAAAGTCTGTGAGACTCTTATCTCCAATAAACCACCAGAAAACCGGAAGTGGCTCTGGGCTCAAGTGGTAGAGCCACTCTCCTTGAGCTGAAGAGTTGAAGGACAGGGTCCAGGCCCAGAGTTCAAGCCCCACAACCCCCCCCCCCCACCAAAAAAAAAAAAAAGCTATATGCACAATGGAAAAATAGGAAAATGAAAATAAATATTAAGTCTATTAGTGAGAAAACATGTTTCTAGTACTATGTAATCTCTTAACATATTGTAGGTGTTTTAGGCAAAGAGAATGTAGTTCAATAACTATATGAGAGAACAGTATAATGGTATACAAAAACAATAATTAGGGTTGGGAAGGTGGCTCATTGGTAGAGCGCTTGCCTTGCATGCCTGAGGCCCTGGGTTCGATTCCTTAGCACCACATAAGCAAAAAGAAAAAAAGCCGGAAGTGGTGCTGTGGCTCAAGTGGTAGAGCGCTAGCCTTGAGCTGAAGAGCTGAGGGACAGCGCCCAGGCCCAGAGTTCAGGCCCCACGAGTGGACCGCAAAAAAAAAAAAAAAAAAGAAAAGAAAAAGAAAAACAATAATTACCTTTTTATTTTTTTTTTTGGGTCCTGTCGTGGGGCCTGAACTCTGGGCCTGGGCCCTGTGCCTCAGCTCTTCAGCTCAAGGCTAGCGCTTTACCACTTGAGCCACAGCGCCACTTCCGGGTTTTTTTTTTCTGCTTATGTGGTGCTGAGGAAGCGAACCCAGGGCCTCAGGCATGCAAGACAAGCGCTCTACCACTGAGCCACCTTCCTAGCCCTATCTTTTATTTTTATTTATTTATTTTTTTTTGTCAGTTGTGGGGCTTAAATGCTGGGCCTGGGTGCTGTCCTTGAGCTCTTTAGCTCAAGGCTAGTGCTCTACCACTTGAACCACAGCACCACTTCCGGTTTTCTGGTGGTTAATTGGAGATAAGATTCTCATGGACTTTCTTGTTCAGGCTGGCTTTGATCTCAGCCTCTTGAGTAGCTAGGATTACAGGCATGAGTCACTGGCACCTGGCAGTTATCTTAATATTTATATACCACTTTATAGAATATTTTAATATTTATTTCTCCCTATATATTACCATGCAGTTTTTTTTTCTTTTTTTTGTTGGTCGTGGGGCTTGAACTCTGGGCTTGGGCGCTGTCCCTGTGCTCTTCAGCTCAAAGTGAGTGCTCTACTGCTTGAGCCACAGTGCCACTTCCAGTTTTCTAGTGGTTTATTGGAGATGAGTCTCATGGACTTTCCTGCCTGGGCTGGCTTTGAACCTCAGTCCTCAGATCTCAGCCTCCTGAGTAGCTAGAATTACAGGTGTGAATCACTGATGCCTTTTTTTTTTTTTTAACTGGTCCTGGGCCTTGAACTCAGAGTCTGGGTGTTGTACCAGAGTATCTTTGTGCCCAAGGCTAGAGCTCTATCACTTAAGCCACAGCCCTACTTCTAGCTTTTTCTGGGTAGTTTATTGGAGATAAGAGTCTCATGGGCTTTTCTGCCTGGGCTAGCTTCAAACTGCAGTTCTCAGATCTCAGCCTCATATAAGTAGTTAGGATTATAGGTGTGATCCACCTGTACTTGGCTACCATGTAATACTTTATACTCAGATCAACTCCAGTCTCAGGTGTCTCAAAGATTTTTCTTGGGAATCACAACATCGGAAAGTGAGGTTACTTTTTTTTTTTTTGGTCAGTTATAGGTCTTGAACTCTGGGCCTGGGCACTTTCCCTGTGCTCTTCAGCTCAAGGTGAACATTCTACTATTGAGCTATAGCACCACTTCTGGTTTTCTACTGGTTAATTGGAGATAAGAGTCTCATGGACTTTCTTGCTCAGGCTGGCTTTGAATTGTGATCCGCAGATCTCAGCCTCCTGAGTAGCTAGAACTACAGGCGTGAGCCACCAGCGCCTGGCAATCAGGTTACTTTTAATTTCAAAGTGTATTCTTCATTTGTTTGTGTTTCAAAATAAGAATTAACCCTCTCCCTTCTGCCATTATATTTTATCGGTAAAAATATTATATGCTGTTGACTCTATTTTGGTGGTCAAGTTTACTTGGCTGAGAGCTTTATTCTTTGTTGAAGACTTAGTGCCTTATCAGTGTTGTTCTGTTATTTTAATCCCACCCCTGACTTTTAGTGTTTAAATTATAGTGTTTCTTGGGTACTCTACTAACTCATTGTTTCTCTTGAAGGTAAAATATGCTTTGATCAGTGCTCAGCGATGTATGATTTGTCAAGGAGATATTGCTAGGTATCGGGAGCAAGCCAATGATACAGCAAACTATGGGAAAGCACGCAGGTACTTTTACCTCTCAGTTCATTATTTCTTTTCCCTAATAAGGTATGGCTCATTTGAATACTGACCTCTCATATAGATATGGTATATGGGTGCCCCAACTGGTCACTTTAATTGTGCTTTACCATTCCATATCTAGCTAACGCTCCAGAGTAAGTAGTAGGGCTATCAGAATAAATTGAGAAAGAGTGGTACGTAACTAACATTTTCCTACTGTTTTTCTCTTCTAGTTGGTACCTGAAGGCCCAGCATATTGCTCCCAAGAATGGGCGTCCCTATAACCAGTTGGCTTTGCTGGCAGTGTATACGGTAAGAAATTCTATGTATGGGGACAGTGTTTTAGGCGATTTCCTTTCCTGCTGTGTTGCTCAGGTAGCCTCAGCGTTGCAAATCCTGTGGTTATAGGTATGCACCGCTTGGCTGGAGCTTCTTTTTTTTTTTTTTCCTTCGGTCATGGGGCTTGAACTCTGGGCCTGGGCACTGTCTCTGAGCAATTCAGCTCAAGGTAAGCTCTCTACTCCTTGAGCCACAGCGCCACTTCAGGTTTTCTGGTGGTTACTTGGAGATAAGAGTCTCACACAGAAGTTCCTGCCTGGGCTGGCTTTGAACCGTGAACCTCAGATCTTAGCTTCCTGAGTAGCTAGAATTATAGGCGTGAGCCACCAGTGTCTGGCTTGGACCTTCTTAAAATATGGATTTTGATAGCATTAGTTCTTGGAGCTTGATTTCATTGGCTCACTGCAACTTAAAGAATATCCCTTCTGGATTTCATCTTCAAACTCCTTTTGTGCCTCTTTCTGAGGTAAGTTATCACAGATCACCTTACTCCAGTTTACTTTACATCACTACAGCTACCATTGTACTTAATTTTCTAACAGAATGCTCATGCTTCCACCAAACACCTTATGCTTTCCCCCCACTAAGCAGTTTGCCCTGTTGATAGGAATTTTCATTATTTACAATCTTTGTTTCTATAGAAGTATTGTGGACACATATGTGGACACATATTTCTCTTTTTTATGGACAAATGGTTAGAATGTCATATCTAGATTATGTACCAGACTCTTTCCCCAAGTAGTTATGCTGTATTACATTCCCACCAACAACATGAAAGGGCCATTTTCTTAAAAAAAAATTTTTTTTTTTTTTCCAGTACTGGGGATTGAGTTCAGTTGCTTGCTGGGCAGTTGCTCTACCACATGAGCTATGCCTCCAGCCATATTCCTTCCTCCTTTTTTTTCTTTTTGTGTTGGTAGTAGGATACTTGGTGCATGGCTGGACTCTACCATTGAGTCATTCCTCTACTTCTGGATTTTTGCTGGTTAACTGGAGATTAATTGGAGTTTTCAGATTGTCTGCCCAAGCTGGCTTTGAACTACAATTCTCAGATCTCAGCCTCTTGAGTAGCTAGGAATTTATAGACATGAGCTACTAGCCCCTGGCTCCAGCTCATTTTTTATTGGTTATTTTCAAGGTAGGGTCTCACGTTATGCCTGGGCTAGCATCTTCTTACTTTCCCATGTTTTAGAGGATAACAGGTATGTATCATTGTGCCCCAGCCATTGTGCTTCCTCCATAGCTGGGGATAACAGGTAGGCCTCTATACCAAGTCATTGGAGTCATTGAGATAAAGTCTTGAAATTTTTGTTGTTGTTGTTGGTTGTGGGGCTTGAATTCTAGGTCTGGGCGCTATCCATGATCTCTTCAGCTCAAGGCTAGTGTTCTACCACTTTAAGCCTCAATGCCACTTTGGTTTTCTGGTGGTTAATTGGAAATGAGTCTCACGGATATTCCTGCCTGGGCTGGCTTTGAACTGCAATCCTGAGATCTCAGCGTCCTGAGTAGCTAGGATTACAGGCATGAGTCACTGGTATCAGGTGTTTTTTTTTTTTTTTGTGGTATTTCAGGGCCTCACTTGGTCATGCTCAGCTTTTTCGCTCCCAACTAAAGCCATGCATCCCTTTGCAAACTACCTAGCTGACCTCGAACTGCATTCTCCAATCTTCACCTCCCAAGTAGCTAGGATTACAGGCATTGAGTCAATGTACCTGGCTTCCCACCACATTCTCACCAGTGTCTTTTTTTGTTGTTGTTGTTGGTCGTGGGGCTTGAACTCTGGGCCTGAGCACTGTCCCTCAGTTCTTCAGCTCAAGGCAAGCACTCTACCACTTGAGCTATAGTGCCATTTCCTCTCACCAGTGTCTTATGGGCAATATTTTTCAATTTCAGCTGTTGTAATAGCTTGCAAAATTATTTTGTAGATTTATTTATTTATTTATTTATTGTCGGTCGAGGGGCTTGAACTCTGGTCCTGGGCGCTGTCCCTCAGCTCTTCAGCTCAAGGCGAGTACTCTACCACTTGAGCTACAGTGCCACTTCCGGTTTTCTGGTGGTTTATTGGAGATAGGAGTCTCACAGTCTCTCCTGCCTGGGCTGGCTTTGAACCGCGATCCTCAGATCTCAGCCTCCTGAGTAGCTAGGATTACAGGTGTGAGCCACCAGCACCCGGCTTGTAGATTTATTTTTTATTTTTTGTTCCTGTATAGGACTTGAACTCAGGGCTTTGTGCTCTCGCTTGGCTTGTTTTGCTGAAGGCTGATACTTTACCACTTGAGCCTTAGCTATACTTCTGGTTTTTTGCTGATTGGAAATAAGAATTTCATGGACTTTGAGTTGACTTGAGTTAGGTTTAAGAAGGGTTCTTTATATGTTATAGATACTAGACCTTTATCAGATATTTGACTTGTAAACGTTTTCTCACATTCTGGGCTTTTTTTTTCACTCTCCTGATAGTGTCATTTCACGCATAAAAGTTTTTGTTTTTGTTGTTGGACGTGGAACATAGGGCTTCTCCAGCCCGCATAGAAAGACTCTAGCTTCCTTAAGTTTGATGAAGTCCAGTCTATCTACAAGTGTACTAGCAATAAGGTGCAGTCTCAGCCTGGCTCCAGAGGTTCAACCTGTCATCCTACCCAGGAGGCTGAGATCTGAGGATTGTAGTTCAAAACTAAGCTGGGCAGGAAAATCTTTGCTCATTTTTTTTTTTTTTTTGGTCAGTCATGGGGTTTGAACTCTGGGTTTGGGTTTGTCCCTGCGCTCTTCAGCTCAAGGCGAGAGCTCTACTACTTGAGCCACAGCACCACTTCTGGTTTTCTAGTGGTTTATTGTAGATAAGAGTCTCACGGATTTTCTTGCCTGGGCTGGCTTTGAACCGCGACCTCAGATCTCAGCCTCTTGAGTAGCTAGGATTACAGGCGTGAGCCACTGGCTCTTATCTCCAGTTAACCACCAAAAGCTAGAAGTAGAATTGTGGTAGAGCTGCTAGCCTTCAGAAAAAAGGCTTAAAGGAAACACACAGGCCCTAAATTCAAGCGCCAGGACTGGCACACACATGCACACGTGCATGCGTGCACACACACACACACACACACACACACACACACACACACAAATGAAGTTTCAAATCAGATGAATGGTATAATCAGAGATTAGGGTGGATTGGAGAAATATTAAGAATAGTTAACAAACGGTGTGCCAGTAATGTGTTAAACTACATATTGGGAAAATTTAATCTTTCCAAGAGCCACATTGTATAAATATCTCCATTTTGCAAACCAATTAAACTCTTCTAGGTTGGCTTGCTTTTTTTTTTTTTTATATTTTTAAAATTTATTGTTGTATCCAGTATATACAGGGAACTCAAGAAACTAATCCTCCCAAACCTAACAAACCAATTACTAAATGGGCAAGGGAACTAAAGAGGGAATTCTCAGATGAAGAAATAAAAATGACAAAGAAACACATGAGGAAATGTTCACCATCCCTGGTGGTGAAGGAAATGCAAATAAAGACAACCCTGAGATACCACCTTACCCCAGTCAGAATGTCCCACATCCACAAGTCAGCCAACGACAAATGCTGGAGGGGATGTGGAGAAAGAGGAACCCTATTACACTACTGGTGGGAATGTACACTTATATAACACTTTGGAAAGCAGTCTGGAGGGTCCTCAGAAAGCTAAAGATTGACCTCCCTTATGACCCAGTCATACCACCTCTAGGCATCTACCCTGAACAACAAGAACCAATATACAAGGACACATACACCTCCATGTTTATTGCAGCACTGTTCACAATAGCTAGGATAAGGAAACAACCCAGATGTCCCACCACAGATGAACGGATCCAAAAATTGTGGTATCTATACACATTGGAATATTATGCAGCCATTAGAAATGACAAAATAATGGCATTTGCAGGGAAATGGATAGAGCTAGAAGAAATCATGTTGAGCGAGGGAAGCCAAGAGCAAAGAGACAAACGGTACATGGTCTCCCTGATAAGTGGATGTTAAATCCAAAATGTTAGGTGATACAACAAAACTAACAGGACTTAAGAAACAAAGAACTCCCACTCATCTGGTTGAACCACTACTAAATAACCCCATGCTGCTGATCACATGTATGATGTATGTGTACACTGTTATATGTTATAGACCATGATACAATTTGCTCCAGGAAACTTAGAATGAGTTTGTGACTTTAAACGAACATCATTATTCCACAATACTGTGAAATTTGGGAAATTATGTAATCACTTAATCACAAAAAAAAAAAAAAAAAAACCCACCAGAAAACTAGAAGTGGCACTATGGCTCAAGTGGTAGAGCATGAGCCTCGACCTGAATTGTTCAGGGACAGCTTCCAGGCCTAGAGCTCAAGCCCCACGACTGACAAAAAAAAAAAAAAAAAAAAAAAGAGATCTTTCATGCGATTGTTTCTAACATATTTATAAGATTTATGTCTTTGTTGCCTTGTATGTCCCTCCCCCATGGTATAACCCCTGCTTTCACTATATATGATGTTGGTTTGTTAAAACAGGGATACAGGAGGACCCATTGTAACAATGAGATGTACAAGTCGTTATGTCAAAAAATGAACTTTACAACTTTGGTGGGGGGGGGATACGAAGGGATGGGAAGGGGAAACAAAACAGGAGGCTACAATGCTTGATAAGAAATGTGCTCATTATCTTACCCATGTAATTGTAACCCCTCTGTACAGTATTTTCACAATAAAAATATATAAAAAAATTTATTGTTGTTATAGAGGTGATATACAGAGAGGTTACATTTACATGAGTCAGGTAATAAATACATTTCCCTCCTGTTCCCTCATTCTCTTCCACAAGGATACATTTTTGAGAAAAGAAAATATTTTAAATACTAGTAATAAAGATTTAAAAATACTCTTTAGAATTACAATAACTTTTTAAAATGAGGTATAGAGTGTAAAAAGACTGACAGATCAATAAACGAGACCAGAAAGCACAAAATCGAAATACGTGTGAAACACAGTACACACCAGAGATTTTTTTTTTTTACATTTTTTTTATTATATCTTTTAAGTAGTTGTACAAAGACATTCCCATTCTACAAAACATTATATGAGTACAAGGTGTCTGATAACATTGCAGATTGACTTGCTTTTTAATAAATCAGGACTAAATTCAATTAGCAGTTGATCTTAGAACCTATGAAGAATGAGAAGATGCTGGTGGAGAGAAGTTGGTATTTTTTTTTTGGGGGGGGGGTCCGGTCGTGGGGCCTGAACTCTGGGCCTGGGCGCTGTCCCTCAGCTCTTCAGCTTAAGGCTAGCACTCTACCACTTGAGCCACAGTGCCACTACCAGCTTTTTTCTTTTTGCTTATGTGGTACTGAGGTATCGAACCCAGGGCCTCATGCATGCAAGGTAAGCGCTCTACCCCTGAGCCACCTTCCCAGCCCCAAGAAGTTGATATTTTTCTTTTTTTTTTTTGGGGGGGGGTCCGGTCGTGGGGCCACTTCTGGCTTTTTGGTGGTTAATGGAGTTGAGTCTAGTGGACTTTCCTGCCCTGGTCTGGCTTTGAACTTCCATCCTTTTCCCATGGATTACATTCTAATTTTCTAGTTTTCTTAATGGAACTCCTTACAACTCAGGGAGCGGGTTAGGGGAGAGACTCTGATTTTCTGAATATGTGTCATCATGTTGTCAGAAAGAAAGTCAGCTGACTGTCTCTGGCCTTTTTTTGCAGAGGAGGAAGCTTGATGCTGTATATTATTATATGCGCAGCTTAGCTGCCAGCAACCCTATCCTGACTGCCAAGGAGAGTCTAATGAGCTTGTTTGAAGAGACCAAGCGAAAGGTAAGAGGGGATGCAGGTGGATTTATTTATCTGTGTCTTTAGGAATAACTAACAATACCTTCAAGTCGACCCATTGAGCTGTGCTGATGGGTTATCAGTTAGTTCTTGTGCAGATTGAAGTTCATGTTCAGAAGTGCTTTCAGAATCCCTGGATGTACATGTCCTACAGCAACTTTTATGAATCAAAGCAGAGGAACAGTAGGAAAGACTTTGTAAAATTTTTACAGTCCTTAGCTTATAAACAAAGGTGAAAATTTTTCTTTTCTTTTTCTTTTTTTTTTTTTTTTTGTTGGTCGTGGGGCTTGAACTCTGGGCTTGGGCACTGTCCCTGCACTCTTCAGCTCAAGGTGAGCGCCCTACCGCTTGAGCCACAGCACCACTTCCGGTTTTCTAGTGGTTTATTAGAGATAAGAGTCTCACGGATATTTCTGCCCAGGCTGGCTTTGAACCTCAATCCTCAGATCTCAGCCTCCTGAGTAGCTAGGATTACAGCATGAGCCACTGGCGCCTGGCTTTTCTTTTTTTTTTTTTTTTTTTTTTTTGTCAGTCATGGGGCTTGAACTCTGGGCCTGGGCACTGTCCCTCAGCTCTTCACCTCAAGGCGACCACTCTACCACTAGAGCCACAGCGCCACTTCTGGTTTTCTGGTGGTTTATTGGAGATAAGAGCCTCATGGACTTTTCCTGCCTGGGCTGGTTTTGAACTGTTGATCCCAGCCTCCTGAGTAGCTAGGATTAAGGGCATGAGCCACCAGGACTCGGCTAATACTCTTCTTTTGTTACCTGAATCCCAGGGGACTCAGAGCTTGTGTGTGTTTTCTGTTTTATAGGCAGAACAGATGGAAAAGAAGCAACATGAAGAATTTGAACTGAGCCCTGATCAGTGGCGAAAAGGAAAGAAGTCTACTTTCCGGCATGTTGGAGATGACACCACTCGTCTGGAGATCTGGATTCATCCATCCCATTCCCGGTCTTCCCAGGGCACTGAGTCTGGGAAGGATTCTGAGCAGGAGAACGGGCTTGGAAGCTTGAGCCCTAGTGATGTAAGTTCCTGAGAGTTATGCAATGAGCCAGACTACCTCACTAAGCCTGGGTGTTCTAGTTCATAAAGATGTGGTCCTCAAAAGATTCCCACTAATCTCAGGGAATATCAGCCACTTGAGTTTTTTGATAATATCTTTGGTCTCACCTACAGGTCTTTATTATGTCCTTCTCTTGCTCACCACTGTGTGGCACTGTAGAATATAGTATATATAACCTTAGAGTTTTTTTTTTTTTTTTTCTCCTGGCATCACCAGAATGATGGTAAAGAGCCTTTGGGATGTTGTACTTATTTTTTTTTTCCTGTTGGTTGGCATTATATTTAGAGAATGAACTAAAGCAGCATGGGGACATTGGTTAGTATGGTTTATGATCAGCTTTTTTTTTTTTTTTTTTTTTTTTTTTGCTGGTTCTGGGGATCGGACTATGGGCCTGAGCGCTGTCCCTGAGCTCCTTTTTGCTCAAGGCTAGCACTCTACCACTTGAGCTACAGTTCCACTTTCTGCTTTTTCTGATTAGTTGGTGATGAGAGTGTCACAGACTTCTCTGCCTGTGCTGGCTTTGAACTGTGATCCTCAGATCTCAGCCTCATGAGTAGCTAGGATTACAGGTATGAGCCACTGGTACCTAGCTGTGATCAGCCTTTTATGAGATATACTCTTATGACTCTTGTGCTTAGGCTTTTTCCTTGAAGCCAGGAGAAATACCAGTAGAAAATCCCAGGCTTATATGGAAGTCCTCTTCATTTACTCACTAAATAGTAATTGAGTACTTAAAATGTGTCAGGCACTAAAGGCATAGTAATATTTCCTCTTACTTTCAAGGCAAGGAGGACACAGAAATGTGAGCAAGCAAAGTACAGTGTAACAAATTTTGCTTAGGGGACTATTCAGTTTGTGAGAGCACATGGTTGTGAGACTGTTGGTCAGTGAAGCAGCACTGGTCAGTTGGAGTGTAAAGAATGAATAGATGTTATCTAGAAGAGAAAGGAAAGCAGAATAGTGAAGTGTATTCCAGACAAAAGAATGCAAAGACCTGAGGTTAGGAGGAGAGGAGAGGAGAGAGAGACAGAGACAGAGACAAAGACGAGAGAGACAGAAAGGAGAGGAAGGGAAAGAAAGATGAAGGAAGGGGGGAGAAGAGGGAGGAGGAAAGAGAGAATAAGAAAGAGAATGAACAAAAATACGCAGAGACTGCAAGAGGCTGGTTGTGTCTGGGAGTAATACAAGTTAAATGTGAGAAAGACATGAGCCAAGCAGTGTCTTTGGAGGTGGTAGACATGAACAGATATAAGGTATATTAATAAAGCAGATTCTAATAGACTTTATTAGATATGGGGAACTAAGGGACAAAAGGGAGTTGTGATTTTGGGTTTGGAAACAGGGTAATTGCTGGTTTATTTAATAAGATAGGGAATAAAGGTGAATAAAGTTGAATTATTTCCATGGGACATTGAAGTAGAGCTATTCAGGGGTTAACAAATGTCTGAAGCTTAAGGAAACTTAGATCAGAGATGAAGATTTTTGAAAGCATCCTCTTGTTGATGATAATGAAGCCATGAGAGTTGATTTGCTAGAGGTTAAAAATAGAAGAATTATGGGCTAGGAATGTGGCTTAGTGGTAGAGTGCTTGCCTAGCATGCATGAAACCCTGGGTTTGATTCCTTAGTATCATATGAACAGGAAAAGCCTGAAGTGGTGCTGTGGCTCAAGTGGTAGAGTACTAGCCTTGAGTAAAAGGAGGTCAGGGACAGTGCCCAGGCCCTGAGTTCAAGCTCCAGGCCTGGCAAAAAACAAAACAAAACATTATACTTAATCTTTTCACTTTCAAGGAACCTTCTTTCTATCACTTAAAATAAGTTGCAACCCTTCCAAAGCCTGTTTCCACAAACCATGTTTTTTTTTCAAGGTGAAATGTCTTTCACTCAAGGCTGGTGCTCTACCACTTGAGCCACAGCTCCACTTCCTACTTTTTGACATAGTTAGAGGTAAGAGCTAGCTAACATCTATTCATTCTTTACACTCCAACTGACCAGTGCTGTTTCACTGACCAACAGTCTCACAACCATGTGCTCTCATAAACTGGATAGTCCCCTAAGCAAAATTTGTTACACTGTACTTTGTTTGCTTACATTTCTGTGTCCTCCTTGCCTATGCAAACATCTACTTGCTTCCTCAATGCTCAAAATGTTTCCTATTACATTTGGTCTTAGGAATGAGCATTATAGCAGAATTGACTGTTTTTCATTTGTCTATCTTTTTGTTGTTGTGGTGGTGGTGGTTGGTTGTGGGGCTTTCACTTGGGCCTGGATGCTGTTCCTGAGTTCTTTTGCTCAAGATGAGGTTCCTATCACTTTGAGCCACAGCTCTATGTCTGGTTTTTCAATAGTTAATTGGAGATGAAAGTCTCAGTGGGACTTTTTTGCCCAGGCTAGCTTTGAACCTCTATCCTCAGATCTCAGCCTCCTAACTAGCTAGGATTACAGGCGTGAGCCACCAGTGCCTGGCACTTGTCAATCTTCTTATTGTATGTATGTATGTATGTATGTATGTATATATATATATATATATATATATATATATATATATATATATATATATATACATATGCATGTATATGTTTGTGTACATATGCTGTTTATGGGGTGTGTATGTATACTGGAGCTTGAACTCAAGGCCTCATGTTTTTGCTCAGCATTTTTGCTCACAGCTGGTGCTTTCCCACTTGAACCTTGCCTTTATTCTGGCATTGTAGTGTTAATGGACTTAGCTTCCCTCCTGAATTGGCTTCAAACTAAGATTCTCCACATTTTAGCCTCCTGAGTAGCTAGCATTATAGCCATAGTAAGTGGCATGTTCCACTGGGTGCCCCACACTAGTATATTTTTATTTTTATTTTTTATTTTTTGGGTCCGGTCATGGGGCCTGAACTCTAGGCCTGGGTGCTGTCCCTCAGCTCTACAGCTCAAGGCTAGCACTCTACCACTTGAGCCACAGCGCCACTTCCGGCTTTTTTCTTTGTGGTGCTGAGGAATCGAACCCAGGACCTCATGGATGCAAGGCAAGCACGCTACCACTGAGCCACCTTCCCAGCCCATTAGTATATTTTTAATATGACTGTATATCTCATTATAAAGATGTATATCAGCTGGGTTCCAGTGGGTCAACTGAAGTCCTGGCTACTTTGGAGGCTGAGATCTGGAGGATCATGACTTGAAGCCAGTTTAGGCAAAAAAGTTCACTAGATCCATCTCCAAAATATGCAACAATAGCAAGGCTAGAGGTATGCTCAGGTGGTAGAGTACCAGCTTAGCAAGGGTGAGGCCCCTGCGTTCAAAATTTGGTACCACCAAAAAATTTTATCAGTTATTAATACCATTTAAATATTTTTAAACTTTTTTTTGTCTTGGGGCTTGAACTCAGGGCTTGTGTGCTGTCCCTGAGCTCTTCAGCTCAAGGCAAGCATTTTGCCACTTGAGCCACAGAGCCACTTCCAGTTTTCTAGTGGTTAATTGGAGATAACAGTCTCAAAGACTTTCCTGACAATGCTGGCTTTGAACTACGATCCTCAGATCTCAGCCTCCTGAGTAGCTAGGATTACAGGTGTGAGCCACCAGCGCCCAGCTCCCTAAGTTCTTTTGCTTAAAGCTAGTGCTCTACCACTTTGAGCCACAATGTAACTTGTAGTTTTCTGGTGGTTAATGGGAGGTAAGGAGTCTCATGGGGACTTTTCAGCCCAGGCTGGCTTTGAACCATGATTTTCAGATCTCAGCCTCCTGACTAGCTAGGTTTACAGGTATGAATCACCCATGCCTGGCCATTTAAATGTTTTTGTGTGTTGCTTGTTTATATCGGTTGCCCTTTTGAAAGCAACTAGCTTTAATAGAAATTACTGCTTTGACAACTCATAGTTTCAAGCACACACTTAAAGTTTAGACCTGTGAATAAACAATGTTCAGCTTCATCTGGTTATTAATAATGATAATAATGTCCCAACTACTTTACTTTCTCTCTTTCAAGTGTGGCCTATGGATCTCTGAATGGTTCAAAAGGTTAAGCTTGTGGGTTGTTGGTTTTCAGCCTTGAGATGTGGTTTGGGCTGAACATCAGCCTGGGGAAGGAATAGCACCCTCAACTTCCAGTGGTGGTCTATTAAGATTCACATGTAAACTCTTTCCCCTGTCCAAGTAGGCCATTTAGAGTCAATGTTGCCAGGGCTCTAGGCATTCTTTTTTTTTTTTTTTTTGGTCGGCCGTGGGGCTTGAACTCTGTCCCTCAGCTCTTCAGCTCAAGGCGAGCACTCTACCACTTGAACTACAGCGCCACTTCCGGTTTTCTGGTGGTTTATTGGAGATAGGAGTCTCACGGTCTCTCCTGCCCGGGCTGGCTTTGAACCGCGATCCTCAGATCTCAACCTCCTGAGTAGCTAGGATTACAGGCGTGAGCCACCAGCGCCCGGCTTTCTCTAGGCATTCTTTACTCAACAAAACTGCTTTTTGATGTATTTTATCTCGTTTTGGAAATCTGGTCAAAGGGTACTACTTACTACTTGGCCTTTTGGTTGTTGCTGACAGTCAGTTAACTAAGTATATTAAATTAGAGTCCAGAAATGATTATAACACTGAAAGGCAATGGTGTGTGGTGGAACTACTAATGATTTTTTTCTGATTGATTCCCCTTCTTCCCCCCACGCTACCATTTTTTCTTTTTTTTGTAGCACTTCGAGTAGAAGTGCTGTGCTTGGTGCTTCACACCTATAATCTAAGGATTGTAGTGCCTTTCTTTTTGGATAATGTCACCCTTTTCCTTGCTTTCTCCCAGTGAGGACTTTTTTTTGGTGCTAGTCCTACCGCTTGAACTCAAGGGCTATGCACTGTCTCTGAGCTTCTTTTTTGTCAAGTCTAGTGCTCTAACACTTAAACCACAGCTCTATTTCTGGCTTTTGGTAGTTAATTGGAGATAAGAGTCTCATTGTCTTTTCTGCCTGGGCTGGCTTTGAGCTGTGATCTTCAAATATCAGCCTCCTGAGTGGCTAGGATTACAGGCATGAGCTACCAGTTTTTAGCAGCTTATTTTTTTTTAAGAGTATCTTATACAAGTATCATTTTCTTTAGACCATCATTTGTCTTTCTTTCCAGTGCACCTTGTATTGTTTGTACACTTGAACTGCTGCTGTTGCAATACCACAATACAGAAGAAAACTTCTGTGTGTGGGTGGTATACCCTCCTTCAGTACCATATAGTCAGCATATCGGTTTAGAAGACTGCTAACATAGACAAGATGACTTGTCTTGAATTGGAGTTCCAATTCTTAGACTTATATCATGAGCTTTTAAAGTTGTAGTTTCAGAGCTGGTACCATTTAAACTTTTGAATAAGCTTCTCTCTCTGGAGAACCTAAGCACTGATTTAATCTAAAATGTTAGTTTTGTCTCTGTACTAGTAAGCAAATGTTGTATTTGTGATAACTTGATTATTTCATTGGTTCATAATTATATTATCATGGCAGAGAAAGTCAAAGTTTTGGCTTCATGGATGTAAGATTTCTGACTAATTTTTAGGTGGGTTACAGGTGGCTTTTTTTTTTTTTAGGATTGTTTTGATTTGACTTCTTTTTACTTATTTGGTCTTCTGTAAAACAGTTTCTAGTATGAACCTTTTGCTATACTGTTTCACCCTGGAAGCTATTTGAAAGTATACTTTTGTGAGTGGAGATTTGGCAGCAAGTGGTACAGGAATCCTATAAGAAAAAGCTCCAGATGGCTGTGTTTTTTTATATTATAAGAAACCGCTTGGTGAGATTATTGTCAAAGATCAGAATTAGGACTGCATTTTCAGATAATATAAAATATGCTGTGAAGAACAATCTCTAGTCCTTGCCTAGACCCCTGCTGAACCCTAGGACTGAGCTGTGTGGTTGGCAGTGAGTAGAAGTTTCTCAAAGCACATTGGCCCCATCTACAGACCCTTAGCACCCTGTATGACCTCGGTCACCAAACCACTTCAGGCCTTTATTTTTATCCTGGCTGTTCATTTCAAGATGTGAGGTTGGTTTCTTTCCTCTGAAGTTCTCTGGAGAAAGAAACAGTGCCAAGGTGCAGTTGAGGTTGGTTAAACACTGAAACCACATTCTTCATCTTTCTGAGCTTGAGACGTGACATAAACTATGCTGCAAAGACCATCTTCTACCCCGTAAAGAAGCCTCCTCAGATATATACTTGCTGTGTTTATATTTTGTATTTGTATTTTTAGACAAGTAAAATGCAGAAGAAGAAAAAAAAGGTGTACTCTCTTAATCTATGCTAGTCAGAAATCTAAGAATGAACATTTTTTAAAATGTAGCATTTCCCAACTCAAGGTTTTTCATCTTCCCCAAGGGTGTTGATGAGAACTCTCACAATTTACCGGGTCTCAGGAAGCCAGATTACCAATATATCCTGTTCGCGTGCATGTGTGTATTCTGTGTTACCCACAGGCCACTTTCCACCTCACGTGACCTTTAGTTATCATCCGGAAAGTCAGGACCCAGATACCAGTCAGAATTTCCAGGCTTTGGTTTGGTTTAGACATTTTAGAAAATGTTAACAATAATTGTAAAGAGACTTCTTTTGAGTGGCACGCATAGCAAATAGGAAGCAATACATCCTAACGAGAGTAGAGAGAGACATTGTGTGTACTTTGTTAAATAATGTGTTTGAAAGTGAACATTCAGAAGAAAACATGAGGGACTGTAGTCATGTAGAGATGGGATGGGATTGAGAGTCAATTTTAAAATTGATTTGGCATGAAGCATTGAATAAACTGATGTGAAGAAAGGGAAAACATGCAATTGTTGCAGGTTGAGTAAGTACATTGTGATTAAGATGAGGAATATACATGAGGAATATACAGTAGGAACAGGTTGGGAAAGAATGTAATGAATTGTACCTTAAATGCAAGTTCTATGTTTGAGCTGTTTCTAGAGAAAGGGTTTAGGAGATACCAAGCATACAAGCCATTATGAAAAGTGAACACTGTGTATCATTTGAAATAACAGGAAATTTATGGCATTATCTTTTTTTTTTTTTTTTTCTGGTTCTGGGACTGAACTCTGGGCCTGGGCGCTGTCCCTCAGCTCTTCAGCTCAAAGCTAGCGCTCTATCGCTTGAACTATAGCGCTACTTCCAGCTTTTTCTGCTTATGTGGTGCTATGGAATCGAACCCAGGGCCTCATGCATGCAAGGCAAGGCAAGCACTCTACCACTGAGCCACCTTTCCAGCCCTATGGCACTACCTTTTATGTTCTATTGAAAGAAATTGAACTTGCTCTCAATAAAATTTTTTTTGTTGTTGTTGGTCATGAGGCTTGAACTCTGGGCTGGCGATGTTCCTCAGCTCTTTAGCTCAAGGCTAGTGCTCTACTACTGAGCCACAGGGCCACTTCTGGTTTTCTGGTGGTTTATTGGAGATAATAGTCTCACGGACTTTCCTGCCCGGGCTGACTTTGAACTGCGATCCTCAGATCTTAGCCTCCTGAGTAGCTAGGATTACAGGTGTGAGCCACCAGCACCCAGCTGGTGTATATGTGTGTGTGGGGGGGTGAGGGGGGCGCATGCATGTGCATGTGTGCGTGCATGTGCGCGCTGCTCCTGGGGCTTAAACTCAGGCCCTTGGCTCTCACTTGGCTTTTTGTGCTCATGTTAGTGCTCTGCCACTGGAGCCACACATCTCTACTTTTGACTTTTTGCTTGTTAATTGAAGATAAGAGTCTTTTGGATTTTCTGTTCTGGTTGGCTTCCAACTGAGATCCTGAGATCTCAGTCTCCTGAGTAGCTCTGATTATAAGCATAAGCCATCAGTACCTGGCAAGTGTTAGTTTTTTAAGTTAAAGAAAAAAAGGTAAACATGTGGTAACTGAAGTGCACTGGGGAAAAGGAGGAAACTAGGTAATTATTAATAGATTAGAACTCTTATTTCAGTCTTTTTTTTATTTTGGTAGAGTTGAGGACTAAACTCAGGGCCTTGCACTTGATAGCCATGTGCTCTTCTACTGAGCTAAGTCCCCAAACCCCTTTTTACATTCATGTTTTAGTCTTTTTTTTTTTTTAAAGAACTCTTAAGGTATGTTCCAATTCTTAGGTCTAAAGGCTCAATTCTAGCTGAGCACTGGTGGCTCATGCCTGTAATCCTAGCTTCTCAGAAGACTGAGATCTGAGGATCATGGTTCAAAGCCAACCCAGGCAGAAAAGTCCATGAGACTCTTTATTTCCAATTAATCACAGAAAAAACAATAATAACAACAACAAAAAACAGAAGGGGCACTTTGACTCAAGATGCTCAGGGACTGCATCCAGACCCAGAGTTCCAGCCCCAGAATTAGAAAAAAATAAACAAAATTAAAAGAATTCTATAGTTCTTATTTCATTCTTTAAGATTGTGTACTATATGCTATTAGAGTCATTTAAAACATATTCCATCACATTTTATTTTAATTATTTGGTAGTTCTGGGCTTTGAGCTCAGGACTTTGCTTATTAGATAATTGCAGCACAGGAGCCATGCCTCCAACCTAGCAATTAACTTTCTTTTTCCTTCTCCCATTTCTCTTCCTTCTTTCCTTTTTCTTTCCCTTCCCATTGGTTTCTTTCCTTTCCCCTGTCATTCCTTTCCCTATCTCTTTCCTTTCCACTGTACTAGGAATTGATCCCAGGGCTTTTCAAATGCTAGGCAAGTGCTGTGCCATTTGAGTCAAGCCCCAGCTGCCCCCCCCCTCTTTTTTTTTTTTTTTTTTTTTTTGTCGGTCGTGGGGGCTTGAACTGTGGGCCTGGGCGCTGTCCCTCAGCTCTTCAGCTCTACCACTTGAGCTACAGCGCCATTTCCGGTTTTCTGGTGGTTTATTGGAGATAGGAGTCTCACGGTCTTTCCTGCCCGAGCTGGCTTTGAACCTCAATCCTCAGATCTCAGCCTCCTGAGTAGCTAGGATTACAGGCGTGAGCCACCAGCGCCCGGCCCCCCTCTTTTTTTGCTAGTCCTGAAGTTTGAACTTGGGAGCTGGGCACTATCCCTGAGCTTCTTTTGCTCAAGGCTAGTAATCTACCACTTGAACCACAGCTCACTTCTGGCTTTTTTAGTTTATGTGGTACTGAGGAACTGAACCCAGGGCCTCATGCATGCTAGGCAAGCACTCTACCACTAAGGCACATTCCCAGCCCCTCCCCCCCTTTAATTGTTTTTTTCTTTTTTTTTTAAATTGAGATTAGGTAATTACATAAATTTCACATATTCCACAGTATTATGGTTGTTTTTTGTTTTGTTTATGTGGTGCTGAGGAATCGAACCCAGAGCCTTATGCATGCAAGGCAAGCACTCTACCACTGAGCCACCTTCCCAGCCCCTCCACAGTATTATGGAATAGTGATACTTAGTTAAAGTCATAAACACATTTTAACTTTCACAAGGCAAATTGTCGTTATCATGGTCTATAAAGTTTGTGAATTCTATAAGCTCTACAGTACAATTATTTCTTCCTCATCAAGTGATATTTACATTTCTTTCCTTTTGCTTAGTGTAAGCTGTTATAGTTATTTTGAGACAAGGGTCTCAAACTTTTACCCAGGCTAGCCTTGAACTTAAGATTCTCTTGGCTTCTACCCTCCAGGCAGCTAGGATTAGAGGACTGTGTCCCCATTCCTGGCTTATTTTTAAATTGTTGTTATTGTTGTTGTTATTGATAGAGTCTATTTATGTTGCCCAGGGTGGTTTCAAACTCCAAGCATAAGAGATAGATAGATCCTTTCCTCTTTCCTTAGCCTCTGGAGTAGCTGTCATTTCCTAACTCTGAAGTAGCCCTGGGTGTTATCAACATCTTTAAGTTAATGTAAACAGACCGAAATGAATCTGGTAATGCTTTAAAACAAGGTAGACAAAAACTTCTCAAGTCCTTGTAAGCTAAGAGTGGTTATATTCTTTTTTTTTTTTTTTTTTGTCTGTTGGTCAGGAGGCTTGAACTCTGGGCCTGGGCGCTTTCCCTCAGCTCTTCAGCTCAAGGCTAGTGCTCTCCCACTTGAGCCATAGCACCACTTTCGGCTTTTTTCTTTTTGCTTATATGGTGCCGAGGAATTGAACCCAAGGCCTCATGCATGTAAGACAAGCACTCTACCACTGAGCCACCTTCCCAGCCCCAATTTTAAACTCTTTATGTAAGAATATAACCACTCTTGGGCTGGGAAGGTGGCTCAGTGGTAGAGTGCTTGCCTTACATGCATGAGGCCTTGGGTTCAATTCCTTGGCACCATATAAGCAGAAAAAACCAGAAGTAGCACTGTGGCTCAAGTGGTAGAGCGCTAGCCTTGAGCTGAAGAGCTGAGGGACAGCACCCAGGCCCAGAGTTCAGGCCCCACGACTGGACACCCCCCCCCCAAAAAAAAAAGAGTTTAAAATTATAAAGAATTGTGATAAAGACCCCTACTAAGTCTAAATTACTCTGGCCTCTTGCAGAAAAAGTTTGTATCACTTTCTTTAGGAGCTAGGAGAGGAGTCAGTTTTGCTGAGGTGTTTCCGTTAGAATACTGATTACTTTGAGAGCCCTTTGAGGGCACACAGGTCATTTTGTAGGCCTGCCATTACAGGGTATTTAGCATTCCTGGCCCTGCTCACTAGATTGCTAAATGCCCATAGTGGTCCACACACATTTCCAAATACTTCCTGAGAAGAACAGTCCTATTCTGATTGAGAACCACTGATTTCCAAGCTTGGTAAGATTTTTAAAAATATGTTAAGAAATAGACCATAAGATTTTCTTTTCATTTCTTCTCAGAGAAGCAGTCTTGGGTTTACATATTCATGGCATAGACCAACAATAGTGAGAGAGAACTTGAGTGGAAAGGATTGTTCTGAAAACCAGAATAAAATATTTTAAGGAAACCATTTTGAATATGTTTGTGGCCTTTTCATCCATTTTAAGAATCAATGAGATTGATTTGTAATTCATGAAAGATTTTTTTCTTGTTGCACATACTTTGAAAAGTATTGTATTTTCCTCTGAGAAATAGCTGTCTTTGGCCTTAATGTCTAGATGATGTGGAGGTTTGTGGGAACCTGTGTGGTGTACTTCAGAGATTTGTTCAAAGCCAATGTAAAGATATCATTTTGGCATCTTATGAATAACCTGATATCCAGATTTATGCAGAGAATGTTAGAGAATTTTCCAGCCTGGAAGGGTTGACTGAGAAAGTCCTCCTTTGGCTCTTTACCAAGTTAGACAAGGGAGCAATCAGCTGCTGAGTTCCAGCCAACTGGAATGTATGTAACTATAAATTGTCCCTTAGGATCCAACTCCCAGTCTGTGAAGAGCCTTCCAAATAAGAGTGAGTGTTACACATTGCATCTTGCTCAGTTTGTAGCTTCTATAGGAAGGAATACAGTAGTAAGGTGATAGGATCAGATCACGTTATATAACATACTGTTAGTTATTTGGGTTGAAGAACTACACTGACCTTTTTGTTTCCCCCATGTTGTCTTTCTCATGATTTTCTTCCTCCCTTCCACCTCCTGTCCTTCTCCTCCTCTTTCTTCCCTCTCTTCTCCCCCCCCCCTTTTTTTTTTTTTTTTTGCCATTCCTGAGGCTTGAACTCTGGGTCTGAGCACTGACCCTGAGTCTCTCTATGCTCAAAGTTAGCACTCTGCCACTTGAGCCACAGAGCCATTTCTAGCTTTTTCTGTTTATGTGATACTGAGGAATTGAACCCAGGGCTTCATGCATACTAGGCAAGCACTCTACCACTAAGCCACCTTCCCAAACCCTTCCTTCTTTTTCTTTCTTCTTTTGTTGGTCTTGGGGCTTGAACTCTGGACCTGGGTGCTATCCCTCAGCTCTTCAGCTCAAGGCAAGTGCTCTACCACTTGAGCCACAGGGCCACTTCCGGTTTTCTGAGTGGTTTATTGGACATAAGAGATTAATGGACTTTCCAGCCTGGGCTGTCTTTGAACCTTGATCCTCAGATCCCAGCCTCCTGAGTAGCTAGGATTACAGGCATGAGCCACTGACACCTGGCTTCTTCTTTTTCTTCTCTTCCATCTTTTTTTTCCCTTTCCTCCTCTTCTTCATTTTTCTCTTCCAATTCAGGGCCTCTTGCTCTTATTAGCTTTTTTGCTTATGACTAGCATTCTACCACTTGAGCCACTTCTATTTTTCACTTTTTTTCTGATTAATTGGAGGTAAGTCTGTCTGGACTGGCTTTGAACCTTGATTCTCAAGTCTCAACCCCCCAAGTAGCTAGGATTATAGGCACAAGCCATCAGCACCTGGTTCTCATAATTTTCTGTGTTTTTTTTTGTTTGTTTGTTTCTGATTGAACTCTTGGGGAAATATACCTGCAATTCTGTCATTCTATAATCCCTTTTTGCTCTTAAAAGTTGCAGTATTCTATCTCTCTTCCCTTATTTCACTATGGTAAAATAACATTTGGGCTATAATAGAGAATGTGAATAATTGTTTCCTTGGCTCTTGGTCATCCCCCTGTTTGTGGACTTTTTTTTTTTTTTTAAACTTTAGAAGGATTCTCTGGGTTTTTCCCCTATTGAAAACCTTTTGCTTTACTCAAAAATATTTAGTTTTAAAATTCCTGCTTAGTTTTAGCTCTTGAGAATTAGTATATATAGACTCTAGACCTGAAGTAATTAAAAATAATATCTAGACTATGTTTTTGATGCTTAAGTACTTAGAAAATATATTTGGTCTCACTTTTTATTGTTAAGAATTTTCACCATCATTATTATTTTAGTGCCAGTACCCAGGGCCGGGGCATTATCCCTTAGCTTTTTTGTTCAAGGCTGGTGCTCTACTTTTTGGTGATTGTGACAAGTGTCTTATGGACCGTTTCTGCCCAGGCTATCTTCACCTGTAATTCTCTGATATCATCCTCCTAAGTAGCTAATACAGATGTTTCACCAGTGCTTGGCTTTTCTTTCTTTCTTTTTTTTAAATCTTCCATCCATGGATCCAGTATCTGTTGAACATCTATTATGGGAATTGTAAGGCATCTCTATTATATTTACATATCAGTCATGCCTAGAACCATCACAGAGCTATGTAACTAGGAAACATGTTCATTACCAGTAGTGTTACTTTTTACCAATATGTCCTTCGGTGTATAATCATCCTGTATTATGGCAAATAATAACAGAGACCTGGAGAGTCATTGCTATTTGTATTACATGGTATCAGCTGTAGGAATTTCTCCTTTTAGTACTAGAGATAGTTGTATAGGCTTTAAAAAAAATCCCATTCACATTTCTGAACTTACAATTCATAGTGATTCTCTATTTTAATTGTTCCAGATATTATAGCTAAGCTGGTAACTTCCTCTAATAAGTATCAGACTTACTGGTGACCTCTTTATCTTATTTAAAAATACTTTTTTGGGGCTGGGAAGGTGGCTGAGTGGTAGAGTGTTTGCCTTGCATGTATGAAGCCCTGGGTTCGATTCTTCAGCACCACATAAAGAAAAAGCTGGAAGTGGTGCTGTGACTCAAGTGGTAGAGCTCTAGCCTTGAGCTGAAGAGCTGAGGGACAGCGCCCAGACCCGAGTTCAAGCCCCACGACTGACAAAAAATAAATAACAATACATTTTTAAAACATAGCATATACTTTTGTAAATTGCCTTAAATAACTGGCTTCACCAGTTGTTTTTTTGTTTGTTTTTGCTTTTTGTTTTTCCTTTCTTTTTTGAATTCCAGGGGCTCTCAATTGCTAGGCTATATTCCATGGCCTGGCCATACCTCCCACCCATTTTTTTGTACTGTTTATGTTATGATAGGGTGTGCCGAAACCCAGACCTGGACCACAATCTGCCTATTTTCACTTCTTGTAGCTGGAATGATAGGCATGTATCACCATCCCCAGTTTCTTTTGTTGAAATTGTCTCTCGAGAACCTTTTTTTCCTAGGGCTAGCCTTGAACTGAGATCCTTCCAATTTCAGCCTTCCACATAGCAAAGATGACAAGCATATGCCCCTGTGTCCCATTTCATGGTTGAGAAGAGAGTCTTGTGTTTATGTCTGCAATGGCCTCCAACTGCAGTTCTCCTGTTCTCAGCTATTCATAGCTAGGATTACAGGCATGAACCACTGTTGGCTTCACAGTTTAATATGAACATTTTTCTCTTTTCACTTGCTTATTCAGTTGTAAAACCCCTTCTTAGGTCAGCTAGTACTCTCTGATTCTGATTATTTCTGATCACCTTTTCCCATTTAGGTAGTTTCCATCAATATTATATGTTAGTTATTATTGTAGGCACTTTGTGTATCAAGATGCTTTCCTTAGAGGTACAGTATAGTAAGAAAAACATATATAAATAAATAGCTGTGATAAAATGTTACAAGTGTACTAATATAAACAGGTATACTGTTACAGAGGTAATATAGAGAAGAAAGATTGACAATGGATGACTAGGAAAAGTCACAGAAGATAGTTTGTGTTCTTAATTTTCAAGAATGGACATTCTTTAAGTGTAGATAGGAAGGAACAGTAAAGATAAAAACATGATGTGGATTGGGCACAGGTGGCTCACACCTGTAATTGTAGCTACTCAGGAGACTGAGATATGAGGATCATGGTTTGAGGCCAACCCAGGCAGGAAGGTCCATGAGACTCTTTATCTCTAATAAACTACTCAGAAAAAAATGGAAGTTGCACTATAGCTCAACTGGTAGAGTGCTAGCTTTGAGCAAAAGAAGCTCAGGAACGGCTCCCAGGCCCAGAGTTCAAGCCCTAGGACTGGCAAATAAAATTGTGTGGTTAAAAATCGATAGAAGCCAAGTATGGTGGTTCAAGCCTATAATTCCAGACAGGAGAATTACAAATTGGCGGCTTGCCTTAACTATATAGCAAGACCTTATTTCACACACACAAAAATAAAAGAACAACAACAAAAAGAGCTGGTGAGATAGTTCAGTGGTAACAGCACTTGTCTAATATGCATGAGGTCCAGTCCCTAATACTGCCAAAGACAAGAGAAAACCTGCAAAGAATGGTTGCTTCTGAAATTCCTAGCTGAGAGTCTATTATTGGAATACCTTAGATCATGATACAGATGTCCACACTGATGCTATCTCATTTGGAACTGAGGTTTCATCACAAAGTAGATTTAGGCTTTTGATTTGGCCCAAGCTTAGAAGTGAATCCTTCAAATAGTTCTCTCCTGTTTTATTTTATGCATTAGCTAAAGTTGACTCATCTTAAAGTCATGGCCTTCCATCATTCTGGGAAGCTTTCTGAGCCAAACCCAGCTTGGCTTAGGAATAGGTTCTGCTTTGTGTTGTAACCATTGGCAATAAGTCCTGATCTTGCTCTTTATATATGTAGTAGGACTATCTAGTGAAGCACAAGGAAAAGAGAAACTGGGTAAGAATTTATATTTGCATTTTTCTTGAGTGTTTTTTGGTAAGGACACTAAAATGTACTTCTGTCTAATGAAATTTTGAACTGACTTGTACTACTTTGAACTGACTTGAACTGACTTGTACTTTGTGATGTGAGGTCCTAATTTGTTAAGCAAACTTTTTTGAGGCAGTTGACATTTTCTCTGAGGAATTTCTTGGGCAGGTTTTCCTTTGCAGTTCTGGACAGATCTGTTAAACAGTATGACATTTAAAATACCTAAAAGTGACATATATCAGAAGGCTGAATAAGGCATTAATAGATGCCCTTGGTACTATGAGATGCTATCCCTTCAGGTCAGTGCAGATCTTCTGGAATGTATTCTTTTTAAAAATTTATTTAGGGGCTGGGAAGGTGGCTCAGTGGTAGAGCGCTTGCCTTGCATGCATGTAGCCCTGGGTTCGATTCCTCAGCACCACATAAGCAGAATTAAAAAAAGCTGGAAGTAGCGCTGTGTGTGGCTCAAGTGGTAGAGTGCTAGCCTTGAGGTGAAGAGCCGAGGGACAGCGCCCAGGCCCAGAGTTCAGGCCCTACGACTGGACAAAAAAAAAATTATTGTAAAGGTAATGAACAGGGAGGTAAAGTTACACAAGTATGGTAATGAACATCCCTCCCTCCCTCCCTCCTTCTCTCTCTCTTTCTTTCTTGCTTTCTTTTTCTCCCTCCCTCCCTCCCTCCCTTCCTTCCTTCCTTCCTTCCTTCCTCTTTCTTTTCTTTTCTTTTCTTTTCTTTTCTTTTCTTTTCTTTTCTTTCTCCTGGGGCTTGAACTCAGGGCCTGGGCAGTCCTTGAGTTTCTTGGTTTTGTTCAAGGCTAGCACCCTACCACTTGAGCCACAGCACCACTTCTGGATTTTTCTGTTTATGTGGTACTGAGGAATTGAACTCAGGGTTTCATGTATGCTAGGCAAGCAATCTACCACTAAGCCACATTCCCAGCCCCCCTATATTTCTTTTCTTTTTTTTCCCTTTGGTCATGGGGCCTGAACTCTGGGCCTGGTGCTGTCCCTCAGCTCTTCAGCTCAAGGCTAGTGCTCTAGCACTTGAGCCACAGTGCCATTTCCAGCTTTTTGTGCTTATGTGGTACTGAGAAATGGAACCCAGGACCTCCTGCATGCAAGGCAAACACTCTACCACTCAGCCACATTCCCAGCCCCCCTCTACATTTCTTTTTAAACACTGTTATCCCCTCCCTCATTTTCTCCTGCTTACCACTCCCCACTCTAGAATATTTTCTTCTTTTTTGCCAGTCCTGGGGCTTGATCTCAGGGCCTGGGCACTGTCCCTTAGCTTCTTTTTCTCAAGGCTAGCACTTTCCACTTGAACCACAGCACCACTTCCGGCCTTTTCTGTTTATGTAGTACTGAAGAATTGAACCCAGGGCTTCATGCATGCTAGACAAGCACTCTACCACTAAGCCACATTCCCAGCCCTGGAATATATATTTAAATTTTTCTATTAAAAGATTCCTTTATTCATTTACAATAAAGGAATTTTTTTTTCTGCTTCTGTGAAATAGGGATCAATTTGCTATTTAACACCAATGCAGCTTTCTGCACCCAAGTAGAGCCTACAAAATTTTAAACTTTTTACTTTTAATTTTGACCACATCAGAGTTAGAATTGTGGTGGGGGTAAGGATATACGGGGTAGAGTGAAAAACTTCTAGCACAATCACCTTAATTTTTACTACCCTACAGTTTGAATTGCTGGGGTTAGCACATATGAGAAGGGGTATTGTCTATTAGAATAGGGCCTTTTTACAAAACAGAAGAAGAAATTGCAGTGTGATATATGGCAGGAAAAAAGTACAGATTCAGGTTGATAAATTGTCACAAACTGAGTGCACTTGTGGTTTTATACTTGTATCATTTTTATTCTTTTTTCCCTTCTTATTCTTCTAATGGTAACAGTAACAGGACTAGAACACACACACACACACACACACACACACACACACACACACACACACACACACACACACACACACACACACACACACACACACACACACACACACACACACACACACACACACACACACACACACACACACACACACACACACACACACACCTCTCCCCCGCCCCCCCCCCCCCCCCCATGCTTTCCTGCTTTCTGGTATCCATGTAAAGAGTAATTTTTAGCCAGGCGCCAGTGGCTCACGCCTGTAATCCTAGCTACTCAGGAGGCTGAGATCTGAGGATCGAGGTTCAAAGCCAGCCCAGGCAGGAAAGTCCATGAGACACTTATCTCCAATAAAACTAGAAAACCGGAAATGGCACTGTGGCTCAAGCAGTAGAGTGCTCTCCTTGAGCTGAAGAGCACAGGGACAGTGCCCAAGCCCAGAGTTCAAGTCCCACGACTGACCAAAAAAAAAAAAAAAAAGTGATTTTCGTTAAGAGAAGATAAGAATAATGAATGAAAAACTTGGAAGATAAGTTAAAGATAGAGAGATTCAAAAGGTGTTTGAGTGGTGAGTTTTTTTTTTTCCTGGACTGGGGCTTAAACTCAGGGGTGTGGGTGCTGTCCCTGAGCTTTTTTGCTCAAGGCTATTACCACTTGAGCCACAGCTCTACTTCAGCTTTTTTTTGATAGTGAATTGGAGTTAAAAGTTATAAACTTTCTTGCTTGGGCTAGCTCCAACCTGTGATCCTCAGATCTTAGCCTCCTGCATAGTTAGGATTATTGGCATCTGATTTGATATCTTTTCTTTCTTTTTCTTCCTCTCTCTCTCTCTCTCTCTCTCTCTCTCTCTCTCTTTTTGTGAGTCATAGGGCCTGAATTCAGACCCTGGACACGGTCCCTGAGCTTTTTTTTTGCTCAAGTTTCTACCACTTTGAGCCACAGCTCCACTTCCAGTTTTGTTTTTTTTTTTTGGGTCCGGTTGTGGGGCCTGAACTCTGGGCCTGGGCACTGTCCCTCAGCTCTTCAGCTCCAGGCTAGAGCTCTACCACTTGAGCCGCAGCACCACTTCCGGTTTTTTTCTTTTTGCTTATGTGGTGCTGAGGAATCGAACCCAGGGCCTCAGGCATGCAAGGTAAGCGCTCTACCACTGAGCCACCTTCCCAGCCCTTCCACTTCCAGTTTTTAAGTGGTTAATTAGAGAAAAGAGTCTCATGGATTTTCCTGCTCAGGCTGGCTTTGAACTTTGATTCTAGGATCTCAGCCTCCTGAGTAAATAGGGTTACAGGCATGAGCTCCCTGTGATATGTGGTTGTTGTTGTTGTTTTAAAATTGATAGTTTGGGTGTGAGAAAAGGTAAGACTGACAAAAATCTGTTTGGAAGTCGGCCTTGCTTTTAGTCACTATTTTCACTAGTTGAAACTGAGTCTCTATCAAAAGTATTTTGATCTTGGCCTTAATCTTGTTGGAGGGAGAGAATAACATTGTGGCCTGCTTATATCTGAACATGCTTGCTTCAGGTCAGATGTGGAATCCCAGAACTTCTGTATGTAACTTTGTCTTTGGTGTCAAGGTAAATGACAGGCTGTACTAGACTTTTGTTGTCGCTGTGTAATACATTTTTGTTCTAAGTTTTCTTCTTTCTGCTGTTAGCTGCCAGTGAGGTAGAGTTGCCTCTTTTGATAAAGAACAGATACAGAGGTTCACATCCAAACCTGAATAGCCATTTTTAACTTGAAACACTTTTCCTAGGAGTTGATGCACCAGAATCCTTCCCTTATTTGGTGCCTTGTTTAAATGTGAAGCTTGTATGAGGTTGCCAGCACTCCCTGTATGCTGGTTATTTGCTTTTTGGTGCCCACAGCTGAGTAGTTTGTGAAATTATTTTAGTGACCACATGTGCCTTAAACTGAAGCCTCATTCGCCTTTAGTTCTAAGATTTTTTTTTTTGCCTCTCCCTTTCCTTAGAGACTCAAGAGTTTTCCTGTATTATTGTGGTAGGTGGGTAGGCAGAAGTTGCTTCAAATATTTTTTTTTTCTGGGCTGTGAAAAATCTTTTTTTTTTTCTGGGCTGTGAAAAATCTTTTAATGATGGTACATACATATTCTTTTGGTGTGTATTGTTTGTGTTGGTCCTGGGGCTTGAACTCAGGACCTGGTCACTGTTTCTGGCACTCTACCAAGAGCCACAGCTCCATTACTGGCTTTTATTTTTGGTGGTCTCTGGACTTTCCTGCCTAGGTCCTCAGATCTCATCTTCCTGAGTAGCTAGGATTATAGGCATAAACCACTGGTGCCAGCTACTCTTGCATTCTTTGACTCTTAAGAACTCTTCTCCTGGCCTGGGAATGTGGCTTAATGGTAGAGTGCTTGCCTAGAATGCATGAAGCCCTGGGTTCATGCACATAAACAAAAAGCTAGAAGTGGCACTGTGGCTCAAGGGTAGAGTGCTAGCCTTGAGCAAAAGAAGCTCAGAGACAGTGCCCCAGGACTGACAAAAAAAAAAAAAAAAAAGGAAAAAAGAAAAAAAGAAGTCAACAAGATGGTAGATTTATCTAGAAAAATGTTGAGTTTTTATTGTTTTATCATTACTATTTTATTGTCATGAAGAGTAGGCTTTGTTCACTTACATCCTTATCTTGCTGGCATTTTTCTAGGATGCATTTGTTAAGTGCTTCTACCTACTTGCATAGTATTAGTTGGACTAGAAGCATCCATTTCCTTTAATCTGCAAAACTCAGTTGGTTTGGCCTGGTTGTCTCAGTGAATGACATCTGAAACCATTGGTGGTTTGTGTTTGCGGTTTCTTTAGTTTTTGGTCTTTATATATCTGAAATATCTATCTTTGTTCTGCTGAAGATGAAGAGCACAATCTCTAGAGCCAGACCTGTGCTCAGTTTCCTCATCTGTAAAATAAAAATAATAATAAATCATATAGTAATAATATATTATACTTTTTATATCTAATAATAGTATTTATACATAATCATATATAACAGCAAATATAATAGTATTTATATATAATAGTACTTATTTTATAAAATAGTTGCAAGGTGAAATGAGTTATTAGAAATAAAGTGCTTAAAGCCGGGCACCAGTAGCTTACGCCTATAATCCTAGCTACTCAGGAGGCTGAGATCTGAGGATCGAGGTTCAAAGCCAGCCCAGGCAGGAACATCCATGAGATTCTTTTTTTTTTTTTTTTTTTTTTTTTTTTGTCGGTCGTGGGGCTTGAACTCTGGGCCTGGGCGTTGTCCCTTAGCTCTTCAGCTCAAGGCGAGCGCTCTACCACTTGAGCTACAGCGCCACTTCCGGTTTTCTGGTGGTTTTTTTTTTTATTGGAGATAGGAGTCTCACGGTCTCTCCTGCCCGGGCTGGCTTTGAACCGTGATCCTCAGATCTCAGCCTCCTGAGTAGCTAGGATTACAGGCGTGAGCCACCAGCGCCCGGCTCCATGAGATTCTTATCTCCAATAAACCACTAGAAAACTGGAAGTGGCACTGTGGCTCAAGCGGTAGAGAGCTCGCCTTGAGCTGAAGAGCACAGGGACAGTGCCCAGGCCCAGAGTTCAAGCCCCACGACCGACCAAAAAAAAAAAAAAAGAAAGAAAGAAAGAAAAAGAAAGTGCTTAGAATATTTCCCTATGCGGGCTGGGAAGGTGGCTCAGTGGTAGAGCGCTTGCCTTGCATGTTCGAGGCCCTGGGTTTGATTCCTCAGCACCACATAAGCAAAAAGAAAAAAGCCGGAAGTGGCGCTGTGGCTCAAGTGGTAGAGTGCTAGTCTTGAGCTCAAGAGCTGAGGGACAGTGCCCAAGCCCAGAATTCAGGCCCCATGACCGGATCCCCTCCCCTCCCAAAAAAAGAATTTCCCTATGCATATAACATGCTACAGAAGTTTAACTATTATTATTATTAAGGTGGTTGAATATTAAACACTCATTTTGTTCAGTTGGGAAAACTTGAGACCTTAATGTCTAAAATGTGCTTGAGTACTTGGAGTACTTTTTTTGTTTTTTGTTTTTGTTTTTGTTTTGTTTTTTACTATTGCCAATACCAGGGCTTGAACTCAGGGCTTCACACTCACATGGCTGTCTTGCTTATGATTGGCACTTTGACACTTGAGACACAACTATAGCCCTGTTTTTTGATGGTTAATTGGAGATGGAGTCTTGCAGACTTTTCTGCTTGGTCTGGCTTCAAACTGTAATCCTCCAAGTCTTACTCTGAGTAGGATTACAGGTGTGAGCCATCAGTGACTAACTATGGAGTACTTATAACTTGTAAGTACAAGCCAGCACTATCAATTCAAACTGTCTGTAGATGGGATGTTATCTCCAAATTTCTAACAGGTGCAGTCCAATAGTTAAAACAAGATGTGAGGCTACACTGTCTTCTGTGTAGGTTATATAGCTGGGCAGAATAGCAGAGCAACCAGTCCTTGGCTCACATTGCCTGAACCCTGTTTGAGTCCCAGAGTGTCTCTTTTGCTGAAGCTATTTAGCATCCTGGAAATTATATGAGCATTCTCTAATTTTAGAGTTAATACTTAATTTACTCACATATCACCTATTACAAGTTTCTAAGATACAGAAATGAACTAGTCACTAATAGAGATCACAGTCTACAGTTACACTGATAAATATGTTAGTTATTTTTAATTAGCTAAAATGAAATAAAAATTCAGTTCCTTAGTCACACTAGTCATCCCTGCATGACTAGTGACTACTGTATTGGTAAATGCAGATAATTCCATAATCATGAGAATGCTTATCCAACAGAGCTAGTCTAAAGAAAGATGTGTGTGCATAATTAAGATATGTTATGATATCCAGTAAAACAAAAGTATTTGAAATATTTTCTGAGCCTGGATAATAAGATATCAACCCATCCTGAAGCGTGAGATGCTGTGCGATTTAAGCAAAGAAAAAATGGGATTTTATTAAAGAAAGGAGTGCATAAGAAGACATCCTGTAAGGCAGAGAGGGCAGCAGCATAAAGAAAATGCTGGCCAGGTACCAGGGGCTGACATTTATGATCCTAGCTACTCAAGAGGCTGAGATCTGAGGATTGTGGTTTGAAGCCAGCCTAGGCAGGAAAGTCCGAGACTCTCATCTCCAATTAACTCCCAGAAAACCAGAAGTGGTACTGTGGTTCAGAGTGGTGTAGAGCCCTAGCCTTGAGTGATAAAGTTCAGAAATAGTGCCCAGGCCCTGAGTTCAAGCACCATGACCAACACCCGCCCCCCCCTGCAAAAAAAAAAAAAAGCTGAGGGGCTGGGAAGGTGGCTCAGTGGTAGAGTTCTTGCCTTGCATCATGCATGAGGCCCTGGGTTCGATTCCTTAGCACCACATAAGCAAAAAGAAAAAAGCCGGAAGTGGCCCTGTGGCTCAAGTGGTAGAGCACTAGCCTTCAGCTGAAGAGCTGAGGGACAGCGCCCAGGCCCAGAGTTCAGGCCTCACGACCGGGCCCCCTCCTCCCCCCCCCAAAAAAAAAAGCTGCTGAACTTAGTGTACTATACAAGTATACTTGTAGTATACCAAAGGGTAGTTTTTGTTACCAAGGGTTAATGTAGGAGCAGCAAAACAGGAAATACTATTTTTTTCACCAAGTATTGGTCATCTGATAGGAATGACTGAAGATACTCTGATGACCAAAATACATAATTAATGTTAGGATATGTATCTGTTGTGTGTGATACACTTTTACATATATAAAAATCATTTGGGGGCTGGGAAGGTGGCTCAGTGGTAGAGCACTTGCCTTGCATGCCTGAGGCCCTGGGTTCGATTCCTCAGCAGCACATAAGCAAAAAGAAAAAAAGCCGGAAGTGGCGCTGTGGCTCAAGTGGTAGAGCACTAGCCTTGAGCTGAAGAGCTGAGGGACAGTGCCCAGGCCCAGAATTCAGGCCCCATGACCAGACCCAAAAATAAATAAATAAAATAAATAAATAAAATCATTTGGTGATAACATACTCTGAAAGCAGAGCAAACAAAAGCAGTTCTTTTCACACTTTGTTTCACAGTATTATTTTAATAATAACTAGATGTGTTGGCTCTTGTTTGTAATCCCATTTACTCGGGGCAGAGATCAGGAGGATTGTAATTCAAGGACAGCCTCAGCAAATGTTATTGAAACCCCTATCTCAGCAAGTTGCTGAAGGCATGGTCGTACATGTCATCTCAGCTATACAGGAAATATAAATAGGAGATCATGGTCCACCCCCCAACCCCCCCTGAATTTGGCAGAATGCAAGACCCTATTTGAAAAGTAAGGCCAAAAAAAAAGCACTGGGGATGTGGCTCAGGAGATATGGAGTGCCTGCCTAGCAACTGCAAGGACCTGTGGGTGATGCCTTGAGTTCAAAGCCCATTACTAAAAAAAGAAATCTCAAAGCTCACATCCCCCGCCCCGGCCCTCAGGGCTGGAGGATTGAACTTAAGACTTTGCACTTGCTAGGCAAAAGTGGTCTGCTAAGCTACATCCCCCAGCCCTTAAAAGTATATTGTTTGGCTGGGTGCCAGTGGCTCAGGCTTGTAATCCTAGCTACTCAGGAGGTTGAGATTTAAGGATCATGGTTCAAGCAGCTTGGACAGGAAAGTTCTTGAGACTTATCTCCAATTAACCACCAGAAAATCAGAAGTGTTGCTTATGGCTCAAGTGGTAGAGCACTTTCCTTGAGCTGAAGTGCTCAGGGACAGTGCCCAGACCCAGAGTTCAAGCCCTATGACCACCACCACCACCACCACCAAAAAAGTATATCATTTGATTTTTTTTTTGTCAATCATGGGTCTTGAACTCTGGGCCTGTGCGCTGTCCCTGTGCTCTTCAGCTCAAGGCAAGCGCTGTACCACTTGAGCCACAGCACCACTTCTGGTTTTCTAGTGGTTTATTGGAGAGAAGAGTCTCACAGACTTTTCTGCCTGGGCTGGATCTGAACTGTGATCCTCAGATCTCAACCTCCTGTGTAGCTTGGATTATAGGTGTGAGCCACTGGCCCAGGTTGGTTTTTATTTTGTTTGTTTTTTTTTTTGTTTGTTTGTTTTTTGGTACTAGAGCTTGGACTCAGGGTCTTGTACTTGCCAGTCAGATGTACTTACTTGTTCTACCACTTGAGTTATATCCCAGCCCTGATAAAAATGTTGGAATAGAAGCCTGACATCATTGAAAAAATTCTTGGGCAGTTATAATTTGCTGTAAAGATGTAGGGACATTTTAAAGATAGTAAATGTTAAGGCTTTAAGGTGGGAGTATGCTCATTGACAGAACTGGAGGCAACAGCAGTAGAAAATGTGAGCCTTGCCGGGCACTGGTGGCTCATGCCTGTAATCCTAACTACTTAGGAGGCTGAGATCCGAGGATCACAGTTCAAAGCCAGCCCAGGCTAGAAAGTCTGTGAGACTCTTATCTCCAATAAACCACTCAGAAAACTGGAAGTGACACTGTGGCTCAGGTGGTAGAGTGCTAGCCTTGAGCTAAAGAGCTGAGGAACAATGCCCAGGCCCCATAGTTCAAGCCCCATGACCAACAACAAAAAAAAGAAAATATGGGCCTTTTGAAGGCCACGTCAGGTGTTAGCTTTTACTGTGATATTAACTGTAGTCTTTTCTTGCCCATTCAGTTGGCCTGGAATGTAGCAGATGAAACTGCTACTGCTTAGATTAAAATCTTTAAATCTTGACAGAACTCACTTTTTTCTTTGAATACCTTTTTCTAGGTTTTGCTCAATTACCTTCTAACTAAGAGTTGAGAATTCTTATTCTATTTTTCTACATCATTAATACTAGTAGCGTATTGTTTCTTTTTTGTGTGTGTGTGTATATTAATTACCTAGGTAGTGCATTAATTATTGTCCAACCTATATTTTAATACATTTTCAATTGTTATTGTGTACTAAGTGCCAAATATGTTAGATAACTTAAAATATTATTGAAAGGAAGTAAAATAATATCTGAATAACTTCTGAACATGAAGTCAGTGTTTCATTTAGTTTAAGGCTTCTTAAAAAAGACTCCTGCTAATACAAGTGGTTTATAATCCTAACGCTGAGGAGGCTGAGAGCTAAAGATCAAGATTTGAAGCTAGCTTGGGCAGGAAGTCCTTGAGACACTTATCTTCAATTAACCAGCAAAAAGCTAGACGTGGAGATACGGTTCAAGGGATAGAGAGCCAGCCTTGGAGTGGAAAAGCCAAATCAGAGTACAAGGCTAAGTTCAAGCCCCAGTGTTGGCATGAAAAAAAAAAAAAGACTGCAGTATTACTTGGAACTGGAACAACTAGGACTTAAGGACAGAGACTGTGATAGTATGTGGATTACTTACCTCCTTTATTGTCTTTCTTTCCTTCTCAAACTCCATTACTATAGGATGATTGCAACCATAGCTTCTTACCTGGTTTCCTGACTTCCAACATTTCCACTTCCTCCTAAACCCCTAAATTATGTCAGTTGCCAGAAAGTCCTTTGCTTATGTCACTTTCCTTCTGAAGACCCTTTGGTGTCTTTATGATGAAACTCTTTAACAAGGATTTCAATGACTTGGTCCTGCTTACCTCTCCAGCCTCTCTTACAGAATCAGTCTTCTAGCCATAAGTTTTTTCCTTTGCTTATAACATTGAAGCAAGACCCTTTCCACCCCTCCAAAGCCAACTGATTAATTTTCTCAACCTTTAGATTTCAACTTCAGTTCTCTTCCAAGAGTTTCTCTGATGTTTCTGTCATGTATATGCATAGCATTTTATCTTTCCTAATCAAAGCACTTTATAATTGTTTGTTTCACTTAAAACAAGGATTATTTCTATCTGGTTCATAATTTGTGTCCAATGTTTTGTACATAGTACATGGTAAGTTTCTGTTGGCTGAATGAATGAAAGAACAATGTATGAAGGACCTTACCATCCTCTTACATTCTGTTGATACATTCATTTATAAAAAGAGTTTGAGCTTGAGTATGTGCCCGTAGAGAACAGTTTTCTGGTTGCCTACCTAATCACCAAATAGGAGCCTCAGTGGAAGACACAAGATGTCCCAGCTTTCCTATTGTTTGGGTGAGACGGGTATGAGAGTTCCCAGGCACTGAGATAAGATGAGTCAGAAAGCAGAGTCATTCAGAAAGTAAGCCAATCAGAGTAACAGTGTTGCCCTTTGGCTGAACTTTGTCTTTTTTCTGCAGATCTTGAGATGTTAAGCTGTTGGCACTTTTGAGGTGGTTGCTACAGATTGTCAGGCCATGTCTAGGGGACTCATAAATATTAACCTGGGTGAAAGCAGTCATAGACAGCATGTGGACAATGAGTGTGGCTATGTTTCAACAATTTTTTACAGTGCAATTTAAATCCATTTAATTTTCATATTATAAAAAAAAAATTCCTCCCAAACAGCAAAAGTGTATCAAGGTTAACCTTGATAGTGAGACTTTGCCCTCCCCTCCAAGAAAAAGTGGTTGACACCTGTAATCATAGCTACTCTTGAGGTTGAGACCTGGAAGATCTTGTTTCTAGGCTATCCTAGGCAGAAAGAAAGAAGGCTGAGAGACTCCATCTCCCAAGTAGCACTCTACCACTTGAGTCACAGTACCACTTGAGTCACAGTGCCACTTCTGGCCTTTTTTTGTGTATGTGGTCCTGAGGAATTGAACTCAGGACTTCATGTATGGTAAGCAAGCACTCTTATCACTGAGCTACATTCCCAGTCCCTATGGCCCATTTTGACAATGTATAATGAATCTGCTCCCTCCAGATAATATGGCTTACCTCTAGGATACATCTAAATTTGTAGCTCCTTTCCAAATTGAAACATTATTGGTGATAACAAAAAATAACTATTTTTTTTTGATACTGATCAAATGGTAGAGCTAGCTGTGAACAAGAAAGCCAGAAATACAAGGAACAACCACAAAAAGTAAAAACACTTCTTAGCTCATGTGCTAGATTTAACCCTTAAGCCATATTTTACCAATCCAGGATCTATCCCAGTAGTTCCCAAATGAGAGCTCTCTAAAGATATTGATTCATAGGTCACCCATTCTGATTCTGTAGACCTGAGGAATCATTTTCTTTAAAAAGCTTATTGAGTGGTATGCAAGTGTATGTATTAAATGGAATATGGTAGATTCAAGGGAGAACTAAAATAATGTAATTCCTTAGAAAGACAACATCGAAAGTTCAGCAAAAAGCAATTCCTTTGTGCAACTACTTAAAGATTTTATTTTATTTATTTATTTTTTAAAATTTTTTTGTCGGTCATGGGGCTTGAACTTGGGGCCTGGGCGCTGTCCCTCAGCTCTTCAGCTCAGGGCAAGCGCTCTACCACTTGAGCTACAGTGCCACTTCCCTTAAAGATTTTTAAAAAGCTGCTTAGAGTGATATACGTGCCTTTCAGGATTATGAAATCACCCATTCTCATTCTATAGTTGAAGAAGCAGCTTTATAAAGTTGTGACTTACAGCACATAGAGAATAAATGATATAACTACAATTTGAGCAGCTCTAGGATCAGATCAGTAATCTTTGTTCATATTATTCTGTCCTATTCCTTCCCTCTGGTAAACATACAAGCAGTAAATACAGAACAGTCACATATTTACGACTCCTTTTTTATACCCAACAGAGATTTCTCTCCTCAGATCTAGCCAGGTCTTCCAAGCTCAACTGTTCTAGGCTTGCTGCTGTGTTTTCAGTAGTTGACTGCTGATTGGAAGTTTAGCCTACCTTCCCTCTAGTTTGCTGGATATAATTCAGAGAGATGATGAAGCAATAGAAAGTGAATTGTTTTAATATTGTATAAGACTTCGCTTAAAGCAGCATAAAACTACAATGCATGAGTGAGAACCATTGTTTCAAAGAGTATATTAGTTAGAAGGGGTAGTTTTTAAGTAGAGTTTCGGGCTGGGAAGGTGGCTCAGTGGTAGAGTGCTTGCCTTGAATGCATAAGGCCCTGGGTTCGATTCCTCAGCACCACATAAGCAGAAAAAAGCTGGAAGTGGCTCTGTGGCTCAAGTGGTAAAGTGCTAGCCTTGGGCTGAAGAGTTGAGGGACAGCGCCCAGGCCCAGAGTTCAGGCCCCATGACCGACCCCCCCCCCAAAAAAAAATATATATATATAATTTCATTGTTAGTAAGGTGTTGTACAGAGAGGTTACCATTCATAAGTTCCGTAATAAGTACATTTCTTCTTTTGATAATTTCATTCCTTCCTTTGCTTTCTCCCAGTTTTCCCCTCCTGTCTCTGTCCACAAGTTACTTCATTTTCCACATAGTGTATACTGAATAACATGATTGCATTTGGTCACCCAGAATGGGGTGGTTTTAAAATACACAATTTACTCCTAAATTCACATGGACCAGATCCAGCTATCTGAGTGAAGTATTTTTGTATGGAACTTGTACTTAGTTATAGCTAATTGAGCTGTCATTCTTTCCAGAAGAGTTCAGGGGTAGAGACAAGTCAAGATGATGAGTATTTGCATTCCTGTTGTTCCTCAGTTTTTTTAAAAATTATTTTATTGTAAAGATGCTGTACAGAGGGGTTACAGTTACATGAGTAAGGCAATGAGTACATTTCTTGTTGAGCACTGTTACCCCTTTCCTTGGTCTCCCACTATCCCTTCCCTCTCCCACCTCAGTCACTCCTCACCTCTCCACCACCTCAGCTTTGTTGTGGCTTTTTGGTCAAATAAGGAATATTAAGATGGATTTTGGCTGACAACTGGTGGGTCATGCCTGTAAATCCCAGCTACTCAGGAAGCTGAGATCTGAGGATTGTGGGTTGAAGCCAGCCTGGGCAGGAAAATCCATGAAATTACCCAATAAATTACCCAAAAAAGCAGAAGTGAGCCAGGCGCTGGTGGCTCACACCTGAAATCCTAGCTACTGAGGAGGCTAAGATCTGAGGATTGTGGTTCAAAGCTGGCCCAGGCAGGAAAGGCTGTGAGACTCTTACCTCCAATAAACCACCAGAAAACTGGCAGTGGTGATGTGGGTCAAGCAGTAGAGCTCTCACCTTGAGCTGAAAAGTGCAGGGACAGTGCCCAAGCCCAGAGTTCAAGCCCATGACTGACCAAAAAAAAAAAAAAATCTGGAAGTGACACTGTGGCTTAAGTGGTAGAATGCTAGCCTTGAGCAAAAGAAGCTCAGGGACAGCACCCAGGCCCAGAGTTCAAGTCCCCAGTACCAGCCAAAAAAAAAAAAAAAAAAAAGGATGGACTTTTTTTTTTGGGGGGGGGTGATCGGTCTTAGGGGTTGAACTCTGGGCCTGGGTGCTGTCCTTCAGCTCTTCAACTCAAGGCTAGTGCCCTACAAGGATGGATTTTTGTGTGGTTGAAATTCTATTTTACAGTTAAGAAAAATCCAAAAATCTTTTTTTTTCTTAAACTCATTATCTCATAGCCAATGACTGACAGACTTCATTTTAGAGACCTTCCAACTGCTTTTAGCATCTCTGGGTTTAGCTAAGGAGTCCATAGTGAATTAGTTTCAGACTTGAGCTAAGGAGATAGCAGTTTGATTATTCCAATATTACCTCTCATGGCTGCACCCAAGTAGCAATTTTGATTTCTGATGTACAGTATGTGAAGGTGTGAGGGAAACTAGTCCATGGTGATGCGTTAGACAAAGAGGAAACTTTGACTCAGGCTTTTCTGACTGTGATCTTGGCATCGGTTAAAGAGTTTTCCAGATGCCAGGTATAATGAATTATAATCCTATAAACCTAGCACTCAGGAGATGCTGGAAGGAAGATTGCAATTTCTAGGCCAGCTTGGACTACATAGCTAAACCTTGTCTCACAAATAAAGCAAAACAAAACACACATCTCTTAAAAATAAAAACCAAAAACAAGGGCTCAGGACAGAATTTAGTGGTAACCTAGCATGTATAGGCCCTAGGTTTAATCCTAAGCACTGAAAAAAAAAATATATCCAAAGGTCTGCTTTATGCTAGCACATTGTCAGGTGTAGATGTTGTTTATGCCCCCTACCCCTGCCTAGTATTAGGCTTGAACTCAGGGCCTGGGCACTGTCCCTGAGCTTCTTTTGCTCAAGGCTAGCACTCTACCACTTGAGTCACAGTACCACTTGAGTCACAGTGCCACTTCTGGCTTTTTTTTGTGTATGTGGTCCTGAGGAATTGAACTCAGGACTTCATGTATGGTAAGCAAGCACTCTTATCACTGAACTACATTCCCAGTCCCTATGGCCCATTTTGACAATGTATAATGAATCTGCTCCCTCCAGATAATATGGCTTACCTCTAGGATACATCTAAATTTGTAGCTCCTTTCCAAATTGAAACATTATTGGTGATAACAAAAAATAACTATTTTTTAGTGTGACAGATACTTTAAGATTAAAAACAAAGCAGTGTTTCTGAAGATCAGAGAGAAATGTGTGCATACTCTAAAGTTCGCTTCACTCTTACTAGTTGAAAATGATTGAGGCCCACTTTTAATTGTTATTATAAAGGTGATAATACAGAGGGGTTACCATTTTACAAGTCAGGTAATTAATACATTTCTTTTTGGAGAATGTCACCCCTTCCTTTACTTTCTCCTAGTTTTTCCTATGGTTCCTGGCCACAAGGGTATAATTAATTTTCAACATAGTGTCTAGTGAGTACCACTGCTGCATTTATTCACTTTTTGTCCCTCCATTTCTGTGCCCTATTTACCCCGCTCCCCAAGATAGATAAACATATGGGGCTTGAACTCTGGGCCTGGGCACTGTCCCTAAGCTCTTCAACTCAAGGCTAGCACTCTACCACTTGAGCCACAGTGCAACTTCCAGTTTCCTGGTGGTTTATTGGAGATTAGAGTCTCACAGACTTTCCTTCCCGGGCTGGCTTTAAACTGGGATCCTTAGAGCTCAGCCTCCGTAGTAGCTAGGATTACAGGTGTGAGCCACCAGCACTTTTTAAAAAAAGGTTTATTAGTATACATTAGTTATACAAGGAGGGGTACTTTGTAACACTTCTATATTATGCAGACAATGTATTCCATCAACCCACTCCCTCTTTTCACTTTCTCTTATTTCTCCCCTCTCTTTTTAAAACGGTTTCAACTGGTGAAACCCACTTTTTACTACATATAGTTTAAATAGATAGTGGCAAATTAAGTTGGCCTTATTTACTACTTGTAAGGAGAAGTCTATAGCATGTACTGCCCTAAGGGGTAGTATAGATCTAAGGGGAAGTATAGATAGAACTCTGATGTTCCAAAACCTCTTGAAGCTCCGACTATATTCCTGGTAGCATTCTGCTTTCAAACATTATAAGTTTTCCCCACAATCCAGTAAAGGAAACTTTTTTTTTTTTTGGGTCCGGTCGTGGGGCCTGAACTCTGGGCCTGGGTGCTGTCCCTCAGCTCTTCAGCTCAAGGCTAGTGCTCTACCACTTGAGCCACAGCGCCACTTCTGGCTTTTTTTCCTTTTTGCTTATGTGGTGCTGGGGAATTGAACCCAGGGCCTCATGCATGCAAGGCAAGTGCTCTACCACTGAGCCACCTTCCCAGCCCCAAGTATAGGAAACTTAAAAGCAAAACTTGAACTCCTTTTCAGTTACTCTCATTCCGTCATCAAAAGTGTTCTTTAAATCAGTTTACCAGTTCTTTTTCTGAGGTTTTTGAGAAGGAAAACTATTTGGCATCTAAAGACCTGGGTTTAAGTTTGTTTGTTTCTTTCTTTCTTTGTCTTTTCTTTTCTTTTTTTGTTGGTTGTGGGTCATGGATTCAGGGCCTGTGTGCTGTCTCTGAATCTCTGTGCTAAAGGGTAGCACTCTACCACTTGAGCCCAGCACCACTTCTGGTTTTTGAGTGGTTAATTGGAGATAAGAGTCTCATGGGAGTATAGGGGTCTTTTGGGGTATAGGGATTGGTTTAGAAGTAAATGAGGTAGATTAACATCCCTCTTTTATTCCTGCCAAAGTACCCCTTATATGTACATGCACCCAGCTTTACAAAGTATTCCTCCCAATTCGGAATGAGTTAAATAATGCATATAAGTTACAGATGTGGGAAGAGGGGTGAGTTAAAATAGGAATAGAGAGAGAATACATATTTTTACCTTTCCACTTGAAATAATTTCATACCTATATAAAAAAAGTTGTGGAGCTGGGAAGGTGGCTCAGTGGTAGAGTGCTTGCCTTGCATGCATGAGGTTCTGAGTTCAAGTTCACAGTACCACATATGCATAAAAAGCTGGAAGTGGCGCTGTGGCTCCAGTGGTAGAATGCTAGCCTTGAGCTAAAGAGCTGAAGGACAGTGCCCAGACCCAGAATTCAGCCCCCACAATCAACCAAAAAAAAAAAAAAAGTTGTAAGAAGCTGGGCAGATGGCACCAAGGAGGCTGAGGGTGGAGGATCTTGAGGTCAGGGCCAGCTTAAGGTAGAGGTGAGATCCTGTCTCAAAGAAGAAAACAAAGCTGGTTGCTGGTGACTCACGCCTGTAATCCTAGCTACTTAGGAGGCTGAGATCTGAGGATCATGGTTCAAAGCCAGCCTGGGCAGGAAAGTCCATGAGACTCTTATCTCCAATAAACCACCAGAAATCCAGAAGTGGTGTTGTGGTTCAAGTGGTAGAGTGCTAGCCTTGAGCTGAAGAGCTGAGGGACAGTGCCTAGGCTCAGAGTTCAAGCCCCACGACCGACAGAAGAAGAAGAAAGAGGAAGAGGAGGAAGAAGAAGGAGAAGAGGAGGAGGAGGAGGAGGAGCAGAAGCAGGGAGCAGAAGGGAGGGAGCAGAGGGAAAGGAAGGGAAATGGAAAGGAAAAAGAAAAGGGAAGGGAAGAAAGGGGAAAGAAGAGAAGAAGTTAAGGGCAGGGAAGAAGGGAGAGGAAGGAAAGGAAGCAGAGTTAAGGGAAGGAAAAGAAAGAGAAGAAAAAGGAAAGGAAAGGAGAAAAAGTGGGACTTAGGGTAGGTTTGATCCCTTCACGGAGATCCCACAGCAGGTAAATACTTGACAGAGTTGGTAGAACATAAGCATAACACAAGTCTGTTTGATGAGAAAGTTCCTATTTCTCACCATCTTCTATAGGGGACCTAGAGACCTGTATTCTAATGCAGGTTTTGCTAACATCAGCACTCCAATTAACAATTTATTTTGAACAGTTGATCTTTCCTTTCTGCTAATGGAAACCTAGTATCCCTGATCCCAAACTCAGCTTAAAAAGAATCTTCAATGAAGTATCCTGAGGGTTTTTTTTGTTTTTGTTTTTGTTTTGTTTTTAACTAGGGCCTCATGCTTGCTAGACAGGTCCTATAAACCTTATCCTGAGTGTTTTAGCTATAGAGATTAGTCTTTTTTTGGGGTCTGGTCGTGGGGCCTGAACTCTGGGCCTGGGCACTGTCCCTCAGCTCTTCAGCTCAAGGCGAGTGCTCTACCACTTGAACCACAGCGCTGCTTCTGGCCTTTTTTTTTCTGCTTATGTGATGCTGAGGAATCGAACCCAGGGCCTCATGTATGCAAGGCAAGCGCTCTACCACTGAGCCACCTTCCCAGCCCTATAGAGATTATTCTTGAATCTAAAATAGCTGATCAGTATAATTCACTTAGGGCAAAAATAAAGGCAAATTTGGTTCATATACTAAATTCAAGTTGAAGTTATTGGTGACTTTTTCTATAGTAGCTTCCATATAAAAGAGATGGAGCCAGGTGCCAGTAATGTTAGCCTGTAAAACTAGTAGCTCAGGAGGCTGGTTTAAAGCCAGCCCAGGCAGAAAAGACCATGAGCCTCTATCTTTAATTAACTACCAAAAAGTTGAAAGTAGAGTAAGGGACATTGCCTAGTCACACAAAACAAAGAGAGATAGAATGACTGTCATTTTTTTTTTTTTTTTGGTCATTTGTGGGGCTTGAACCTGGGGACCTGGGCTGGCTTCGAATTGAAATCTTGAGATCTCAGCCTCCTAAGTAGCTAAGATTACAAGTGTGATCAGATCCACTGGCACCTAGCTTGGCCTCACTTTTTTTTTTTCCTTGGTCGTGGGGCTTGAACTTAGTGCCTGGGTGCTGTCCCTGAGCTTTTGTGCTCAAAGCTAGCCACTATACCACTTTGAGCCACAGTGCCACTTCTAGTTTTCTGGTGGTTAATTGGGGGTAAGAGTCTTTGAGAGGGCTGGGAAGGTGGCTCAGTGGTAGAGCACTTGCCTTGCATGCATGAGGCCCTGGGTTCGATTCCTCAGCACCACATAAGCAAAAAGAAAAAAAGCCAGAAGTGGCGTTATGGCTCAAGTGGTAGAGCACTCGCCTTGAGCTGAAGAGCTGAGGGACAGCGCCCAGGCCCAGAGTTCAGGCCCCACGACCGGACCCCCCCCAAAAAAAAAAAAGAGTCTTTGAGACATTCTTTGCCAGGCTGGCTTCAAACCAGAGGATCCTCAGATTTCAGCAACCTTAGTGGCTAGGATTACAGGCATAAGCCACCAGTGCTTGGCTTTTGACCTCACTTTTTATTGTTAAGACTTTTGATTATCATCATTATTTTATTATTTTGGTGACAGTACTGGGCTTGAATTCAGGGCCTAGGTGTGCCATCCCTTAGCCTCTTCATTCAAGGCTGGCACTCTACCACTTGAGTCACAGTTTTACTTTTTGGTGGTTGAAATAAGTGTCTCATGGAGCTGAGAACAGCTGTATTTTTACTGCTATTCTGGTATGCAGGGGGATAAACCAGAAGAGGACCTACCCTCACCTTGGGGGCCCTGGGAACTATCTGGGCTATTGGACTGTTCCTTACACTAGTAACTACCTTCTTGAAATGAAAGTTTATAGTCCTCTTCCTGTAGTATACAGGGTCTTGAGCATGCTGCTTCTAGGAAAACAGAGAAGATGAAAGTAAGATTTAGTCTTTAAATTGCCTGCACTTTTTTTGGAGTTATATTGAATTTTTTCCCTTCTCCTTTATTATGCCCAGAGAGGTCTATTTTGATGAAAATAGATTTTTTTTTTTGGTCATAGGCCTGGACCCTGGGCCTGAGTGCTGTCCCTCAGCTCTTCAGCTCAAAGCTAGCACTCTACCACTTGAGCCATAGTGCTACTTCTGGCTTTTTCTGCTTATGTGGTGCTAAGGAATCAGACCCAGGGCCTCATGCATGCAGGGCAAGCACTCTACCACTGAGCCACCTTCCCAGCCTCTGAAGATAGATTTAAAAAATATAATTTGTTTTTCCTTTTATTTTTATTAATCTTATTTTTTGCTAATATGGTACTGAGGAATTGAACTCAGGGCCTTATACCTGCTAGGCAAGCGCTATACCAACTAAACCACATTTCCTACTGAAAGTGTATTTTTTTTGGGGGGGGTCCGGTTGTGGGGCCTGAACTCTGGGCCTGGGCACTGTCACTCAGCTCTTCAGCTCAAGGCTAGCGTTCTACCACTTGAGCCACAGAGCCACTTCCAGCTTTTTTCTTTTTGCTTATGTGGTCTGAGGAATCGAACCCAGGGCTTCATGCATGCAAGGCAAGTGCTCTACCACTGAGCTACATTCCCAGCCTATGAAAGAGAGAGAGAGAGAGAGAGAGAGAGAGAGAGAGAGAGAGAGAGAGAGAGAGAGAGAGAGAGAGAGAGAGAGAGAGAGAGAGAGAGAGAGAGAGAGAGAGAGAGAGAGAGAGAGAGAGAGAGAGAGAGAGAGAGAGAGAGAGAGAGAGTGTGTTTTTAGAAACTTGGACCAAAATTGTAAATTGATAGCTCATGGGCTGGAGATGGCTAGCAAATGTGCTTTTTGTTGTAACTGTTTTGTGTTTTGTTTCTTTATTTAAAATTTTAAAATTAGCAGCCAGTATTAAAATTAGCAGCCAAAGGAGTTCGTATAAAAATCCACATTCTGGTTTCTACTTTGGGCCCACATAGAACATCTGGCTAGAACTGGAGAGTAATAGCCATTGCTACTATCTCTACTAGCTTTCTTCATGCCCAACATTTTAGACATATGAATGCTTCAGACCTAGAACTCCAGTTTTAAAAGCAGGTAAAGTAAAAATTGATGAACTAGTTAGTAGTTATTATCCCTAATTAATGAAGAAGAGTTTTGTCTTCCTGGGTTGGTAGAAAAATAACTGATAAATAAAATTAGGGGGGTTAGAGATGTGGTTCAGTTAGTAGAGTGCTAGCCAATGAGTGACAGCATCAGGTACTGAGGACCCTCTCCCCCCAAAAAAATATAGTTGGGGGCCAGTGGCCCATGCCTGCAATCCTAGTTACTTAAGAGGCTGAGATTTGAGGATTGCAGTTCCAAGCCAGCCCAAGCAAGAAAGCCCCTGAGAATCTTATCTCCAATTAAATCACAGAAAAAGTGGCACTGTGGCTCCAGTGAGAGTGCTAGCCTTGAGCAAAGGAGCTCAGAGACAGTACCCAGGCCCAGAGTTCAAACCCAGGACCAGCAAAAAGAAAAAGGAGGGGGGGAGAGGAGGAGGTACAGAGGAGGAGGGGGGAGGGGGAGGAGGAGGAGGAGGAGAGGGGAGGAGGTGGGGGGAAGAGGAGGAGGAGGAGGGGAGGAGAGGAGGTAGAGGAGATGGAGGAGAGGGGAGGAGGAGGAGGAAGAGGGGGAAGAGGTAGAGGAGAGGGGAGGAGGAGGAGAGGGGAGGAAGTGGGAGGAGGGGGAGGGAGGGGAGGAAGGGGAGAAGGAGATGGAGGAGAGGGGAGGAGGAGGAATAGGGGAGGGGAGGAGGAAGAGGAGAGGGGAAGAGGGGGAGGAGGAGATGGAGGAGAGGGGAGGAGGAGGGAGGAGGAGGAGGAAAGAAATAATAAGATTTCTTGGGCTGGGAGGGTGGCTCAGCGGTAGAGTGCTTGCCTTGCATGCATGAAGCCCTGGGTTCGATTCTTCAGCACCACATAAACAGAAAAAGCCAGAAGTGGTGCTGTGGCTCAAGTGGTAGAGTGCTAGTCTTGAGCTGAAGGGCTGAGGGACAGTGCCCAGGCCCAGAATTCAGGCCCCACGATTGACAAACAACAACACAAAACAAAACAAAACAAAACAAAAAACTCCTTCCTCCCCAGCGTAAGATTGGTTATGGGCTGGGAAGTTGGCTCAGTGGTAGAGCGCTTGCCTTGCATGCCTGAGGCCCTGGGTTCGATTCCTTAGCACCACATAAGAAAAAACCCGGAAGTGGCGCTGTGGCTCAAGTGGTAGAGCACTAACCTTGAGCTGAAGAGCTGAGGGACAGCGCCCAGGCCGAGTTCAGGCCCCACGACCCGACCCCCCCCCCCCAAAAAAAAAAAAAAAAAAAGATTTCTTCTAAATTACTACTATCCTGTCCTTGTCAGAGTTTCCTTTATGGAAGAGTGGCTTCTAGATTCCAGAGAGCCATAGGCTCTTGTAACTTTATTTTCTCTGTTAGTTGGGTCTGGTTCACAGCTTCATTTCCTGCACAGTGGCACCACTACCAGCAGAGGGTGTTGTCTACTCACCAAGCCTGTTGTAGTCTTGGCTCAGCTAAGCAACAGCTGTTGGGCATGTGCCCTGGGTTTCTGTGAGAGTTTGGGCATGTCCATTTGGTTCCCATCCCCAGTGCCCACCCCTTTAGACCCTGGCCAGGTTATTGTGTCACTGGGGACTCTGTTCAGTAACAGGAAACTGGGGAAAGTTTAATTGTTTTCTCCTCTCCCTTTTTCCCATGCAGCTGAACAAAAGGTTCATCCTCAGTTTTCTACATGCCCATGGGAAGCTGTTTACCCGGATTGGGTAAGTGTGCAGGATGTTTATTTTATTTTCCTACATTACAAGTCGTTTTGGAATTCAATATTGTTAGCAACTAGACTGTGTTTGTAACTGAGGGCACAGGGTGTGAATTTGTAGAGGCCTCCACCTTCTCTTCCCTCCATTCTCCTGCAATGCTTGTGAAGTTTGAGAAATATTACTCTCCCATTTCTCTGTCTTTTTTTGTACCTTGACTAAAATCCCCTTTAAGGACATTCTTTTCCTAACCCCCTCCTCTCGTCTGCTTGGGTTTCTTGTTTCTTGTACCTTCCAACTCAGCCCCTGGTGAACCCTTGTGGGGGCATACGTGTATACCTCTGAGAGCAGCTGACAGGGGACTTCCTTGGGAAAAAGTTGTTCATTAATATTCCTTCAAAGACAAGAGGAGTATTTACTTTATTCCATGCCCTTCTGACTTATACCTCTTCCTTCCTGTACCACAGTGGTGTCAGTAAATACCAAAACTATTTCATGGTTTTGCCATCCAAAACTGATGGGTCAACATATAATACCAAGGAAGTACATGGAAAACCTTACTACTTCATACCTTAATTCAGTGGAAAAAGATCAGTTTCCCCACATGCTTTTTTTTTCTCTTGTCAGTTGTGGGGCTTGAACTCTAGGCCTGTGCCTTGTGTCCTGAGCTCTTCAGCTTAAGGCGAATGCTACACCACTTGAGCCACAGTGTCACTTCCAGTTTTCTGGTGGGTTAATTATAGATAAGAATCTCACGGCCTTTCCTGTCCAGGCTGGTTTTGAACCATGATCCTCAGATTTCAGCCTCCTGAGTAGCTAGGATTATAGGCATGATCCACTGGTACCTAGCCCCACATACATTTTTAAATTAACATCAGTTTTACAAGGGAGTTTTATTTTGATGTATGTCCACATATGCATAAAATGTACCTGATCAGACTCCTCCCTCTTGCCAGATATTTGAGTTTTTATTAAAAATTCAAAGAATTCTTCCTCTAAGTATAAAATTCATTATCTAAAGACTGAAGATGCCTTCACAACAAAGCCAGTTTATGCCAAGAGTCTCTAGTACAGGACTCCTTAGTTATGAGATAGTGAAGAGAGAAAGAGATGGTGGTGCTCACAAGATAGTTTTGTTGTTGTTAAATTTGTTCTGTTCTATTCTGGTTTGGATTTGGTATCTTGCCACAGAGCCCAGACTGGCCTTGAAATCGTCATCCTACTGCCTCAGCTTTCTGAGTGCTAAGATTACAGGTGTGTACCATTATACCTGGCTTTATTTTGGATTTTAATCTTTTCTGAGTTGGAGGGTTTTTTTTGTGAGTTACCCTTTGAGGTGATTTGTTTTAGATGATAAATCCTCTAGTTACAGTGTTTCCCTTTCACTTTCTGTCATAAATTTGTAAATTTAGCTGTAATGTTAGACTTCTTAGTACTAAGGAAGGAATAGGAACTATGTCAGTTTCCACATACTTTTGTATTTAACTCTCTTGAGAAGCTGAAACACTTTGTCCTGCTGAAGAAATTGCCCTGTGAATGTTGACATAGAAAGTATGCTTAGGGGCTGGGAAGGTGGCTCAGTGGTAGAGCGCTTGCCTTGCATGCATGAGGCCCTGGGTTCGATTCCCCAGCACCACATAAGCAAAAAGAAAAAAAGCCGGAAGTGGCGCTGTGGCTCAAGTGGTAGAGCACTAGCCTTGAGTTGAAGAGCTGAGGGACAGCGCCCAGGCCCAGAGTTCAGGCCCCACGACTGGACCCCCCAAAAAAAAAAGAAAGAAAGAAAGAAAGAAAGAAAGAAAAGAAAGAAAGTATGCTTAGTATGGTTTGTATGTCTGCATGTCTGCATGTATTGTTTGGTGTCAGCCTGGGCAAGTGTGACAGTAATGGCCATTTCAAGGGCAGTTTGGATTTTGAAATGACTTGGGGAATTGAACAAATGCCAAGAGATGAATCTCTATCAGGAGAAATAAGTGTGAAGTTAATCATTTAGGAAAAATAAGCCATATGCATTAGTAGCTGCCACCTGTGTAAGCTCTACTGTGGCAGGAGTTGTGTTTTGTTTTGTGTTTAGCCTGGAACTTGCAATTTAGCCCAGGCTAGCCTCAAACTGTGATCCTTCTGCTAGTTTTTTTTTTTTTTCCCTAATATTGTTGAATGCTGAGTACATGACATATATTGTAGGCACTTAGTTAATAGTTGTTGTATGAATGAGTAAATCATTATAAGCAATGGATGCATTGTTAAAGATTGGAGATAAAGGATCTGGTATGTCAGTAGATTACAGTAGACTCGAACCACCTCACTGGTGAGTAATGTAAAGCTGCGCTTGGTGGTGTTTTATAAAATAATACATCATAGTAGGGAATACTATTGTGATATACTTTGTTTATTTGTTTGTTTTACCAGTTCTGGGGCTTGAACTCAGCCTGGGCACTGTCTGTGAGCTTTTTTTGCTCAAGGATAGCACTCTACCACTTGGGCCACAGCACCATTTCTGGCTTTTTCTGTTTATGTGGTATAGAGGAATCAAAGCCAGGGCTTCATGCATGCTAGGCAAGCACTCTTATCATTAAGCCATATTCCCTGCCCTGTGATATACTTAAAAAAAAACAACCCAAAACTTAAAAAGGTTCTTTTACCCCTTACCTCATTCTCTTTTTTCCGTTTTTTCATCTTCCTTTCCCTTACTATCACTGCCTTTTCTCTGCATGTTTCTCTCCTATTTTTGTTGTTTAGATTTTCCATTTTGAGCTGGATAATTCCTAGTTATAGGGGGCTGCCTTGTGCATTGGAGAATGTTTAGCAGCATCCTGCTCCTTTTAACTATGTGCCAATAGGACACTTCACATGCTTCAAGTCTGAAGATTAAAAACATTTCCTGACAGGCCAAATGTTCCTTTGGGGAGTGGGGGGGGGTGCAAATTTGCCCATCATTGAGAAATATCATTTAGCTATTTCTTGCTCTGTTAGAGAGTTTTGGGATCAAAAAATTTATAAATCATACTTCAAGATATTTTATTAAGCTAAGTGTTAATTATACCTTTATTTTCCCCTTAAAATTTTTTTCTCTCTCCTTTTTTTTTTTAAATTTTTTTGGGTCCAGTCATGGGGCCTGAACTCCGGGCCTGGGCGCGGTCCCTCAGCTCCTCAGCTCAAGGCTAGCACTCTACCACTTGAGCCACAGCACCACTTCCGGCTTTTTTCCTTTTGCTTATGTGGTGCTGAGGAATCGAACCCAGGGCCTCAGGCATGCAAGTCAAGCGCTCTACCACTGAGCCACCTTCCCAGCTCCTCTCCTTTTTTTTTTTTAATGCCAATTCTGAGGCTTGAACTCAGAGTCTTGGCACTGTCACTGAGTTTTTTTGCTCAAGGCTAGCATTCTACCTCTTGAGTCACAGCTCCACTTCCAGTTTTTGGTGGTTAATTGCCAACAAAGTGTATCAGGGGATGGTTTAGATTGAGATCTTACGATCTCAGCTTCCTGAGTAGCTAGGATTACAGGAGTGAGTCACCAACACCCAGATAAAAATTCTCATATTTAAACACATATTTTGGAGGAAGTTTGTGAAGAAACCACAATAATTATTAAAAAGCTGGGAAAATATATCTGGGAAGAAAAAAATCATTTAAAAACAACAACAACAACAAAAAATACAAAGTGCTACTCATACCTATAATCTTAGTTACTTAGGAGGCCAAGATGTGAGGATCTAGGTCTGGAGTCAGTCTAGGCAGACAAATTTGTGATACTTTCATCTCCAAGTAACCAGATAAAAGTCAGAAGTGACAGTTTGGGGCTGGGAAGGTGGCTCAGGTGTAGAGTGCTTGCCTTGCATGCATGAAGCCCTGGGTTCGATTCCTCAGCACAATATAAGCAGAAAAAGCCAGAGTGGCACTGTGGCTCAAGTGGTAGACTGCTAGCCTTCAGCTGAAGAGCTCAGGGACAGCGCCCAGGCCCAGAGTTCAGGCCTTATGACTGACAGAAAAAAAAGTGATGGTGTGGCTCAAGTGGTATAGCTTCAGTCTTGAGCAAAAAAAGCCAAGAGAGAACATGCAGCCTGAGTTCAAGCCCAGTTCTGGCACAGAAAAAAAAAATTATTTAGAGGGCTGGAAACATGGCTCAAGTGGTTAGAGTGCTTGCTTGCCTAGGAGGTACAAAGCCCCAAATTCAATCTGCAGTACTGTCACATACACACACACACACACACACACACACACACACACACACACACACACACACACAAATATATATGTAAAATATATTTATATACACAATATATAAATATGTGTGTATATAAATGCTTATATACACATTTTATATATTGTGTATATAAATAAATAAATAAATAAATAAATATATATATATATATACACACACACACACAGACACACATATATAAAGGAAGTGGGCCCAAGATATATTACTGTTCAAAATCAGCCTGGCAGGAAAGTCTATGGTATTCCATATATATATGTGTATATAGAGACATTAATATATTATTTAGAGACATCAGTAAAGTGCCCTATTTCATTTAAATAAGAGTCATTAACTTGATACTCTTTATGGGGTCCCAGTAATCTAAATAGGCTTATGGTCCAGTTGGAGAGGTGTGGGTTAGGTTTAAGAAAATTTCACAGTGAAAATGTTTGAGAATTTCCTTCACTGGAAAGCTTTTTTTTTTTTTTTTTTTTTTTTGGGTCCGGTTGTGAGGCTTGAACTCTGGGCCTGGGCACTGTCCCTCAGCTCTTCAGCTCAAGGCTAGCACTCTACCACTTGCGCCACAGCGCCACTTCTGGCTTTTTTCTTATGTGGTGCTAAGGAATCGAACCCAGGGCCTTGAGCATGCAAGGCAAGTGCTCTACCACTGAGCCACCTTCCCAGCCCCACTGGAAAGCTTTAAAAAGGAATAGGTTTTATTTGTCTGAAATTTTTTTTATTGTGATTCAGATTATTTTTCAGGTTCTCTTTCATTCTTCCATATGTTCCATTGTCACAGAAGAGTCAGGGCTAGGGTATGGTTCAAGTGATTAGAGTGCCTACCAAACCAGGTAAATGCCCTGAGTTCAAACCCTAGTAACACTTCCCTTGCCCTCCCCAAAATAAAAAGACAAGTCAGTTTTACCTTTATAAAGGATGATTTATGTTAGTTCTCAAGTGAGAAAATGTATATTTCAGCACCTGGTTGTATATTCCTCTTACACTGTCCTGAAAGAAAAAGGAAATTAGTTCCAAATTTATTCAGCAAGACAGAGCAGCTAGTAACATTCCTGTTGTTAAAAAAAGGAGGAAAAAACTAATGTGGGAGTCCGTAAAACTAGAAATGCAGTGAGCCCCAGATATAACATCATGGCCTGTTGCTTAATTTATCAAGAAGATATGAAATGTAGGAGGCATTGAAAATGAATTAAGACTGAGGAGATTGTAATGTTGAGCAGCTGAAGTCACATCAGTATCATGTCTGCCTTTTTAGAAAAACTGACCACTCCACTGATCTCAGTGTTTTCTGTACTGGCATCCATGTTGCATCCATATGCACTTGAATGCCTACAGTGTACAAGATAAGTCTGCTTCCTGCCAGCCTCAGTTTAGCTTTAATGAGATTAAATACCAAAAAGAGTTAAAACAAAAAAAGTTAATCTGCAGGGTGCTGGTGGCCAACTCTTGTAATCCTAGCTATCAGGAGGTTGAGATCTGAGGACCATAGGCTAGAAAGTCTTATGAGACTCCCCCTCCCCTCCTCAGTTTCAGGGCTCGAACTTGGGGTCTGGGATGTCAGGTCCCTAACTAAGCTCTTTTGCTCAAGGCTTGTGCTCTATTACTTTGAGCCACAGCACCACTTCTGTTTTCCTGGTAGTTAATTGGAGATAAGTCTTGCAGACTTTCCTACTCTGGCTGGCTTCTAACCAATATCCTCAGATCTCAGCCTCCTGAGTAGTTAAGATTACAGGTATGAGCCACCAGCACCCAGCCTGTGGGTGCTGGTGGCTTATCTTTAGTTAATTAACCACCAAAAAGCCAGAAGTGGAGCTGTGGTTTAAGAGGTAGAGTGCTAGCCTTGAGCATAAAAGCTTAGGGACAGTGTCCAGGCCCTGAATTCAAGCCCCAGTACTGGCACTAAACAATCAGTCCTCGAAAGCAAACAAGTCAAAATTATTGTGGGCTTCAATTTCCTTATCAGTGTCTACAATCTTTTTTTTTTCCTTTTCCTTTTCTTCTTTTTTTTTCCTTTGCCTTTTAGTTACTACTATCTTTTTAAAATTAAGTAGTAGTAGTATAAAGAAGTTACCATTCCATCTAGTTAGTACTATCTTGCTCAATTTTTTAAAAATTACTAAGAAAAGTTAGGGAGTCTGATTGTTTCTACAGTGAATGTTGTCTAGCCCAGCTGTGTTCCTTAGCATCTGAGGGGTTGGGTCCTTCCCTGTTAGTCACTATCTGAGTCACTCTGGAGTCTGGGTTCCAGTGATGTCTGAAAGATTTGTTTCTTAAAACTGCCATTCAAATGAGACAAGGTGTTTCTAGAGATACTTCACAGGCACTTAAGGCAGTGAAACGCATAGCCTGAAAATGAGCCTGTCTTTTGAAGTTTTAAAGAATAGTGTTGGAATCCTCTTCTTAGACTCAGGAAGAGAAATCGGGTGCTGGGTGGCTCCTGATAGTGCTTTCTTGATCAGAGGCAGATCAGCCATGCATTTGGCCTCCACTAAGAGGTTGGGAAGTTGGCAGCCTGGATTTGTGACAGATGAGGTCATTTTGCTTCCTTTTATTTTAAAGTTGCTACTTCAGTTTTCACCTGCTTGCGTGCTCATGCTATTTGCATAGCTTCAAGGGCTTTGGAATTTAAAGACTGGTATATTTATTTTGGATTTTAATTATGGACTAAAAATTTTTAAAAATATAGTGTTTGTGTCTTTGTTAATTAACAAATGTCTTAAAATACTCAAGTATGTATTCATTGTGAAGAAAACCTTTTTCTTACACGGTGCTTACTCTAAAATATTTAGAAAACTTAAAAAAGCAGGGCGCTGGTGGCTCACGCCTGCAATCCTAGCTACTCGGGAGGCTGAGATTTGAGGATCGCGGTTCAAAGCCAGCCCGGGCAGGAGACTCTTATCTCCACTAAACCACTAGGAAACCAGAGGTGGCGCTGTAGCTCAAGTGGTAGAGCTCTCACCTTGAGCTGAAGAGCTGAGGGACAGTGCCCAGGCCCAGAGTTCAAGCCCCACAACCGACCAAAAAAAAAAAAAAATTAAAAAAAAAAAACTCTATTTCCTATCACTCAGAGATAACTGCCTATTTGATGTCTGTTTTTTGGGATACACACACACACACACACACACACACACACACACACACACACACACACACACACACACACACACACACACACACACACACACACACACACACACACACACACACACACACACACACACACACACACACACACACACACACACACACACACACACACACACACACACACACACACACACACACACACTGCTTTTTTTTGTTGTTTCCTTTTTTGTAGACAAGGTCTTAAGATGGGTACCCTGTCTTAACTGGCTTCACATTTGTGAGTCTCCTGCCTCAGTCTTCTGGGATTATTATTATGCTTGGCTACACTTACTTTTTAAGCGAACATACTTAATAAAATAAGTTCTTTTTAGCATATTTTTGTAATTGTATGTAGATAGTATGTACAAAAAGTGATCATATTAAATTGCTTTAAAACTACTCTTAAGGCATATTTGTTCCCCCCACATGATTACAAAATGTAATACAGCCTTTAAAAAATAGTACTTGATGTGCAGATGTGCCATCTTAGTCATCTCCTGTTGTTGCTTTGTAGGTTGCTTCCAGTTTTTTACTATTTACTCTGATCTTTTAATTCCTCCTCTATTGCTGTTGTACCTGCAATTTCTTAATCATCTTGGCTTAAATTTTATAATTTACATAAACAACATTAAGAGAATCATTATGAAACATAACATAATGATTAAGGCTAAAATTTCAACTCTGCCAAACCCTGGGTCCTCCAAAGAGATAACATGGGATATTGTTATTTATTCTTCGAGAGTTTTTGTTGTTGTTGTTGTGGGGCTTGAACTCTGGGCTTGGGCACTGTCCCTGAGCTGCTTTTGCTCAAGGCTAGTGCACCACCTCTGGCTTTTTCTGTGTATATGGTACTGAAGAATTGAACCCAAGGCTTCGTGCATCCTAGGTAAGCACTCTACCACTAAGCCATCTTTCCAACCCTTCTTCAAGATCTTTTTTTTTTTTTTTGGTTGGTCCTGGGGCTTTGAACTCTGGGCCTGAGCGCTGTTCAGCTCAAAGCGAGTGCTCTACCGCTTGAGCTACAGAGCCACTTCCGGTTTTCTGGTGGTTTATTGGAGTCTCATGGACTTTCCTGCCTGGGCTGGCTTTGAACCGCAATTCTCAAATCTCAGATCTCCTGAGTAGCTAGGATTACAGGTGTGAGTCACTGGCGTCCGGCTCTTTGAGATCTTTTAACTGCATTTATATACTTATACTTGTGTCTTTTATCTTGTGTTTTTTTTTAAACCTACCATTATTAATTTGCTTTTAGTATAATTTTCTCTCTGTAATATGAGCAAAGATTATTTCTAAAGACAAAGACAGGTGAGGTAATTTGAGGTAAAAGTGAGAGGATTTTTGTTCCAAAACTGAGAACCAGAAGCCTCATTATTAGGCTCTGAGGAGACTTATTTATGTTTCCTCTACTATTGCTTAACAAAGCTGATTTTTTTCTTTTCTCATCTTTCTTTCTTTTTTTTGGTCGGCCATGGGGCTTGAACACTGTCCCTCAGCTCTTCAGCTCAAGGCAAGCGCTCTACCACTTGAGCCACAGTGCCACTTCCGGTTTTCTAGTGGTTTTTATTGGAGATTAGAATCTCACGGACTTTCCTGCCCGGGCTGGCTTTGAACCATGTTTCTCAGATCTCAGCCTCCTGAGTAGCTAGGATTACAGGTATGAGCCACCGGTGCCCAGCATCTGATTTTTTTCTAAGTAGATACATCTCCTACTTACATCTTTCCTATTTGTGTTTTGGGTGTTTTGTTTTGTTTTGTTTTGTTTTTGGTATTGATTTTCATCGTTTTGTGCTGATCAGAGGCAAAGGGAAGACTTTTAGTAGCTTAAAAAAAAATAACATTATGGCTATTTTTCTGGTTTCATATGAGACTATAGTCGGACCAAGGAGTGTTAATGGACTTGTTTCAATTCCTACCCGAGGGAAGAGGCTTCCTCAGACTCGGCTTCGAAGCAAGACTGTCCCACGTGATACTTCTGTCCTGTCGTTCTGTGCTGGCTCTTTCCTACCTTTCAACACGGAGACACATGGCTCTGAAACTTGCCCAGTGTGGCTGAATTTCAAGCAGAGTGAACTCTGCTCTTCTCGTAATGAGACGTGCTAGCCCCCCTTTCCCACCTCCAACCCGAGAGAGTGCTGCACAGTGTCAGGATTTAAAATGAAACCTTTGTTATAGCCCATGGGGGAAAAATGGATCCAGTCCAGCCCCAAACGTATCACTCTCTGCCATTCCAAATTTACCAAGAGTTTTGGCATCTCTGAAACTTTTTAGAGGGGAAAAAGTTTGTCTTGTTTTGTTTTGGGGAGGCACTTGAAATGGCATGTGGGGGAAAAAAGCAAATGCATGGCAGGTTTTGTGCCAACGAAAATGAGGACAGCTCAGCAGAGAAGGGAACTGGAATGTAAACTGTAATTGACCCATAGCTGTGGCATGACTTCTGGGCACCAGAGGGGTCAGTAACAGAGGTTGCCATCCAAGGGCAAAGAATGAAGATCACCAAAATTCGATTCAGTTTTAGGGTTTTCTAATCTGGAGTGGTTACTGTTCATCCAGAAAAGGCCAAATTAGGGGTGAAAAACTAGCAGCACCTTTTTCTACAACTTGAGATTGTTTTGTGTCTTTTGAGAAGAAACCCTTCTCTGTGGCTTTCCAGAAGCTATTTATTAATCCAGCCTAGAGCTGTTCCCCACCCTACCCCTCAGTGTACCACAGGCAGTTTTCTTTGATTGGGGGGAGGGGGAGGTGAGGGTGGATAAAAGATACTTTGCTGACCACGAATTGTTAGCATGGCTCTAAGGCCCGCGTGCCTGGTTTCTCTCTTGCTCACCAGTTTTTAGTTTGCTTTTTATTTCGGAGGACTTCAACTGTGGTTTGTTCTTGTTGCCAAAGGAGCTTCAGGCATGCACCACTGTTTAGGATCCAGTGGCCACATTTGGCAAGCAGTGGTTTGAATGACCTCTCCTTAGGAGCCCTAGGTCACTGGCTGGATTTCTGCCTCCCTCCATTACAGGCTCTTCCTGTATTGGGAGTGGCAGTTGGCCAGGGCATTATATTTCCACTGGCCTGAAAACATACAGACCCTGATGAGTAGAGGCTTGTAAGAGGGAAAAGAACAACAGTACAGGAAAGGCTGAAACAAATGATTGAGGCCCTAGGTCTTGAGAATTGTGAAGGGGAAATTTGGGATCTTTAGGTGGAGCAGTTAGTTTGAAAACATCTAAGAAGACCACAACAGAACTGTCTTGTTTCCCCTCCCCTTCCATTACCTTCCCTAATTTCCCCTTTTCCTTCCCACTCTTTCCCTTTCCTTTCCTTTCTTAGTACACGGTCTTACTAGTAATTTATGTTGGTCTCTAACTTGGGATCCTCCTACTTCAAACTCGCAGGTACTGAGATTGCGAGTATGTACTATCACACAAGCTCTTATAACTGGGTTCTTGAAGTAAATCATCTCAATAGTTTCATGACATTCCTTTTATAGAATATAGTTTTCTTTTTCTTTCCTGTTTCTTTTTTTTGTCAGTCCTGGGATTTGAACTCAGGGCTTCATGCTTGTTAGGTAGATACTCGAGCCATGCCCTCAGTCTTTCTCTTTTTTTTTTTTTAATCTACACTTAGAAATTTTAATGGCTATAAAAATATAATACCAGCCAGGCACAGTGGCTCATGCCTGTAGTCCTAGCTATTTAAGAGGCTGAGATCTTAGGATCACAGTTCAAGGCTGGCCTGGGCAAGAAACTCCATGAGACCCTTACCTCCAAATACTCACAGAAAAAACTGGAAGTGGCACTGTGGCTCAAGTGGTAGAGTACTAGTCTTGAGCAAAAGGAGCTCAGCACCCAGACTTAGAGTTCAAGAAGCCCCAGGACCAGCAAAAAAACAAACAAATAAAATAATACCTATTTTCCCGAAGAAAATGTTATGCTTTAATTTTTCAGAGGGAAAAAGGGGCAATATAACTAATTGTCTTATCCTGACTACACCTCAATAAGCCATATGAACAATCTCCTAATTGTTCATTTCAGTGTCCATTTCTTATCAAAAGAAAGAGGAATGAGAAGAATCCTAGACTATACATACATTTGCTATTATATGTTGATTTGATTCCCAACCCCAGCCCTTTCTTGCTTTAGTTATTTCTGGATAAAGTATTGTGTTTGCCTAGGATTGGCCTTGGATTATGATCCTTCTTACTGTGCCTCTTGCATATCTAGAATTACAGGCATATAACAACACATTCTAAGCCAAGCTTAGAATATAGTTTTTTTTTTTTTTTTGTCAGTCGTGGGGCTTGAACTCTGGGCCTGGACGCTATCCCTCAGCTCTTCAGCTCAAGGCGAGCACTCTACCACTTGAGCTACATTGCCACTTCCGGTTTTCTGGTGGTTTATTGGAGATAGTAGTCTCTCGATCTTTCCTGCCTGGGCTGCTTTGAACTGTGATCCTCAGATCTCAGCCTCCTGAGTAGCTAGGATTACAGGCGTGAGCCACCGGCGCCCGGCTGAATATATATATATATATATATATTTTTTTTTTTTTTGTTGTTGTTGTTGTTGTTGGTGGTGGTGGTGGTGGTGGTGGTGGTGGTCTTGAGGCTTGAACTCCAGGGGGTGCTGTCCCTCAGCTCTTCAGCTCTACCACTTGAGCCACAGCACCATTTCTGGTTTTCTGGTGGTTAATTGGAGATATTAGTCTCATGGACTTTCCTGCCTGGGCTGGCTCTGAACCATGATCCTCAAATCTCAGCCTCCTGAGTAGCTAGGATTATAGGTGTGGACCACTGATGCCCAGCTCTAGAATATAGTTTTAATATCAGAGAGTTTGAGAACTAAGGAAGTATTCAAGCTTAAAGGGAATTTCTTTACTATTTAGAAAAACTGTTTTAATGAGAAACTTCTATGTTATCTTGAACTCAATATTGCTGGGGTTAGGAAATAGAATGCCAATGCATAATAATAATTCATAGTGATTATCCCAAGAATTGTTTTCATATCTGAATCCTTTATTCCTTTTTATTAAATTTGTGCAAAGTGGCATGATACCCAGAAGTAAGAAAGAAGCATCCTAGGCATTAGTTGTTTGCATTTAGGGGGGTGTGTATGTGGATAGTCACTACTTTTGGGACTGTTCCTCACTAATAGGCTCCCTGTATCTGCAGGATGGAGACATTCCCTGCAGTGGCCGAGAAGGTTCTCAAGGAGTTCCAGGTATTGCTGCAGCATAGCCCATCTCCTATTGGAAGTACCCGCATGCTACAGCTTATGACCATCAACATGTTTGCTGTGCACAACTCACAGTTGAAAGGTAAGGAACCTCTAGTTATTTCACCTAGAAAGAGATTAGTCTAGCTTCTGTCCTGTCTACCATATCACCTTTTCTGTGCAACAAACACACACACTGCCCTCCCTACCATTGACTCAAAGTCTAGTCTCTGAAATCTGTAAGACTATCAAGTGCTTGGGTAGGGTGGAAGGAGGGGATCATGGTTATAGAGCTTAATTTGCAAACCAGGAGATGAAGTTGCACATCTGGCTATGCTAAAGGCAGCATCAAGTCTTCTTGGAAGCTACAGACCCAGAGCCTCTCCCAAGGGAGAGGCATTGCTGAAATGTTTCACTGCAGAGACCATACACTTGGCAAGGACTGGGAATGGCTGTTTCTGGACTTATGTACCCTGTTTGTTCATTATGGAAAAGTCTAGCTCCCTATGGGATATCCCTTGTGGGAGTCTGCCAAAGAATAAGAACAGAGAATTGATGAGCTTTGGTGACTCAAATCTGGAAGCAAAAAATCCACCAGGCCCAAAATTTGGCTAGTGTACTGGCATGTATTCTGAACTCCTTTCTTGAACACTGTGTGTGTGTGTGTGTGTGTGTGTGTGTGTGTGTGTGTGTGGTGTGTTTAAGAGAGAGAGAGAGGTGGTGTGTTTAAGAGAGAGAGAGAGAGACAGACAGACAGACATAGAGCCAGAGACAGAGATGGGATAGGGAGTTGGAGGAGAAGAGAAGGAGGGCATATTGGCAGACGGTTGGTTTTTGTGTTTTCTTTTCTTCTGGTGGTCCTATAGACCTTGCATTTACTTAGCTTGTTTGTTTGGCTGGTATTCTACCACTTGAGCTACACCTCCCTGCATTTTACTGTTTGTTTTGGAGATGCAGTCTAGATGGAATCTAGTCTATGCAGGCTGCCTCAAATTGTGATCTCCAAATCTCAGCCTTCCAAGTAGCTAGACTTTTAAGTGTGGACCTCCACACTAAGCTCAGATAAAGTATTTCTGGGCAGCATGCTACTGACTCTATTATTGTACCTTTTCTTGGAGCTTTCTCTAACTCTAAAGTTTATTTATCTTTCTGTTTATAATTGGGGGGTAATGCTCAACTTTTGGTGGTGAGGAATTTTCCCCCTATTAGTGGATGTACTACATTTTCCCTGGAAACAGGGTTCTTCAAAGGATTTGTATAGGTAGGTCCTTAGCTACTTGGGCTTTCAATCACATCTGAATCCTAGAGGACCATCTCCTCTCAAGCAGCCTGCTATCAAGATGCAGAGGCTTTGGGAGCGTTTTTGAACTTGGCTAATTATTCTTGAGGCTATTATGAGACGGTGAGGAGGAATGGGGTACAGTGGGGCAGAGCTGGTTTTCAAGAAGGAGGAAACAATGTTTGTTACTTGGTGAGGCTGTAAAGTCCAAAGAGAAGGGAGAGTCTGCTACCAAGAAGGAACCTCACTGAACTCTGGAAGTGGGTCTCCAGAGCTTCCCTCCTACTCATTTTCCTCCCTTCTATTAAAATAACCACCATTGAATTAGAGGCCTATGACAAAACTAGAACACATTATTAACATCAAAAGACCTATGGTTTTTGTAGATGTGAAGGTAAAGGACCTGTAGCTCTTGCCTGTGAAGGATCTGTTTTTGGCAGCTTTTGTCCAAAGAAATACCTTGGTCATTTCTAGGCTGCTTTTTTTTTTTTTTTTTTTTTTTTTGCGTCCAGTTGTGGGGCCTGAACTCTGGGCCTGGGCGCTGTCCCTCAGCTCTTCAGCTCAAGGCTAGTGCTCTACCACTTGAGCCACAGCACCACTTCTGGCTTTTTTCTTTTTGCTTATGTGGTGCTGAGGAATCGAATCCAGGGCTTCAGGCATGCAAGGTAAGTGCTCTACCACTGAGCCAGCTTCCCAGCTGCTTTTTTTTTTAAGTAAAAATTTTGTGTTTTTTCGTTTGTTGGTGCTGGAATTTGAACTCAGGTCCTCTTGTTTGCTAGGTTGATACTCCACTGCTGAGCCATGCCTCCAGCACCTTGGACTTTTCATAGGCCACCAGTGAATTTTCTTATAGCTGTTAAGTACAGGTTAAAAAAAGAATATAAGAATGGAAGTAAGGTAAGTACAAAGAAAGAAGGAAGTAGGTGGTTCCATTTGAAGCCAGTTATTGTAGATATTTTCCATGGTTGGTCTTAACAAATACCCTCCAGCCAGGAATGACATATAAAAATCTATCCTTGTGACTCCTCCTCATTACTGGCCATGATCCAGCTCTCACCTCTATGACACAAGAGGAGCCTGAGCTAGGGTGATTGGTCACAGGCTCAAGGGTAGTTTGGGGAAAAACAGCCCAGGCCACAGGATATAACACTCAGCTAGGACACAGAGCTCTGTGGACATGCTGCCAAGTACCCGGTGTGCAGCTGAGGCGGCTGTCCAGACCCCACTGTGTGGGCTGCCATTGGGAGAGGGGTGAGCAGAGCACTCAGCAGGGCTGGTTGGTGGGAAGATGCACTTTTCCATTTCCCAGCACATGAGTCATCTTCTCTGGGCCCCTGTGCTGTGCTTGCATGGACAGTGGCAAGAAGGGGGTGTTGTGGCTGAGTAGCAGCATCTGTGCCGGGGGTGGAGAGGGAAGAGGGTTGGGGAGAGGGTAAAGATTTAAATCCTTCACTAATCAGCAGCAGTTTGAATCACATTTTTATGAGTAAGGAAGTGATAAATCAGCCCTGCGTGTTCAGCCCCCAAGTGCTGTCAGCTGGTACCCTTCTAAAGGTTTCTCTCTGCACCAGTCTGCATGCTGTCAGAGTCGCCACCCAGCCACAGGTCCCTGGCTGTCTAAAACCAGGAAGTGCAAGGTCTGATGCTGCCTGGCCCTCCCAGGTGCTTGGGGTCTGTGGTGATTTGGCAGTCACTGCAAGTTATAGAACATCTGGGCCATCATTTTTCTTTCCATTCCTTCTTGGATGTGTCCTTCTGGGTGGGTGTTTGTGTATGTCAGTTCCTGGACTCTGTGGAGGAGAGCATTCCAGCCTGAAGCAGAAGTGATCTTGTGGCCCACAAAGCAGTCCAGATCCTTTCAATCTGTGCTTGAGTCTTCCCCAAGATGCGGGGTCAGAAGTATGATTTGGAGAGCAACAGAAAAGCCCTTACTTAAAAAGCATGTCCTTTGCTTATGCCTCTTATACTATCATGAATCTTTCATTTTTGTGCTCCAAAGCTGCCTTTGTAATAGCCACCTCCTTTTCACAATATCAGTAGCCCAGGGATAGAAATCATACTGTCATTAACACTTCAGGGTGATTCTTTTCCAGATCTGTTTTCTTTGTGGATGTAGAGCTGTTTAAAAGCTTTGGATGCTTCAAAGTTAAAATAGAGGGAAGCTGAGATGATGGGGAAAGAATGATATCCTTCCCTAAGTAAGGCTTTTCCCTTGAGCTAACTCTGCCAGTGAAGGTGGAAGTTGGGAGGTTAGATTGACCCCTCTTCCACCTAGATTCAGCTCTCTTCCCACCCTCAGGGGGAATATATGTGAGCTTTCTGACATATCATTTAGCCAACCAGACATTCAGATTTTAGCAATTACCTTAAAACTCATGGGGTTGGGGCTCTTTGTGGGAAGATTTTTATTTCCTCCTATCATGTGGGCCCTATGCAAAATCTTATTTTAGTGGGACTATAGAGATTCTAGAGTCTTAATACTCTACACTGAGGTGGTTGGAGACAAATAAATTTGAGGGATTGGACAAGGGATGTTAGGGAGCTTTGGTATTTATTAGGCATATAGTATTGCTGAATGCATGGATGAGGAAGGTCACAGCTCCGAGAAAGCTATGTTCCTTACCTGGCCTATATCCAAACTGGTGGTGAGATAGGTGGTTCCAGAGTGATGTCACAATTGGTAATCTTTCAGTGGCATTCTGAGCTTGAAGGGAGAAAAGGCCTTCTCCACATGCCTCAGTATTTAATACTGCAGTAGCCATCTGATTGGCTGATTTGAGGTAAGGGTGAACTGTTGATCTAAACCACAAGCACTCCAAGAATTTTAATTTTAAAAAAATTCTGTAATTTAAGGAAACAAATCTAGGTTCTTGAAGATGAATAATTGAAGCAACATTTATGGTAGGGCATCACTGAAACCCCTTTGCATCCCATCTGTGCCCAATTTATTCCAGCCTGACCAGCCTACCTCACCCCCACCTTTCTCCTCTTCCTTTCTTTCTCCCCTCTTAATCTTCTTTTAAAAACGTGTTTTATAATATTTGGAATCAAAACCATTTCAGGCACACACTGTTTTATTTTACTCTATTATTGGATTATATTTCCTATAAATCATTGGATGTTACTCATTGGCCACTGCTGGAATAACTTCCCTTTTCTTGCCCTGGCCTCCTCTTTTTCCTCTTCTACCAGGTTCATAGAATATGTTTCCATTTCAGCTTTGCTGAAAAGCCCTGATAGCAGCAAGAGGGCACCCAAGAGACACTTCTTCGTGGGTTATTGATGTTGCTTGCTTTGAGATAACACTTGGGAACCAGAATTAAAGTAGAACTAGACTGGATTTTCTTTCATGATCATTTGTGCTTGATTTTGCTTATTTTATTTTTGACTTTTGTAAGACAATGTCTTGCTATGTAGCCTGGGCTGACTTTGAACTGGCTATCTTTCTACCTCCTGAGTGTGAGGATTACTGGTGTGCCACCGTGCCTGGCTTCTGCCTGTTTTATGGTGTGAGTAGTGCTGAATTATAAGAAGGCCATCTGTGTGTCTTCAGAGAGATAGAAAACTACAGCTATCGATATGGGACTTTCAGAGCTTTAACTCATTGTTATGTATACATGTTGACACTAGTTGAGAACTTCAGAACCAGAATTTGTCTTGTGGCATACAACTTTGGAAACTTTACCAAAAGCAGTTTGCTCCCTGTATTGATTCATATCTGACTCTCTTACTGAAGCAAAATGTATGAAGTGCCTAATCCTCTGCTTTTCAAAACAGTTGTACAGGAAATCCACCTTTCATAAGGAGTTAGGCTTGAATTTAGCTGTGTAAACTGTCCCTCTTATTCCTATGTCTATAGAGTCCTTGGACTCTTTATCCACAAGGATCCCTGCATAGATTGCTCTAGGTAAGTAGTGCTAACTTGTAGTTTCAGGTTTCTTCAGGCAAATTAATAGGGGGAGGGCCAGTGTGACCAGAAACTTTTATGAGAAATAGTGTTAAAGGTCAGAATGGGTTAGACTTTGAAGGCAGGGCAGAAAAGGCTTCTGTCTGCCTTCCTTCCTTCCTTCCTTTCTTTTTCTTTCTTTCTTTCTTTCTTTCTTTCTTTCTTTCTTTCTTTCTTTCTTCCTTTCTTTCCTTTCTTTCCTTTCTTTCCTTTCTTTCCTTTCTTCCTTTCTTTCTTTCTTTCTTCCTTCCTTCCTTTCTTTCTTTCTTTCTTCCTTTCTTTCTTCCTTTCTTTCTTTCTTTTCTTTCTTTCTTTTCTTTCTTTCTTTTCTTTCTTTCTTTCTTTTCTTTCTTTCTTTCTTTCTTTCTTTCTTTCTTTCTTTCTTTTCTTTCTTTCTTTCCTTTCTTTCTTTCTTTCTTTCTTTCTTTCTTTCTTTCTTTCTTTCTTTCTTTCTTTCTTTCTTTCTTTCTTTCTTTCTTTCTTTCTTTCTTTCTTTTCTTCTTTCCCTCCCTCCCTTCTTGCTTTCTTGCTTGGTCGGTCATGGGGCTTGAACTCTGGGCCTGGGAGCTGTCCCTCAGCTCTTCAGCTCAAGGTGAGTGCTCTACCACTTAAGCCACAGCACCACTTCCAGTTTTCTGGTGGTTTATTGGAGATAGGAGTCTCACGATCTTTCCTGCCTGGGCTGGCTTTGAACCGCGATCCTCAGATCTTAGCCTCCTGAGTAGCTAGGATTACAGGCATGAGCCACTGGCGCCTAGTTAAGGCTACATTCTTAAACTTTGCATTCTGTTCCTAATGGGGAGAGATAACTATCAACCTGTTGTTTAGCACAGGCTTCTTCTCTTAGCTATCTAGCTATATAGTTCCTTGCAAAAGAAGAAAAAACTTACAAAAAAAAAAAAAGAGAACATATGAAGGAGGGGACCTACTGAAGGAGGGGACCTGTCCAACTCTGAATTCTAGGGTTTTTTGTTTTTGTTTTTGTTTTTGTTTTTTTTGGGCCCGGTCGTGGGGCCTGAACTCTGGGCCTGGGCGCTGTCCCTCAGCTCTTCAGCTCAAGGCTAGCGCTCTACCACTTGAGCCACAGCACCACTTCCGGCTTTTTTCTTTTTGCTTATGTGGTGCTGAGGAATCGAGCCCAGGGCCTCAGGCATGCAAGGCAAGCACTCTATCACTGAGCCACCTTCCCAGCTTATGTGGTGCTGAGGAATCGAGCCCAGGGCCTCAGGCATGCAAGGCAAGCACTCTACCACTGAGCCACCTTCCCAGCCCCGAATTCTAGGGTTTTGTTTTGAGAATCAACCTATTACTTTTTAGGCTGAGAAAAAAGAACAGTTGTAAAAAGCTAAAGAAAACAAGAAAATCATTTATAACAATCAAATTAGCATATAAGTTAGCATGTCAGCTGAGGAAATAGTCATTTTTGCCTCAAGATAATAATATGACTTGGTGTCTATGGCCAGCTTGGTATGGAGTGTTGTAAATTTTATCATTTCTGTTGTGGCTTTTATTGCTTCTCAATTTGATTTTTTTTTCCCATCCAGATGGACTTAACTCTGAAAGAGAGATGAAAGAGAGATGATGTTTAGGAGAATTTTGGCAGTTACCCTTTCCATGATTTTTTTTTTTTTCTGTCGGTCGTGGGGCTTGAACTCTGGACCTGAGCACCGTTAGCTCTTTAGCTCAAGGCTAGTGCTCTACCACTTGAGCCACAGCACAACTTCCGTTTTTTTTTTTTTTTCTGGGGGGTTATTGGAGATAAGAGTCTCACAGACTTTCCTACCCAGGCTGGCTTTGAACTGTGATCCTCAGATCTCAGCCTCCTGAGTAGCTAGGATTTTAGGTGAGAGCCACCGGTGCCCGGCAAGAAGTTTCTTTTAAAAAGCATGAAAAAAGAGGGCTGGGAAGGTAGCTCAGTGGTAAGAGTGCTTGCCTTGCATGCATGAGGCCCTGGGTTCAATTCCTTAGCACCACATAAACAGAAAAAGCTGGAAGTGGTGCTGTGACTCAACTGCTAGAGCACTAGCCTTGAGCTGAAGAGCTCAGGGACAGTACCCAGGCCTAGAATTCAAGATCCTCCACCAACCCCCCCCCCAAAAAAAAAAAAAAAAAGCATGGAAGAAGTGGCTGGGAAGGTGGCTCAGTGGTAAAGTGCTTGCCCTGCGTGCATGAGGCCCTGGGTTCAATTCCTCAGCACCACCTAAGCAGAAAAAGCTGGAAGTGGTGCTGTGGCTCAAGTGGTAGAGTGTTAGCCTTAAGCTGAAGAGCTAAGGGACAGTGTTCAGGCCCAGAGTTAAAGCCCCACAACCAACTAAAACAAAAGAAAAAACATGGAAAAAGCCAGGTGTCGGTTGCTCACACTTGTAATGCTAACTACTCAGGAAGCTGAGATCTGAGGATCGAGGTTCAAAGCCAGCCCAGGCAGGACAGTCTGTGAGACACTTATCTCTAATAAACTACCAGAAAACCGGAAGTGGCGCTGTAGCTCAAGTGGTAGAGTGCTCGCCTTGAGCTGAAGAGCTGAGGGACAGCGCTCAGGCCCAGAGTTCAAGCCCCACGACCGACAAAAAAAGAAAGAAAGAAACTTTTCTTGAGGAGTAAATTATAAATGTTTATCTTCAAGGTATTGAGAGCTATACAGAAGCCACAGGCCAGATCTATACTAGGTGTTGAATACACAAAGAAAATAATTGTAATTTTCAGAGGATACGACTAGTCATACAGGAGTAGAAACAAATGTGATAATACATGTTATATACAGTTACTATATACATGTTTTCATTTGATTCTCCTGTTAGTCCTCAAACAGATTGGACAGATATTTGATGTCCTACTTCATAGATAAGAATAATATCAGAAAGGCTATGTAACTTAGGTAAAATTACATAGTAAATTATACCTAGGTCTCAAATTTTCAGCCTTTTCCATCAAAAGATATAAAAATGACTCTGGCCAGCTAGACAGTACAAGAATTTTTCTACTAATGAGTATTCAGATCCATCACTCAGATCTGGGAATAGAAGAGGATCAGAAGTAGAAGTGGGAGAGCTAGAGGAAATCAGAATGTTCCCAAGTAGCTTGGAACTCAGGGGCAAGAGGCGCATGTAATAAGCTGATAGAAGGATATGATTTGGGCAAATTAAGTCTTTCTGTGGTTTATGTTTGGTATTGTCATGTATAGAGGAAAATCTTCCTCTGACGGTAGAGAGCATTGTTCATGGTCAGTTGGTTTAAAAAGTGTTATATTTCTCTTGGAATTATGCTAATTATACTACATATAATACATATGTATATTTATTGTTTACTTATTTTGGTGCTTGTATTGTGCTTGAACTCAAGCCCTGGGCCATATCCCTTAGCTTTTTTGCTCAAGGCTGGTGTTCTGTCACTCAGGCCACATTTCCACTTCTAACTTTTTGCTTGTTAACTGGAGAGAAGTATCTCATAGGCTTTTCTGCCTGCCTCGGCTTTGAACCATAATCTTCACATCTCAGCCTTCTGAGTAACTAGGTTTATAGGTATGGGCTACCAGTGCCTGTTCCAGTCCTTTTTTTTGGGGGGGGGGGTCAGTTGTGGGCTTGAACTCAGGGCCTGGGTGCTGTCCCTGAGCTTTTGTGCTGAAGGCTAGTGCTCTACTACTTTTTTTTTTTTTTGCGTCTGGTCGTGGGGCCTGAACTCTGGGCCTGGGCACTATCCCTCAGCTCTTCAGCTCAAGGCTAGTGCTCTACCACTTGAGCCACAGCGCTACTTTGGCTTTTTTCTTTTTGCTTATGTTGTACTGAGGAATTGAACCCAGGGCCTCATGCATGCAAGGCAAGCGCTCTACCACTGAGCCACTTTCCCAGCCCCCTGCTCTACCACTTTGAGCCACAGGTCTACCTAACCACACCAGTTTTCTGGTAGTTAGTTGGAGATAAGAAGTCTCACAAACTTTGCTACCTGGGCTGGCTTTGAACTGGGATCCTTGCATCTCAGCCTCCTGTGTCACTAGGATAATAGGTATGAGCCACCAGCACCCTGCTCAAGTACTTTTTAAAAAATAATTATTTGTTGTTATTATGTAGGTGATGTACAGTTACATAAGTCAGTCACTTTTTGAACAATGTCACCTCTTCCCTCACTCTCCCCTAGTTTTTCCTTCCCATTCCCACCTAGAAGTTGTGTAGTTCGTTTTCAACATGCATAGTGACTTTTTTTTTAATTATGATTTTTTTTCTGCTAGTCCTGGGGCTGGAACTCAGGACTGGGCACTGTTTCTGAGCTTTTTTGCTCCAGGGTAGTGCGTAGATCTACCTGTTGAGCCACAGCTCCACTTCCAGCTTTTCTAATGATTAATTGAAGGTAAGTCTCATAGACTTTTCTGTCCATGCTGGCTTCAAACTAAGATCCTCAGATCTCAGCCCTCTGAGTAGCTAAGATTATAGGCAGAGCCACTAGTGCATAGCAAAATTTTGTGTTTTTTAAAAAATTAGTATACACTAGTTGTACAAGATGGGTTTAATGTGACATTTTCTTTCTTTCTTTCTTTTTTTTTTTTTTTTTTTTTTGGGTCCGGTCGTGGAGTCTGAACTCTGGGCCTGGGTGCTGTCCCTCAGCCAGCTCAAGGCTAGCACTCTACCACTTGAGCCACAGCGCCACTTCTGGCTTTTTTCTTTTTGCTTATGTGGTGCTGAGGAATCGAACCCAGGGCCTCATGCTTGCAAGGCAAGCGCTCTACCACTGAGCCACCTTCCCAGCCCCATAATGTGACCTTTTCATTCATGTATACAGTTCATTTCTATTAACCTTACTTTTATCATTCTTCCTTATTCCCCTTCAGGTTTCTTAAAAACAACTTGAACAGATTTCATTGTTTTACTTTCCCATATGCAACCAAACTACACAGGCCATATTCATCCTCATTCACTCTTTTCTCTCAGGCTTATTTGATTCAGTGTACATTGTAAGTTCTATCCATGTTAATGTATACAGTCATAGTTCATTCATTTTCATTGCTATAATTTATTCATTTACTAGTTTATTTGTTCTTGTATCAATGAACATTTGGGTTCTTTTGTTTGGGGCTATGATAAGGATTGACAGTCATTGTATTTATATATACACCACTTCTGGCCTTTTCTGTTTATGTGGTGCTGAGGAATTGAACCTAGGGCCTCATGCATGCAAGGCAAGCACTCTACCACTGAGCCATCTTCCCAGCCATACTATCCTATTTTTATTTTTTATTTTTTTGTTTGTTTTTATTGGTCATGGGGCTTGAACTCTGGGCCTGGGCACTGTCCCTGCACTCTTCAGCTCAAGGCTAGTGCTCTATCGCTTGAGCTGCAGCGCCACTTCCAGACTTTCCTGCCTGGGCTGGCTTTGAACCTCGATCCTCAGATCTCAGCCTCCTGAGTAGCTAGGATTACAGGTGTGAGCCACAGGCACCTGGCCCACTATCCTTTTTTTTTTTTTTTTTTTTTTTTTTTGGGGTCCGGTCATGGGGCCTGAACTCTGGGTCTGGGCGCTGTCCCTCAGCTCTTAGGCTCAAGGCTAGCGCTCTACCACTTGAGCCACAGCGCCACTTCCGGCTTTTTTTTCTTTTTGCTTATGTGGTGCTGAGGAATCGAACCCAGGGCCTCGAGCATGCAAGGCAAGCGCTCTACCACTGAGCCACCTTCCCAGCCCCCCACTATCCTATTTTTAAAATCAGTTTTTTTTGTTTTTTGTTTGGTTGAGCTTAGAGCTTTGAACTTGCTAGCCAATCACTTTGCCATTTGAGCACCATGCAACACTCCAGACCTTTTTGCTTTTTTATTTGTTATATGTCCTCAGTCCTCTTATTTATGCTTCCCACATAATTAAGATGACAGATGTGGATCACCACATCCAGATACTGATTGTGATGAGGTTTTATAGGCTTTTTCATCTGGGCTGGCCTCAAACCTTGATCCTCCTGATCTCTGCCTCCCAAGTAACTAGGATTACAGGAATGAGCCAGAAGTACCTGGCTATTACTGAATTTTTTTTTTTTTTAAACTCAAGGACTGCCTTGAGTTTGCTAGGGAGACCTACCACCTGAGCCATGCCTTACCTCTGCTTTCTCCAAGTGCTGACATTATAGGCATATATCACCTACCATACCTGGTTTAAGACACATTCTTACTTTTTAATTGGTTTGTTGTTATTGTCATTTTTTATAAGTAGAGGTTTGTATAGACTTATGTGCTTAGTTTTAGTTACTTTTTTTTTCATTTCAGATTCTTCTTACTATTGCTTTCTTTATACCTGAGGCATATTCTTTTGAATTTATTTAGTGAAGGTGTGTGTGCGCATGTGCGCCCGTGTGCCGCTGTTAATGGGGCTTGAAGTAAATGCTTTGCACTCTTGCTTTTTTCGCTGAAGGCAGATCCTCTACCACTTGAAGCACAGCTACACTTCCAGGTTTGGGATGGTTTATTGAAGATAAGAGTCTCACAGATTTCTCTGATCATACTGTCTTAGAATGGCAATACTCAGACCTCAGCTTCCTGAGAAGCGAGGATTATAGGTATGAGCCATAAACACCTAGCTTGTGAAATTCCCTTGATGACTCACTTTCTGTTTTATGTTTATTTGTAAAAACTTTATTTTACCTTTTTCCTCCTAAAGATTATATTTACTAATAATAGAATTTTAGGTTCACGGGTTTTTTTTTTCCCCTTTCAGCCTATTTATGCTATTTAACTGTATTTGAACTTCCACTGTTGGTGATTGAGGGCAGCTGTATGTCCCTTTAATTGTTTTCCTTTAAAAGTAATCTATCTTCTCTCTCTGGGTGCTTTCCAGTTTTCTTTTCTTTTTTTCCTCTCTCTCTTTTTTTTTTGCTATGATGTTTGCAGTTTAGTGATTTGTCAAGGTTTGAATTTATTTGTTCATTTTTTTTCATATTAGGGGAATTATTAGGCTTCATGTGTCTCTGAGTTCTTTTTTCCTCATCAGTTTTGGAAAGTTCTTAGTATTCACTTCTCAAATATCACTCTCCCCATGTTTTTTCTTTTCCTCTATGTCTCTGATTAGAAGACTTTCTTTGATTTTTTTCTTTTTTTTAAATTAAATTTTATTTATTTATTTTGCCGGTTGTGGGGCCTGAATTCTGCGCCTGGGCACTGTCCCTCAGCTCTTCAGCTCAAGGCTACTGCTCTATCACTTGAGCCACAACACCACTTCAGCTTTTTCTGCTATGTGGTGCTGAGGAATCCAACCCAGGGCCTCGTGCATGCAAGGCAAGCACTCTACCACTGAGCCACCTTCCCAGCCTTGTTTCTTCTTTATTTTTTTGTGTTGGTTCTAGGGCTTGAACTCAGGGCCTGAGCTTCTTTTTTGCTCAAGGCTAGTGTTTTATCACTTGAACCACAGTACCGCTTCTAGCTTTTTCTGAGTAGTATTTTGGAGATAAGAGTCTCATGGACTTCCCTGACTAGGCTGGCTTCAAACGTTGGTCCTCAGATCTCATCCTCCTGAGTAGCTAGGATTACAGGCATGAGCCAGCAGTGCCCAGCATGTCCTTTGTTTTTGTTGTCTCTTAAAATGTCTGTTTCATTTTTTTGACTCTTTTCTGCATTCCAGGTCATATCTTTAGCTCCCTTTTTCAGTTTATTGAACCTTCTCAACTGTATTTAATCTGCTGTTAAATATACCCCTTTGAGTTTTAAATCTTAATTATATGTTTACCATTTCCAGATATTTTTATTTTTTTTGTCATCTGCTCTGACTTTATGCTTTCTCGTTCCATGAACATATCTGTGAGCTTATCTTTTATTTCCTTGAAATATATTATACATGGTTATTTTAGAGACAATCATCTGAAATGGTGTGGCTTGGACATAAGCCTTGTGGAATCCCAGCTTTATGGCAGGCATCTTGGACTTCCCCCTAATGTTGCATGTACCCACAAAACATTGGAAACCAAAGTTCAAATTCATCAGGTAGCAAGTTTTCTGAGGATAAAGGTTTTTACTCATTCCTTGACCATTGGATTCCATTTGTTTGTTAGTTCATCAGTGCCTTTAAAAAAAATACCTTTTCTAGGATAATTAGTTATGCCATTGGAAAAGTGAATCTATGTATTTAATTGGCTTACCATATGACTACTGAGAATGCTAGTATTCTTTTTTACTTTTTTTTTTTTTTGGTCAGTTGTGGGCGTTGAACTCGGCCTGGGCGCTGTCCCTCAGCTCTTCAGCTCAAGGCAAGCGCTCTACCACTTGAGCTACACCGCCACTTCCGGTTTCCTGGTGGTTTATTGGCGATAAGAGTCTCACGGACTTTCCTGCCTGGGCTGGTTTTGAATCTCGATCCTCAGATCTCAGTCTTCTGAGTAGCTAGGCTTACAGGCGTGAGCCATGGGCGCCCAGCTCTTTTTTACTTTTTATCATCACACTTAAGCTTTTGTTTCTTCCCTTCTGCAGTGATAAAGTATAACCAATATCCAGGATGGCCAAAGCTTGTTAGGTTGTTCTTCCTTTTCTAGCTCCTGTCCATTTTTGTCCCATTTGTATCGTGGCAGATGGTAATATTGGTCACACATTAAAAAAAATTTTCCCAGAGGTTTTCGGTGTATAGTATACATATTCTGAAAGCTAATTGGGTAGAGAAATAAGCTGAAGAAAACGGGAAGGGAAACAGCAGTTGGAGTGATAGGAACCATTTATTGCCAGAAGACTGTGAGCTAGAGATGTAGAAAAGATCGCTTGTTTCAGTCACATTACATTGCATTTGTGGTGAACCCAGATGGCTCATAAAGCCCTTTCCATTAGTTAGGGTCCTCTGTGCTTTTGTTCTAAACTGCTACTATTCATCTTTATATATCTTAGAACTGTTTGGTTACTTGCATGGCTCAGTTTTCTTTCCAGAAGGCAGTCTGTCATATATTTTGGAATGTGCTTAGGGTTACGGGAGCCTCTAGCTTGGTTAAGTCCTCTCTTCAGCTATAAAATCCATTTTGAAGCTTATGTTCAGAACATGCCCATGTGATCCATTGGCTAAAGTACCAACAGCAGATGCAGCAATTGACATGCTGCAGGGAATTTCCAACTCTGGGTAAATTTCTGAAATCTGGACACGTGCTGTTCACACTTTGGCTTCTGAGGAAAGGATCAGTGGCCGAAAGAAGAGAGGGGCTGGCAGGGAACAGGAAGGAGAAAGATCTCCTAATGCCTGTCAGGGTTACAGGCTGTGTCAGCTTTCTTCTTCCTCTTCTCCAGCTGGCGTTGGTAGGGTAGAGTAAATCACTGTAGAGTGGTTATGAGCTGAACTCACTGGGGACTCTGTGAGGCACATCTGTGACGTCACCCTGTTATCATTGTCTGTTCTGCAAAACCTCTTTTCACCTCTCCCCTGAGAGAGGGTGATGCCCAGAACTCATGTCAGGGTGGTGAACAGAGAGAAATATTTGGTAATCATTACTTTTGAGATGCGGGCTAAGAACAGGCTGTTATCACATTATTTAAGATTCCTCATTGTTGCTTAGTGAGTGAGGGGCCTGGAGTTTAAATTGCAGTACCCCCCCCCCAAAAAAAGAAATTCTTCCTTAGAAGAGAGAAACCCTCCTTACAAACATGACCTGATACCTATTGTGGGAAATTTTTTTTTTTGGGGGGGGGTCCGGTCGTGGGGCCTGAACTCTGGGCCTGGACACTGTCCCTCATCTCTTCTGCTCAAGGCTAGAGCTCTTCCACTTGAGCCACAGCGCCACTTCTGGCTTTTTCTGCTTATGTGGTGCTGAGGAATCGAACCCAGGGCCTCATGCATGCAAGGCAAGTGCTCTACCATTGAGCCACCTTCCCAGCCCCATGTGGGATATTCTTAAAATTGCTAAGTGATCTCTTATAGCCCCAGCCTCCTGCCTCCCTTCTAAATACATACACACACACACATACACACACATACACCACACACACGCACGCACGCACGCACACACACACACACACACACACACACAAGATCAGATCATGTCACTCAGAGTCTCCACTGGCTTCCCATTTCACTCAAATAAAAACCACAGTGTTTACAAGGCCTTCCTGTGTGGACCTATCCTCTCACCTACATTTCCCTTCTGACCTCATTTACTACTGTTATTCTGGTTTACTTACTTTGCTTCAGCCATGCTGGCCTTCTTGCGGGTCCTCTGGTAAGCTGGGGATTCCCCTACCTTTGGCCTTTGGCATTAGCTGTTTTCTTTAACTGGAATGTTCTAGCTTTCTGCATGGTGAATACTTCACCTCCTATCATCTACTCTGTTTTTTTTTTCCCAACTATGCTTAATATTTAATACTACTGTGCTGTGTTCTTACCTGCATTTCTGATCTTTTTTCCTATCCCTTTCACTTTTTTTTCCAAATACTAAATAACATTGCTTATTGTGCCTATGTTATCACTTACATCTCTCTACTACTACTCTGCCAGGATGTAAGCTCCCTGCAGAAGTTTTCTTTGACCTATCTTGTTCACTAAGTGTTATGGGGATTTAGAATCATGCCTGGACTGTTATAACTTCTCAGTGAACATTGTTAATTTAGTTCAAGTCAAAAAATAGTTTGTCAGTGTGAGCAGTGAAGGTTGAATGGCATCTGTTCACTTCCTGTTTTCTGTTCAGAAGCATCTCCAGAAAATACAGTTTTCAAATGCATGTTTGAATCCTAACATTAAATTAAATACACTAAATGTGCTTAAGTCAGTATCTTTGGGGTTCTGTAAAACAAATTTCTTCAAAGCAGCCTAAGTTCTGTATTTTCTGGTTTCCTAAATCTTCCAACTTTTACTGTCCATTTTCTCATAAATATTCTCCTATATTCATCTCCCATATTTTTACTATAATTTTATTAAGCAACTTTATCCTGTTTATGTAAACTAAATAATTTAAAAAGATTTAGCATTTTGAGTCTTGTTTAGCCTATACGAAAGATAAGAAAGTGGAAACTATCTGTAAGCCAACTACCTAACAATGACATTCCTTTCAATGTTATGTAGAACAGTTCACAGTTTTTTTTTGTTTTTTTGGGTCCAGTCCTGGGGCCTGAACTCTGGGCCTGGGCGCTGTCCCTCAGCTCTTCAGCTCAAGGCTAGCACTCTACCACTTGAGCCACAGCACCACTTCTGGCTTTTTTTTTTTCTTTTTGCTTATGTGGTGCTGAGGAATCAAACCCAGGGCCTCATGCATGCAAGGCAAGCGCTCTACCACTGAGCCACCTTCTCTGCCCACAGTTCACAGTTTTTAACAGAGTTGAAAATATACTAATATAAAGTGTTTGGTTGTACTATTTTAACTTGCTGTAAATACTTGGATTATAAAATACATTTTTTGTGGGGACAGGTTCTCACTTTGTAGTCCCTGCTGGCTTCAAACTTGAGATACTCTTGTAAGCCCATCCTCCAAAGTGCAAGGATTACAAGTGTGAGTCTTCATGCCTAGCTTTGTAATGACTATCTTGCTTGCTTTAATATTGTTGGCATGTACCACCACACTCTCCACAAATATATTTGCATTTTTGTCAGCTAGAAGGAATCGTAGCATCTTTTTTTTTTTGGTGGGTTGTGGGGCTTGAACTCTGGACCTGGGTGCTGTCCCTGAGCTCTTCAAGTCAAGGCAAGCACTCTACCACTTGAGCCACAGCACCACTTCTGGTTTTCTGGTGGTTAATTGGAGATGTCTCAAGGACCTTCCTGCCTGGGCTGGCTTTTAAACGAGATCTTCAGATCTCAGCCTCCTGAATAGCTAGGATTACAGGTGTCAGCATCTTTTGTTGGGTACCTTTTTTTTTTTTTTTCAGTTGGGAAGAGATATTGAGTACCATGCCTAACTAAATTAAACAGCATGAGAGCCAGATGCTGTTGGCTCATACCTGCAATCCTAGATACTTGCTTTATTACTTTGTCTTTTTTTTTTTTTTTTTTTTGTCGGTCGTGGGGCTTGAACTCTGGGCCTGGGCGCTGTCCCTCACTCAGCTCTTCAGCTCAAGGCAAGCCCTCTACCATTTGAGCTACAGCGCCACTTCCAGTTTTCTGGTGGTTTATTGATAAGAGTTTCACGGACTTTCCTGCCTGGGCTGGCTTTGAACCACTATCCTCAGATCTCCTGTGTAGCTAGGATTACAGGCGTGAGCCATCGGCGCCTGGCTACTTTGTCTTTAAAAGCACAATGGAAGGTATGCTGGGGGCAGCATTTTTATAGTGTGGTGTAGTGAGTTGGAGCAGTTGGCTATTTTGATCTATTTATTCAGGAGGATGGATAGAGAGTAATGTTTTTTAAAATTTCTGTGCTTTATGGAGGTTGGAGAAAGGTATAGGGATAGGACAGATCTATCTTGCCCATTGTAGAGAGTTGGATTGTGACTTTTCCATTTTCTGGTCTGGTTGACTCTTGGAAGAAAAGACTGGGATTAACTGCCAAAAATGAGATCTTTCCTTGCTCTGAATGCCATGTGACCTCATGGTTATGAACTTTGTAATTGATCCCATTTTTGTAAAAGAATACACATACATATATGAATTGAAAATCAGAATTTTTAAAAAGTTTTCTTTAATGATCACAATACTTGAGTGAAAGAAACATTTTTAAAAATTGTAATACAAATATGAAGTATTTGTATCTAGATAAAGCCAGATTCTGATCATGATTGGAATTTTTACTTACTGCATCATGGAAACTTCTGAACCACCTCTAAACCTGTTTCTATATCTAGTACTTGCAAAGAAGACATTTAATAAATGTTTGTTGAAACATATCCCCACAGTATGTTTGGCCAGTATTTATCTCCTTCCATTAAGGATAGATTCTGTTTTCTCTCTTAAACTTGAATTGTAGAAGATGCCACTCTGGTTTTGAGGAAATACTAAATGTCATGTTTTCTTTTGACAGTGCTGATACTTGTAACTCTACTGTAATTCTAAAGTAGGTAAATAACAACCTGATAGATTAACTAGAGCACAGTCACTAATAATATTCTTGAAAATGCAGTTATCCTATCCTCATAAAGTAAGATTTCTCAACTTAACCCTGAGGACAAGAGATTTTATCAAATCCTCAATAGTGTTCAAGGCTGACTTTAAATATTCAATCAAAGCTGAGAGCTAGTGGTTCACACTTGTAATCCTAGCTCTCAGTAGGCTGAGATCTGAGGATCACTGTTCAAAGCTAGCTGGGGCAGGAAAGTCTGTGAGACTCTTACCTACAATAAACCACCAGAAAACTAGAAGTGCCCTGTGGTTCAAGTGGTAGAGCGCTAGCCTTGAGCTAAAGAGCTCAGAAAACCAGAAGTAGTGCTGTGGTTCAAGCAATAGAGTGCTCATCTTGAGCTGAAAAGCTCAAGGACAGCGCCCAAGCCCAGAGTTCAAGCCCCACAACCAAAAAAAAAAATCAATCAATAGCGATTGATTTACTAGATTATGGGATATATAAAATGGGTTTAGATCAATAAGAAATTTACAAGTTCTTACTTAAAAAATTAATATCCTGGGGCTGGGAAGGTGGCTCAGTGGTAGAGTGCTTGCCTTGCATGCATGAGGCCCTGGGTTCGATTCCTCAGCACCACATAAGCAGAAAAAGCTGGAAGTGGTGCTGTGGCTCAAGTGGTAGAGTGCTAGTCTTGAGCTGAAGAGCTGAGGGACAGTGCTCAGGCCCAGGGTTCAGGCACCATGACTGGCAAAAAAAAAAAAGAAAAAAAAATTAATATCCTTCTTACAGCTAAGTGATTGTGCCTAACAAGATGTTAATGAGTTGGGGCTATATTTTTAAATTCTTTAACATCCATGATGATAAAGGACCCCTTTGAGACGGTCATGCTGCAGTAGATTACTTTGAGGAACCAGAATTAAAATTTATTTATTTTTTTGTCGGTCATGGGGCTTGAACTCTGGGCCTGGGCACTGTCCCTCAGCTCTTCAGCTCAAGGCAAGTACTCTACCACTTGAGCCACAGCACCACTTCCAGTTTTCTGGTGGCTTATTGGAGATAAGAGTTTCATGGACTCAAGCCCGGGCTGGCTTTGAACCGCGATCCTCAGATCTCAGCCTCCTGAGTAGCTAGGATTACAGGCGTGAGCCACGGGTGTCCAGCCTGAATTAAAATCTATGTCTGTCTGTCTGTCTGTCTGTCTATCTATCTATCTATCTATCTATCTATCTATCTATCTATCTATCTATTTCCTTCCTCTTATCCCCAAACCGAAGGACCTCACTCTCACTCTAAGGAGAATAGAAAACCAAATTAATAGGAAAATTCCTTTTAATTACCTATTAGGCCAGGATGCTTCCTTAGAAGGGAGACTTGGAACAGTCATTTCAACCATAGTGATAGAACCTGCCATCAATGTTGACCTTACTTGAGGCCACTAAAGGCTTAGAGCTGTCCTGGGAATGGGTGGAAATGTTTGCAATATGTGTGCTATTTCTTTAAAAGAGAGTGTAGCGGAAGTGATGCTGTAGGGAACATCTGCACTTGGGGCTGAGTGGAGAAAGCGAGATGCGCCGCAGCTGGTGTAAGGCCCTGGCAGGCTGAGGCGCTGCTGTCTGTTGGGGTTTACTTCTGTCTACATTGAAACATGGCTTGGGAGGGGGTTGGTGGCCTTCTGCCAGCCTCAGCCTGCCCTTCTCTTTCCTCTTTTCTCTTTACTCCCCCCCTCCCTACTCCCCTCCCTCATGCTTTAAAGTCACATTTCCAGGCCAGACGTAGAATTAATCTCTGGGCACTTCACATTGCTGGCAGCTGAAAGCAGGATGTGGGATCTTTTTTTTTTTTTTTTTTTCTCTTTCTCTCTCTCTGCGTCTTGGCTGACTTTTTTACCTCTCGAAGAATTTGGAAGGCCGTGAGATTTCCCCCTCCCCACGAGTACTGTGGAGTTTTTCAGCACGCTGATCACCCTGCTGCGGCTTCACCCTAATAGACTTCATATGTTGATGCAGTTGACATCAGTATCAAACTATTTTACATGTGATCTGGTGTATTTCCTGAGGAAATCTGCAAGATATTTATTAAGAACTAATAAAATAAACCTCTCCATGAGTTTTTAGGTAGTTTTCAATTTTTCATGTCTCTCTCGTTTCCTCTTATCAATGAGTTGCTATTTTCTCTCTCCTCTGACCATTGCAAAAGGAAACAAAAATAAATGTTTTAAACTGTTCCTGAAGGGACAGGGATAGAATAGTTCTGCCATGATGTATCAGCCGGGGCTGTATTTTTAGTGCAGCGTTGTAGAAACTAAAAATATCCTGTTATAGTGGATCCTTTTTATAAGTCTGTGTGTGTGTGTATGTGTGTGTGTGTGTGTGTGTGTGTGTTTATAATGTACGCACAAGTGCCTTTGTGCATCGGCAGCCGCTCTTCCCATTACAGCTGGACTCCATTAGTCCTTGAAAATTAATGTAATCCTAGTTAAGAAAAAAATTAATTACTCTACCAGAGCTGTGTTTCATCCAAAACTAGTGTTAGCTCCCTAGCTGGCAGCTCAGTTTGAGAGGCTCCAGGGACCCATGGAGTTGTGGCTTTGGTATCACAGCATTTGCTGCTGTGCTTTTCCTGTTGAGAGCATTCCTCACTTTTCAGGGTACCTGTGTAGACCCCTTTTCTTCAGTGAACACTGTGTTCTAGTGTGTCCATCCCCAAATGGGGTGTCCACCACAGGTTTAACTCACCTGCTAGAGGTTTTATCAGATTTCTTTGCAACAGAGAAACTTTGGCAATGGTTGATTTCATGGAGAGAAAATAACATTTAAAGTCTAAGAGATAGGTGGGGATTGTCTGTGTGGTCAGTTAAGAATGACAGTCATGTTTTGCCCTTAATATTTGTTTAAGGTTTGGAGTGATTTGTTTCATACTCACCTTTTATTATAAATGAGTATGTCACAGTTGACTTTTGGTTTCTAATTGGACTTCTCAGCACCAGCCTTGATTGATTGTAACTGTTTCAGCTTTGTGATCGGTATTGTGGGGTGTGGTGCAGGGCACAGCCCAGAAGTTGTTGCAGTGGACCTCACCTTCATGCTATAGCTCTCGTGCAGTTGCCTGCTCTTGTTTCTCTCTGTGGCCCTGGACTAGTGTTAGCAGGATAGGTGGGAAGATGGGTTGTTTGTTTTCTTACTGGTCACTCTCCAGGCCCTCTGCTGAGAGTCAGGGCCGGATCCATCTGTCTTGGACTGCACTTCTCTTTTTCTGCTGAGCTGGGGCGTGGGCAGCATAGGCCTGTATAACTCGTGACAGGCCTCCCAACATGCCACGATGGCATGGATCCTCATGGAGCGGTTCAGAACAAAAACAGGGTTAGTGCCCTTTTGTTTCTTTTTGGGCATGTGCTCTGAGGCTTGTCTCTGGACCTTGTGTTCTTTCCTGCTAGTGGCTATAGGTCCTCCCCCAACCCCTTCCCGTCATCCCCTCGCTGACAATTGTTTAAGCCCTCAGCTTCCTGTACTTGATCCCCAAGCAGTATAGTTCAGTGAAAGTAGTAATTAGGCCTTTTACAAATTTATTTTATTAGTGAAGAGAGTTGGTGTGTAATGGGCTATAATTCTAACACAGCTAGTTTGGAGATTAATAAAAAATGTAAAAAGAGCACTTTTTAACAGAGGCAGTGGGCCTGTTATTTCAAGTTTTCAGCTGAGTTGAAATCAGAGCAGCCTGGGACCCATGGCCAATTGTGTTGTTGGGAGGATGCAGAGCCACGTTCCTTGTTGTTACAGTCTGTGCAGTGCCCGTCCTTGAGGGTGCTTTACGCTGGCATTGGAAAAAAGGAAACTTTGTTTTCCAAGAACTCTGCTCTCTCTCTCAGCTTGATAAGCATTTAAAAATAAAAGCTGCACAATTGAAATTGGCAGTGCATCCTCATTCTTTTGTCTCTCTGTTTATTTTTTCCCTCATCCCTCAACATGTGTGCTACAGCCCATGGTTATTACACCCTCAAGAATGATATCCTGGAACTCAGCAAACTCGCACCAAGGTCTGCCCGCCTTGCTGTTTGAAGCTGGCTGAGGCATCAGGGCCTAGCACTGGGAGGCTGTGGATCAGGCTCACTATCCCCATCTGTGGCACATTCTCTCTTTCTCCTGAAACCACTGCCTGGAATTTTCAGTTCCAGAATCCCAATTGTCAGCTCAATCTGTCTTGTTAGTTTTTGCAGTTAACTTAATTGATTTGTTTACCTCTCCATTGGAGGAGCTCAAAATGAAAGTGTTTTGGCACTGATTAGGAGCAGTTCTGTTTTGCCTTTTAAAAAATGATTCTGTTGAGCCTATGCTTTTTTATAATATCCAACCCAGGGAAAAGAAAAGCTACTATGGCTTTGACTTAGGGTGACTGTAGTCTGGTTTGCTTAGAGAATAGATATTCACTGTTTGTGATTTTTAAAAAATTAATGTATATTATGAAGTGAGTAGTTTTGTTGTGATATTTATTTACTACTTATGAATTACTAATAGCTCATCTTTTGCTCTCCAAGGTACCTTTATGTCATAAAATTTGGCATCACTCTAGCTTAGATGAATTTAGCAAAAATCAAACAGACAAAAACACTACTTCCTACAAACTATTAGTTTTTTTGTAATAGAAATATAATGGTTTTCTGAGGTGTAGTGCAAACCTGGCCTTCAGCATTGCATGCAGATTCCACTGGAGTCCTGCACATGTGACCTCAGATGGAATTGCTATATCTGGCTCTGTGAGAGGACTGGCTTTCCCTCTTGAGTTTGTTCTGGTTAGGCCAACATTGAAATACCATTCCACTTGTTAGAGCATTTCTGGTTATCATTGCCTCCTTGGTTGAGTCAGAACCTGGAGTTAGTTTGGTAGGGTGTGGTTTCAGGTTTGCAGACTTTCTGGTTGATGCCAGCAAAGGGTTGTTGCCTGATGTAACGGAATAGGGTGTTACTTCAGGTTAGTAGTTCCTGTTTTTGCTTGACTGGTTGGACTCAACCTGGTATTACTGTTTCCCAAAGAATATTTTTGGTTTGAAAACTGAAGGTCAGCAGTTCGAAAGTGCTAAACTTGAAGCCAACTCTGTGGTTGCCTTGTGCCACTGGGCCAGCAGCATTGCAGTCCTGATCGATTGATCTGCAGCAATATGAAACCACGAATAGTAACTGCCAGACAAAACTCCATCTCACCCCATTCCCTTATCCAACCTTTCTCTCTGCCCAAATCCTCTTTCTTATTGCTTGTGTGACTGTCTCACTCTTGGTTATGTATTTCACTTTTTTAGGTTTATCTTTTTCCATCTCCCTGTCTCTTTCCATAGCAGTTTTTAATACTGTTTTAGTTAGTTCCAGCCTTTTCTCTGAATGGATCCCATTGGAAAATGCATTTGAAAGGAAACAGTTATACACTTCCCTTCCTTTGAAACTCTGTTGGCACCTTTTCCAGTGCAGTAAACCACACAACATGTATTTTCAAAGTTTCCAAATACAGACATGCTGGCGTTAAATTTGTGAAAAAGTATTTTATTCAGCCGTATAGTAACTGGGACTTTGAGAGATGCTGATCAGATTTGAAATTGGTGCTGACTTTTGTAACTTCAGGTTTTCAGATCTCTGCAGGAAATACAGCCACACTGGCTCTTGGGAAGTCTTCCGTGTTTTTCACTTTGGCCTTGAATTGCAAGGTTGGGCAGGAGGACTTGGGGCAGATGTAGATGTGGGGATCCCCAGTCACACCCAGGAGAAAACAGGGAAGGCAGTGAGTCATTGGAGAGTATTTCGTAGCTTTATTGGGCATAGAAACTGGAGGTAACTGCCTTCTGTTTACAAAAGGTGAGTTCTGTGTTCTACAGCCAAGACTAGAAGTATAATAACACCTGTTTGTGTGGTTCATTATTTTCTTTAGGATTCTATTTCTAAGAAGAATTTATTTATTGGCATTCAAATCAGTGTGATGAGCCAGGCACTGGTGGCTCAAGCCTATAATGCTAGCTACTCAGGAGGCTGAGATCTGAGGATCATGGTTCAAAACCAGGTAGGGCAGGAAGGTCGGTGAGACTTTTTTTTTTTCAACTTCCTTATTTTGTTTTTCTTTTTATCTTTTTTTTTTTTTTTTTTTTTTTGGGTCCGGTCGTGGGGCCTGAACTCTGGGCCTGGGCGCTGTCCCTCAGCTCTTCAGCTCAAGGCTAGCACTCTACCACTTGAGCCACAGCGCCACTTCTGGCTTTTTGCTTTTTTCTTATATGGTGCTGAGGAATCGAACCCAGGGCCTCAGGCATGCAAGGCAAGCGCTCTACCACTGAGCCACCTTCCCAACCCCTATTTATTTATTTTTTAATTGCAAGAATACCATACAGAGGAGTTACAATTACATGAGCAAGATAAAGAGTACATTTCTTATCAAGCATTGTTGCCTCCTCGTTGTTGTCGGTGAGACTCTTATCTCCAATAAACCACTAGAAAACCGGAAGTGGCTGTGGCTCAAGCTGTCAAATGCTTGCCTTGAGCCGAAGAGCTCAGGGACAGTTCCCAAGCCCAGAGTTTAAGCACACGATCAAAAAAAAAAAAAAAAATCAGTGTGATGTTGCTAAATAATTATAAATTATTACTTATACACGCCCTCCTTTCTTTGTGTGCTTTTTTGCTCAAAGCAAGCACTGTTATCACTAGAGTCACAGCCATACTTCTGGCATTTATTTATTTGGTGTTTAATTGAAGATAGAGTATCATGGACTTTCTTGCTCTGGCTGGCTTCAAACCTACCTTCTTGAGTAGATAGGATTACAGGTGTATCTGGCACCCAGCTCAGTTAACAAGTTTGTTAAACACTCATTATGTCTCCTTCTTCTTAATTTTTTTGGAGGGGCTTTTGCTTTTTCAATTTAGACTTTTCAGAAATGCTTGTCTAAATTCTCTTTGTTTTCTTGGAGTCCTTTTTCATATGGCATGCTAAAAAATCAGCATTTACTAAAGTTCTTACCTTGACTTTCTTTTTCCTCTTTCTTCTTTGGTGGATTGTAAAATCTCACAGTTTCAGTTATCAATCCTTCGTGAATATTTCTCCTTTTATTTTTATTTGGTGCTAGTCTGGGAGCTTGAACTCAGGGCTAGGTACTATCTATGAGCTTTTCTGCTCAAGCCTAGTGCTTTACCACTTTGAGCCACAGCTCCACTTCTGGCTTTTCGGTGATTTAATTGGAGATAAGAGTCTCTGGGACTTTTCTACCCAGGCTGACTTTTAACTGTATTTCTCATATCTTGGCCTCCAGAGCAGCTTGGATTATGGGCATGAACCACCAGTTCCCTGTTCTGAGTCACTTTTGTCTGAACTTTTTCTTGAGCTTTCTCCCAAACTTCTAATTTCTTCTGGACATTTTCATCCATAGTCTCACCTATTTTTTCCTATTGTATATAAGTTAGGTTCCACATGAAGCAGACTTAGGATAGAGATTTGTATTTAGTTTATTCTCCAACCAACTTCTTGTAACACCTGAGAGGACTTGAAGGGAGCAGGATTAGGTCAGAGGGAGAAGTTGCAGCTGTAACAAAAGCCTTGACCAATCCTACACGAAACTCTGGAGCTAGGTCAGCTCCTTAAGAACAATTGACCTCAAGGGCTGAATCTTTATGTACCTTCCTCTGCTCCCTAGCAATCAGTTAGTTCACTAGTAGAGTGATATTTTGGAAGCACTTTACTTGGAGGGCAAATCTGGAAATGGCAATCAGCTGAGAGCCACTAATGCCATCAATTTTAACGGAGGGGGGTGGGCCAGAGGCCGGGGAGTGCTTTAGTTCTGGAGGTGCTCTTAAGGCAAGCATCAAATCATTTACTGCAGTTATGATTCAGTTCTTCGTATGCACAATATTTTTATTGTTTGTCCCAGTGCCCTCCGCAAACTAAGACTGTCTCATGTCTCAGCCTTACTGTTTCTGTGAAGTTTTTGGTTCATTTGGTTCTGTTTTTGTGCTGGTACTAGGGCTTGAACTCAGGGTCTGTATTCTCTCCCTTAGCTTTTTCCATTCAAGGCTTATACTTTACCACTTGAACCACAGACACACTTCTGCCTTTTTTGGTGGTTAATTGGATGTGGTCTTTCTTGCTCATTCTGGCTTTGAACTGAGATCTGCAGATCTCTACCTCCTAAGTAGATAAGATTACAGATGTGAGACACTGGCACTTGTCAACACTCTTAAATTTTTGCGTTTCCTGGAATACCAGTAGCTTACAACTATAATTTTAGCTATTCAGGAGGCTGAGATAAGAGAATCCCGTTTCTAAGCCAGCCTGGGCAGGAAAGTCCATGAGATTCTTATCTCCAATTAACCAGAGTTGGAGCTGTGGCTTAAGTGGTAGAGAGCTAACTTTGAGCACAAAAGCTCAGGGACAGTGTCCTAGCCCTGCGTTCAAGCCCCAGGACCAGCATAAAAAAAAAAAAAAAAAATCAGATTTTCTTGTTGAGCATGGTGCCCGGGCCTAAATTCTAATTCCTTAGGAAACAGAGATTGGGAGGATTGTGGTTTGAGCCAACCCTGAAAGAAATTAGCAAAGCCTCATCATAGTGGTAAGTCTTAGTCTTTAGCTCTTTGAGGGTTTAGTTCATAGCTAATCCATCTTTGAAAAACTAAATGGCTAGCACAGGACTTCACGTGTATCACATGCAATAGTTACTTTTAATAAATACTGTGAATGAATTGGGCCAGCACTATGTGAAGTATCTCTCAGAACTGATAAGCTGTAATTACCAGGCACTGTAGTGTATGTATACTTGAGATTTACTGGAGTCTGCCCAGGAGATCCCAGCCTATTAGGAATTAGTCATCCCAGTAAGATTGGGGGAATGTGACAGATTATAAATCCTGTGTTAGGGCAGCTTTTTGCCAAGTGTACCCTGTAAGTGTTATAGACAGAAATACTGAGCCCAGAGGAAGAAGTTCAATCAGGAAGCACAGTATAGGATTAATATGTGCTGAATTTTGAAAGAAGGGCTTAGATAACGAGGAAAAAGAAAACTTTGAGGAAGCAGGTTTGCTATTTTGATTCCTCTACCAACTTTTGGTATAGGACTCTCCTCCACCCCTTTTTATTTTCTTTTTTTTTTTGGGGGGGGGGTCCGGTCGTGGGGCCTGAACTCTGGGCCTGGACTCTGTCCCTTAGCTCTTCAGCTCAAGGCTAGCACTCTACCACTTGAGCCACAGCACCACTTCTGGCTTTTTTTTTCTGCTTATGTGGTACTGAGGAATCGAACCCAGGGCCTCAAGCATGCAAGGCAAGCGCTCCACCACTGAGCCACCTTCTCAGCCCTCCACCCCTTTTTATTTCATTTTTTTGGTGCTGGTTCTGGGGCAGGAACTCTGGGCCTGGGCACTGTCCTTGAACTTTTGTGCTCAAGGCTACTACTCTACCACTGGAGCCACAACTTAACTTCCAGCTGTTTGGTAGTCAACTGAAGATAAGATTCTCACAGATTTCCCTGCCTAGGCTATCTTTGAGCCTGGATCCTCAGATATCAGCCTCCTGAGTAGTTAGGATTACAGGTGTGAGCCTGTTTATAACACATGAATTAAATGTAAATAAACTATTAAAAGGTACCCAAGAAATACTATTCTATTATGTATATGGTAAGACAAATGTATCAAATCTATTAACATTATTACAAAAACATATAGAAATACAAATATACTGATAATATATATTGTTCTTTAAGATCTATAAAACTAAGTTACAAATGACACTAACTCAAAAAATAACTCTTATAAAAGACCCAGGAGTGGTGGTATACACCTGAAATCCCAGCACTTGGTACACTAAGGTAAGAAGATCGAAAGTTCAAGACCAGGGCTAGGAAGGTGGCTCAGTGGTAGAGTGCTTGCCTTGCATGCATGAGGCCCTGGGTTCGATTCCTCAGCACCACATAAGCAAAAAGCAAAAATCCGGAAGTGGCGCTGTGGCTCAAGTGGTAGAGTGCTAGCCTTGAGCTGAAGAGCTGAGGGACAGCGCCCAGGCCCAGAGTTCAGGCCCCACAACCGGACCCAAAAAAAAAAAGAAAAGAAAAAGTTCAAGACCCAGCCTAGGCTATACATCAGGATTCTTCCTCATAAAACCAAACCAGATTAAGCCAAACAAAACCATAGAAAACAATAACAACAAAAATCCATGATGGATTTCTTTAAAATTAGAGATTCCTGGTAACTAATCTACATGCTTACCCAAAATGACAGAGAAACTGAGTGTCACAGAAACTCAAGTTTAAGTGCTTCAGGCAAATTGATGATTGAAGATCAGTTAAGAATGAAGACTGAGCTAGGTGCTTGGTGGCTCATGCCCATAATCCTAGCTACTGAGGAAGCTAAGATCCAGAGGACTGTAGTTCTAGAACAGTCTGGGCAGAAATGTCAGAGACTCCATCTCCAAAAATAACCAGCAGAAAGTCAGGCTGAAGGTTTGGCTCAAAGTGGTAGAGTACTGGCTGAGTGAGCTTGAGGCCCTGAGGTTAAACCTTAGTACTGGCAATACAAAGAAAACTGAGTACCTGTGGCTCACACCTGTAAATCCTTAAATCTTAGGTACTCAGGAGGCTGAGATCTGGTTCAAAGTCAGCCCCAGCAAGAAAGTTCAAGAGATTCTTATTCCAATTAATCACCAGAAAACTGGAAGTGGTGCTGTGGCTCAAAGTGGTAGAGTGCTCGCCTTGAGCAAAGAAGCTCAAGGACAGTGCCCACGTTCCCTAAGTCCAAGCCCCACTACCAACAGCAACAGAAAAAGAACACTGAAGAATTCTATAATATTAAAGTGACACGATACTAGAAAATATTCTTGTTTTAAAAGGGCCAAATAACTGGGCACTGGTGGTTTATATCTGTAATCCTAGCTACTCAGGAAGCTGAGATCTGAGGATCGCAGACCAGGCAGAAAAGTCCCTGTGAGACTCTTACTCCATTAACTACTCAAAAACTGGAAGTGGAACTGTGGCTCAAGTGGTAGAGCCCTAGCCTTGAGCACAAAGAGGCTCAGGGACAGAGCCCAGCCTTGAGTTCAAGCCCTACAACTGACAAAAATAAATAAATAAAAGGACCAAGAATATCAAAATATACATGTAAAAAATATACATTTATAAACACAAAGGTACTAATGTGAAAGGGGAATTATCTTGGCTATAAATGTCAGATTATGGACATTTTGGGGATGTTTCTAAAACAAAAGAGCATAACAGCATGCTATAAAGCAGGAGGTTACATAAAAAGCTTTTTTTTTTTTTTTTGGTCGGTCATGGGGCTTGAACTCTGGGCCTGGGCGCTGTCCCTCAGCTCTTCAGCTCAAGGCAAGCACTCTACCACTTGAGCTACAGCGCCACTTCCGGTTTTCTGGTGGTTTATTGGAGATAGGAGTCTCACGGTCTCTCCTGCCCGGGCTGGCTTTGAACTGTGATCCTCAGATCTCAGCCTCCTGAGTAGCTAGGATTATAGGCGTGAGCCACCAGCGCCCGGCACATAAAAAGCTTTTATATTTGAATGCTAGTACAAAAACCAAGACACTATAATTCTGAGATTAGCACCTCTTGCCAAGCAGTTTTTAAAGTACTAGTTCTCTTTCAATTTCTTGGTGAGATTTTCTCTATTTGAATGGATAGACCTGTTCTTGCTGGGTTCAAAAAATGTAAAAAGACCAGACTGGCACCAAAAAAGTACCAAAATAACCCAAAACTTTTTTCAAGATTGTTTTTTATTTGTGTGTTTGTTTTCGCCATACTATCCCTTGCATAGAGTCCAGGTTTTAAAAAATTACTTTAGAACTCAGTGCTAAGTAAAGATGGTTTTCCTGGAGTGCTGATCCACCTATTTCTTCCCAGTAATGACAGCTATACAATTGTTGGTGTTTCCTTCTTTGATATGGTTGTCAGAAAATCAGGCCATTCATGTAGATCATTAAACCCATCTGATCTGATTTTCTAACCTACTTTAATGTTACTCATTGTGTATGATTTGCTCTTACCACAAGTCTTTTTGGAATAATGTATAAAGAAATAAGTAGAAACAAAAAGTTTAATCTCATAAAATTTATTTTGTGTACTACTAATGAGATAGATAGATAGATAGATAGATAGATAGATAGATAGATAGATAGATAGATCTCCATATACGTACTATTGACTGTGTTAGTCAACTTTCTGTTACTGTGGCAAATACCTGAGATAATCTGCTTAAGATATTTGGTTTAGTTCCATAGTTGAGGGATTCTGTTGCTTTAGAGTATGTGGCGGAGCAAAGGCACTCTTCTCATGGCCAGGACACAAAAGTGGAGGGGAGGTAGTAAGGTCTCCCTATCTCCTTCCTATCTCCTTTAATAAAGGGCATGTTTCCAGTGACTTGAAGACTTGCCACTATCAAGATGGGGAGCTAGCCAAACTCTTCAAATAGTATTTTTTTTTTTTGGGGGGGGGTCCGTTCGTGGGGTATGAACTCTGGGCCTGAGCGCTGTCCCTCAGCTCTTCAGCTCAAGGCTAGCACTCTAACCACTTGAGCCATAGCACCACTTCCTGCTTTTTTTTTTTCTGCTTATGTGGTGCTGAGGAATCGAACCCAGGGCCTCATGCATGCAAGGCAAGCGCTCTACCACTGAGCCACCTTCCCAGCCCCTAAAAGAAAGAAAATATGTTAATATGGAAGCTGAATACTTCTCTGTCTCACTTTTCTGCCTGCCTGTATTAAATTTAGGAGCTTTCTCTGAATCAGGATGTGTGCACATATTATCTCTTGTTAACTTTTATTTTCAGCCAAAGTGTTTCTAAAGGTTCATACCATCAGAGGTGCATTTCAAGCTGTCTGAATCAGCTGTCAAATCTTTCCTTACTTTCAGAATGGTTGTAGTTTATTAATAATTCCTTCTTACTATTATTTTTTAAAAAACATCTTTTTGTAGGTTGGCTAATGGGTATGTCTGTTAGGAAGCCTCTTTCATACCTCTGCTCCTTAAACACCCTGAGATAACTTCTGACACAGGACACTAGATCTATGTCAAATTCTATAAGCTTACTGGCTGGTATAATTAGTTACTGCTCTTTGCAGTAACTCTCTTTCCCTAAATAATGAGAGAGAGGCAAACTTCCTAAACCTCTGGCAAGCAGAGTCATATAAGATCTACTTGTAACTCTTCCAAATGAGCTGCTGGAATGGCAGGCCCTCTTCTCCTGGGCCCCATTACTTGAAGACTGATCTTGTGCCAGCATGCCATTCTGCTGGCAGCAACTCCTTGCCCAAGAGTAAGCATATTTTTGAATGACTCTAGAATTAGGCAGGAACTTCTGGTGACAAAAATACTTACTCAAAGATACAGCTAAGGTAGAAATATCCAGTGTGTAGTTTGACTAGTGTGTTACTTATTTTCCAGGAAATCTTAGGCAAACCAATACTAAAATTGCTTGGGTATTTCTTAGGAAAAGTTCAGCACTCACTCAGAAGTATGTTTATTTTTCCTAGTGGAGAGTAGATGGTTATTGTCCATCTTGCAAAGATGTATTGATAGAGCCCCAGGAAGCTGTTGACCCTAGAGCCTCATTAAAAAAGGGAAAACCAAGTGTTCGAGATGTTCTTTCTCTTCTGGATATTTTTTTTTTCTCACTTTCAGAAGGTTTTGGTTGTTGTTTTGATGTTGTAAGGGAATTGACCTGATCAAAAGACTGAATTCCTCATTGTATGACTAAATGTATGGCCTTGATGAAGCACGTTTACTTGTCCTTTCTGAGGTTTAGTTTGTCTCTAAATAGGGTATCAATGTCAGTTTGCAGGAAAGGATTTTCCAAGTGTTAGGTAAGTATACCCCTTTACCTAGGACCGTGGTACATACTAGATATTTCAATTTACCATTTTTATTAAGGCATAGTGTATTTTTTTATTTTTATTTTTTTTGGTTGGTTGTGGGACTTGAACTCTGGGCCTGGGCGCTGTCTCTCAGCTCTTCAGCTCAAGAGTAGCACTCTACCACTTGAGCCATAACGCCACTTCCAGCTTTTTCTGTTTATGTGGTGCTGAAGAATTGAACCCAGGGCCTCATGCCTATGAGGTAAGCACTCTACCACTGAGCCACCTTCCCAGCCCCTTAGTGTATTTTTAGACTATATATTTACTGTGTGCAATTTTATGAAGTTTGAAATAATTTATACTTTATGAAACCATTACTGAACCAAGACAGTGACCATGTCCTTTATGAAATTCCTTTATATTCCTTTGTAATCCATTGTTGAATTTTCTTTTTCAATACCTAAGTAGCCACTGATTTGCTTTCTGTCATTATAGTTTCTCTTGTACTTTTCTGACATTGCATTTTACTAGAATTTTATATAAATGGAATTTGACATTTTGTTCTCTTCACTTTGAATAATGATTTGACAATTATGATGTGAAGTGGTTCAAAATTTTCTCTCATTGTTGAGTAGTCTTTATTGTATGGATATACCACAATTCGTTTATTCATTTACTTATTAATGAACATTTTTCCATAGTTATCTATAAAAACTCAGTAAGTACTTTTGAAATGCAGGGGAAGAGAGAGAAACCTTAGAGAAGAGAGGGTGGATTTGGTTAACATACATTAGAAGCATCAATAGAAATATCATGGTAAAATATCACAATAAAAGCCCTTTGTGGGACTGGAAATGTAACTTAGTGATGGAATGCTTGCCTAGCATGTATAAAGCTCTCAGTTCGATTCCTCAGTACCACTTAAACAGAAAAAGCCAGAAGTGGCGCTGTGGTTCAAGAGGTAGAGTGTTAGTCTTGAGCAAAAGCAGCTCAGGGACAGTGAGTTAAAACAAAAACAAAAAACCAACTGCTATGAGCATTCAAGTGGAAGTGTTTGTGCCAAGATATGCCTGCCTGCCTGCCTGCCTGCCTGCCTGCCTGCCTGCCTGCCTGCCTGCCTGCCTGCCTGCCTGCCTGGCTGCCTGGCTGCCTGGCTGCCTGGCTGTCTTCCTTCCTTCCTTCCTTCCTTCCTTCCTTCCTTCTTTCCTTTCTCTCTTTCTCTCTCTCTTCTCTTTCTTCCTTGCTTTCCTTCTTTCTTTCTCCCTTCCCCTTTTCCTTCTCTTCTCTTTTTTTCTTTCTTCTTTCTTACTTTTTTTTTTGGTTGGTCACGGTTCCTGAACTCTGGGCCTGGGCAGTGTTCCTCAGCTCTTCAGCTCAAGACTGGTGCTCTCCCACTTGAGCCACAACACCACCTCCAGCTTTTTCCCCCCTGCTTATGTGTGCTGAGGAATCGAACCTAGGGCCTCATGCATGCAAGACAAGCACTCTACTACTGAGCCACCTTCCCAACCCCTACTTTCATTTCTCTTAGGTATAAATACTCAAGAGTGAGTGGCTAGGTAGTAAGTGTATTTTAACTTTTTAAGAAACCAACTTCTTTTTTTCCAAAGTGGTTGTATTATTTTACATTCTCAAAGTAGTATGTGAGAATTTTGGTTGTTCTACATTGTAGCCAGCACTTGTTTTCTATTCATCTTTTTTATTGGTGCTATCTTGGTGGTGGTAGAGTTATATTTTTCATTGTCTTAATGATGTTGAGCCATCTTTTCATATACTTATTTGCCATCTCTATATTTTTAATTAATTTACTTTATTGTTATTGTAAAGGTTAGGTACAGAGGATTACAATGGCATGAGTCAGGCATTAAGTACATTTCCTTTAGTACAGTGTCTTGCCTTCCCTCATTCTCTCCCAGTCCCTCTCTACCATTTCCACCCACGAGTTGTATAGTTCACTGTTATCAGTGTCCTGTGTGCTCCACTGCTGCACTTTTTCACCCTGTTTCCCTCCAGTTCTGTCCCCTTCCCTCCCCTCCCAAAGATATACCCTTGAATATACAATACATAAAGAAGAAAGAATCATCAAAAAATGAATAGTTTTAAAAAAGAAGAAAAAAAATCTCCTGTTTCCATATCTTGGACTTCATTTCAATATATATATTATTTTGGGCTGGGAAGGTGGCTCAGTGGTAGAGTGCTTGCCTTGCATGCATGAGGCCCTGGGTTCGATTCCTCAGCACCACATAAGCAAAAAGAAAAAAGCCGGAAGTGGCGCTGTGGCTCAAGCGGTAGAGCGCTAGCCTTGAGCTGAAGAGCTGAGGGACAGTGCCCAGGCCCAGAGTTCAGGCCCCACGACCGAACCCCCCCCCCCAAAAATATATATATATTATTTTATATAAATATGAAAAGGTACATCTTGTGTTTCTCTCCTGAGAGTATCCTCTTTTGATTTCACGGTGTGTGAGTATCTTGACTCCTGTATAATTTTTATCATATGCCTGTGTATTTTAGATCTAATTTCTGTGTATCAGAGAACACATATACTCTTTGTCTCTCTGAGCTTGGCTTATGTCACTTAACATGATTTGTTCTAGTTCCATCCATTCTCTGCAAATGATGTAATTTGATTCTTTCTAAAGGCTGTGTAAAAATTCCATTGTGTGTAGGTACCACATTTTTTGGATCCACTCATCAATTATGGGGCATCTAGGCTGTTTCCATGTCTTGGCTATTTTGAATAGTGTTGTAATGAACATGGATGTGCAGGTGTCTGTAACATATTCTAGCTCATGATATTCAGTGCAGATGCCCAAGAGTGGTAAGGCTGGGCCATAGGGAAGATCTATGTTTAGTTGGGTTTTTTTTGTTTTTGTTTTTTTTTGATCATGGTGCTTGAACTCCAGGTCTGAATACTGTCCCTCAGCTCTTCAGTTCAAGGCTAGTGCTCTACTGCTTGAGCCACAGAGCCACTTCGGTTTTCTGAGTGGTTTATTGGAGATTAGAGTCTCATGGCCTTTCCTGCCCAGGCTGGCTTTGAACTGAGATCCTCAGATCTCAGCCTCCTGAGTAGCTAGGATTACAGGCATGAGCTACCAGGGCCCGGCTTCTAGGTTTAGATTTTTGAGGAACCTCCACATTGCTGTCCAGAGTGGTTGTACTAGTTTACATTCCCACCAACAGTGAAATAGGGTTCCTTTTTCCCCACACCCCTGCCAACATTTGTTGTTCAAATTTACAATATTGGTCAATCTAAATGGGGTGAAATGGAATCTCAGAGATGTTTTAATTTGTATTTCCTTTATGGCCAGGGATGATGAGCATTTCCTTATGTGTTTCTTTGCCATTCTAACGTCTTCTTCTGATAAATATCTCTTTAGCTATCTTGCCCATTTAGTGATTGGTTTATTAGGTTTTGGGACGGGTTAGTTTCTTGATCTCCTTGTATATATTGCATATTAGGCCTTTGTCTGATGTATTGCTGGTAAAGATCTTCTCGCAGTCTGTTGGTTGTCTTTTTAGTTTAGTAACTAGTCCTTAGCTTGCAGAAACTTTTTATTTTGATGTGGTCCCACTTGTCAAGTCTCTTTTCTATCTATTGTGCCCCTGGCACTTTCTTCAAGAAATTTCTATTTATACCTGTAAGTTCTAATGTTTCTTCTATTGTCTCTCAGTAATTTCAAAGTTTTGGGTCTGATGTTGAGATATTTTATCCACTTTGAATTGATACTAGTTCATGGTGACAAATAGGGATCCACTTTTAGTTTTCTGCATATGGATGTCCAGTTTTCCCAGCACCAACTATTGAAAAGGCTGTTTTTTTCCCCACTGTATATCTTTGGCTCCCTTATCAAATATCAAATAACTGTAAGTGTATGGTTTTATTTCTGGGTCTTCTAATCTGTTCCATTGATCTTTGGGTCTATTTTTGTGCCAATATCAAGTTGTTTTTGTTATTATAGCTCTATAGTAGAGCTTGAGGTCTGAGATTGTGATACTTTCAGGTATTTTCAGAATATTGATTCTACCTATCCATGAACATGGATAGTCTTTCCATTTCCTGATGTGCTCTTTGATTTATTTTTTCAGATTTATTTATTTATTTTTTTTGTCGTCCGTGGGGCTTGAACTCTGGGCCTGAGCTCTGTCCTTCAGCTCTTCAGCTCAAGGCCAGCGCTCTTAAGCTACAGCGCCACTTCCAGTTTTCTGGTGGTTTATTGGAGATAGGAGTCTCATGGTCTTTCCTGTCCGGGCTGGCTTTGCTGGCTTGAACCGTGATCCTCAGATCTCAGCCTCCTGAGTAGCTAGGATTACAGGCGTGAGCCACCAGCACCCGGCATTTTTTCAGATTTTTATAGTTTTCACTATAGAGATCTTTTATGTCTTTGGTTAGGTTTATTCCTAGGTTTGGTGTGTTTTTTTGCTTGTCTGTTTTTTCCTTTTTGAGGCCCTTGAAAGTGGAATTGTTTTCCTGATTTCCCTTTCTGCTTGTTCATCGTTGGCATACAGAAAGGCTACTGATTATTGTGGGTTAATTTTGTATCCTGCTACTTTGCCAAAGTGGTTGTTCAGCTCAATTTTTTTTTTTTTTTTTGGTCGGCCGTGGGGCTTGAACTCTAGGACTGAGAGCTGTCCCTGCATTCTTCAGCTCAAGGCGAGCGCTCTGCCGCTTGAGCCACAGCACCACGTCCGGTTTTCTAGTGGTTTATTGGAGATAAGAGTCTCACGGACTTTCCTGCCCAGGCTGGCTTTGAACCTCGACCCTCAGATCTCAGGATTACAGGTGTGAGCCACCGGCACCCGGCCAGCTCTCTCTATTTTTGTCTAAATTTTCATTTATTATTTAAGTTAAAAGTTTCTTTTTTTTTTTTTTTTTTTGGATCCGGTCGTGGGGCCTGAACTCTGGGCCTGGGCCCTGTCCTCAGCTCTTCAGCTCAAGGCTAGCGCTCTACCACTTGAGCCACAGCGCCACTTCCGGCTTTTTTCTTTTTGCTTATGTGGTGCTGAGGCATCGAACCCAGGGCCTCAGGCATGCAAAGCAAGCGCTCTACCACTGGGCCACCTTCCCAGCCCCAAGTTAAAAGTTTCTTATATACTTTATGTATGAATTAATCTTTTGCTATTTTGAGGAATTTATTTTATTTGTTTTGGTCCTGGAATTGAACCCAGGGTCTCAAGAATAGTGCTTACCCTGAACCATGCCCCAGCTCTCTGATTGTTGTTCTTGTTCTTGTTTTGTGATACTGGTCATTGAACCCAGATTCTTGCATGTGCTAGGCAAATGTTCTACCACATAAGCCATACTCCTAGCCCCCTGCCCATTTTTTTGGTGGCACTAGGGTTTGAACTAGGGTTTTCCTGCTAGGAACACTCTACCACTTGGTACATACTTCTAATATGCATCTGAATTTTGTCTTTGAGATAAGGTTTCATTAACTTTGCCAGGGCTTGTTCAAACCGGGGATTCTCTTGTCTCTACCTCCTGAGAAGCTGGGATTATAAGAGTATACCATCACAGCCAGCTTTAGATAGATATTTTAGAAATGTTTTTACCATTGAGAAAATTTTCTGTGGGTTGTCTTTTAATATAATTCCTTTAAAAAGCAAGCACTGGTTGGAGCCACGGCTTGGGTGGTAGAGCATCTGCCTAGCAAGCTCAAATCCTTGAGTTCAACCCCAACCCCAGTACTACCAGAAAAAAAAAAGCAAGCAACTTTATTTTAATGAAGTCTCCTGTTTTTTACAGTTGTACCTAGTAAGTACAGTTACTGAAGCCTATAATCCCAGCTACTTGGAAGGCAGAGGTCAGGAGAATGGGAATTCAAAGTCAGCGGAGGCATAAAAGTTCACCAGACCTCATCTGGGAGTGGTGGAATGCCTGTTATCCCAGCTGCAAGGAAGCATAATGGCTAGGCACAATGGTACACACTTTTTGTCCCCATCACAAGAAATAAGTAGGAGGATCATAGGCAGGCCAGTTCAGGCATAAAGCAAGGTCCTACCTTGAAAATAACCAGTATAAAAAGGGAATGGGCAAGACACAGTGTTAGAACACCTGCTTTACAAATATCAGGCCCTGCCTTTAATCCTCAATACTGCCAAAACCAAAAGATAAAATAATTTTCAAAAATGCATCTTAATATCAATTTGGTTAATGTTCCAAAGCAACACTGAAAATGGAAAAGTAGTTAAGACTCATGGTGTGTGTGTGGGGGGTGGGGGTGTTGGTCCTAGTGTGTGTGTGTATGGGGGGGGGTGTTGGTCCTAGTGTGTGTGTGTGTGTGTGTGTGTGTGTGGTGTTGGTCCTAGTGTGTGTGTGTGTGTGTGTGTGTGTGTGTGTGGTGTTGGTCCTAGTGTGTGTGTGTGTGTGTGTGTGTGTGTGTGTGTGTGGTGTTGGTCCTAGGGCTTGAACTCAGGGATTGGGTGCTGTGACTCATGGTGTTTTGTGTGTGTGGGGGGGGGGTGTTGGTCCTAGGGCTTGAACTCAGGGATTGGGTGCTGTGACTCATGGTGGGGTGTGTGTGTGTGTGTGGTGTGTGTGTGTGTGTGTGTGTGTGTGTGTGTGTGTGTGTGTGTGTGCAGGGATTGGGTGCTGTCCCTAAGTTTTTGCTCAAGGCCAGAGCTCTACCATTTGAGCCATACTTCTACTTCCAGCTTTTGGGGTGGTGTGGGGCGGGGGGGGGGGGAGGGGGGAGAGCTAAATGGAGATAATCTCATAGACTTTCCTGCCCAGGCTACCTTCTATCTGAGATCATTAGATCTCAGCCTCGTAAGTAGTTAGGATTACAGGCATGAGTCACTGGCACTCAGTTTTCTAAGACTCCCGTTTTAAGCAACTTTTTTTTGCTGCTGTCTTTACTTGAAGACTATACATACCATTGGTTTGAGATTTGTTCTTTTACTTATTTTTTCAGAAGCAAGGCATGTTTAAACAGCTCATTTAACTTCTACAATTTGTTGTTCTTGTCGTCTTTCTTCACTTTCTCATCATCTTCACCTGATGCTGCTTGACATGGATTTTACTGATTTGATGAGTCATAGCCTTGATGATGAAGTTCTCATTATTTATCCTTTAGATAGAAGCTCTGCTTTTAGTGAACCTTCTTTTCTTTTTTGTTGTTTTCCTTTTGTTTGCCCTTGGCAATTTGTTGCTTAGGCCAGATAAGGACTAGGGCACCTGCACATCTCCAGCAACTTAGGCAAGGCAGCCTAAGATGAGAACAAGAGCTGCATCTGGACAACATTAATCAGCTACAGTTCATCACTGAGCAATTGTCCTCCAAATATCTAAGCTATCCTTTTGTATATAGAAGAAATATTAGTATAATCCAGACTTAATTCAGATTGCAGTTAGTCTTGCATTAGTGTAATATATGTAGACAGATGCTTGTGCATATGGTTTTATGTGACTTTACCACATATTTAGCTTTATATAACTGCTGCGCAATTGATGTACATACTGCAAGGTTCATTCATGATTTACCTTTAGAATCCTTCCTATTCCTTTCTGCTCTTAACTCTAAACAATAACTAATCTTTTTGTCTCTATAATACATATGATTTTAGTAACATATAACATTTTGAAATTGGCTAAGCATGGTTCTCTTAGGATCTATCCAACTTACTGCATGCATTAATTGTTTATTCCTTTTTACTGCAGACTAATGTTCCATAGTATGGATGTTTCAAAGTTTCTTTAAACATTCACTATAGAAGAATATTTGGGTTATTTCTAGTTTGGGCTATTATAAATAAAGGTTCTATGCACATTTGTGTACAGGTTTTCTGATAAATGTTAAGTTTTCATTTCGCTGTGACAAAGTCCAAGAATTCAATTGCTAGAGTCATAAGTACATTTTTTAGTTCTAGGAGAAACTGCCAAATTATTTTCCAGAGTACCTGCACAATTTTACATTCCCCTCTACAATCTATACATGAGCTGATTTCTCTGCATCTTTACAAACAATTTTGTAGTGTTACTATTTTTTTTATTATTTTATAATCATTCTCTGCCAGGTGCCAGTGGTTCATGCCTATAATCCTAGCTACTTAGGAGGCTGAGGCCTAAAGATTGCAGTTTAAAGCCAGCCTGGGCAGGAAAGTTCATGAGACTTTTATTTCCAATTAATCACCAGAAAACTGGAAGTGGAGCTGTGGTTCAAGTGGTAGAGCACCAGCCTTGAGCAGAAAAGTTCAGGAACAGAACCTGGGCCGTGAGTTCAAGCTCCAGGACTGTAACAACAACAAAAAAATTATGATTTTGGTAGTAGTGATATCTTGTCCTTTTTAGGTTTTATTTCCTTATTGGCTAGTGATATTGAACATTTTCCATCTGTATATCCTTTTTTGGTGAAATGTATGTTGATGTTTTTTGCCCTTTTAACTTTTTTACGTGTGTGTGTGTGTGTGTGTGTGTGTGTGTGTGTGTGTGTGTGTGTGTGTGTGTGTGTGTGTGTGTGTGTGTGTGTGTGTGTGTGTGTGTGTGTGTGTGTGTGTGTGTGTGTGTGTGTGTGTGTGTGTGTGTGTGTGTACTGGGGCTTGAATTCAGGGCCTGGACAGGAACTCAGAGCCAAGCTCTTGCTTAGCTTTTTCACTCATGGGTAGCTCTATAACTCTTGAGTTATCCCTCCACTTCTAGCTTTTTGCCAGTTAATTGGAGATAAAAAGTTTTGAGGAGGGGCTGGGAAGGTGGCTCAGTGGTAGAGCGCTTGCCTTGCATGCATGAGTCCCTGGGTTCTATTCCTCAGCACCACATAAGTAGAAAGAAAAAAGCCAGAAGTGGCGCTGTGGCTCAAGTGGTAGAGTGCTAGCCTTGAGCTGAAGAGCTGAGGGACAGCGCCCAGGCCGAGTTCAGGCCCCACGACTGGACCCAAAAAAATAAAAAAATTTTGAGGATGTCTTCTGCAGTTGGCTTTGAACCTCTGTCCTTAGATTTCTCCTGTTTAACTAAAATTATAGGCATGTGTCACCACTAGCACCAAGATCTCTTGACCATTTTATAAAAGTAGTATTAGTGATTTCTAATTTATAAGAATTCTTTAATTACTAGTACTTTGGCAAATACATAGCTTCCAAATCTATTTTCCTAATGTATTACACATATTTTTAACTTCTCACAGTCTTTATGTAGAACAATTATTGTATTTTTATAGGTGCAGTATATACAATTTCCCTCATATATTAGGTTTTGTAATAAGTCTTAGAATTTTTCACTTAATCTGAGGAAGTCTTGATCTTTTTTTTTTTTTTTTCGGTCATGGGGCTTGCGCGCTATCCCTCAAGTCTTCAGCTCAATGCAAGCGCTCTACCGCTTGAGCCACAGCTCCACTTCCAGTTTTCTAGTGGTTTATTGGATATAAGAGTCTCACGGACTTTCCTACATGGGCTGTCTTTGAACCGTGATCCTCAGATCTTAGCCTCCGAGTAGCTAGATTACAGGCGTGAGCCACTGGCACCTGGCTTCTTGATCTATTTTGAGCTAACTTTTTATAAGGTATAATGGTATACCAAGTTTTTTGTTTTTTGGGTTTTTGCACATAGCATCATTTATTAAAAAGACCACCCTTTCTTTTCTGACCTAACTTTAGGAAGACATTAACATTCTTCATGTTTTATTCTAATTTTTCAAATTATTTTAGCTATTGTAGATTGAGCTTACCTGTTTTTGTTTTTTTTTTAATTTAATTTTATTTGTGAACATACTGTACAGAGGAGTTACAATTACATGGGCAGGATAATGCGTACATTTCTTACCAAGCATTGCAGCCTCCTCCTTTGTTTACCCTTCACATCCCTTCCCAACCTGTTTTTGTTTTGTTGTTGTTGTTGTTGTTTCTGGTACTGAGGATTGCCTTGGTAGGCAAGCACTCTACCTCTAGAGTTACATTTCCAGTCCATTTTGCTTTAGTTACTCTACTTTTCAGATAAGGTCTGTTTTTTGTAGAGCTGCCCTCAGACTGTGATCTTCCTCTTTACTTATCCACCAGTAGTTGGAGCAACTGCGGGTGCGCATCATCACTCCCAGCTTATTCACTGAGTTGGGGGGCTCACTTATTGCCAGGTTGGACTTTCATCTTCCTCATTTCTACCTCCTGAGTAGCTGTTATTATAGATAAGAGCCACTGCACCTAGGTGAAAGTAAGTGCTTTTTGTTTTGTTTTGTTTTTGTCTATAAAAACTTTTCATGAGGTTTTTGATAGTAATTATATAAATCTAGGAATATATTAGAGGGAATTGACATCTCTACAATGTTGAGTCTTGTAGTTCATGAACTTTTTAAACAGAACTAGTATATCAGAGATTAGCCTGAGGAGTAATATGATATAGAAACAGCAAACCTGATATAGAAACAGTGTGGATATAAGAGCAGACAGACTTACATTCAAATTACAGCTTTGGAATTTACTAGCTTTGTGACCTCCTTGGGCAACTAATTTGAGCCTGTTTCCTCCACTGTTAAGATGAGGGAATAAATACCACCTATGCATATCTTCATTAAAGTTTTGAGACAACACACACAAATGTGGTGTTCCAAAAATAGATCTCATTGTCTTGGATTTACTCTGCCTGCAGTAGAATCATACCATGGTTAGGAACTGCAAACAAGAGCTGATTAAGAGCAGCAGACTTTTTTCTTTCTTTCTCTTTTTTTGTTTTTGTTTTTGTTTTTTGGTCAGTCGTGGGGCCTGAACTCTGGGCCTGGGCACTGTCCGTGAGCTTTTCAGCTCAAGGCTAGTGCTCTACCACTTGAGCCACAGTGCCACTTCCAGCTTTTTTTTTTCTTTCTTTCTTTCTTATGTGGTGCTGAGGAATGGAGCCCAGGGCCTCCTGCATGCAAAGCAAGCATTCTACCACTGAGCCACCTTCCCAGCCCAGCAGACTTTTCTTCTCTCTCTTTCTTTCTTTCTTTCTTTCTTTCTTTCTTTCTTTCTTTCTTTCTTTCTTTCTTTCTTTCTTTCTTTCTTTCTTTCTTTCTTTCTTTCTTTCTTTCTTTCTTTCTTCTTTCTTTTTGTTGGTTGTGGGGGCTGAACTCTGGGCCTGGGTGTTGTCCTTCAGCTCTTCAGCTCATGGCCAGAGCCCTACCACTTGAGCCACAGCACCACTTCTGTCTTTTTTCTGCATATGTGGTGCTGAGGAATCGAACCCAGGGCCTCATGCATGCAAGGCAAGCGCTCTGCCACTGAGCCAACTTCCCAGCCCCAGCGGACTTTTCTTGAACCTCTTCATGGTGCTAATTTTCAAGGATATGAAGTCTTGACATAGACTTGCCCTCAAGGGGTTTATAATTTGGTTAGGGAACTATGCTACCTATATAAAAATTCTAGGAGGTGTTAAATTTTGAAGACATGGGGCAGATGGTGAGTGCATCAGAAAACATTCTGAGTTTTGTTTGTCCTTTTGTAACCATCAAGGTGGCTTCTGGATGATGTTGATGAGACAATGTGTAGAGATGGGAAAGAGTGTATACAGAATTAGGGGAAAGGAGTCATGTGGGAATATGTAATTAATTTTTATACTTTCCCCAGTAAACCATAGACCCTTTTTATGATGTCATGAGGGATTCCTTAATTTTGCAGCTGCTTCCTGATTACGTCAGAGAGGAGCCTCTCACCCCACAGCCTGGAACTGTACTCCTACAAGAATTGGAAACAAATGAAGTGCTGAATATCTAATGGCTTCCACAGGGATAGCCAGTTCAGACTTCCCAGACTTCCTCATGCAAGGTCTTCCTCAAGTATTTCTGACCCCCTGAAGTGTCTTTGTTCTGGAAAGACAGAACTTGGCCCAGCGCCAGGCTGGTGGAGCCTGGGGACTTTTTGATATATACCTCCCTGTCTCCAGGTGTTCTGCAATCCTTTCCTGGATCTCTTTTGGTGGAAGTTAGTTGCCTTTCTTGAGTCTCAGGATCCTCTAGTATCTGGTGAGAGTATCAGTGACAGTCTTGACTTTTCCAACAGTCATCATCTCTTCCTTCCCTCACTTACCAACATCATTTCTACATTCTCTTCCTCTTTCTGAAGCATTTTTTCTAATATGCATTTCACTGACTTGACATTATAAAGTTTATGAAATGTTCTATGTATATTTTCTCTTAATTTAAATAAGTTCATACCCTCTTAACTTTCCAACTGATCTCCCTCTCTATTACTTTTTTCTAACTACTTTAACCTGTTCTAAATGTTTTAACTAGGTTAATCCTAAAATACCATTGTGTCATTCAGAAACTTTGAGTGAGTGCTCCCTTACTGTCTGTTAAGCAAGTCCATGTTCTTTATTTGGCATTACAGGCCCTGAACATTGTAGCCCCAGTTATACAAGAGGGCCACAAGTAACTCAAATCCTTCCTGCCTTCACCAGTTCTGCTAATGTTCATGTCTTACAGCTCAGCTCAGAAATAGTCTTTTTTATACTAGCTGAAATGATTTTCTATTCTCCCATGGAAAAAAGAATCTTATTTCCATTTCCCCATAACATGTGATACGTTGCTTGAGTTGTAGTTCCTTGAGTTTCTATGTATTCTTATACAGGGAACTCTCATTTTCTCTCTGTGTGTGTGTGTGTGTGTGTGTGTGTGTGTGTGTGTGTGTGTGTGCGCGTGCGCGTGTGCGCGTGTGCGTGTGCACGTGCTGGTAACTGGGCTTGAACAGCTAAGGAACTTATATTCTTGCTTGGCTTTTTTGTTCAAGGCTCTTGCTCTCCTACTTGAATTATACCTCCATTTATGGTTTTTTGGTTAAGTAGAGATAAGAGTTTGGGCTGGCTTCAAACCATGATCCTCAGATCTCAGCCTCCTGAGTAGCCAGGATTACAAGCATGAGCCACCAGCACCCAGCTCCTAGTTTCAGTATCCCACAATTGGATATCCAAATAAATTTTTTTTGATTAATGAGCGAGATCACTTTTTTAGAAAGTTTAACTTTGTTCTGACCTTATATCTCCCCACTTTAAGAAGAGTGGTAGAAAAAGCTATGGAGTATTACAGTCCTGGAAGATCCAATTTTTTTCCAGTCCTGGGGCTTGAACTCAGGGCCTTGGCACTGTCCCTGAGCTGCTTTATGCTCAAGGCTAGCACTCTACCCCTTGAGCCACAGCTCCACTTCCAGCTTTTTTTTTTTTTTTGCTCAAGGCTAGCACTCTACCCCTTGAGTCACAGCACCACTTCAGCTTTTTTTTTTTTTTTTTTTGTCATGGGGCTTGAACTCTAGGCCTGGGTGCTGTCCCTGAGCTCTTCAGCTCAAGGCAAGCACTCTACCACTTGAGCCACAGCGCTACTTCCTTTTTTCTGGTGGTTAATTGGAGATAAGAGTCTCATAGACTTTCTTGTCCATGCTGGCTTTTGAACCTCAATCCTCAGATACAAGCCTCCTGAGTAGCTAGGATTACAGATGTGAGTCACCAGTGCCCAGAGCTTCTTGTGAAGAAGCTTCTTCTACTGAAGAATCGAACTTACATGCTAGTCAAGCACTCTACCACTAAGCCACATTCCCAGACCAGATTTAATTTTATTATTATTTATTTATTTATTTTGTGGTATACTTGGACTTGAACAGCTCAGGGCCTCACTCTTTTGTTTGGCTTTTTTTTTTGCTCAAGGCTAGTGTTCTGCTACTTGAGCTATACCTTCACTTGTGGCTTTTTGCTATTTAATTAGGGATAAAAGAATTTGGGCTGGCTTTGAACCATGATCTCAGCCTCTTGAGTAGTTAGGATTAGGAGCATGAGATACCAGAACCCAGCTCCTAGTTTTAATATCCCAGAATTGAATACCTAAATAATTTTTTTTTGGGGGGGGGTCGGTCATGGGGCCTGAACTCTGGGCCTAAGGGCTGTCCCTGAGCCCTTCAGCTCAAGGCTAGCGCTCTACCCCTTGAGCCACAGTGCCATTTCTGTCTTTTTCTGCTTATGGGGTGCTGAGGAATCGAACCCAGGGCCTCATGCATGCAAGGCAAGCACTCTACCACTGAGCCACTTTCCAAGCCCCCAAATAATTTTTTTTTTTTTTTGGTCCAGTTGTGGGGCTTGAACTCTGGGCCTGAGCACTGTCCCTCAGCTCTTCAGCTCAAGGCTAGCGCTCTACCTCTTGAGCCACAGCGTCACTTCTGGCTTTTTTCTATTTTTGTTTATGTGGTGCTGAGGAATCGAACCCAGGGCCTCAGGCATGCAAGGCAAGCGCTCTACCACTGAGCCACCTTCCCAGCCCCCAAATAATTTTTTTAATTAATGAGAAAAATCATTTTTTTAGGAGGTTCGTTCTGCTCTTATACCTCCCTACTTCCAGAAGAATGGTAGAGTAAGCTAAAGTATTACAGTCCTGGAAGATCCAAAGGGACCAGCAGATACAACAGTGAAAGCTCCTAAGAAGGAGAGACTACTTTCCCAGTCTCTCATCAGGGATATATCATGGCTTACCTTATGCCTAATTGTTTCATCATAGTGCCGGGGTACTTTGCTTGGGTGTATCAGTGCTTGATTTTTATGACTTAGTCATTTTATTCCTTAGGGAATAAAATGGTGCCCAGAAGGCATGAACAGCTCTGCTTTTGCTCTGAAATTTTGTTGTTGTCAACAGCAACAGAGAACTCTGGCTCTAGTTCTCACTGCCCACTTCCTATAGACAAGAATTCTTGGATGGGCTGCTTAGGAACTGTGCCAGTCCTATGTCTGTCTGGTGACTGACTCGTGAGAAAGTAGCCTGATAGCTGAAAGATAGAGAGCCAACAAATCACCCCCAGGTGATTTGGTGTTAGTTGGAGGTGACTGACCATTTATTTTCTCTTTGAAAGGAGACACAGTGGTCATCTTCCCTGAATTTTTCTTTAACTATTAGTGAAATAGCAAAGCAGATAGTTGGTTTTCTGTGGTAGAATGGCTAATGGAACCTAGGGCCCTCTGAATCTTTCCCCCTGCCATCAGGGTTGCAGATTATGTGTTACTTATCCTATGTCTGCCCTTCATTATTCTTCTCATCCTTTTGCCAGGAAGCTGGCTGTGTGCACCAAGAGAGCTCTACTAATTTCATTGCTGCCAGGTTTTTCTGTGACTAGCCAAACCCCAGCCCACTGATACGGTTTTTCTACAAATCACTCCCTTATAAAAACTTGATACTATGTCCCAGAGTTGATCAGGAGCAAGGGTTTGAATCACTATTTCTTGGCTGGGATTAGAGACCAAGGCAGGTGAGCCTGCCTCCACTTATCCCCTCTCCCCCTCCAATCCCTCCCTACCCCTCCTGCCTCACTCTCATTTCCTGCAGGAGGATGCTTTGCCATCCTGGAGCCATCAGGCACAGCTTTGCTTTGGCAGCACCATTGCACACACACTGGTGGGAGAAGGGACATGTTTATCACTTTTCCTGGAGATTATCTGTTTAAGCACTTCTCTGACAGTTACAATAACAAGGGCAGTGTGTTGTGTTTCCCAGCAGAAGGACACTTGCTGTTGAAAGATGTATAGCACTAATTAGAAATACATAACATCCGGCCACATGGCAGCCTTCTCCCGGCCGCTCCATTTCCTGATTTCATACAACTTTGACGACAGTTGGTTTATGTTTTCCATGAATATGTTCTCAGAAAAATGAGAAACTCTCCCTGTTACACAGGGGCAAGAAGGATACTTCTGCCTGAGCAGGTATTTAGCCTGGGGAATACTGGGAGGTGTGGTCATTTGCCCACATGTGAAAAGAGGCAAAACCAAGTTCAGACCTCAGGTGACTTTATTGGTAAGAAATAATTCCATCTGACATTCTTAGCCAAAACCATCCCCCTAAACCCTTGAGCAAGGCTGCTTTTGGAAAGAAGGGGAAAGGCTATTTCACAATGTTAATGAGTTCCTCAGCTCATGTCAGGCTCCTGCTACCTGACACAAAGCCAGAGGAACCCAGGCAAATACCAAGATAAACAATGCCTTTTCCTCCCCACCCTACATCACTTATTTGCCTGACCCAGCCCAACTCCAGGGATACATACGGACATTTTTTTTCAGACTAGGTCCAGTTTCCTAAGTCTGGCCCCAAAGTGGGTGGACTCTGGTAATCTAGATGACTTTTTCCCACCTTATATGAGAGAAAATAATCTCAAGAATATTCCTGAGTGTGTATCTATAACTTCTATCCCACAGAAGCCTATGAAAGGCCAAGAGCATCCTCTGAAAATACCATGCATTTAATACATTTTTCATTTGAAATACATTTAAATCCAAGTTGCCATAGTTCCTTGAGTAAAAAAAAATTCCCTTCAGCTAACTACATAGTCCTTTGGTTATGGAAACCATGATTTATTTGTGGCTGTACCACAGTACCAAGCACAGTATAGATGCTCCGTGTGCTTATTGTACTATTGATCCAGGGAGAAGAACAAGCGATTCAGAAAGTGCTACAGATAGCATCATCAGTCCAAGGCTGACCAAGACCCAGACATTCTGGGATAGCTTGTGAAATGTCTGCCTGCTTAATTAGAGCTTCCTGGTTTGTATCTCTCTATTAGTTGGGCCAGACACTTGAGCAGACAGTGCCCTTGGACCCTACCCTAAGAGGATGTTAAAATGAAGCAACTGAGGTGACATAAATATGCAGAATAGCTATGAAGCCGTCTCCTAGCTACTTCTTTGAGAGTTATTAGTTGATCCCTCTCAGACCTATACCAAAGAGGTTCCTATTTTTGCTACCCTACTTGGTCCCACACCTTATTGTAGGAACTACACCAGATTCCCCAGAGGCCATGGATACACTTAAGCAATCCATGTTCCTTATTCTCCCAGCTTGAACTCTGAAAGACAGTTTAGTTTGAGTACTGTTCATCATAAAAATAGGAATGTTTGGTCAAAGTAAGTTCTCACTGCCCCATCTTACTCTTACCCAGGCTTTTGAGAGTGCCTTGCTGTATCTAGTCTCTTGGAGCAAAGATATCCCCTTCTGTCTCTGATAGCTTTCTCTGTGTAATCTCATTTTAGACATCTACCTAAAATGCACAGACAATGAGGAGGTGCTGATACAGTTAGAGAGGCGGCAGGATTTGGCCTCTACTTGTCCTATCTCAGTTTTCTGTGTTCTGGATTTATTCTCTATTCAACCTGATTGCAAATTAAGAGTTAGGCTGATAGATTAGCTGGGGTTGAACAGACAGTGTTCCATAGATGGTGCTGCTACCTGTAGCTGTGCGGGGAAGGAAGACATTAGAAATTTTCCTTTCCTGCTGATATCCATCTAGTTCTTGGTTGCTTGTTTTCTGTCTCTTTAACAGAAGTTAGTGCCTTACCAGGGGACTGGGTGTGATGATACGTTCTGATCTCATGGATTCTTATCACTTTCCCACTACCTGCCACAGTTGAATTGGGAAGTTAGAAGGTGACATTTGGAACCAGTGGGCAGCTTGAAGGCTGGCCACAATAGAAAAATCGCTCCATTAATGTTATTCACATGTTGGACTAGCCTGCTCCTCACTTCCAGTGCTTTACTGTAAGGAATAGCTGTGGTTGTATAGTATCTCCTGAAGTAACAACTTCAGTTAGGCTCATTGAGAAGACCAGCAAGCTGACAGAGGTTGAAATGCATGTAAGGACCAAGATCAAACCTGTGGCTAATTATCCTTTTAACACTTGGAGATTCTGAGTTCTCCAGTGTTACAGAGGAAACTAACAAATTAGCTGCTGCCAAAACTAATGAGGTTGACCCCTGGATTCATCTCTTATGAGTGCTGGGTATCTCCTCCCCTGAGGCTACCAGTTGGACTGCTGCCTTGTTTGTTAACCAGTTCCCTTCAAGTCTGGATGAAATGGCTGTTGGGGAAGCCATTGACACTGAATCAGAGCAAGCAGGAATGTGTGTGTTACATTGTTCCCTTCAAAGACCAACTCTACCCACTGACCAGACTGTCTCTTTTCAGTGTCCTGAAGCCAAAAGAAAGTTAGCCAGGCTGAAAAAGTAGGGATGGAGGGTGCTGGTATTGGATGAGCCAGGTTTATTATTTTTGCCATTAGGAAAAATGAACACTAACATCAATTAAAGTGTATATTATGTGCCAAGCACTATATAATTATCTATTTAGCAAAAATAGATTAATTGACTGGGTCTTGGTGGCTCACACCTGTAATCCAAGCTACTCAGGAGGCTGAGATCTGAAGATCACAGTTCAAAACTAGGAAAGTCCATGTGATGCTTATCATCAATTAACTACTAGAAAACTAGAAGTGGCACTGTGGCTCATAGTGGTAGAATGCTATCCTTGAGTAAAAGAGCTCAGAGACAGTACCCAGGCCCTGAGTTCAAACCCCCTGACCACCACCACCACCAGCAAAAAAAGATTAATTTTGTTACTGTAGTTTTATTAATAGCTAAACCCAGAGACTCTGCAGCTCTAGTTCACCTTGCCTACTCTGAGCAATGGGTCCTGGGAAAGTAATATAGAACAGAATTTCTCACAAGTGATCCTTAGAGTTATTGAACATTTATCCATACACGAGGCATACTGGTGAGTATTTTACCTATATTATTTTACTTAGCCTTATAGCCCTCCTTCAAGAGAGAGAATTATTTCTATCCATAGTCTTAGATGAAAAAAAGGAAGCTCAATAATGTGGCCAAGGAGGTACACATCATAAGATGTGAAAGTAATCATGGGCTCCCTGGTGTAATGAAGTTTCTTTTGCTTCTCCTTAGACTGCTTCTCAGAGGAGTGTCGTTCTGTGATCCAGGAGCAAGCTGCAGCCCTGGGCCTGGCCATGTTTTCTCTACTGGTACGGCGCTGCACCTGCTTACTTAAGGAATCTGCTAAAGGTAAGCAGGATGGCCCCTGACTAGTTGATTTTCCAGCTGCTCTGCCCTATCAAAGTGAGCCTTAAAGTGTCAAGCTGCTTTCTCAGTGTCTTTCTTGTACTCTGCAGTCTTCCTCCTCCCACCTTGCCTTTTGCCATTTAACTAGTTCCATTTCTTTGCAATCTGATGAGCTCATAGGTCCTCTTTCTTGTGGATCTGTTCCCCGCCCCCCTCGACACCCGCCCTCTGTTATGATTTACACTGTACCTAAGAGTTACTGTGTGGTTTTTAAAAAGACCAGGAAAGTGAGTTTCCTTCCCCCCATTCCCCAAGTACTAGGGATCCAGTATGCTTCCCTTTTTGCTTACAATTAACGTTTTACTTTTTATCCTGTTGATCTCTGTGTCCCTCTTTGGTTCCTGGTAGGTGCTATAACCACCATAAGACAGACATCTTGGGAGGCTCACTGGATCCAGCAGGCATTTTAGCCCTGAGATTAAGGTTATTATCTTTTAAAGTGCCCTTAGAATTCTAGGCTTGATTACTGTAGCTATGTAAGGTAAGGCTGACAGTCACACTTTGGTCTCACCTCCTGTATTAGTACTGGTAATTAGTGAGGTTCCACTATTTACTGCCAAACCAGCTTTGCCTTTAGCCTTTGGAGCTGTCATTTTTTCAGGAGCATGAGGAAGCCACAACTTACTATTAAGAAATAATATAAAAGCTAAGTGTCTATGGATCATACCTGTAATCCTAGCTACTCAGGGGGCTGAGATCTGAGGATTGAAGAGCCAACCCTAGGCAGGAAAGTCTGTGAGGCTCTTATCTCTAATTAGCCACCAAAAAAAAAAGTGAGAAGTGCAGCTTTGGTAGAGCACTAACCATGAGCAAAAAAGCTAAGGACAATGACTAGACTCTGAGTTCAAGCTGCAGGACTAGAACACAAACAATAACAAGAAATAATAACAGATTAACAGAACAGTTTTAAGAATGGTACATAATATTTTTACATACCCTTCTTCAGACACCTTGCTAGTTAGCATTTTGCCATATATTCTTACACATGTGTGTGTGTTTATATGTGTGTGTGCCTTTAAGCTCATTATTGTTGTCCTGGACTATTTGACCTAAAAATGTAGGTATAGTAGCCCTTTACCCCTAAATACTTAACTCCCTATTTTCTAAAACATAGACATTCCCTCTACAGTTATCAAAATCAGAAAATCAACTTTAATATAGTGCTATTATTGAATCTATAGTTCTTATTCAGTTTGTACCAATGGTCCATAATAAAGTTCGTTTTCTTTGTTTTTGAGATAGGATCTCATTTCCAGTCTCACCTCAAACTCATGATCCTCCTGCCTCTATCTCCAAAATGTATGCTATACACACTCAGGTCTACTTATGATCCTTATAAAGAAAACGATTTTTTTCTGCTGTAGAATCTAATCAAACAGTGTGTTTATATGGTTGACATGCTTTTTTTTTTTCCTTTTTATTTCCCCTATGAGATGGGGATTGAACTTCAGGCTTTGCTCACATAAGGCAAGAACTGCACCACTGAACTAAATCCCCAATCCTTTTTATCCATTTTTATTTTTAAGATGCTGGGATCAAACTTAAGGCTTTGTACATGTAGGCAAACACTACACTACTATCCTCACTTGTCCCCAGCCCTAGATGTCATATCTCTTTAGTGCCTTTTAATGTGGACTGTTTTCTTACTCTTTGTCTTTCATAGACTTTGACATTTTTGAAGTGTTCAAGCCATTTATTTTGTAAAAAAAAAAAAAAAAAAAAGTCCTACAATTTGGGTTTATGTGCTGTTTTCTTATGATTCAGGTTAAGCAGTTTTGGCAGGAATTCTGGTGCCATGTTGGCACTGTGTTGAAGGAGCACTAAAAGAATGGGCTAAAGGCCAGAGCAGAGATTTCAATCAGTGTTCAGGTGAAGCAGAAAGAGTCATCTCCAGGGCAAACCCAGTGCACTGGTTCTCTCTTTGTCCTACTTTTCAGAATCCTCTTAGGTGCTGGCATTTGTCCTCGCTTCTGGGCCCAGCTTTCCTGTGGACTTGGTCTCCCTTCCCTAAGAGCTTGCTGCCGTCCCAGCATCACAGGCATCACTCGGGGACCACAGCAGACATAGGCCCAGTTCTCACCCTTTGCCTCTGCAGCTCAGCTGTCCTCTCCTGAGGGCCAGGATGACCAAGATGACATCAAGGTGTCTTCCTTCGTCCCAGACCTGAAAGAACTGCTTCCCAGTGTGAAAGTCTGGTCAGACTGGATGCTCGGCTACCCAGACACCTGGAATCCTCCCCCCACTTCTCTGGATCTACCCTCACAGTGAGTTTTCCTGCCCATTCCTTTTGTATGGCCAGCCTTGACTCACCCATGTTCCCCTAGCTCCCCTCCTTGTCTTATCCTTGCTTTCTCCTACCCACAGCCCACACATTTCCATGTTCCCTTCTTATTTGAATTTTGATTTTGTCCTTCCATGAACACCTTCTGATGTTGTAAATTATTTTGGTCTGTTCTCCAGTCCTGGTCCCGTGGCTCCTCCTTTCTGTTGCTCCATAGTTTGTTCTGTTTTGTTATTTTGTTCTTTGTCCTTGTTCTTGCACTCTCATCCTCACTTTATATTGTTCATACTCACTGTTCCTTCAACTGCCTCTAGAGTTTTGGATATGTGTTGATGCATGTGGGAGAGACTTTGTTTCTTCTCTTTTTCTCCTTTTTCATTTTTCTGTAACTTCTACTGGTACTGTCTTCTGCATTCAGTTTCCTTATCTCCTTTCATGGCTTTTAGTGTTGGAGAGCATGAGTATGTGCATATCTTTCTTCATTCTCTCTTTCTTCATGCATCCCCTATTTTCTCACCTAGTCTCCATCTCTTTTTCCATGTTTCAGTATGGTATCTCTGAAGACATCTGTTGGGGTACAGTATGGTATGTTGAGTTGAAAGTATGTGGGTCTACCTGTCTGGATAGTTTGTGTAGATCTGTTTGTATGTCTGTATGGGTATTTTTTCCTTTTTCAAATGGTGGTAAAACATCCAACAAAATTTGCCATCTTAATCATTTTTATGTTTACAGTTCAGTGGCATAAATTACATTCACAGTATTGTGCAATCAGGTATGGCTGTTTCTTTGTTCATGTCTGGATTTTGTCTGACCCTGACTGGAACCTTATGTCTATGTGTGTCCAAAAGTCTGTGTATCTTAGTGTCTATCTTTGCCATGTGTAAAGAATTGGTGTTTCTGTCTCCATATGGTTGTTTCTCTAGGAGTCTTTCAGGATGCCTGCTCATGACTGCACTGTGTATATATGTCCATGTGTATCTATCTGTAGCCATGTATGTTGTATTTATATATGTTTGTGTGATATGTCCTGATGAGGGCCTATGACAGTTTGTGCTTGTATACTCTGTGTTCTTGGGTCTGTGTTTGTCTCTATAGAATTCATATGTCATCAGGGTTCTATTTGAATGCCTGGATCTATATCAGTCTTTGCTGTAGTCCTATCCATGTCTCTATGTGACTCTCCTTTGAGATTGTGCTTTTGTATATGTTCCCAAAAGTCTGTGTTTGTGTCCATGTTTTTCCAAAACCATGTCTGTATGTGTCAGTCTGATTGCCTCTTTGTGCTAGTCTGGATCTCTGTTGAAGAAGGATTCTGTGTATGTGGCTTTGACTGTAATTGCCTGCCTATCCCAACTTGTCTCTGCCTGCTTCTATTGTCTCTTTGCTGGGTATGTATGTAATTATATCAGGAGTCAGCATACTATGAACCACAAGCTAAGAATGGTATACATTTTTAAAGGGTTGGAAAAAAATCAAAAGAATACTATTTCATGACTCGTGAAAATTATATGAAAGTCAGATTTGTTTTATGGGAATACAGACATGCTTATTTGTTTACACTTGGTCTGTGGCTGCTTTCACACTACAGTGCTGGGTTTGAATGGTTGCCACAGAGACTGTGCAGCCCACAATGCCTAAAACTGAATCCAACCCATTACAGAGGAAGCTCACCCACTTGTGATATCTGTAGTTTCCCTCTGTGTTTTCTTGTTTGTATAGTAGTGTCTGCTGTATGTATGTGTAGGCTCCATAACTTAGTTCTACTGATGTCTACCTTTTTCCTTCTGCACTCTCTCTCTCCACCCCCTCCCTCTTTTCCTTCCTGTCCCTGTCTCTGTCACTCATTCCCCAGTTCCTTTTCATCTTTGCCTCTCAGTATTACTGCCTTTCTCTCTGTCAGTCACCACTTCTTTCTTTCTCCTCCTCCTTCCCCAAACCCATTCTCTGCATTATAGTCTTTCTGGAGGCAAGACAGCTTCAGGTTCTATTCATTCATGTGTAGGGCTCTTCTGTAGGAGGGAGAAAATACTAGAGACTAGAATATGGAGACCTTGGCTGCTGCTGGAGAGGAGAGAGAGGAAGTTTCTGTGGGATAGTCTCCATGCGTATGTATCTCTAGACTCGGGTAACCCATAGAGGGAAGGCTGCAGCAAAGACTTCTGGGTAGCAGTTATTGTGTTTTCTGTGTATGCTGTGTAGTATAGTCAAACTTCCTCTATTCCTCCCAAAGTTTTTTCTTATTCCTCACCCCAAAAGCTACCTCTAAACTATTCATCTCACTTCTCTAATCCTTCCCCACTCTAGCTCTGCAACCATGTAAATGATGCTCACAGCATCACTTCGCATCTTTCCTATGGGCTCTCCTAGGTTTCCAAATTGTGCTCCAGCCTGAGGCTTCATGAGCCCCAAGGCAAGCCCTCAGTTGGGCAGCTGGGGTCACATAAATAAAATAATGAATCTGCTAGTTATGGGCCTTTCTTTCATAGCAGGTGATCCCCAAAGAGATACCAAGTACAGTGTCAAACTTTTAGGCTATTACTCTGTAATGTGTACTAGGAAACTAATAATTTATTTATTTATTTATTTATTTTGGGTCCGGTTGTGGGACCTGAACTCTGGGCCTGGGTGCTGTCCCTCAGCTCTTCAGCTCAAGGCTAGCACTCTACCACTTGAGCCACAGCGCCACTTCCAGCTTTTTTTTTTCTGCTTATGTGGTGCTGAGGAATCGAACCCAGGGCCTCAGGCATGCAAGGCAAGCGCTCTACCACTGAGCCACCTTCCCAGCCCGGAAACTAATAATTTTGGAAAGAAAAAAGCCAGGGAAAATCTCAGCTTTTCAAATACCTAAGCCAGTGCTTCTGAGCATGTGCATGGGCTACTGAATAGTACCTCTTCCTCTTAAGGATAGAGAAAGAGACCAACTTTCCCTAGAGCTTGGGCCTTCCTGGGTCAGCTTACCTCATAACCACAGTTCTCTTAGATATGATCCATCCATATCCTGAGCAATCAGGTCTGCTCGCTGTCTTCTGCAGCATTCATTCTTTCATCCCCTTTCTCCCCCACTCCCTTTGGCCTTCGTTTGGCTGCAGACATGGAAAGCTCACATCGTAAGTTCTGGGCCTCATTTGCTTAAGGTATTGAATCTTGTTTTCTCTTTGGATGCTGCAGCAAATAGCCTGTTGCTGGCTCTGTGAGCTGCTGCCCATTTTTGAACAAAGGCTCAACCTGGAGCTGGGCACGTGGTCCAAGCTGCAGCTTTCCCCAGGGGGGCTAGAGAGAGTTGGGACATGTGAAACATACTTGCTTCAACTCTTCAGAGTTCACTTTACAGAGAGAACAAATCTGACCCAACAATATGTTGAATGTGATTGTAAGTTCTGTGGCTATTGATCCACTTACTCTGTTGTGAATCTAGTCTGAGCAAGAAAAGTCAGTATGATCAGGAATTAGGTCCTCTTCTGCACTGTCTTCAGTCAGGCTATCTCTAGAATGCTAATTTAAGCATATTTAAGCCAATACCCCCTCATCCATAAATGGTTGCTTAAAGACTGGTACCTCTGTGCAGCAGAGTAAATCTCATCTGACTAGCACTGAGACTAGTTTTTCCTCATCTTGTAATCTTCAGATCTGAGAACTAGAAAGCATAAGAATTTTCTTTTCTCTCTCCCTTCCTTCCTTCCTTCCTTCCTTCCTTCCTTCCTTTCTTTCTTCCTTTTCTTTCTTCCTTCCTTCCTTCTTCTTTCTTTCTTCCTCTCTCTCTCTCTCTTTCTTTCTTTTTCTGTCTTTCTTTCTCTCTTTCTCCCTCCCTATCTCCCTCGCTTCCTCCTTCCTTCCTTTCTTTTTTTTTGGGGGGGGGGGTCTTTTGTGTGGCTTGAACTCAGGGCCTGGGCACTTGTCATTGAGCTTTTTCTTCTCCAGGCTAGTGCTATTTTTACTTTGAGCCACAGCACCAGTTCCAGTTTTCTTGTGGTTAATTGGAGATAAGAGTCTCTTGCAAGGTCTTTCCTGCCCTAGCTGGATTTGAACCATGATCCTCAGATTCAGTCTCCTGAGTAGCTAGGATTACAGGCATGAGCCACTGGTGCCCAGCCTCTATTTTCTTATATAACTAGTGCCCTATATACTCCAAGTCAAAACCATGATTGAGAAATGGGCAAAGTGTGATGGTTCTGTGGGTTTCAAGCTTGTATCTTGTACCCACTGATCTACTGTGGAGCTTTTTAAACCATAGAGAGTGACACACCCTAAATGATTCTATAGATATGAGAATTGTAACTCCTAGACACTGGGAAGGTCCTTGTTGCTGATCTTCTTTTTGGAGGGTTTAGGGATGTTCTCAAGAGAGTAGGAAAGAAATGACTTCTATTTACTCCCTCTCCTTGGCATGCTTTCCTTGGTCCTTGCCTGCATTTGTTCTCTGCAAAGACAAAAATTCCTCTGATCCTAAGATAAGGTGACCAGATAGTATATATTTCCGCTTGCTTTTCCTCCAGAAACTACTCCCAAATGGTCCCTCTGGCATGTTGGACCCTTACTTCATCTTGCTCCCCTTTCATTCCTTCCCCATCCTTCATTTGTTTCTCTCTCTCCTTGTATGGTTACAGAATTATTGCACAGCATCCACCACTCTCCTCGGGGAATTCCAAAGTCCAGTATTAGTCTTCTTAGTTCTCTCCTCTTTGCCTATGTTCTTCTTCTCTCTAGTCAGATCTATTTTTCCTAGGCAATAGCAGACACATATGGAACCCTTAAGATGATTAGTGACCAAATACCAATGGCACTGTGATAAGGGAAGGATTTCAGGCTCCCTTGTTTCTTCCCTTAGAGTGGCATTTTAGGTCTGTGTGGTATAGCTGGCATGTAAATTGACTTTACTTTTTTTTTTTATCTCTTATGAGTTGTAATATAAGGGCATCAATATTCCAGATGATTTCTGGGATAGAGCAGTATAGTAGTATTTGGAAAAGGCCTTGTCCACTGTAAAAGGCAGGGTGTAGAGTTTCTTTGGTCTTTATAGAGTACACTGCAGTGTGTAGAGAGGCCATCTACTTGACCTATTAGCTAGCTTAGTTTCTGTGCTTTTTGCACACTATGTTTCCTGTGATTCAGGAGAGGCAGCTGCTCACTACTTCACCAAGTGAGCATGAGGAAAGGTACAAATGTCAGCTGAGCAAAGCAGCAGGCTTCCCTGGGACTCTTGGCATCCAAAGACCTTGGGCAGGGCCAGGGCAGTGAGACAGCCTACCTTATTTCAGTCTCTGCTGAAGCCAAATCTTCCCTCATCTTGATCTCTAGTTCTCAGTAAGTGAAAGAGTCAGGGGACTTTGAGAACATCCAAACCTAGCCCAGCTGTGGCAGTTGGTTTATTGCTTTCAGCTGGTACTTGAACCCAGGTCCTGGTCTTGGAGGCTTTCCCAGGTTTAATCCCCAGAGCTTTCTCTGCAGCTGTATGACACTGCGCTGACCCCGAATGAGGATAGGAAAATAGAACCAGTGCCAAGCCAGAGTCTCTTTTTCATTTGGAGTCTGGCTGTCTGCCCATGACCAGGGTTACATAATGGGAAACATAGCTGGGGCTCTGGAGAGCCCGCGTTTCACCAGGCTGCCCAGACCTTCGCATTCTGATGCTATATATCTTCCTAATTGTAGCTCAGATGCATTTATCACACAGTTGGATTGGAGTACTGTTTAAAAAAAAAAAAACCTCTAGAAATTCCTTGCTTCTTTTCCATTGCTTGTCTTGTATAGTCTGCGTAACATACTGGAAAAGGCTCATAGGAGCCCTCGGTGGTACCGTCACATAGGGAGAAGGAGGGATGTATAGGGAGTAAGCCATAAGCTCATTTCCACAGGGAGCCTACATGTGTTGACCTTGCAGAAGAAACAGAAATTCTTGAGTTATAAAGCCAGCTAGTTCACTCACCCTTATAGGGCAGCTCTGAAAGAAGAACTAATCCCAAATCTAATCAGCACCCTTTCAAGGACACTTAATACGTCTTCCCAAAAGGACATTTTAGGAGGTCACCAAGTAATAGTCCATCAGCACTTCCCTGAAGGAAGTGGTGGTGACTGTGGGAAGCCCCTTTGCTACCCTGGCTCCCCACCCAGTCTCCCTGGCTCCATGTTGGGGCGTCAGCACTACAGCCTGGCACCAAGGGGGTTCCTCTTCCTCCAAGTGCCGAGTAGGGGGGCACACGTGATCTCTCCCACGGCAGGAGCCTTTGTCCCCTCCCTACTCCTCCCACAGGACTCCTTGTGAGAGGAAGGGGTGTTGGCCTAAGCCTCTAGTCTGACCCTAGCAGGGTACAGCAGCTGACCCCAGGGAGAGTACTTTCCAGCTCTGAGCTGAGGTTATTTGGGTCCAGTGTGTGCTGAACTGAGAAGACGTGTTGGAGTGGTTACAGCTAAAAGTTTGGAGAGGCAGGAACCGTGAGAATCCGCACTAGGGAGGCCACCAAGAGCTCCACTCATGCGGCGGAGATGTCAAGATCCCCTAGGGGCTGCTCTTTCCCAAAACACAGTGCTGATGGGTTTAACACACCATACTGAAACGACAGAGGATACATATACACACATGGTTTGAGAGATCTAAAGTCAAATAGTGTTCTGACCTAGATAAATTTAGGGAAGGGACATATTAGAGATACTCTGGTTCTTGAGAAGTCCTAGAATGAGGTTATGATGACCTGTTATTAGGCATAAGGTTCCAGCTGACTGCCTAATACACAGAGAACATGTCCTTGCAGTAATACATGACGACTGAGCTTCAGAATCTGATTAGGGTTAGACACTTTTTTTGTCTCAAAGACCCAAGTTGACTTGCTTGTATAAGTCAGGACTGTGGAAGGGATAAATATTCAACTAGGACTTATATTCTTTATTGCTCACATAAGAAACATCTCTTCTTCTTGTAGGGTAGCTGCCAATGCCTTGAACTGGTGGAAGAGTGATCTCTGATTACTTTATATGGGGAGGCATTTAGAAAAGACACACTATGGGTCCTAAGTCTCAGAGAAAGAACTATATAGGTTTCTTCTCATTTCCCATCCCAGGGCCTTTTGTAATGTTAGAAACATCCTGCTGCACACAGGTTTGGCATGACATCTTGGCTTTCAACAGACCTTGCTAAACCATGTAAGACCAAGTATTACCCTTTTAACTCTACTATACACTTATGAATTTAGGTTCATTTCTGCTATTAGCTTGCTCAGCTCCTGCCACTTTCTGTATCTCAGTGAGAAGTGCTCCACAGTGACCAGGGGCATGTGTTGGCTGTTGAATTAGTAAATTGGAGAGTATTGGGCTCCCATAGAGAAATGGTTTAAAAAGCAGATATTGCACATTGCGGGAACATTTACTTATAGTCTTCAGCCTCTGTGTCTGTACTAAACTATATTACATTTTGTGTCTCTACTTTTTCCTTTTCAGCTTCCTTATGCCTAATTTCTGTGCCATCTTGGCTGTATTTCCAGATCTCCTCACCCCAGGAACCAAATGACCCAACTTGTTTCCCATCTGTACTACTTTTCCGATCTTCCATAACTCTGAAACACAATGCAAGGCTTCTTCTCACTCAACTCTTTCCGGGTTTGTTCTGCAGCTGTGGAGTTTGAATGTTAGTGTTTAAACAAGCTGGTATTACACAGGAAATGGCCACCTCCACAGGCCCCTGCAGGCTTGTAACATGGGGTCATTGTACTTGATATTAATCACCAGTCAGCCTTTTCCCTCAGTAAAAATATGAAGGCGTGTGCAAGTACTTAGTCCTCCTTAGTCTCTCTAGAAAGAGAAACTAACTGAGCCTGGTCTGCTCATTCCAAAATATAGCCTTCTCAGTCCCACACCGATTGGAGCATTCAGAGTAGTTGTACTTGACCCGTTTTCTATTAAGTTGGTAGCTCTACCTTTCTTTCTAAGCCAGAAAAAGAGGTAGATTGTTGTGGTATAACACACCATACACCCATATCACCCTGTAATCTTTCAGGGCATATTGAATTTGAGTAGTATCCTCTGTAAGGGAACTCCAGAATTTAGGAACATAGCAGCCCACTGTCCCACCTGAGAGAAGGGCTCCTTAGTGCCCTGGACTGAAATGCTTTCTAATGCTATTTGCAGAACTAACCCCAGCCTGAAGAGTTAATCTGATTCCCCAAGTCAATATCCCCCAAACAACCAGCCATGAGTGTGTGTGTTGGTTCATTTCTGTGAAATGTGTTTCCCCAGTCACCTGGGCTGGCCTGGGCTGCATTGTATCGGCCAGCAGCTGCACTGCACTCAAACTGACAGCTACATTAAACCTTGGAATTCTGAGGCAATAAAAAGTAAATTAACTCTTATTTTTTTCCTTTCCTGGTGGAGTAAGTGAATGCATGTCTGCAGGGAAGTGAGTGAGCTTTGGTACTGAATACATACCTCTTAACTAGTCACTGCTGGTCTGTCCCAGGCTAGGATCTGGTGTTCAGACTCCAGCCAGGGGTCTGCTTTCCTGGTGTGTGGTGTGTTCTGTGGGGTTGGGCCAGTGGGTCACTCTGTAACTGCTGATCCCTGCACACTAATCACATCCCAGCTGCTGAGAGAGACTCCCTTGCCATCATTCTGGGAGCCATAAATTGGTTTATTGGACACAGTTTCATATTCTCTGGCTGCTTTGTGTCTGCTTGGTGAAGAGTGCACCCTAACTTTAGTAGGATTTTGTGTACTCTCTGGGAGCTTCCCCAAAGTATAGATTGAACCAGAATAAGCTAGAAGAACTTGACTGAGCCCATAGCATTCTAGAGTAACCATTTAGAATCAAAGGTGATTTGAGATGATCAGAAATAACTTAAGGGAATCCTTTTTCAGACATTTCAAAAAAAAAATGGCAGCTGTTTGAAGTTCCTCATAGCCACAAGAATTTGATTTGGGGTTCCTTAGCCAATCTTGAATCCTTAGGGTCCAGGGGCTGCTGTAGGGTGAAGGTTAGGAAGGCACTTCTGGTTGGGATATGGAACTAAAGCAGGAAAATGCTAAGCCTTTCCCCTTCTACTTAGACAGGAAACTCTGTTCACTCACAGAAATGACCACCCAGCCCAAAGGCCTAACTGGGGTAAGCTGAGGTGATGTTGCCAGAGTTCCAGGAAGTACCTCATCCTCTTGCAAATACTCACTCTGTGTCCAGGTATCTCACCTAGATTTTCAGAGCACCTCCCCTTGTTAGTGTTAGTTTCCTGACATATCCAACATAAAGAGTCACTGTATGGCCTGTGGGTACTAGTTGAATGTGTGTCTGTGGTGTTTGCCAGGAGTTGCTAACATGATGTGAAACATAAAATGAGCTTAGGTAATCCTACTGTGATACCAGAAGAAAGCAGCTACTCAGAATCAGAGTTCAAGTACAAGTTCAGGCTGGATTGACCAGTATAAAAGTGACCTTTCATTGAAACATTTTGTGTATTCCCTTGATCAGTCTAGTCTTGACCCTTGGACCACTTTTATTTATATTTCTGAGTTGGGAACTCAGGGCACTTCCTATGTCTTTTGGCACCAGCTTCTGTCTTACAAAATTAACATTAGAATAGGAACTCTCATCCACCTTATTTCGCAGTGAGTCTTAAGGTTTTGGCACAAGGTAGGTGGTAATGGGCAAAAGGCAGATGTGGGCAGGGGTCCCTAGTGGTGGCCAGCAGTCTCTGGGAGGAGTCAGTTTTGTTTTATCTGAGCCTTGGGGGACAAGAGAGCATGGTAATAAGAACCACATGGTACCACATATTTCTTCATCTTGGATCCAAGATGGTAGGGGTGGGAGGATGAGAGAGGGATATGGGGCCTCCCACTATGGCAGACGTGGGTGATTTTTCTGCTGCCTCTCTTTGGCTGAGGATGCCACTGCCCACACCCTTATTCCCCAACTGTGTCCTGTAGCAACCTTGACCTGCACACCACCAACCAGGGCTCTCAAGCCAAGAATTTAGCTGGGAGACTTTTCACCTTCTTCCTTCTCACTGTTGTCTTTCCTGTTTATTTTTCAAATTGCTGCTCTGCAGCCGAGCAGTGCCTTTTGGCCAAAGCTCACCAAAGCTGTGGGATCAGACTCAGGCAGTGGGCTCAAGTGGCCAGCAGGGCACTAGGGGAGGAAACAGGGAACTGGAAGAGCCTCCCTGTGCATCTCCCATGGGCAGCACTAACCTCAGAGGCGGCCCTGAGCAGCCCTATCACATCCGGTGCTTGTCTCTGCAGCCGGACCGGAGGATAAACTATCAGAGCTGTGGGGCAGTGCATCATTCTTCTTATTATTTTCTTCTCTGCAGATGGGGTCGTGGAAAGTTCAGTTCCTTTTAACCCTCAAAGTTCTGTTTATTCTACAGCTGGTAGCCTGAATGCTGCGTTTCCCATTACATCACAAAGGGGCTCAGGCAGATCTCTGCACAGAAACGTGTTGCAACTGTTTATTTTTTTCCATATTTAAACATTTCTGACAGCCAAACCCGGCTGAGCCAAAATATGGGGCTTTGTGAATGAGTCTGGTTGTTGGTTTCTGTGCAGAGAAAGGCTTTAGAAAAATTCTCATCCCTCTGGTGATTCTTCCTGAACATGTTCTTTTTCCTGGGCAAAGCCTGTGAAGTGAGTTACTTCTGCAGTACACGTGTGTTGATTATGTGCTGTTGTGTGATTAATGGGGCCGTGTTCCACCTGGTTCCCAGGACACTCTTGAAAACAAGATGTTTCATTTCATTGCCTTTTCCAAGTGCAGTGATTACAGTAAATAACCTAGTTCAGCCTCCTTCCACCTGGAGCCAGGCAGGGAGTTCCCATACCTCTCCCCCACACGTTCTCCCAGCATCACCTTCAGTTGTATAAGCCTTCAGTGCCTTCTCAAGGTTTCTAGTCTCCAGGAGAAACATGACATGAGGTTAGAGGTCCTCATGTACATTAACTCCAGGACAATTTTTGCTTATTGTCTCTTGACACTCCATCTCTTGAATCTATTTGCTAAAGTTTTCCTGTAATTCTCCTATGCATCTCACTCCTATTGGAGTAAAATTTAACATCCACAGGACATTGCCTATTTGAGACTCCCATGTTAGAGGCTTCTCTGGAGGAAAAAAGCCAATTCTGTAAAATTGGCCAGTGGCTGGGCACCAGTGGCTCACACCTGAAATCCTAGCTACTCAGGAGACTGAGATCTGAGGATTGTGGTTCAGAGCCAACCTAGGCAAAAAAGTCCATGCAGTTCTTATCCCTAACCAGCAAAAAGCCAGAAGTGGAAATGTGACTCAAGTGGTAGGATTCTATCCTAGAGTGAAAAAGCTAAGGGAGAGAGCTCCCTAGACTATATCAGACCCCAATTTGAGACATTACTGGGAGGTTAAAAATAGTTTGATGGATCCTTAGTACCCATCAAGCATGAATCTGAAACACAGTAGATGGTAACATCTGCCAATAAGTGATGGTGAGAGAAAAAATGAACATTCTTTTAAGTGGAGTGAGTAAAACTTTATTATTTATTTTAGAGTTTCTTCTCAGGTTTTACCTGGATCTGTGGATATGCAGTGAGGGTGGCTCAACCATTCTGATTTGTGCAGGACTGGGCAATTGCAGAGATAGGGTGAAGGATGATACTTACAGTACTAAAACCAGGACAGTGCAGAATAGTTGGTCATTCTGTATCTAACCTTCTGTAATTGAAAAGGACAGGGTCTAGTATAGCCAAGATAGCACTAGTAGTGGTTGAAATGCATGAGAGGCTTTACCTTCTTGGGCAGATCTTACGTAGGCCAGGAATGAGGTTTTTGTTGGACCTCAGTTTGTTTTCATATATATCTATATCTGCATGTAGATATAGATAAATGTATATATGGAATATATATGTATATGTGGAAGTGATCTAAAGTAAGAGGAAAACCCACATGACTCTTCATATAGTTTGACTGGTACCTATGTTGCTGTGGCTAGAGGAATGAAGCTGGTGCCCATTTTCTGGCTATGTGGCATATACTTGGCTGCACAATAGAAGAGAGTTGAGGGAACTGCTTTAGGCATTGGATGTTTGGAGTGTTTGAATAACTGTCTCGGCACTCTGTCTGGAAAGGTGACAGGATCTGCATTAGGCAACTGATTCTCCAAATTCTTTTTCCTTTCTGGTTAGGATTAAAACTCCCCCTAATCAATTTGTGTAGAGGGACACATATATCCCAGATTGCTGCCATGAGCACAATTTCATATCCTAGCATTTTTGGAATGATTTCTTGGCAGCTACCAGCCTGGACAACTTTTGCTGCAAGTACCTTTTTTCTGACAAGTGCCAAGAATACTTTCATTGGTCTCTCTTTAGAGCTGCTCTTTTTGACTTATTTCTCATAGGGTTGCTGTGGATGTGTGGTCAACATTGGCTGATTTCTGCAACATATTGACAGCGGTGAATCAGTCTGAAGTGCCACTGTACAAGGACCCGGATGATGACCTCACCCTTCTTATCCTGGAAGAGGATCGGCTTCTCTCGGGCTTTGTCCCCTTGCTGGCTGCCCCTCAGGACCCCTGCTACGTGGAGAAAACCTCGGATAAGGTCAGCCCCAGGCCAAACGTCCTTCCCCATTCACTCCTCTTCTTAATTCTCCAGACTTTTTTATTCTTGGGAAGTTTTCTGTGCAAACGGAACATGATTAAGTCATTGAGAAGGGTGTTAAGGGAAAATATCGACCTTTTAGCCGCTGACATCCAGCTCTATGTCCTGGAAAAAAAAAAATCCCTCTCAACTTCCTTTGGTGTGTGTGTGTGTGCTCACTGGCATGTTGTATATACGATCATTTCCTCACTTGTTTAAATAGTGCAGCTTGTGTTGGCAGTGCTCTCACTCAGCTCCAAATGGTTTGCATCATGCTTAAAGCACCCTCCTTTCTCCCCCCTTCCTCTTTCCCCCAGCCACAAAACTCTGCACTAGGAAAACAGCCAGGGCTTTTTCCCTTCTCTAAGGAGGAGAGTGATAAATAGGTGACTAGAGAGAAGCAGACACCATGTGTTAACTTACAAAAAAAGCTTTTAGGAATATGAAGCATTCCCTACTGCCTGGTTTCTATTCTCCTTCCTCTAAGGACTCTGTTTTAACCTGACTTTTTTCTCCTTGTCTGTCTGTTTATAGAAAACAAAGCCCTGTCCCTGTTGCGCCGATGGGGACTGTGGAGCTTCTAGTCTCTGCTTAACAGTTGGGTCTTCAGCCAGGTGGAGAGTAGGCAGTCTGGGCTCTACTCCTCTCATGTAGCAGTCAATTATCCAGGGAAGTAGCAGTCACAGACCTTGAGGGCAGAATCTCCTGTGCTGAGACAGGGCATTCTGTGCCTGACTTCTCATCAAAGTGGTTGGGCATCACATCCTTCTGGGGGAGTGGCCGTTGGCAAAGGGTATATACATAAATGTCTTCTCTGGAGGAAGTGTTTTGACTCAGATAAAGTATATGCAGAGAGATGATTTGTAGAAAGTCAGTAAAGCTGGGCACTGGTGGCTCATGCATGTAAGCCTAACTCCTCAGGAGGCTGAGATCTGAGAATTGTAATTTGAAGCCAGCCTCAGCAGGAAAGTCCATGAGGCTCTTATCTCCAATAAACTATGAAAAAACTGGAAGTGGAGTTATGGCTCAAGTGGTAGAATGTTGGTTTTGAGCTAAAGAAACTCAGGAACAGCATCTAGGCCCTGAGCTCAAGTACCAGGACCAGCACAAACATAAAAATCAGTAAAAATTAAATTGTTAGGCTGAGGATATAGTAAAGTACTTGCCTAATATTCCTATTTAAGACCCTGGGTTTAGTCCCCAACACCACCAAAAATAAGAAACAAATGAAACCCTCCCAACATAAAGAAAAAGCTAAATTCCTAACATGAACTGTAAATATAAGAGAACTTAATATGTGTTGCTATAGCAGACACAAATCTGAGAAATTTTATACTGAACATAATATTTTAAAACTTTTGTTCTTAATATAAAACAATATTCACTGTAGAAAATTTGGAAACAAGCCAGGCGTCAGTGGCTCACATCTGTAATCTTAACTTCTCAGGAGGCTGAGATTTGAGGATTGTGGTTTGAAGTCAGCAGGAAAAGTCTATGAGTTTCTTGCCTCCAGTTAGCCACCAGAAGACCAGAAGTGCTACTACTATGGCTCAAAGTGGTAGAGCCTTGAGTGAAAAAGGTCAAGCACACTGGGGCTGGGAAGGTGGCTTAGTGGTAGAGCACTTGCCTTGCATGAATGAAGCCCTGGGTTCCATTCCTCAGCACCACATAAGCAAAAAGAAAAAAGCCAGAAGTGGTGCTGTGGCTCAAGTAGTAGAGCGCTAGCCTTGAGCTGAAGAGCTGAGGGACAGCGCCCAGGCCCAGAGTTCAGGCCCCACGACCAGATCTCCACCCCCCCCCCAAAAAAAAAAAGGTCAAGCACAGCACCCACAGCACCCAGGCCCACGACCAAAGAGGAAAAGAAAATAAAATTTGGAAACAGACAAAAAAAAAATCCCCATCCTTCTATATGGTGATAACATCACTACTATTTTGTTAATACTGTATAAATACATTTTAGTATAACTTATATATGCTTTATAAGTGTAGAGTGGAACTGAGGATGTAGCTCAGTGGCAGAGTCTTGCCTAGTATACACAAAGCCCTGGGTTTGATCCTCAATACTGACAAAAACAATAAGACAAAACAAAAGTTGAGGGATCATGTTATACCTACTACATGTAGTCTGCTTTAATATTTTTAACGTATTGTTATATAGAATTCTTTCCCCTGCCCTCCCCCCTGCATCCTGGGATTTGAACTCACAGCCTGGGTACTGTCCCTGAGCTTCTTTTGCTCAAGGCTACCACTCTACCACTAGAGCCACAGTGCCACTTCAGACTTTTTCTGTTTATATGGTGCTGAGGAATTGAACCCAGGGCTTCATGCATGCTAGACAAACACTCTACCACTAAGCTACATTCCCAGCCTTTTGTGTAGTGCTAGGTATTTAGTATGGAATCATTTTTATGAGCACTTAGTTTTGTGCCTTTTTTTTTTTTGGTCACGCTCAAGGCTAGTGCTCTGCCATTTTGAGACACAGCACCACTTCAGTTTTCTGGAGGTTAATGGAGATTAGAGTCTCATGGACTTTTCCTGCTCGAGCTAGCTTTGAACTGTGGTCCTCAGATCTCAGCCTCCTGAGTAGATGGGATTATGGGCACCCAGCAGTATTTTTTATGTCCCATAGTTTCCTTAATCAATATTTTATAAACCCAAAGGAATGTTACCAGTATTTTCACTGTTACAACAGTAAATTGATACCTCTAGAATTTGGGCATATATTCCCTTTGGTTAAATTTCTGTAAGTAGGTGGAGGATCTAAACATTAATTGGAAAATTAAAAAAAAAACATATTCTCTGGATAAACTTAATGAATACTGGGTCTTAGGAAGATAATTAAGAAATGAGGAATATTCATTTTATGCCTTTGCAGAAAAAAGTCCTTGACGCCTGTAATCCTAGCTACTCAGGAGCTTGTGATCTGAGGATTGAGGTTCAAAGCCAGCCTGGTCAGGAGAATCCATGAAACTTTTTCTTTTTTATTTTTTTTTTTAGAAACCAACTTAAAAAAATTTTTTTTTGATTTTCAAGGTGATATACAGAGGGGTTACAGTTACTTAAGTAAGGTAATAAGTACATTTCTTGTCAAACTTGTTACCTCCTCCCTCATTTTTCTCTCTCTTTCCCTCCTCCCAACTTTCCCCCTCCAAGTTGTACAGATCATTTACAACATATTGTCTTGTGACTATTGCTGCTGCATTGGTTCTCCCCTTGTCCTTTATCTCACCATCTTGTTGTTCCCCTTCCCTTCCCAGATTCAGATAAAAAAATATGGAATGCTTCATGAATTTGCTTGCCATCCTTGCACAGGGTCCATGCTAATCTTCTCTATATTGTTCCAATTTTAGTATATGTACTGCCAAAGCCAGCACCCATGAAACTCTTATCTCCAATAAATTGCTCAGAAAAAGCTGTAAGTGGCGCTGTGGCTCAAGTGGTAGAGCACTAGCCTTGAGCACAGAGAGGCTCAGCTACAGAGCCCAGGCCCTCAGTTCAAGTCCCAGGACCAGCAAAAAAAAAAAAAAAAAAAAAAAAATCCCTTGAGTAAAATTCTGCTCCTGTGGTGTCAGAAAGGGATAATAATATGGATGTGTAGCACTATAGCACTTGAGGCTGAAGATAGCTAACAAGTTGTTTATACTCTGTGGAAGATACTGAGTTAGAAGAGATGAAGATACTGAATTAGAATAAGTATGGCTTGGACCAGAACTTGCTAGTAGATTTTGTGATTACAGGGTAGTCTTGATTCCAGAGAGTCCTTTTGAGAGTTGGTCAATGAATTAGTGGTTTTTGTTGTTGTTTTCTTAGTGCAGAACAAGGGTAAAGTCCTAACTAGGTTAGACTTCCTAAGCTTTGTCTTCTTCAACTTATCAACATTCCTAGCTGTAGTGCTAGATACTAAGTCTGTAACCTGGCTACAAAAACAAACAAACAAACAAACAACAACAAAAAAAACCCCATAGAGCCAGCAGTTCGCCCTCTGTCCAGTGAATGGCTGCAGCTCACTCAGTCTAGGACAAGGACTTTACTTCAAGGATGGTGAAATGGGTATGTTAAACAATAGCATCCCAATATCCTACCTTGCTCCTATTCTTACACCTACTTTTCCTTCAATATTTTCTATTGCAAACAGCAGCATTGGCTTTTTAGTTGTGATTCAAGAGAGAATCTTGGGGTTATTTTGGGAACTTATTTTTCTCAACACTTTCATACCTACTCTGTCAGCAATTCGTGTCTTCTTTTCCTTCAGAATATATGCAGATACAACTCTTTCCTTAGTTCAACTCACTGAAAGGCCTTTTAACCAGTTTCTCTGGTTTTTCCTCCCTCCTATTCCCCAGTCTGTTTCAGCACGGCCACTAGAATGATCTTTTAAAACATTAGAAAATCATCAGTTCTTTCTTTAAAACTTTCCAATGACTGTTCTTTATTGAAGTAAAGGCCAAAGTTTTATCAATGGCCTCTGATGTCCTCTGCAATATGACTACACTTCTATCCTGTTAATTCTCTGATCTCAGCTTCTATTCTTCTTCTTATATACTTTGGCCATATTGACATCCTTGTTATTGTTCCTCAAGCGAACCACATACCCATGCCTAAGGATCTTACAGTTATTCTTCTCTTAACCTGGAATATGCTGTCCCGACTAGTTGTATAACTCTCTCACTTCCTTATTAAAGTCATCTAGAGAGGTCTTCTCTGGTTACTCTTTATAAAGTATTGCCTGCCTTCTTTTTCCTTTTACTCTACTTTATTGTACTCCATGATGAGGAGAAATAATTCTTTATCATGTATCAGACCCTGAATTAGGTATTTCTGTACAGTATTTCTCCCACTAAGCCTGCCATATATGTACCTTCCTTTTTTTTTTTTTTTTTTTTTTTTTTTGTCGGTCATGGGGCTTGAACTCCGGGCCTGGGCGCTGTCCCTCAGCTCTTCAGCTCAAGGCGAGTGCTCTACCACTTGAGCTACAGCGCCACTTCCGGTTTTCTGGTGGTTTATTGGAGATAGGAGTCTCACGGTCTCTCCTGCCCGGGCTGGCTTTGAACCGCGATCCTCAGATCTCAGCCTCCTGAGTAGCTAGGATTACAGGCGTGAGCCACCAGCGCCCGGCTGTACCTTCCTTTTTAAAAGAGAACCTGAGGCTTAAAAGAAGAATGAAGAATGATGAAACACTCACCAAGGTTGTCTCCTTGGCTGATCTAGATTAGTAGAGATGTGTCAGAGGAAATCTTTAGGAACTCTTGACCTTTTAGAAATCTGATAGACTGGGAGAATGCAAAGGAAGGGATGACATTGTCCAAAAAAAAATTTTACTCATTCCCTGAATTAAGAAATGCTAACAACTCTGTATAACACCTTAATAATAATAAAATTATATTTAAAAATATGATAGACATTTTCTCCAGCATTTAGTGGTCATTACTATGAAATGTAAAACTTTCAAGGACTCAGTTGCAACAACATAAGTCATTTCATTACTAGTTGACATCAGTAATATGTTCGGTCCAACCTGGAGGCTCATTAATAATATATTTCCTGAGCACACATTACCTGTATAACCTGGGAGAGCCAGACATACAAAGCAGACAGTCTAGTTTTTTTTTTTAATTACCCTTTTGTGTGTGTGCTGGTCTTGGGGCTTGAACTCAGGGTCTAAGTGCTGTCTCTGAACTTTTGTGCTTAAGGCCAGCACTCTACCACTTGAGCTGCAGCTCCACTTCCAGCTTTTTATTTATTTATTTTGGTTGTTTATTGAAAATTAGAGTCTTAAAGACTTTCCTGCCTGGGTTGGCCTTGAACGCACATATCAGATCTCAGTCTCCTTGAGTAGCAAAGACTATAGGCACGAGCCACCATTGCCTGGTGCTTTAATTTTTTTTAAATTTTAAATAGTGTATACAAGAGGTTTCAGTTCAACATTTCAGTTTATGAGTACAATGTATCTTCATCAATGTCACCCCTTTTGTTGTTCTCCTCCATTTCTCCCAACCCTACTCATCCCCTCAAGTTGATTCCATTTTCACACATGTACATTGAAAATTATGACTGTTTTCACCAACTTTTCCTCTCTTCAGATATTCTACTTTTGAGAGACCATTTATGGCACATATAAATATGTCCTTAACTGTGTATGTTGATTTTAGCCTGTAAGCAATAAGAAGTTCTTGTAGTTGGGGTTTTTTTTTTTGAGCTGGTTGTATTCCAGTAAGATGTTGAAAGTTTTATAATCAAATTAGTAAATCTGTGTTAAATGGAATTCACCACTACAAGATTTCTTGTATGGAGCTGGGAATGTAGTAGAGTGCTTGCCTAACATGCATGAACCCATGGATGCGATTCCTCAGTACCACATAAACAAACAAAAAGCTGGAAGTGATGCTGTGACTCAAGTGGTAGAGTGTTAGCCTTGAGCAAAAGAAGCTCAAGGACAGTCCCCAGGTCCTGAGATCAAGCTCCAGGACTGGCAAAAAAAAAAAAAATTCTTGTATGTTTTAACATTATAATGTACATTGCAAGAAGAATAGCCATTGAATACTTTCCCAAGCTTGCTCTTCGCTCTTTTTTATTTGTTACACATTTTTGGCTAAAATAAACCACAATAGAAAGCCCAGGTATAAGATGAGCAAGAAGTGAAAAAAAAAAAACTGATTTTAAAATTATTCAGAAGTGCACCTGTATTCCTAACTACTGAGGAGGCTAAAATTGGTGGAGTTTGGTTTGAAGCCAACTCAGGCAAAAAAAAACCATGTTACTCTACTTCCAATTACCCAGCAAAAAGCCAAACTGGAGGAGTAGTTCAACGGATAGAGTCCCATCTTTGAGCAAGTGAGCCAGCCAAGTGAGTCACTGAGTTCAAACTCCATAACTCACAGGGGGAAAAAAGTGAAATAAAAATATCATTAGAGGGCTAGGAAGGTGGCTCAGTGGTAGAATGCTTGCCTTGCATGCATGAGGCCCTAGGTTTTATTCTTCAGCACCACATAAGCAGAAAAAGCCGGACGTGGCATTGATGGCTCAAGGGGTAGAGCGCTATCCTTGAGCTGAAGAGCTGAGGGACAGTGCCCAGGTCCAGAGTTCAGGCCCCACGACCAACAACAACAACAAAAAGATCATTAGGATAAAAGTGATAGGGTGGAGCTGATTACCTTTTAAGAGAAAAGTCACAGGTATTGAAACCAATTGGAGCCATCCAAAGGGAAAGAAAGTGATCTTATATTCATTGAGTGGCTCCTAGGCACCTGAATTCAAAGATTAAATAGTTTACCCAAGGCAATATAGTTAGAAAAAAAATGGGTATAGGATTAGAATCCTTGTTTAATGACTTCAAAACTCACCTTCTGCTGGGCATGCTGGCACATGCTTATTAGTACAATATCTTGGTATATCTTTACAAAAATTATTTTCAGCCAAGTATTTAGGAACAAAATATGTTGTATTTCCTTCTCTGTATTACCGGTTTGATTCAAGAAGCCCTTGTAAATTTTTTTTTATATATTCTAATCACAAATACTTTTCGGATGTGTCCTGCAAATATTTATTGTAGGATATAGATGAAGTTTGTCTTTTGTTTGTTTCCATAGCCTTAATTAACAGCAAAAATTTTTTATTTTGGTGAAAGTTGAGGTTGAAGTTGGATAGTGCCTTTTTGTCTGAGAAATTTTTGTTTTGCCCCAAAGGTCATGAGGATTTTCTCAAGTGCTTTTAGTATTGTACTTCTTTTTGTTCCTTTTCTTTTTTTTTTTTTTTTTTTTTTTTTGCCAGTCATGGTGCCTGTACTCTGGGTCTGGGCACTGCCCCTCAGCTCTTCAGCTCAAGGCTAATGCTCTACCACTTGAGCCACAGCACCACTTCCAGCTTTTTTTTGCTTATGTGGTGCTGAGGAATCGAACCCAGGGCCTCATGGATGCAAGGCAAGCACTCTACCACTGAGCCACCTTCCCAGCCCTGTTCCTTTTCTTTTTTTGAGTAAAGTGTCAAACCTAGGGCCTTCCTTGTGTTTGCTAGCCAACAATTCTATCACTTGAATCATGCCCCCAGCCTTTTTTGCTTAGGTGTTTTGGGCATAGGATCTCTGTGTATGACCAGGTTGGCCTGGACTATGATCCTCCTATTTATGTTTCCCACATAACTGAGGTGACAGTTACACTGTTTGCTTGTTTGTTTGTTTGTTTGGTTGGTTGGTTGGTTGTAATTGAATCTCTTGAACTTTTTGCTTAGGTTAGCCTAAAACTATTATCCTCACAATCTCCACTTTCCAAGTAGCTAAGATTATAGTGTGTGCTATGATACCTGTCTTCATTTCCATTTTTGTCTTCATAACTTGTGTGTGTATCTGTGCGTGTGTGTGCATGTGTGCATGCGCGCACTCACGCGCCTGGGTGTGTGCATGAGTGCATGCGTGCTTGTACTGGGTCTTGACCTCAAGATCTAGGCACTGTCCCTTACCTTTGTGTGTGTGTGTGTGCTTCTTATGGGGACTTGAATTCAGGGCCTGAGTGCTATCCCTGAGCTTTTTTGCTCAAGGCTCTAACTTAAAAAAAAAAAAGTGCTAAGTATTGAAACGAGGACCTCAGATATGTTAGGCAAGCACTCTACCACTATGTGCTGTATCCTCAGATTTACTTCTACCACTCAGTATGTTGTTAAAATTCATTTACTCAACTTTTTCCTCCTCATTTTTCTTTTCAGCTCATGAATTCCTGCTTTATTTTTTTTTACAGTGTCCATTTCTCTGTTATTAATTTACTCACTAAGACTGTTTTTTGTACTAGGTTTTTTGTTTGGGTTTTTTTTTTAACTGTATTTTTTTTGTCTTTTCTTTTTTGGTACTGGGGATCGAACCCAGGACGTTGCACTTGCTAGGCAAGCGCTTTGCCACTGAGCTACATCCCAGCCCTGTACTGGGTTTTATAGTATATACCTATAGGAAGCTGAAACAGGAGGATTGTGAGTTTGAGAACAGCCTTGAGATACAGAGTGAGAGACCCTGTTTCAAATTGTTTTCCTTTAAAGCCAGGTGCTGGTGGCTCACGCCTGTAATCCTAGCTATTCAGAAGACTGAGATCTGAGGATCACGGTTCAAAGCCAGCCCGGGCAGGAAAGTCCATGAGACTCTTATCTCCAATAAACCACTAGAAAACTGGAAGTGGTGCTGTGGCTCAAGTGGTAGAGCGCTCGCCTTAAGCTGAAGAGCGCAGGGACAGCGCCCAGGCCCAGAGTTCAAGCCCCACAACCAACCAAAACAAAACAAAACATTGTTTTCCTTTAATTCTTTGAAATCTCTCCCATTAATATTTTTGCACATTTCTAAAAGCTGTGTCAGTTATTAGAATTGGCTGATTCCAACATCTGGAGTCATCTCACATTTACTTTTATCAATTGCATTTTCCTATTTCTTTGATATTTGTTTAATATCAATGCACATTGTGTCTTCCAATCCATAGAGACTGTGATTTCATTGTTTTCCTCTGGAGAGTGAAGAGCTAGCACTCTACCACTTGAGCCACAGCGCCACTTCCGGTTTTCTGAGTGGTTTATTGGAAATAAGAGTATCACAGACTTTCCTGCCTGGGCTGGCTTTGAACCACGATCCTCAGATCTCAGCCTCCTGAGTAACTAAGGATTATATATGTGTGAGCCACAGTGCCTGGCTGGAGAGTTTTTTTGTTTTTAATTTTAGCTAAGAGTTAATGTACTGTCATGATCCTAAACTTGCACAGATTGGGCTCTTCTGCATTATTAGTGAAGATATATAGAAAGCCAGGGTATTTCCTCAGCTTCAGTATTTTGACAGTTGTCAACTTCTAAACCCTATCTCTGCAGTTTTTGTTTTAGACTAGATTTCACTCTATTACAAGCGGTTCAGATGAGGTCCAGTTGTAGGATGTGGCTCTTATTCCCAAAGTATGGGTACTCTGCAGTCTCTGCTGGTTGCTGAGTATTTACAGTGTTAAAATCTCTTCAGTTTGCCAGTGCTAGAATTCCTGCTCCAACATCCCCAGGCTGTTGCTTTTCCCTAGCACTAAAAGACCATCAGTATCTCTGTGTTGTGTTGTGTTGTATTGTGTTCAGTTCTGTTCTCTCTCCCTCTCCCTTTTTTTCCCTCTCCCTCTCCCTTCCCTCCTCTCTTTTTTTCATCAGCAAATGGAATTTGAACTAAGTACCTGATGCTTTCACTCATTGGCTATCACTCTACCAACTGAGCCATACATACCTCCAGCCCATATCTCTGTTCTATTCTCACCCCAACTGCATGGAAAGCTTCTGGTGATACTGGTCAGGATATAGTCTAGCCATCACCAGCATATTCACTGAGGATTCTAACATGTACTTTGTGCCCTTTCTTTGCATAATTTCTTCCTGCTCATTTCCTTACAGATGCTATTCACTTTGACCACTTGTAGTATCTCAGATTCTGCTCTCTGCTTTCTCAGCCCAGCAGAACCACCATAATCAGTTTGAGATTAAACTTCTCTTATAGATGGGAAATTATCTCCAAAGCAGAAGACTGGATGATCACAGGCTCCTTTCATAAATTTCTCTCAGGGGTGCTGGGAAGGTGGCTCAGTGGAACAGTGCTTGCGTTGCATGCCTGAGACCCTGGGTTCAATTCCTCAGCACCATATAAGCAAAAAGAAAAAAGCCGGAAGTGGTGCTGTGGCTCAAGTGGTAGAGCGCTAGCCTTGAGCTGAAGAGCTGAGGGACAGAGCCCAGGCCCAGAGTTCAGGCCCCATCACCGGACCCAAAAAAAACAAAAACAAAAAACATAAATTTCTCTCAGGGATCAGTTCTACACTGCCTTTTGTCCACTACCTAAAAGTCTATTGCTCATATATTTTATAGCTGTTGATTTTGGGAAGACTGACCCACTACTAGTTATTCCACTATATTCAGAAGCAGAAGCTAGCCTACTTTTACTTTTTAATAACCCAAGTAATAATACTTTCTGTAATATCAAAATATGGAGAATGAATATGAGCCCTTCCCTTCTAAAGGTAATTGTTATTAACTGTTTAATAGCCATCCTTTAAGACATACACAGCTTAATTTTTCTAATAAAATTAAAGTGCATGCTACATATATGTTCTTTTTTCATAATATATCTTGGAGAACTCTAAATCAGTACATAGAAATCTACCTCATTTTTCAAATTGTACTATAACCCATTATATAAACATGTAATTTATTTATTAATTTATATTCATGTTTAATTATTATAAACAATACTAGAATGGACTTACTTTATGTGTAAATCTTTGTATACATCTAGACTTTCTGCAGGATAGAACCTACAAGTAAAATCACTTTGTCAAAAGATACTGTTTTAGTATTTTATCGAATTTGGAGCCCAATTGTTATTCATATACCAATTTGTACTCCTCCTAACAATGTGTAACTGTCTCTTCCCTTGTACTCTCATCAATACTGTATATCAGTATTTTATGTTACTGTATGTCAGTATTTTATTGATATCAGTATTTTAAGTTCCTGTTACTCTGGGTACACAGATATATCACTTGAACTGCCATTTGTTAACTAGCAGAGTAAGTCATCTTTCTGCGTGTTTATTGTTTATGTCTTCCTTTGTATATTTATGGCCTTACCCAGTCTTAACATTGTTGTTTACTACTAGTCATATTTTATTTCATGTACTGCAAATATTTTGTACTGGTTCAGTTCAGTGGCTTGTTTTTATAATCTTTTACCTTTTACATTTTATTTACTTATTTATTGCCAGTCCTGGAGCTTGAACTCTGGGCCTGGACATTGTCCCTGATCTTTTGCTCAAGACTAGCTCTCTACCGCTTGAGCCACAGTACCACTTCTGGCTTTTTTGAATAATTTATTGGAGATAAATCCTCAAATCTCTAGCTAGGATAACAGGTGTGAGCCACCTGTGTCTGCCTTTTATTTTATTTTATTGTTTTGAACTCAAGCCTCATACTTGCTAGCCAAGGCACACTACTGTTGAGCCATGCCTCCAGCTCTGTTTTTTGCTTGTGAAGTAGTGCTAGGCTTGAACTCAAGGCCTAGGCCCTGTCTCTGAGCTTTTGTGTTCAAGGCTAGCACTATACCACTTGAGCCACAGTTCCACTCGTGGCTTCTTGCTAGTCAACTGGAGATAAGAGTCTCATTGACTCTTCTGTATGGCTTCCTTTGAACCCTTATCCTCCTGAGTAGCTAGAATTACAGGCTTGAGCCACCAATGCTCAACTCAGCTGATTTCATTTCCTGCCTAGTACAAACCTGGACCCTGATGTTCCTGTTTTGTTTTCCTGTATTTGCTGGGATGACAGGCATGCACTACTTGGACACATCTTCTCTCTGTTGAGGTGAAGTTTTACAGACTTTTCTGCCCAGGCTGACTGGAAGCACTATCTTCCTAATCTTAGCCCCCTACATAGTTTAGGATGAAAGGTGTAAGCCATTGTACACAGCTAGGCTAGGAATGGTATCTCATGAACTCTTCTGCCCTTAGGAAGGCCTTGAACCTTGATTCTCTCATTCTCAGCTTCCCAGGGAGCTAGGATACTGGTGTGAACAACCAGTGCCTGGCAACTTAATATTTTTTATAGAGGTAAATTTGTCTGTTTTCCTATGTGACCTCTTGGGTTTTTTGTTATTGGTGCTTTTTGGGTTTTAAAAAATCATGGTCCCGCCGGGCGCTGGTGGCTCACGCCTGTAATCCTAGCTACTCAGGAGGCTGAGATCTGAGGATCGTGGTTCAAAGCCAGCCCGGGCAGGAGAGACCGTGAGACTCCTATCTCCAATAAACCACCAGAAAACCGGAAGTGGCGCTGTAGCTCAAATGGTAGAGCGCTCGCCTTGAGCTGAAGAGCTGAGGGACAGTGCTCAGGCCCAGAGTTCAAGCCCCACGACCGACAAAAAAAATAAATAAATAAAAATAAAAATAAAAAATCATGGTCCCTTCATCCTTGTATACTCCAATTCTTGTTCTTGCTGTTTAACTTGGTTTTTCTAAAAAGAAAGTTGGTGATTAATCAGGTTCACCATGATTTAGCCAGGCTTCCATTGCAGTTTTAGCTATAAAATAGGGATGCCATTTTTAACTGCACCACATATTTCAGAATAGCCATCATTTAGAGCAAACGTTTTTCAGAATTTGATGTTTTTGTGTATTTTTTGTGTTATACCATTATTGTTGGTGACAGGAGAATGGATCTTTAGCTGCCTTAGAGTAAATTCAAATGTTTCTTAACTACCCGTAAGCTCAGAAATAAGCAGATAAAAATCATAAAACCTCATTTATAGTGAATGCTTATCTAGGATGACTTTTTTTTTTGGCACACACACACACACACACACACACACACACACACACACACACACACACACACCAGTGAAGAAGAGAAAAATGAAAAACTGTTCTTAATTCTAGAGTGCAGGGAAAACGTGGTTTGCATATGTGCAGCAAAAAAGCATTGGAAGGTTGGAATTGCACAATGAATGTAGGCTGAGCAATTGCTTAACAAGGCCTACACATTGGGGGTGTCCTTTGCTCTTGCGCAATTAGGGAACTCCAGAGCTGCCTGAAGAAGGAATTTCCTTTCTATTTCTTATATGCCACTTTTTTTAAAAAAAATCACTTTTCCCCTCTTTTTCAATGTTTATGTCTATTATTTTCTTGAATTGGTTGTTTCTGTTTTTTCTTTTTTATTCTTTCTCTTGAGGAATTAATGTCCTCCACTTCTGTGACTTTGACTAGAAATGACTGAACAGGAGTCATCTAGTAGGAGGAATGTTCACAATGTAGGGGTTTTTAGTTTAGCTTCTTCACAAGTACAATACCCAGCAGTCATGGAATTCTGAGTGTTTAAAGTATAGGATACTAACCAGCCTGAATTTGCTGATTTCTTAGTATTAGAATTTTGCAGACGTTGTAACAAGTGTTCTGAAGTTTAGTTTGTTGCCTGTCTTGTTTTTAATAATGACCAACACTTTCTGATGAAGATCAGCTGCAGAGATTACTAGAATGTAAAATCAAACTTTTAAGCTGAAAACATAGGAGCCAACCAGTAAGATCCAGAACTAGATAGGAGTTTTCTCTGGCCAAAAAAAAAAAAATAAAAGAAAGAAGCTTCTTTGTGTTTTCTCCTCTTCCCTTTAGCCTGCTCATTCACACCATGAGCTTCAAATGCATGTTTCTAATTCAAATTCTCTTCCACTTATCTTTGTGATGAAGGTACTGGAACCTGTTCATCCTCATCTTTGTTCTATTCCGAAGGAGTAGGAGAGGTAGTTGGGTCAGAGTGCCAGAAAAGCAGAAGTTAAGTATGTGGATTTCATAGCCACATGCACGAGTGTTTGTGGGGCAGGGAACTTCTAATGGAAAACATTTGTGTTGCATCGAAAACAGAGCAAGGCCTGGTTAGAGTCTGTCTGCTCTGTCTGTCAGTCTGCTCCTTACTAGCACTAGTCATTGTTCTCCTGGGAGTCTTGGGCGTATTGTGGTTTCTTCTGCGCTTGCTATTCTCTCATCTTGCCAGAGTTCTTGTGTCATGGGTGGCCCCACGTGCATTTTGGAGTGGGGCTGCAAGAGTGGTAACTAGTGAAGGATTCTGAGGGTACTCAAGCACACATATGGGCGTTGGACCCTTTCAGGGGTTCTCTTTAGGACAGAAAAGGGTCTTCAGAGCAGACCATGGGAGAAGCATGCTTAGGCTCACACAGATGTTTTTGTTGTTGTTATTTTGAGTTTGTTGGTGGTAGTGTTTTTTTTCCCTGTTGTTGTTGTTTTTATAGCAGTAGCAAGGTTTGAACTCAGAGCCTCCAGGGTCTTGAGGTTTTGCCTAGACTAGCTTCTGACTGTTCTGTAGCCTCCTATGTAGGTAGGATGACAGTTGTGAACCACCTTGCCCAGCTTATTTATTTATTTATTTATTTATTTATTTATTTATTTATTTATTTATTTATTTATTTATTTATTTATTTATTTATTTATTTATTTATTTATGGGTTCAGTCGTGGGGCCTGAATTCTGGGCCTGGGCACTATCCCTCAGCTCTTCAGCTCAAGGCTAGTGCTCTACCACTTGAGCCACAGTGCCACTTCCGGCTTTTTTCTTTTTACTTATGTGGTGCTGAGGAATCGAACCCAGGGTCTCAGGCATGCAAGGCAAGCACTGTACCACTGAGCCACCTTCCCAGCCCCCCAGCTTATTTTTTTGAGATTGGGAAGCTTGCTTACTTTTCACCCAAGCTGGCTGTGAACCATGATCCTCTTGTTCTCCTCTTCCCAAGTAGGTAGGCCTGAACCAAATCATCATGCCCAACCCCAGTGCCTTTTTTAGTCCCTGCTTTCATTGCTAGCAAAGAAAAAAATAGAAAAATGGAGACAAGGGTTCAGAAAGCTCACTGTTTGGGCTTGCCATTTCATTTGTAAATGCTCCTCAGGGATGCACCTGGGCACCCAACCTGACAGGCTGATGTCAGTCAGGTTGTATGGCTTGTATCCCCTTTGGTACATACAGAAGAGAGAGTGCTAATTTCCCTGAGGATAGTGTCACTCCAAGATATGAAAGAATCTGTAACTTGAGATGTATCTTCCCCCTTCCCCGGGCCTCCCCACCCCACCCCCCCATGGCTCCCCTGAAATTCGCATTTGTTCATAATTTTTTAAAGGAAAGAAAGAAAACTTTTTTTTTTTTAAACCAACTTAACTCAGAGATTTCTGGGTCCCCAAAAAGGTACTTCACCAATGTGGTTTTCACATTTTCAGAGTTTTGGCTGGTGAATAAGACTGAGCAGAAATGCTCCTTCCCCTGATAACAATACATTCAGATGCAGGATCAGGAGTGAGTGGATTAAAACCAGACGGTGGATGATTAATACTTTTGCTTATAGAGATAGACATAGCAACTTCCTCCATTTAAATTTTTTAAAACTTTTTTTGCATTTGCATTTGTGTATGTGCATACACTTACATGTGTGTGCTCATGAAGGTTCTTTCGAAGCACTCAGAAAGTGCTAGGTAGATTATTCTGTGACACGGAGGTATAAAGACCTGCTACTACGACAGAGTGAGAAAGGTTTTTAGTCTAAAGGCACTCATAGCTCTCTAGGTCCTGCTGTAACACATTTTTATCCACCAGACCCACTGTTTCCTGTGGCCATGTGACCTTATAAAATGTTTCTTCTTTTAAAGTATTGCACTTTTAGAGGGGCCTCTCCCCATCATTTCATTACTAGATACAATGATATTAAGAGAAACTTTATTATTACCGGGGTACTTTATGTCTTTGACCTCACTCACTGAAAACATGACAGATTTCTTAAGAGTATGCTCTAAATGAGAGGTTGGCAGGTGTTTGTTTATTATTAAAAATGCATTTGAGGATTTATTTTTATTAGATTCTGTGCATATTAACCCATATAGGCCACAAGGCCTCCAGTTAGCCTAGGCCTCTGATTTCCCCAGTGATTTAAACTTGCATATGCTTTCCTGTGTATAGAAACAGACGTCTGCCCAAATGAAACAGGAAATGAAGGGGGAGAAGGAAAACCAGACTGGACTTGGTATCTTTTTATCTGCATGAAGAAGGTTGTTATATCTCTGCAACAATGAAAAGTTTGAGGCACCAAGGGCATAAAATTCCTTTTATCTCAACAGAAAGTAGCTTTGTGTGTGTGTGTATATGTGTATGTATGCTGGTCCTGGGGTTTGAACTCAGGGCCAGGGTGCTGTCTGTAAGCTTTTTTTGCTCAAGGTTAGTGCTTTATCACTTGAGTCATAGCTCCACTTTCAACTTTTTGGAGGTTAATTAGAGATAAAGAGTCTCATGTACTATACTGGCCTCAACTGTGATCTTCATATCTGAGCCTTCTGAATCACTAGGATTACAGGCATGAACCGCTGGTGGTGAAAGTAGGTTGGGCCCCTCACACTGTAACTGTTTGCATCCCATTCACAAAATGGAGAAATGTTCTTCTAATTCAGCGCTTTCCCTAGGAACTCTGAGACCAAGATACATACAGTTGTGTCACTATCACATTTCTATCACTCCCCTCCCTCCAAATTCCCTCATCCATCTCCTCTCTCCTTGCTTTCAATTCTAGATATTTTTTCATCTATTTTCTGTCTCTGTAACTTACCAGAACTTTATAATACATGGCAAATTCATCTGTCATTGTTGTCTGTATCAGTAACTCATTTTACTGTTGTTGCAGAGTAGTATCCTATTATATAGATATGCCACTTTTGTTTTTATCTATTCAGCTGATAAACATTTGCACTGTTGGAAATTTTTATAGTCATGGATATTTATCCATAGGGTTTTATGTGAACTTAAGTTTTCATTTCTCTTGGACCAATACCTAGGAATGGAGTGGATGGTTCATATAGTAAGTATATGTTTAACTTAAAAACTGCTGACCTATTTTCCCAAGAGACTACTATTTTTGCATTCCTACCATCAGTGTATGGGAATTCCAGGTGTTCTGTATCCTTGTCAGCACTTGGTACTATCAAGATTTTTGTTTCTCTTTTCTTTCTTTCTTTTGTGTGTGTGTGTGTGTGTGTGTGTGTGTGTGTGTGTGTATTTTGTGGTGTGTGTGTGAGAGAGAGCTTTAACTCCTCAGGGCCTTGGCACTGCCCCTGAGATATTTGCTCAAAGCTAGCACTCTACCACTTTGAGCCACAGTGCTACTTCCCATTTTCTGATAGTTAATTGGAGATAAGAGTCTCATAGATTTTCCTGCCCAGGCTCAGGCTGGTTTCGAACTGTGATCTTTAGATCACAACCTCCTGAGTACTAAGATTACAGGCATGAGCCACCAGTACTTGGATATTTTTCTTTAAGTCATTGTAATACCCCATTGTGGTTTTTAATTTGTGTTTCTCTGATGACTAATGATGTTGAGCATCATTCTTTTTTTTTTTTTTTTGGTGGTCCTGTCGTGGGGCCTGAACTCTGGGCCTGGGCGCTGTCCCTCAGCTCTTCAGCTCAAGGTTAGCACTCTACCACTTGAGCCACAGCGCCACTTGCAGCTTTTTTTTTTTTTTGCTTATGTGGTGCTAAGGAATCGAACCCAGGACATCATGTATGCAAGGCAAGCGCTCTACTACTGAGCCAACTTCCCAGCCCTTGAGCATCATTTCATATGTTTATTTGTTGTATGTATGTCTTCTTTGGTGAAATAAGTGTTCATATCTTTTGCATATTTTTAAATTGAACAATTTGTTTTCTTAGTCTTGTGAGGTCTTTATATACTCTGGATACACATCCTTTGTCATATATGTATGTGTTACAAATATTTTCTTTCAATCTGTGGCAGGTCTTTCAGAGACTTAAGTTTTGACTGATTAAATGCTGAAAGCTGAAGGTTTCAGACTTTCTTGGTGGAGGAAAGTGAGAAAATTGAGATCTTAGCACAAAAATGTGAGGACCACCCCTTTTGGAGCTGTTTATTTAAAATAGGGAAGAAAAGGGTGAGCTAAGATTGAGTTGTGCAGACAAATGTTTGAAGCTTTTTTTCGCTTCCTTTCCTTTCTCCTGCCTGGGCTCAACTGGACTCTACTTCCCATCATTCTAGACCCATTGAGGCCTCATCAGCTCTGAAAAAAACTAACAGCATAGTCCTGCCAGCTTCTTGTCCAGAGTGTGACCCTCTGTGAAGAGCTGCTTTCTGCCTCAACTGGACTCTTTGCAAACACGCATCGGCAGTAGACAGGGTTCAGACACTCAGGGTTCTGCCATGAAAGCAAATTGGCACAGACAGCCCTGGAGGCAGGTGAGGTTCAGTTCTCAGAACATATATTCTTTCCACAAGGCATCCCACCCTGCCCCACTGAACAAAAGTCAAGAAAAGATGGAATCTTGTCAGTTTGCTTGCTTGTTTGTGACTGTATCCCACTGTGTGCCGCACGCTGATGTCCAACTCCCTGAGTGCTGGGATTACAGGCTTGTGTCATGACTCCTGGCAAATATTGTTATTAATGGCAGATCCCTGTTGAATTGTTTTTCTTAAACAGCAGTTGCCACCAACCACACTTTTGCAGAGTTGCTTTTTTTTTTTTTTTTTTTTTTCTGCATGATAACATGGATCACTGTGATGGTCAGGGTCCTGCTTTGGTACTCGAGGGCCAGCTATTTCTCCAGAATAATGGTGTCTGGTCAAGGCTCTCTGGCTTCTGACCCTAGTAGGAGTGATATGTACAGAAAAGAATTTCTGACCCTTTACTAATCTTAGTTATTTGAATGCTTTTTTGTAAACAAATCAGGCTTGTAGGCATGCTTGTAGCTTTTCTTTTTCTTCTCATAAAGGTACATATTTCTCTCCTTACTAAGGACAAATAAATTCAATTGAAAATAAAGCCATAATATAGAATACTAATTCACACTGCTTTAAAAACAGAAGGAGGTGTTAAAAAACAAGTTCTGCAGTAAATCAGCAAATGTGGAATCTAAGTGAAATGATCCCATCTGGAAAACCCTACCAATAGTGCCATGGCTGGTTTGTGGAGCAATGCAGATTGAGGAGTGAAAAAAGACTCTGTAGTTTTGAAAGATGACAAGCTCCTTAATTGATGTCCATCTCAGCTGGTACTGTGCCAGCTTATGTTGGCCCCAGTCCAGCGTTCCTGTAATTTGGGAGCCAGGTGTGAAGGATTTTTGTTCCATCTTGTTCCCCAGCATCTACAGAAGCCTCACACATCTCACTTGAGGCAGCAGTACTCTGTAGGAAACAGATGTACAGGTAGAGTTGGAAGGAAGTGTTATAGCTGGGTTGTGGATATTAAAAAGAAAAAAAGTCTTTCTCCACACTCACGTGAGACTAGGCTTGAGGGTTGGCAGAAAAGGTATTTCATAGCCTTGGTATGAGTTGTAACTATTAAGTATCCTAATTAGACTGACACACTTGTGATTTTTCAAAATGTCTTACTAGACATAGGCAGAAATCTTTTTATCGTTTGACTCTGGGAATTAAGTACAATATAAGGAGCATCTCAGGATGACCATCAGAGTTGCTTCTGATCGCCATGGCATGTAAGGACCAAGGGAACAGAAGCACCTGAGAGATTAACTTCGAGTGCATGGGGACATAATTATGTTCTTTGGAGATGTTGAGGAGCACATTAAAAAATACTTTAGAAATGCTTAGTAGTATCTGTCCAGTACATTGATTAGGCCCTTGATTCTGTAGATTGTGAACATAATAGGCCAAAGATAACTTTCCAGAATCCAACAAGCACTCTACCAACAACCACCAACCCTTTTTACTTTATTTATTTTTCAGATAGGATCTCACACTTTTTGCCCAAGACCACCTAGACAGAGATCATCCTATCTAAACCTCCTATACCTGGGATGATAGGTGTGAGACACTGTACCAGTTTTTTTGTTGAGATGGAGTGTCAGTAACTTTTGCCAGGCTGGCCTCAAGCCAAAATCCCTGCCTTCTGAGTAGCTGGAGTAACAAGAACTAGCCACTGCACCTGATCATTTGAACCATTTTTTTAAGTATGCAGTTCTGTGGTATTAAATATAGCCACATTATTGTGCAGTCTATCAACAGAACTTGTCAACTTCCCCAATAATTAATAAGTCCCCCCTTGAGTCTCCACCTAGTTTGGGGCAATTACAATTCTGTTTTCTCTCTCTATGAATTTGGCTCTCTATGAGCTTCATATTGGGCCTTTTATGACTGGTTTATTTTACTTAGTGTCATCAATACTTGTCCATGTTTGTAGCATGTCAAAATTTCCTTCCTTTTTCAGGGCACTTTAATCCTAGCTATTCGGAAAGATGAGCTCTAAAACTGAAAGTTTGAAGCCAGCCTGAACAGACAAATCTATGGGACTTATTTCCAGTTAACCAGCAAAAAGCCAGAAGTGGAGCTGTGACTTATGATTAGAACACCATCCGTCAGCAGGAAAAAAAAAAAAAGGGGGGGTGGAGGTTTAGCCCAGCGGAAGGGCACGCCCACCTGGCGCGCGCAAGGCCCTGAGTTCGGTCCTCAGCCCTGGGGAAAAAAAAGAAAAAAGAAAAAAAACAAAAACAAGTGAGAGCACAAAGCCCAGAGTTCAAGCCCTAGTACCAGCACAGATTATTTCCCTTCCTTTGCAAAACTGAATATTTCATTATAGATGTATATCACACTTTGCTTATCTGTTCATCTGAGGGTATTTGTTTGTTGCATAGTAGGGTTTGAACTCAGGCCAGCTTGTCCCTTGCTAGACAAGCACCTCTGCCACTTGAGCCTTTCATCTATTGATTGATGCATGGGTTGCTTCCACTTTTTTGCTACAATGAACAAAGATGTACTAGTATCTCTTTAGGGAACTTTCTTTTGGTTCTTTTAAGTATATACCCGAGTAGAATTGCCACTCATAGGTAATTCTATATTTAGATTTTTGAGGAATTGTCACCATTTCTCCCAACAGCTATGTGTATAGCTATATATGATATATATTTTAATATATGATATAGATGTATACTTTTACATTCTAGCTGTACCAGTGTTTCAGTTTCTCACATTCTCACCCACACTTCCTATTTTCTAAGTTTTTGTATTTTGGGGTTTTTTGTTTGATTTATACCTTACTAGTAGGTATAAATTATTTTGATTTTTTCATTATGGTTTTCATTTTGCATTTTCTTGATGACTAGTAATGTTGAGTGTCTTTTCATGTATTTATTTGTGTATGTCTGTGTATATTCTGAGAGCAAACCCAGAGCCTAGGACATGGTAAGCAAATACTACCCTAAGCTATATCCCAGCCCATTCTACATTTTAAAAATAGAAGTTTTGCTTTCTCAGTTGATTGATCTTGACTGCCTGAGTATTCACTTCTTTCTGAGGCAAAGGGAGGCAGAGGCCAGGTGGAATTAAAGAAAGTATTCTACGTGGACTCTGGACTTACCTTTACTATCTAAAACCCTAGACTATTCTGTAACTTCCCTACCCCCAGCTTCCCTATTGTAAGAATAAAGGAGGTCTGGAATGTGAAATCATCTTGAAACATTACACGGAAATACAATATAGATGTTATCATCTGAACCATTAAGCCTATTATTGCTGAAATTCCTCATCAAACCTAAGGTAAAACACATTCATCATCTTTTTGCCTTTGACCAAAGGCTATAGGTTTCTTTGGTAGGTAAGGAGAACAGAACACAGCAGATCTACTTACTCATAGCTCCTCGTGTCCCAGCCTGAACTTTCTTCTCTGAACTCAGTGAGGGGTCAGCTCCTTGACATGTATTATCCCCCACAATATGACCACACAGTCTGAGCAGCTTTGTGTAGGGATGTGGATCATTGACCCCATTACTTATATATAAATAAGCATATTATATAGTGTAACAGATAGCTACTGCTTAGTACTTCTCAAGCACCCACATGTATGCTTCCCCTATACCTTGCCAGGTTTTATTTAAAATTTGTATTACTATTGTTTATATTTGTGAGCCTCAACATACAATGTTGTATTTTATTTTATTAATCATGTCCTGTAGGCCCTGTTTCTCCTGCAATTTCTTTGCTTCTGAAAAGTAAAATATTCAGGGAAGGATATAGATCTGAATGACATAGATATGAAATGAGCATCATTGATCTCCTCCGAATCCATTGTTATGTTAGAATTTGGATGGCTCTAAAGCTCAAGATGGTTAGTGCTCCCACAACTGCTATGGTTTCCTAATTGAGTTGAGAATGGGTGGTCAGGCTTTCCTTTGTATGACTGCTAGTCCAAAGTATATTGTCTTAGGAGATTTTGGAGGACAATGGGGGGGATTTGGTTATTTTTAATTTTTTAAAAATTTTAGTGGAAGGAATTTTTATTGGCTTATATTGGGAGAGGGATTCATTGTCATATCTTAATACATGTTATACTGTATTTAAATCAATTTTATCCCTGTATCACAGTCCCTGCCTGTTATTTTTGAGGTAGGGTCTGGCTTAATGCCTGGGCTGATCTGGGCTGTGATCTTACTACTACTTGTGATTCTTCCTGTTGTTGGGGATGACAAGCACTTGCCACTGTACCTAAGCCCTTGTGACTCCTCCACCCATGACAGGCAAGCACTACTGCTTAGCCATTGGTCAAGATGGAGTCTCAATTACCTATCTGTATCTCATTAAAGTATTTATCCCAGTGTAACTACCTTAAATTTTTATTTGTGAGAATGCATAGATTAGTAGCATTTTGTCTTATTTAGTGTTCTTTTTTCCCAGGTTGTAATTTACCTTCTACTTTAAAACGGTATACTATTTATGGCATATAGGATTTTATAAAGCCATATCAAAGGCTGTAGTTTTACATCTTGAGATTGAAAAAAAGGTAGAATCTTATGAACTTGTATACCAGGTTGCCTCAAACCATTATTCCCTATCTCTGTTTCCCAAGTAGCTAGGATTACAGGTGTGAGCCAACACACCCAGCTACAAATATCTTTTCAATTAAGTCTTTCAGTATGTGTGTGCGTGCATGCTGGTCCTGGGGCTTGAACTTAGGGGACCTGGGCACTGTCCCTGAGCTCTTTTGCTCAGGGATAGCACTCTACCACTTGAGCCACAGCTCTACTTCTGGCTTTTTGTAATTAATTGGAGATAAAAGTCTCACAGACTTTTTCTGCCTAGGCTGGCTTTGAACCTTGATTCTCAGATCTCAGCGAAGCTAGGATTACAGGTGTGAGCCACCAGTGCTCAGCTCCTTCTCTTTCTTATAATCTAATCATCTTTGAATTTTCTTAAAAGCCTTTTTCTGGAAATATGAGTGAGAAGCTGACAGGAATCTAGGCTTATAGGTATATTTGATTATGGCAGTAATAACAACAACAATTCTGAAATTATATAGTCACCATGTGCCAGCCCCTGTGTTAATTAAGTACTTTGCATTGATTTCTTTTTCCTGGGTTTTTTTTTTTTGGGGGGGGGTCCGGTTGTGGGGCCTGAACTCTGGGCCTGGGCGCTGTCCCTCAGCTCTTCAGCTCAAGGGTAGCACTCTACCACTTGAGCCACAGTACCACCTCTGGCTTTTTTCTTTTTTCTTTTTTGCTTATGTGGTGCTGAGGAATCGAACCCTAGGGCCTCTGGCATACAAGGCAAGCGCTCTACCATTGAGCCACCTTCCCAGCCCCTCTGGGTTTTTTTGTTTTTTTTTTAGTGGAGTTGGGGTCTCACCCTTCCTAAGCACACATTCTTCTGCGCTACAGCCAGATCCCTAGGTTATTTGAACTTATCTTTACAGTATCCCTGAGAAGATTTAGCATTACTGTTTTCTCTTACAGGACAAGGAAGCTAAAACTTATGGGCAACAAGCACAAAGTCATACTTTTACTGAGTAACAGAATTAGAATTTAAACTCAGGGCTGCTGGGTTCCAAAAAAATCTACCACCTTAACCACTATGAGCATATTCCCTCATCTCAAGAAATCTGTTAGGGGCTGGTAATGTGGCTTAGTGATTGAGTGCTTGCCTAACATGCATGAAGTCCTGAGTTCAATTCTTCAGTACCACATAAATAAAATTTTTAATTTATTTTTTTATTGTCAAGGCAATATACAAAGGGGTTATAGTTACATAAGTAAGGTAATAAGTACATTTTTTTGCCAAACTTATTAAAAAATTTTTTTAAAAAGAAAGATATTAGGGGCTGGGAAGGTGGCTCAGTGGTAGAGCGCTTGCCTTGCATGCATGAGGCCCTGGGTTCAATTCCTCAGCACCACATAACCAAAAAGAAAAAAGCTGGAAGTGGCACTGTGGCTCAAGTGTTAGAGCGCTAGCCTCAAGCTGAAGAGTTGAGGGACAGCGCCCAGGCCCAGAGTTCAGGCCCCACGACTGACCCCCCCCCCCAAAAAAAAAGAAAGATATTAGATCTACATAGTTGGTAAGGAATGATATTTTCCTTGTTAACTAAATAAATAAATAATTTTCAAATAAAAGGCTCAATTCTGTTTTCCTCAATTATATATGCAGAGTTTTAGATTCAACACATCTTATGGGGTCTTTCCTTTTTACTAGTATGGTAGGATTAGGTACCGGAGTTGAATATCATTCGACCTTTTTATCTGGCTTTTTTCACTGTATAATGTTTTCAAGGTTCACTATGCTGTATGTATCAGTACTTCATCAGTACTTCATATTCTGGCTGAATAATATTCCACTTAATGGAAATTTTGTGGCATTGTTCATTCATTCATCAGTTGATTGGCATTTGAATTATTTCCTATTTTTGCATGAGTAATGTCACTCAATATTTATGTACAAGTTTTGTTTGGACATGTTTTCATTTCTCTTGGGTATATACCTAGAAATGAAATTGTTTGGTCATGTGATAAACTTTAACTTTGTGAGGAACTTCTAGACTAGACTTATTTTCCAAAAAGGTGTGAAATTGTATTCTCATTAGCAACAAATGTGTAAGTGCTTCATTTTTCCATTTCTTTACCAACACTTTTTTTTAATTAAAACCATCTTTAATGAATGTGAAGTGATATCTCATTGTGGTTTTGATTTTCATTTCTCGATAACTAATTATGTTACCCATCTTTTTAATGTGCTGTATATCTTCTTAGCAGAACTGTTGGTTCACATTTTTTCCCTTTCCTTTTCCCCTTCCCCTTCTCTGTCCCCTTCCCTTTCCTGAGACAGGATCTCACTAATGTAACCCAGCCTGGCTTCAAACCCTTCAGTCCTCCTGCCTCAGCCTCCAATGCTGGAAGTATAGGTGTATACCACCACACCTGGCTAAAGTTCTTAATTTTGATGAAGCCAATTAATCCATTTTTCTTTTGTTACTTGTGCTTTGGTGTTCTGGGGACATTTTTAAACAAATACTGGACTGAGTGTGGGGTTGAAATGGTGAAAGTGCTTACCTTTTATGCTTACAACTTCTGGGTTCAATACCTAGTACAGTGGGGGAAATAGGCGAACAAAGGGCAGGAGGATTTGTCCTTACTAGTGGAAATTCCTTCTACCTACAGAATATATTTTAAGAAAACTATCCCAGATGCATAAAAAGAATGGTGAGAAGTGATAGTAATTATAAAACTAGATCTGATTCATTACAGTAGAGTCAAGAGGCTGGGGTGGGGGCTGGGAAGGTGGCTCAGTGGTAGAGTGCTTGCCTCACGTGCATGAGGCCCTGGGTTTGATTCCTCAATACCACATAAACAGAAAAAGCTGGAAGTGTCAATGTGGCTCGAAGAGCTGAGGGACAGTGCCCAAGCCCAGAATTCAAGCCCCACGACCAACATTAGTCTCCTGACTAATGAAGTCAGTAGTCCTCCAGAGTTCACAGAAGTCTCTGATTTAGATCATTCCCAGAGTTTTCTGTCATGAAACAGTCACTATTAAAAATTTTTTTTCTCAGACTAAGCACAGTCTGCTTTTCCACTGATTAGTTTTAGACAGGATTTCTCAGGAATTACAACTCTGTTTTTCTCTAACACACCTTGGTATACTTGAAATTCTGAAGTTTTCTTTTAATCCTAGCTATTGAAGAGGCTGAGATCCAGAAAATTGAGGTTCAAAACCAACCTGAGGCAGAAATTAACCAGTGAAAGGCTGGACTGGAAATGTGGCTCAAGTGGCAGAATACCAGCTGAGTAAGCAAACTGCACAAAGGCCCTGAGAGGGAAGGAGAGAGGAAAGAGAGTAAATAGGGAGGGAGGAGAGGAGAAAGGGAGGAAGGAAGGAGTTTGGCAAAAATGACTCATACCTGTAATCCTAGCTACTCAAGAGGCTGAGATTTGACAATTAAAGTTCAAAGCCAGTTTGGGCATATAAATTCAAGAGCTTCTTATCTCCAATTAATCAGCAAAAAGCTGGAACTGGAGGCATGGCTCAAGTGATAGAGTGTCAGCTGTGAGCAATAAAAATAATTGAGCTGGGCACCAGTGGCTCACCTGTAATCTTAACTACTTAGGAGGCTGAGAGCTCTGAGGATCACGGTTCAAAGCCAGCCCGGGCAAGGAAAGTCCATGAGACTCTTATCTCCAATAAACCACTAGAAAACTGGAAGTGGCACTGTGGCTCAAGTGGTAGAGGACTCAACTTGAGCTGAGACGCTCAGGGACAGCACCGAGGCCCAGAGTTCAAGCCCTATGACCAACCAACCAACAAACAAATAAATAAATAACTGAGAGATCAAAGACCTGAGTTAAGCTTGGGTTTTCTGCACAAAAAGAATGTCAGAAAGGCAGGAAGAGGAAGGATTCGTGACCAGTACTATGAAATAGAACTTTCTGTGACAATGGAAAAATGCTGTGTCTACACCATTCTTTTCAGTAGCCACTAGTGATCTGTGGAAATTAAATATTGAGAATCAGAAAAGGTAATTAAATTAAAATATTCACATGTGGCTAGTGTGTACTGCTTTAAACACTGGAGTTCTAAACATTCTTATAGATTGTTTCCTCAGTATTATTTAGTGTGCCACCAGTCAAGCAATATCAGATTCACATGGGAATGTGCAGTATTTAAGGCCATACCCCACAACTATGAATCTAAATGTTTTGGGAGTAGAGCTCAGCAGTCTTGGTTTAACAGGTTATTCTACTGCCTTAGAGCTTGAAAGCCAATTCTGGGTCTTCAAGGTTTTTGTTAAAAATAATACTCAGGCATGGTTTCAGGGGGAGGGGCAGGGGTGGAGAAGCTTGAATTTAAAAAAATTATAAAGTGCCACATCTGAGGGAAACTAGGAGGAGGACACAGAATCCGAGGGAAATGGGAAAACATACAACAGAGGGGCCCATCAGCTGCACTGGACATTGATGAAAATGAACTAAGCAACTCAAAGGCAGCGATGGGCGGGAGGGAATGAGAGTGAAAGAGGGAACAGCTCACACTAAGCAAAAGGAAAGAAATGTAAATATCACCTGCTGTGGAAGTAATAGGTGTATTGCCAAAGCCCATAGAATTCACAAACATAGACAATGATAATGACAATTTGCCTTGTGAAGGTTAAAATGTGTTTGCGACTTTAAGTATCACCATTCCACAATACTGTGAAATATGTGAAATTTATGTAATCACCTAATCTCAATAAAAATTATTTTTAAAAAAAGTACCAGATGAAGTTTTAAAAAAAGCTAAGGGGAATGTCCCACTAAATCTCATCCACAGCCTTATAGAACCACGGGCTTTTGATTCTCAGCCTGCTATGTTTTCCATCTATTCGGCTGTTTCATGAAATAAGCCCCACTGTTTATTTAGCTTGGTGTCTCCCAGAAGAGAAAAAGCTGGTTCTTTGGCATGTACTTCACCCTACCCCCTTTGGGGGGCATTCCTGTCTGCTCTTGGATTATTTCCCCATTGTTAGGGTGTCTCTAGTCACACCCAATGACCTGGGAATACCCCCTCCTTTTTAGGGATTAGTAAATTTCACATATATAGTTGTTTTCTTTTAATATGATTTTTGTCCTTTTCAGCTTGAAACCTAGAAGAGGAGTTGGCTTGTTCTTTTGTTGGCCTTGAGCCAGATGTCATAACTTCAGGCAGTGCCACGCTACATATCTCCAGCAGTTTGAAATGGAGAACCGAGCTAGAGATAAGATCAGCAGCTTTAGGTGATGGCATTGTTTCAAATAAACCATGCATGACCCAAAGCTTCCACTTCAAATGGGGAATGAAATTGCTTCATCCTTTGACAGCTTGCTCCATGAAAGAAATTTATCTTCACTTAATTGCTTTAGATCCCAGGAGGCTGCATGCAGTAATTTCTAGGAGATAATTATATCAAATTTTTAAAAATATGTGACTGTGGACGTGAATATGCAACTGCAGTGGACATGGAGGGGGACAAAGGTCCTGCTGAACTTAATGGTAGGTTTCTGTTCTCATTGCTAGATCACTTATTCTCAGAATCTGTTGAGTGAGATGCAGGGCCCATGGTATTGCCTTGTGCTACTAAGGTTAAAGCATCTGGTCATCCCCTGTGGTGAGGTAACATTTTGCTCAAAGTTCTGAAGTGGGGAGGGGTCAGGCTGGCTGGACCGCTTCCGGCGGCTGCTTGTCTTCATCTAATCCTGCTGGGCACAGTCCGCCTATACTGTGGGCCAGAGCCATTGGAAGTCATAGTCAGTGGCAGCTGAAACCCAGCAAACTTGTTGATTTTAAAACACGACTATTTAGATGTTAGGGATAAACTTCCTGTAGATGGGGACAATCTCCTTAATCTAAGCATGTTTGAATTTCTAATTCTTGTTTCCTTGGCCTTTATATTTTAAGAGTCACAGCCACTACTAGCTTTTACCCACATTTTTTTCTTATTTCTGAAGTTCCAAGGCTTTTTTACTATCTGCTAAGTAACTATCCCCGTATTATAATATAGCAACCTCTAAAATGACCATAGTTGTCCAAGTATGAACACACTTCCCCAGGGTAATCTCTCACTACTTTACTCTTTAAAACTGCACACTAAACATTAGATTGTGAGCTTCCTGAGACTTCTTGCTAATTGACATCCTGACTGTGGTGTGATGTGCTGTGGTGTCACAGATCTCATGAGGGCATGTGAGTAAGCCAGTGAGACATAGCTGAATGACATGGTTTCTGGATACTCTTGCCTGAAGGACAATGGAGAGCTGACTGGGAGGTGGCAGACTGGTGAGTTACCTAACCAGCATGCACCACAGGAGGCCCAGAATCAATCACAGTGGTCAGACTCAAGCTGAGAATCTGTAAAGCCAGATACCCCATCAGGTTTGTCCTGGTCAAGTCCCATGGTGCCTTCTGCTCACAGGGGTCATTTTCTTGTCTTCCTTATCCCTTCATTCTCACTTAAGTCAGGATTGTTCATACTCCTTAACTCAATTGAAGGGCAGAGTATTGCTGTTTCTTTTAAACTCTTACCCAAGAGACCTGACAGCTGGAATGAGTAAGCCAGTTTGCATTTGAGGCCTACTAGTATGCCCTAAGGAAATTCTGCAGCAAGTACTGTCACATCATTTCTTGGAGTCATATCAAGGGGTTTTTGAAGGAATTATACTTTTGTTCATATCTAGAACATGAGCACCTGAGTTGCAACCTGGAAAAGTTATCAGGTTCAGGGAGTTTGTTCCACATGTGTCCTTTGAGGAAAAAAAAAAATTCTGTGTGTTATCACCACCTTTGGTGACCCTCTCTGGAGTAGCTTTTCTTCTGCTCATCTGTCTATCAATCTGAGAGTAGAAACCTAAGAGAAGCTACCCAGTCCTAAGTTGAAATATAGAGATCTCAGTAAGAGCATGTAGACCTTGCTGGACACTAGAGGCTCACATCTATAATCCTAGCTGCTCAGCAGGCTGAGTTCTAAGGCTCAAGATTTGAAGCCAGCCTGAGCAGACAAACCCAAGAAACTATCTCCAACTAACCAGCAAAAAAGCCCCAGTAGTGGAGGTGTATGGCTTAAATAGTAGAGTGCCAGCCTTGAGCAAAAAGGGTAAGCAAGAGCCAGAGGGTCTGTACAATATACACAGTAAAAGAAAGGAAGACACAGATCCTAGTTAGAAATGTATTATCTAGGCAGATGAAACAGGCCAGTAAATAGTCTATCACCTGTTCTTTTGGGATTTGGCTAATGCTGTTGAGAGATAGCAGATGCTTCACTGACATTAAATCGCCAGCATTTTTTTTTTATTTTGGTCGGTTGTGGGGCTTGAACTCTGGGCCTGGGCACTGTCCCTGCGCTCATCAGCTCAAGGTGAGCACTCTACCACTTGAGCCACAGCGCCACTTCTGGTTTTCTAGTGGTTTATTGGAAATCAGAGTCTCATAGACTTTTCTGCCTGGGCTGGCTTTAAACCATGATCCTCAGATCTCAGCCTCCTGAGTAGCTAGGATTACAGGCATGAGCCACAGGCACCCAGCTAGCATTATTATTTTAATCAACCTCCCATCTCTCTTCATGAGCCTATTTGTTCATCCCATTGATGAATTGCTTATTTATTTTGTTGTTGTTTTGAGACAGGGTCTTGCTATGTAGTGAGGTTGGCCTTAGCCTGAAGATCCTCTTGCCTCAGCCTCTTGAGTACCAGGATTATAGATATACAATACCACCCCTAGCTGGGTTGCTAATTTAAGACAGCTTTGTTTACCAAGGAGTTCTCAGGATGAGTTACCGTGATTCAGGCTATTTCTTTTTTTTTTTTTTGGGGGTCCGGTCGTGGGGCCTGAACTCTGGGCCTGGGCACTGTCCCTCAGCTCTTCAGCTCAAGGCTAGCGCTCTACCAGTTGAGCCACAGCGCAACTTCCGGCTTTTTGCTTTTTGCTTATGTGGTGCTGAGGAATCGAACACAGGGCCTTATGCATGCAAGGCAAGCACTCTACCACTGAGCAACCTTCCCAGCCCCTATTTAATTTTTTTAAAAGGGCATGTGAGACATATTTGCTATATAGGACTTAGCAGAAAGGATAAACTTCTAGTGTCTCTCTTTTTTTTGGCGGGGGGGGGGGGGGAGGGAAGGGGTCGGTTATGGGGCTTGGACTCTGGACTTGGGTGCTATCCCTGCGCTCTTCAGCTCAAGGCGAGCACTCTTTTTTTGAGCCACAGTGCCACTTCTGGTTTTCTAGTGGTTTATTGGAGATAAGAGTCTCACAGACTTTCCTGTCCGGGCTGGCTTTGAGCAGTGATCCTCAGATCTCAACCTCCTAAGTAGCTAGGATTACAGCCGTGAGCTACTGGCGCCCGGCCTAGTGTCTTTTTTAATGCATTTTTGTGAGAATTTCACATGTCCAGTTATTTTGGTGTTTATTAAAGCCTGAGGATGTCTGTCCCACCTGGCCAAGGGGTGTGAGTATACATTGAACATATGTATCTGTTCCTTTGGAAAGAAAATCATCAAACTCAAATTCCAAGTAGGGAAATAGAGACTTTTCACATGAGGAATAGTCTAGAAAAGATAGCAGTTTGACATAGATAATTGAGAAGAAATCAGATAAATCCTATGGGAGTGAAGGAAATGACATATAGTCTGCTCTTTCTTAGAGTTTATTCTACAGTTGTCATAACAATCACTACTCTCATCTATCTAATATTAAATAGATCAAAATTAAATAAGATTTAAAATTCAGTTCTTGGGTCTTGGGTCACACATCACATTCCAAGTAGTCAATTTCCACATGAAGTTAAAAGGCTACTGTATTGTTAAGCATAGGAATAGAGCATTTACATTATTGCCAGAAGTTTTCTTGGACAGTTCTATTCTGTGATAAGATTGAGAAGTGTGACTTGATTATTAACATTGAGGGGTGGACAAGGGGGTTTTGGGGGAAATGAAATACTATCCAATGAGTACAAAGTTTCATATAGGAGGAAAACTGGTAATTTAGTGCACAGCATGGTGATTACACTGAATGATAAAGCTTTTTATAAAGGAATGGACTTCATTCTCACCATAAAGCAATGGTAAAATAGGGCATTTAATTATGTGTTAACTAGTCTAATTTGGTCATTTTATAATGTGTACATTTATGCAAACATATAATAAATACAACTGAATTTTATTGGGGGGGGGTCAGTCATGGGGCTTGAACTCTGGGCTTGGCGCAGTCCTTGAGCTCTTCATCTCAAGGCTAGCACTCTACCAATTGAGCCACAGGGCCACTTCCGGTTTTCTGAGTGGTTTATTGGAGATGAGTCTCACATACTTTTCTGCCTGGGCTGGCTTTGAACTGTGATCCTCAGATCTCAGCCTCCTGAGTAGCTAGGATTACAGGCGTGAGCCACTGGTACTTGGCCAAAACATTTTTTTTTTTTTTTTTTTTACATGGGGATGGTCTCACTATGTTGTTCCAGGCTGGTCTCAAACTCCTGGGCTCAAGTGATACCTATCTTAGCCTTTCAAGGTGCTGGGACTATATGCTTGTCCCATCACACTTGGCTTAAATAAAACTTCTATTTGTACCAGGAATTGAACCCAGGGTTTTGTACTTTTCAGAGAACTGCTAGATCACTTGAGCCACACCCCCAATCATTTTGCTTTTAGTTTATTTTTCAGTAGGTCTCAGGCTCATGCTGGCTTTGAACCACTTAAACTTTTTCTAAAAGGTCTTAGTTATAACACAGAGGATGCTGTGATTTGTCTTGTTAAAGTTGCCTCATTAGAAATGAATCTGCATCAGAAGTGGTGGACTTCAAAAACTGAAAAATTGGGGGGCAGGGAGAAGGGATAGTGGGAGAAAAACAAAGGAGTTGATAACAATGTTCAACAAGAAATGTACTCATTACCTTACTCATGTAACTGTAGCCCCTCTGTACAGCACCTTTACAATAAAATAAAATTTTAAAAGGACTTAAAAATTATAAGAATCATGTTGAGATTATTTAGTCATGAATTTAGCAGCATACAAGATATTGTATCTCTCCAAAGTGATTAATTTTATGGTATAATTCTCACCTTACTCTTTATCTCTGTATCAATACCTGCTTTTCCATTCTTAGCTTCTCTGTTTTCATTAGTGAAAATGGCATCAGCATTTTACATAGTGCATCATGGTGTGTTATTTTACTGGATTCTCACTATAGCTCTAGGAGGCATTATCACTTTTTTTTGGCCAGTCCTGAGGCTTGAACTCAGGGCGTGTGCACTGTCCCTGAGCTTCTGTTTCCTAAGGCTAACACTCTACCTCTTGAGCCACAGCACCTCTTATGGCTTTTGCTATTTATGTGGTACGGAGGAATCGAACCCAGGGCTTCATATATGTTAGGCAAGCACTCTACCACGAAGCTACATTCCCAGCCCCATTATCACATTTTACAGGTGAACAGGACTAAGAGAGAGAGACTCACTTATTTGAGATCATATTTCAATAATAGGCCAGAATCCAAATATATTATTTTAGTGACAGGTATAGTTGACTGTGAACCTTAACCACATAAGCCTAAACAAACAAGATTAATTACCTTACATCCAGAGTAAAGAAATATGTAGATCAACGGTACTGTTTAGACACCAATTTGGCAGACATGTAGGTATTGTTGTAGTTTGGGTATGAAGTGCCATCCCTTGTGTTGTTGAAGCCTTGGTCCCCAGCTAGTGGTGCTATTGAAGTGATTGGATCCTGAGGACACTAGCTCTGTCAGGGTAGTTAATCTATTAATGAGTTCACACTTAATGAACAATTAGGAGTTAAGACCTGATTGGAAAAAGTAAGTCACTGGGGATGTGTCTTTGAAGGGTTTATCTTTGCCCCAACCCCTTTCTTGTCTATCTCTGCTTCTTGGCTGCCATGAAGTGCTGTACCACATCTTCTCTACCATGATGTTCTGCCAAATGTTGGCCCAGAAACAATGGTGTCAGCCAATCATGGGCCTCTGAAACTATGCACAGAAATAAATCTTTCCTCCTTTAAACTGTTTCTTTGAGCTATTTGTCACAGTAACAAAAAGGGAATATCTAACCCAGGCCTCTTCCAGATGTAGACTTGTTATTATTGTAAGTTCACAATCAGCTTTTCTAACTTTCCAAATTGACCATACTAGTGTGTATTATACTTCCTATAAAAGTATCAGTTACCACTTTTCATACTTTTAATTTTTGCCAGTTGGCTTAGGAATTGTTAGAATTTTAAGTCATATCCTCTGTTATTTTGCATTTTTCTGACTTGAGAGGTTATGTTTTTTATGTTACATTTATTTGCCATTTGAAATTCTTGTATTTTTTATTTTATGCAGCCTCACTATGTTATTCAAGCTGGTCTTGACCGCCTAAGCTCAAGTAATCCTCCTATTTTAGCCTCCCTAGGGCAAGGACTATAGACCTCCCATACCTTCTCACTTACCTAGCTGAGAATGCCTCCTTCTCTCCATCCTTCCCTCTTTTCCTTCCTCCCTTCCTTCCTTTATTTTTACTTATTTTTTAAATTTTAGTTATGGTTGCTGATGCTACCTTGAGACAAGGTCTTTCTGTATAGCACAGGGTGGCCTCAAACTCATTCCTCTGGCTAGAGCCCCAGTTGGCCTTGCACTTACGACTTCCTATTGCAACCTCCCTACTTGTAAGATACAGTTTTGAGCCACCATGCCTGGTGAGCTCTCCTCTTTTAATTTCATGATCATACCCTCTGCCCCTTTTCACTTCTTCTGAAGTGAGTGGTTTCGGATTATGAATCATTTATCCACTATGTGTATTGCAAATGTCCCAATCTGTACTTTATCTTTTAAATTTTTTATAGTGTTTTTGTTTATACAAAAATCCTTTTTATGGCAAAATTACCAATTACTTTCCTTATGATTTGTTTTTTATGGACATTTCTTTCTGAACTGGGAATATAACTCAAAGTTAAAGCATTGGCCTAACATCTAAGTTCCTGTTTTGATCTCCTAAGATCACAAAAATGAGGAAGGAAGGAAGGAAGGAAGGAAGGGAGGGAGGGAGGAAGAGGGAAGGGAAGGGAAGGGAAGGGGAAGGGGAAGGAGGATTGAAGAATTCTTCCATTCTTCCTGTTCAACACTGGCTGTGTATTGCCAGTCATTGACACTGGGTGATAGTACCATTTTCTTTGTGTGTTTGTGTGACAGTCCTGGGGTTTACCCAGGACCCGAGCCTTTTTGCTCAGGGATAGCACTCTACCACTTGAGTTACAGCTCCACTTTTGGCTTTTTTTGGGTGATTAATTGGAGATAAAAGTCTCACAGACTTTCCTGTCCAGGCTAGCTTAGAGCCATGATCCTCAGCATTCAGTCAAATTTATTGTATTCACTTCTATACTACACTGACTGTGCTTGAAATTTTCCATGATAAAATTATTTTACTTAAAACAAGATAATGAGAATGCATTTGTTGCAAAAATATTTAAAGACTTATTGTATAGGAAAAGTCACTTGGCCTAACAATAAGCTTGCAATGTAGGAGGAAAAGATTTACTTTTTATCTCTGTACACACTTTGATTCTTTTTTTTTTTTTTTTTTTTTTTTTTTTTGTCGGTCGTGGGGCTTGAACTCTGGGCCTGGGCGCTGTCCCTCAGCTCTTCAGCTCAAGGCGAGCGCTCTACCACTTGAGCTACAGCACCACTTCCGGTTTTCTGGTGGTTTATTGGAGATAGGAGTCTCACAGTCTCTCCTGCCCGGGCTGGCTTTGAACCGCGATCCTCAGATCTCAGCCTCCTGAGTAGCTAGGATTACAGGCGTGAGCCACCAGCGCCCGGCACACTTTGATTCTTTTTTAAATTAAAAAAAAAAATCACTTTATTGTGCTGGGGATGTGGCTTAGTGGTAGAGTGCTTGCCTAGCATTCATGAAGCTCTGGATTCGATTCCTTACTACCACATAAACAAAAAAAAAAAGCTGGAAGTGGTGCTATGGCTCAAGTGATAGAGTGCTAGCCTTGAGCAACAGAAGCTCAGGGATAGTGCCCAGGCCCTGAGTTCAAGCTCTCCGCCCCCCCCCTGCAAAATCATCTTATTGTTATGTTAAATATTGCCAAGAACAATTAGGACAAAAGAAATTTCACCTACCCTGAGGTCACAAGGAACATATACCTACATTTTGACTTCTAAAAGTTTTAGATGTTCAGTGGGTAATTTAAGCATACTTAAAGACCCTAGATTCCATCCCTAGTACCAGAGCCTTCGATTTTCCCTTGGCTTTCTTACTCATGGATGGTGTACTACCATTTGAGCCCTGCCTCCAGCCTGGCTTCTTGCTGGTTGATTGGAAATGGAGTCTCATGGATTTTTCTGCCCAGGCCAACACTTCATACTTCTTTTTTTTTTTTTTTTTGTCGGTCGTGGGGCTTGAACTCTGAGGCCTGGGTGCTGTCCCTCAGCTCTTCAGCTCAAGGCGAGCGCTCTACCACTTGAGCTACAGCACCACTTCCGGTTTTCTGGTGGTTTATTGGAGATAGGAGTCTCATGGTCTCTCCTGCCCGGGCTGGCTTTGAACCGCGATCCTCAGATCTCAGCCTCCTGAGTAGCTAGGATTACAGGCGTGAGCCACCAGCGCCCGGCAACACTTCATACTTCTATCCTCAAGATGTCAGCCTCCTTAGTAGCTAGGATTATAGGGTAACCACTGGTGTCAGCTATATATTTTTTATTTATTTATTTATTTTTGTCAGTCATGGGGCTTGAACTCTGTACCTGGGCGCTGTCCTTCAGCTCTTCAGCTCAAGGCTAGGGCTCTACCACTTGAGCCACAGCACCACTTCCGGCTTTTTCTGTATATGTGGTGCTGAGGATAGAACCCAGGGCCTCATGCATACAAGGCAAGCACTGTAACTAAGCCACCTTCCCAGCCCAGTGCCAACTATATTAATGTTTTTTTTTTTTTATTTTGTCAGTTGTAGGGCTTGAACTCAGAGCCTGGACACTATCCCTGAAACTCTTTGTGCTCAAAGCGAGCACTCTACCACTTGAGCCAGTGTGCCACTTCAGTTTTTGATTGGTTTATTGGAGTCTCACAGGGACTTTTCTGCCCTGACTGGCTTCAAACCAGTCAAGGGAGATCCTTAAATCTCAGCCTCCTGAGTAGCTAGGATTACAAGCATGAGCCACTGGTGCCTAGCAATTAAAAAGTTTTGAGCCAGGAGCTGGTGGCTTTGCCTGTAATCCTAGCTACTCAGGAGACTGAGATTTGAGGATTGAGTTTCAAAGCCATAACAGGCAGGAAAGTCCATGAGACTCGTACCTCCAAAAAAAACACCAGAAAACCAGAAGTGGTGCTGTGGCTCAAGTGGTAGAGCACTTGCCTTGAGCTGAAGAGCTGAGGGACAGCGCCCAGGCCCAGAGTTCAAGCCCCATCCATGGCTGACAAAAAAAAAGAGTTTTGAATGTAGAACTATCATACACTTCTTACAATAGTCCAGTGCTATTCCCAACCCCCCCATGAGTTTATTCTCAATTCACAGTATTGATCCTCTGAAATATTTTTTATTCTGCTGTCTGCTTGTCATTTATTCTTTCTGAACATGTAGACAACAGCTATGTATTTTATACTGTTCACTATGCTAAGGACAATACAGAGGAAGAAATTTGGGACCAAATCAAAATGTGCTGCACTTAAAAGGAACCTTACCTTAGTAAAGAGACAAGTTTAGACAGAAGCTGCAGTATCTGAGATTGCAGTAATCCTAACTACGCAGGAGGATGAGATCTGAATATCATGGTTTGAAGTCAGCCAAGGCAGGAAAGTCCATGAATCTTATCTCCAATTAACTAACAAAAACAAAAAACCTGATGCAAATCTGTGGGTCAAGTGGTCAGGAAAGCTCAAGGACAGTGTCCTGGGCCTGAGTTCAAGCCTCAGGACCAGCACACATACAAAAAGTTTGTAATATTAGATGGATTTACAGTGGTTAAAGAGTCTATTAGAATAATAACCAATAGGCAGGATGGTGGTACACCTGAGTAAGGGATAAGTCAAATAGAGGCAGCATATGGGATGGTTCTATTTCAGTTAATGGGAACTAGTGTCTTGCTCTCCGTTACACACATTCTTTGATGATGGAAATGTTCTATTCTGCATTGCCCAGTCTGGTAGCCTCAAGACACATGAACTAATTGAGAACTTAAAATGTGGTTGATAGGCATGAGGAAATGTTTCTTTCTTTTTTTATTTTTATTTTTTTGTCAGTTGTAGGGCTTGAACTCTGGGCCTAGGAGCTGTCCCTCAGCTCTTCAGCTCAAGGCGAATGCTCTACTACTTGAGCTACAGCGCCACTTCCGGTTTTCTGATGGTTTATTGGAGATAAGAGTCTCATGAACCTTCCTGCCCAGGCTGGCTTTGAACTGTGAGCCTCAGGTCTCAGCCTCTTGAGTAGCTAGGATTATAGGCATGAGCCACCAGCGCCCAGCAGAAATGATTTTTTAAATTGTGGTAAAATATAAATAACATCAAATTTATCATTTTAACCATTATTAAGCGTACAAGTCAGTGATATTAAGTTCATTCACACTGTTACACAACCCTCACTATACTCTGTTTCAAGATCTTCAATCATTTCATATAGAACTGTACCCATAGAATAGTAACTCCCCCTACTTCTACCACCTTCAAGCTCCTAATAATCTTTGTTCTACTCTCTGTCTCTGAATTTGCCTTTTCTAAGAATCTCACTGAAGTGCAACCATATATTTGTCCTTCTGTATCAAGCTTATTTTCACTTTGCAAAATGTTGTCAAGATTCATCCTGTCAAGCTAGGCATGGTGGCACACACCAAAATCTTAGCACTTAGGAGGCTGAGGTATAAGGATCACTTAAACTGAAGAGTTTGAGAATAGCCTAGGCAACGTAGTGAGACCCTGTCTAATAAAAAATAAAATCATACAACACAAGTTCACTTTTTTATGGATGAGTACTTCATATTTTGTACACACACACACATACACACATTACTACATTTTGTTTCTTCATCTATTGATAGACACTTGGTTGCTTCTACAATTTGACTATTGTAAATAATGCTACTATAAATATTGGTTATATATGTATATGTCTATATGTATATATGTACATAAATACACACATCATATATGTGTATCTGTATATGTGTATGTGTGTGTGTGTGTAGTTCTTTTGGAATGTACCTTAGAATATAATTGCTAAGTTCTATCATAAAATAATTTAACTTTTTTTGTATGTGTGCCAGTCCTAGGGCTTGAACTCAAAGCCAGGATGTTGTCCCTGAGATATTTTTGCTCAAGGTTAGTGCTCTATCACTTGAGCCCACAGCTCCACTTCCATAATTTAATTCTTTTTTTATTTTTTTGGAGGGGGGGTCCAGTCGTGGGGCCTGAACTCTGGGCCTGAGTGTTGTCCCTCAGCTCTTCAGCTCAAGGCTAGCGCTCTACCACTTGAGCCACAGCGCCACTTCCGGCTTTTTTCTTTTTGTTTATGTGGTGCTGAGGAATCGAACCCAGGGCCTCATGCATGCAAGGCAAGCGCTCTACCACTGAGCCACCTTCCCAGCCCCCATAATTTAATTCTTTTGGTGGTGGTGGTGGTGGTGGTGGTGGTCGTCGTCATCATGGGGCTTGAACTCTGGGCCTGGGTGCTGTCCCTCAGTTCTTCAGCTCACGCCACAGCACCACTTCCAGTTTTCTGAGTGGTTTATTGGAGATAGGAGTCTCATAGACCTTCCTGCCTACGCTAGCTTTGAACCGGGATCCTCAGAACTCAGCTTCCTGAGTAGCTAGGATGATAGGCGTGAGCCACTGGCGCCTGACTTAATTTATTTTTTTATTTTATTTTATTTTTTGTCAGTCAGGGGACCTGAACTCTGGGCCTGGGCACTATCCCTCAGCTCTTCAGCTCAAAGCTAGCGCTCTACCACTTGAGCCACAGCACCACTTCTGGCTTTTTCTGCTTATGTGATGCTGAGGAACTGAACCCAGGGCCTCATGCATGCAAGGCAAGCACTCTACCACTGAGCTACCTTCCCAGCCCTTAATTTAATTTTTTGAAGAACCACCAAACCATTTTTCTTAGCATCTGAGCCGTGTTACATCACCATGAGCAGTGTATGAGTTACATTTTTTTCACATATTCACTAGTATTCATTATTTTTTTCTACCCATCCTCATGAGTGTGAAGTAGTATATCATTGTGGTTTTACATTTCCCTAATGACTAATGATGTTGAGTATCATTTTGTGTGCTTATGGGCCATTTCCTGTTTTCATTAACTAAATGTTCTAGAGTCTTTCACCTGTTTTGTTTTGTTGGCTGTTCTGGGAATCAACCCAGGCCCTTATGTATGCTAGTCCAGTACTTTACTATTGAGTCACACTTCACAGCTAGTGTTTTTTTGTTTTGTTTTGTTTTTGTTTTTTTTTTTTGCCAGTCCTGGGGCTTGAACTCACTGTCCCTGAGCTTCTTTTGCTGAAGGCTAGCACTCTACCACTTGAGCCACAGTGCCATTTCGGGCTTTTTCTGTTTAGTGGTACTGAGGAATTGAGCCCAAGACTTCATGCATGCTAGTCAAGCACTCTACCACTAATGCACATTCCAAGCTTGCCATTGTTTTTTTGTTTTGTTTTTGAGGAAAGCCTTATTATATTATATAGTTCAGGCTAAAATCAATCTTACCACCCTCTGCCTCCATTTCCCTAATGCTAGAATGAATGACAGGCGTATACCACCATACCAAACACCCTTTGCCTGTATTCAAGTTAGATGATTGGGAGTTGTTGCATTGTAGGAGTATAGTATATATTTTGAATATAAATCTCCTTGTTTGGGTCTGGGAAAGTGGCTCAGTGGTTGCATGCTTGCCTAGCATGCATGAAGCCCTGGGTTCGATTCCTCAGCACCACATAAGCAGAAAAAGCTGGAAGTGGCACTCTGGCTCAAGTGGTAGAGCTCTAGCTTTGAGCAGAAGAGCTCAGGGACAGCGCTCAGGCCCATAGTTAAGGCCCCACAACAATGAATGAATGAATGAATAAATAAATAAATCTCCTTGTTCTACCTATGATTTATAGATATTTTCTCTCATTGAGTAGGATGAAAATCTTTTACTCTCTTAGTACTCCTTTGGTGAATTAAAGTGTGTGTGTGTGTGTGTGTGTGTGTGTGTGAGAGAGAGAGAGAGAGAGAGAGAGAGAGAGAGACTTCTTCTGAAGACAGCCTCAACAGATTCTTCCAATTATTATTAGCATGCACTAATTATATGAGGAAATATTCATGGATACAATGTATTCCAACCACTCTCACCCCCTCTATCCATGTCCTACTTCCTAAAATAATTTCCCCAAATTTCATTGTTCTTTTTTCTTACATGGAAACAGTTGGCTTTAACCATATTCATCTTCATTCACCCTCTTCAACCTGATTCTTAAGAAGCTCAGGCCCCTCTCTGGTAACTAATGCCTGTAATCCTAGCTACTCAGGAGGCTGAAATCTGAGGATTACGGTTCAAAGCCAGCTGAGTCAGGAAAGTTCTTGAGACTCTTATCTCCAATAAACCACCAGAAAACGTGAAGTGGTGCTGTGGCTCAAGTGGTAGAGCATTCGCCTTGATCTGAAGAGCTCAGGGACAGCGCCCAGGCCCAGAGTTCAAGCCCCATGACAGACAAAAAAAAGAAGCAGCAGCTCAGACTTGTAAATAATCCCCCCAGAGTTTATCTCAAGGCAGAGGAAGTTTTCTAATGAAAACTATCAGAAAATATTTTGTTTTACTTCTTTCTGGCAGTGAGGCTTGAACTCAGAGTCAGGGCACTCCTGCTTAGCTTTGTTTTTGTTCAAGCCTATTACTCTACTACTTGAGCCACAGCTCTTCTTTGGATAACAATTTTTAAACTTGATAAAATTTGGTGTATTTTTCTTTTATTGCTTGTGCCTATAATATCATAACTAATTTCATCAAGATTCTCCATTTTCTTTTAAAAAGTTTCTAGTTCTAGCTTTTAAGTTAAGGTCTGATATATTTTGAATTGATTTTTTTTTTTTTTTTTGGTTGGTCGTGGGGCTTGAACTCTGGGCCTGGGCGCTGTCCCTCAGCTCTTCAGCTCAAGCCGAGTGTTCTACCGCTTAGAGCCACAGTGCAATTTCCGGTTTTCTAGTAGTTTATTGGAGATAAGAGTTTCAGGGAAGGGGCTGGGAAGTTGGCTCAGTGGCAGAGTGCTTGCCCCTCATGCATGAGACCCTGGGTTCGATTCCTCAGCACCACATAAGCAGAAAAAAGCCAGAAGTGGTGCTGTGGCTCAAGTGGTAGAGCACTAGCCTTGAGCTGAAGAGCTGAGGGACAGTGCCCATGCCCAGAGTTCAGGCCCCACGACCAACCAAAAAAATAAATTTAAAAAAAAAAAAAAAAAGTTTCACGGAAGCTGGGCACCAGTGGCTCACGCCTGTAATCCTAGCTACTCAGGAGGCTGAGATCTGAGGATAGCGGTTCAGAGCTAGCCAAGACAAGAAAAGCTGTGAAACTCTTATTTCCAATAAACCATCTGAAAACTGGAAGTGGCGCTGTGGCTCAAGTGGTAGAGTGCTTGCAGGACTGGCAAAAAAAAAAAAAGTTTCACGGAGTTTCCTGCCTGGGCTGACTTTGAACCGTGATCCTCAGATCTCAGCCTCCTGAGTAGCTAGGGTTACAGGCCAGAGCCATCAGCACCAGGCCTTGAGTTGATTTTTATAATGTTAGATAAGAATAAAACATCATTCTTTTGTGGATATTTGGTTCTGCCAGCATCATTAGTTATAAAGGGCACTCTTTCCCTGTCAGTAGCCTTCTCAGAAAATGAGCATATATGGGTTTGTTTCTAGGCTCTTTATTCTATTTCATTTGGTATCATGTCTGTGCTTAGCCACATTTTTTAATAATTTGTTTTTGAGAATAAGTGATTGCATAAATTTCACAAATTTCACAGTATTGTGAGATAGTGATACTTAAAGTCACAAACACATTTTAATCTTCACAAGGCAAATTGTCATTATCATGGTCTATAATGTTTATGAATTTTATGAGCTTTGACAATACAATTATTTCTTCCACATTGGGTGATAGGTACATTTCTTTCCTTTTGCTTAGTGTAAGCTGTTTCCTCTTTCCCTCTCATTCCCTCCTTCCCATTGCTGCCCTGGAATTGCTTAGTTCATTTTCATCAATGTCCAGTGCAGCTGATGGGCCCCTCTGTTGTATATTTTCCCCTGTTAACCTCTGATTCTGTGTCCTCCTCCTATCTTGCCTCAGGTGTGCACAAATGTATACCATGTATCTACATTGTTTTATTACTTTAGCTTTGTATATTGTTCCTTGAGATTCCATATGAATATTAGAATGTTTTGTTTGTAGTTTTTGAAAAACTGTTCTTGTGATATTGATAAGATTACATTGAATCTGTAGATTACAGTGAGTATCATTGTCAGCTATACTAAAAGTTTTGTTTTGTTTTGTTTTGTTTGCTAGTCCTGGGGCTTGAACTCAGGGCCTAGGCACTGTCCCTGTGCTTTCTTTTGAAGCTCAAGGCTAAACACTACCACTTCAGCCACAGCACCCCTCCAGTTTTTCTGTGTTTGTGGTACTGAGGAATCAAACCCAGGGCTTCATGCAGGCTAGGCAAGCATTCTCGCACTAAGCCACATTCCCAGCCTACACTAAGTTTTCTAAGCCATGAACATGGAATATCTTTCTACTTATTGAAACTTGTTTCTTCCTCTTCTTCCTCTTCCTCCTTCTCTTCATTCTTCCTTCTTATCCTTCCTATTTCTTTTTTCTTTTTTTCTTTTTTTTTTTTTTTTTTTGTCGGTCATAGGGCTTGAACTCTGGGACTGGGTGCTGTCCCTCAGCTATTCAGCTCAAGTCTAGCACTTTCCACTTGAGCCACAGTGCCACTTCCAGTTTTCTGGTGGTTTATTGGAGATAAGAGTCTCATGGACTTTCCTGCCAGGCTGGCATTGAACCGCGATCCTTAGATCTCAGCCTCCTGAGGAGCTAGGATTACAGGTGTGAGCCACCAGCGCCTGGTTCCTTCCTATTTCTTATGCCTTCTTCCTCCTCTTTTCTTCTTCTTCCTTTCTCCTCCTCCTTTTTTTTCTCCTTCATCCTCCTTTTTTCTTTTTTTGTCATCTTCCTTCTTCCTCTCCTCCTTTTTCTTTCTACTTTTCCCTTATTTCCTCTTTCTTCTTAAAGCAAGCTCCCACTATGGGGCGGGAAGGTGGCTCAGTGGTAGAGCATTTGCCTTGCATGCATGAGGCCCTGGGTTCGATTCCTCAGCACCACATAAGCAAAAAGAAAAAAGCCGGAAGTGTTGCTGTGGCTCAAGTGATAGAGAGCTAGCCTTGAGCTGAAGAGCTGAGGGACAGCGCCCAGGCCCAGAATTCAGGCCCCACGACCGGACCCAAACCTCCCCCCCCCCCAAAAAAAAAAAAAAAAAAAACAAGGTCCCACTATATGGCCAAGGCTACTTCAGCATTGCCCTCATGTGCTACCATACCTGAATTGGGAGGACTCAAACCTGTATGTTCCAGACAAAATCTGTATCTCTGAGCTGTATGGGCCCTAGGTTTTTACATGTTTAAGATTAGGTAACTTGAATCCCTATATGTAGCTAATGGTTACCCAGACCTAGAGAATCGTCCTCAGGAGATGAGATGGCTAATGTTTTGTTGCACCACTCTCTCTTCTGTTTTCCTTTCAGGAATTTTTGGTTTTTCAAACCAGAACTAAAGAGAACCTATTACTTTAAATGGAGTTGTTTGTTTGCTTTTTGTTATATTTGCTTTTTGTTTGTTTTGAGAGAGGATCTCCCTGTATAGCTCAGATCTCCCTATATAGTTCAAATTCACCTAGACCTCAGATTCTTCTACCTCCATCTCCTGAGTGCTGGGATTACAGTCATGCTTCATCATACCTGGCTAACCTATTGTTTTGTTGTTATTTTTCTTAAATAGAAGGCTCTGGTGATTCACACCTGTAATCCTAACTACTCAGGAGGCTGAAATCTGAGGATCATGTTCAAAGCCAGCCTGGATAAGGACAGTCCATGGGACTCTTATCCCCAGTTCACCGCCAGAAAACTAGAAGTGGTGCTGTGGCTCAAGTGATAGAGCTCTCGCTTTGAGCTGAAGAGCTCAGGGGCAGCACCCAGGCCCAGAGTTCAAGCCCCACAACCAACAAAAACAAAAAACTCTGCCTCTAGTAGAAATTGAACTCTTTCTACTTTTTTATTTCAATAGAAGCATGAAGATTAAAATTGGGCACTTTTTAAAAGAGATTCTTTGTCCATGTGAAGATGATGATTATTTTAACATTTATACTTTGGTCACCATTCTGATGCTGTTCTCAGTAGAACACAACAAAAATATCTTTATCTGTCAGTAATTATTCAACCCTCAAATTCATTTTTCTTGAAGGTTAAGAGTTTGAGACATAAACAAAAATAAAGGACTAACTCTAAGTAATTATACCAGAAAACTCCCCTTCAAATGTCATTATTTCTCCTGCAAGGTAAGAAGTAATGGTAGGATGCAGTATGCTCTGTTCCTACTATTGTTCACAACTGTGTTCCCTGCTGCTCCCCTCCCTAGAGTGTCTCCAATGACTCCCTAGGGAGAGCTGCAGGTCTTCTCAGAGTAAGCAGAAAAATTTATGGAGTGTGTGTCTGTGTGTGTGTCTTTGCACCAGTCCTGAGGCTTGGATGCTGTCCCTAAGTTTTTGCTCAAGGCTAGCACTCTACCACTTGAGCTATAGCTCCACTTCTGTTGTTTGTTTGTTTTTGTTTTTGTTTTTTGTAGTTAATTGGAGATAAGATTTCTTGTTGGGGCTGTCTTCCAACCAAGGTCTTCAGCTCTCAGCCTCCTGAGTAGCTAGGATTACAGGTATGAGCAACCAGCACTCAACTCAAGGGGGAGTTTTAGAGCCTAGGGACTAAAAGACACAACTGTGCTAGAAAAAGGTGCTTTTGGTCTCAGAAAGCCAGGAGATGATAGGTACAGTTGCTGTAGAGTAGCCTACATCTACTTTGACAGAAGTGGAACCTGTGTGTCCTGGCCTCCCCCCATAACCACATCACATCAGATGCTCCTGAAAAAGACTAGAATGTCCCTTGTGTTTTCACAATTGGAGTAGCCCAGCAGCAAGTCAGTCCACTAAAAATGATTTCTCAACCTTACTACCCTATGACCTGTATGCACCCCACCCTTATTCTCACTCCTCTCCTTGTACAGAGAGAACTTCTTTATTGTACTGGCTTTTTCCCCCCCCACACACTACAGCTGGTCTGTCACCATGCTACTAAAATGCTTGTGCTAACACTTGGGTGTTCTGGTGTCAGGTCTTAGAAGTGTGCTAACTGCCCCACCCAACCTCCTCAACTCTTCCCTCTCTCCTGGGTTTTTGTGCTGGAATGCTATTCCTCTTGGATTTCAGCATGTGCAGTCTGCTTAGGGTGGAGCCTTGAGCTGTTCACAGGAGTACTGGTAATGTCTGGCCCTCGGAACTGCCAAAGGCAAAAAGCTGGCCTCTTCTCAGTTTAAAGCACATATTTGGATTGCTGGGGCAGTGTTAGATGGAGGGTGGAGTGAGCAAATACCACTCTCTTCCTACTGTGTTTTCAGGAAATGATTATAAAGCAGCTATAAGTGCAAATGAAGTCAAAAGAATGGATTGGCATCTGTCCCCCCAACCCCCCCCAAGAAAATAAAATATATACTATTCCTCTGGACTCCCCTTGAGAGCCACACCCTATTGTTCTGCTGGGCTTAACTTCAGTGATATTTCAGAGCGAAGCATCTTTGTTAAACTATCTCTCTACTCCCCTTAAGAAGTCGGCAGTGGTTTGCTGAATGAGAGTTGAACTTTCCTTTTAGGCAAACTGGGTTCTACTTTCTTATCTGCTCCCTTTCCAAGAAGAGGCATAAAGATGGGTAGCCAGTACCACTTTAAATCTTGGTAGGTAGCCAGTACCAATATTCAAGTCTTCAGTTAGGGAGTAGGCTTCGCACTGGTAGTAAAATTGTCTGCAGAGTCAGCTCACCTCTAGTCCCTTCCAGCTGCCTCCTTTCCTTGCACAACTTTTTGCCTGGAACCTCCGTGAGGCTAAAGCCATATGGCTCTTATAAATGTTGTCTGGAGTCTTCTAAAGTGGGAAATTTTGCTGTGTGTAGTACACAGTACCCCTGAGTCTGGTCCTCCCCTCTCAGCAGCTGTTTGCCACTGACCGAGGTGGCGACTGAGCCTGTGTGTGTGGCCAGAGTCAGTGACGAGCCTCCCACCCAGGCCTGGGGAAGCCCTCAGCCAATGTGGTTCCTGTGGCAGCAGCCAAACAAGCCAGAGCTGCTCATACCTTCAGGGTTGTGGTATAACAGCCAGCTTTATGCGGTGGCATTGTTTAGTGTTGGTTGACTTGACTTCTCTGTCCCCACCCTCAGTGTTTAAGGGAATCTGGCCCTAACCCAGTAGCGAAGAAGCTGGCATTTGTGAGTGGCTTCCTGCTGTCTCTCATGTAGTAGGAGCCAGGACCACCTTCCATCTCTGCTTCCTACCCATGTGCCAAAGACCCACGGCCCCTCTGCACTCAGCCTCCTGCTGTGAAGTTTCAAGTTGCCTAAGATCAGGACCAGGCTATCTGCCAGGTTATCTGCCCAGATAAACATTTATTGTTTACTGGATGTGTTTCAGCTGCTATGGCTGGTCCCACTGGTGAAATTGTCTAGTTTCTTGAGGCTTTAGGCCAATATGTGGAGCTGAAATCCAGACAGAACTACTAGTGTCTGAGCTAAGTGACCAGCTACTTCAGTGTTAGCTTTGACATTGTCCCCTCCCTACCTATTTCCAGAGCCAAATGTATATCTCTTTTTCCCAGTCCTACCTTCTGGGTATTGAAACTGTCTCTATATTTTCAACATCTTCAGACTGGGAATTTATGTAAGATCCAGTGTTATAAGGCAAACAGCCAATGACCTTTTTTAGGTGGCAAAGCCAGCATTCCAGCACTGTTTTCATTTAGCATGTCTTCCCTAACAGCTCATGACACTGCTGTTTAGTAAGTGACAAGGAAAGAGGCAGATTTTCTATTTTAATCCAACTGTGGTCAGGACATCCAAATATTCATTGCCTTTAAGGTTTTTAGTGTATAATTGATTTTCCAACATTTTATTACATAGTAAAGTTGAATTTTTAACTATTTTTTTTTGTCTTTTGTTTTTTGGTACTAGGGATCGAACTCAGGACATTGAACTTGCTAGGCAAGCACTTTGCCAATGAGCTACATCCCATCCCAAAGTTGAGGGGGTAGGGGTGGGAGTTCGTTGTTTTTTTTTTCAAACTTAAGTTTTATAGTGAATTCACTTATACTCAGCACCTATTGTCATGTTTGTCATAATTGCCTTGGCATGTTCCTTATGCCTTGCCATCCTATCTGTGTGTCTGTTTGTGTGTCTGTCTGTGTGTCTGTGTATCTATCAGACATTTTGTGAAAGTTGTAATGGGATTTGAATGCAGAGCCTGATACATGCTAGGCATTTATTCTACCACTTATGCCACATGCCCCAGTTCCTTTTTATATTTTTTAATGTATATCATTAGTACATTTCTGTTGAATCTTTCATCATGTATATCTATCATTGAATTCAGTATTAAAGATTTTTTCTTTTTTTCTTTTGAGGTAAAATTCATATCTAATGAAATGCATAAATATTAAGCGTTTCTTGGCTAAGTTCTAACAAATACATGTACCTGTGTAATAAATCTATCAAGAATCTTTTTCTTTTTGGTGGTTCTGGGGTTTGAACTCAGAGCTTCACACTTGATAAGCAGGCACCCTATTACTAGAGCTATACACTCCAGACTTTTACTATAGTTATTTTTGAAATTGAGTCCCATTTTTTGCCCAAGCAAGCCTGGACCATGAACCTCCTATTTACATTTCCCAACATAGCTGAGATGACAGGCAAGTGCCACTATGCCCATCTTTTTTGTTGAGGTACAGTCTGATCTCTCCTTACCATACATACCAGGCTAGCCTGAAACTGCAGTCCACCTGATCTCAGCCTTCCAAGTAGCTGACATGACAGCTAAAGCACAGCCTTATTATCATGCTCTTTTTTCCCAATTCTACCCCAAAGACATTCTCTCTTTGATTTTTCAACTAGAAATTAGATATGTCTCTTTTCGAATTTCAACTAAATGAAATCATACAGTATATATTCTCTTGAACAAGACTTCTTTCATTTAGCATGAGTTTAAGATTCCTCCATGTTGTTACATATAGATAGAGTGTGTGTGTGTGTGTGTGTGTGTGTGTGTGTGTCTGTGTGTGTGTGTGTGTGTGTGTGTGTGTGTGTGTGTGTGTGCCCTGATATTTGAACTCTCAGGGCCTAGGCAGTGTACCTGAGCTGTGCTCAAGGCTAGCACTCTACTACTTGAGCCACAGCTCCACTTTGGGCTTTTTGGTGGTTAATTGGAGATAAGAGCCTCAGGAACTTTTCTGCCTGGACCAGCTTTGAATCACAGTCCTCAGCCTCCTGAATAACTAGGATTACAGGTATTGAGCCACTGGTGCCTAGTCAAGAATTACTTTTTAACCATTTCCACTGCACCATCCTAGTCTAAAATGTTCCCTCTTGTGTATTCATTCACTGGTACTGGCCCTATTATCATCATCTCTGCTTCCCTCTTAATCTCATGATCTCAACACTCAACCAGAATGTTATTTATGAGATATAAATAAGAATATTTAACATCTTTGCTCCATACCCCTCCAGTGGATTCCTGTGTCACTCAGGAAACAAAAAAAATCAAGTCCTTTTCAAGGCTTCCTTCCTTTCCGATCTCATCTATCACTCAGATAACCTATGCTACTTGGCTTTGCACTGCTCTTCTCTGTCCTACTCACTGTTACCACGCTGTCTACTCGCTGACTTCCTTTACATGCCTGTTCAGAGGTCAGCCTAATCAGAGTTCTTCCCCCAGATACACTCTCTCCCTTTACTGCACTTGATCTGTGACCATGACTTTGGGTTTTTGTTTGTCAGCTCAGTTTTGGGAGGGGTGTTGGTTTCGTTTGGTATGTTTTTTTGTTTGTTTTGTTTTGTTTCTGTTACTAGAGCCTGAACTCAGGACCTCACATCTTGCTCGTGATTGGCTTTACTTCTTAAGCCACACCTCCAATCCAGCATCTAATTGGAAATAGTCTTAGACTTTCCTGCTCAGGCTGGCTTTAAACCATGTTCTTCCTGGTCTTACCCTTTTTGAGTTTAGGAGTATAAGCCCCAAGCACCCACCTTTTTCTTCTATTTATCACTAGAATATAACAATTTTGTTTTTATTTACTGTACTAATCTCCAATGCTTAAAACTATTCCTCAGATTCCTGAGATCTGAGGATTGCAGTTTGAAGCCAGCTGCAGCAGTAATGTTCAGGAAACTCTTATCTTCACTAACTTGCCAAAAAAGCCAGAAGTGAAGCTGTGACTCAAGTGGTAGAGCTCTAGCCTTGAGTAAAAGGAGTTTAGGGATAGTGTCCAACCCCTGAGTTCCAGCCCCAAGACCAGGAAAAAAAATTCAAAAACAAATATTTCTCTAAATTTTTCACATTAAAAAAAAAATCTCACAAGAAACTGAAAGTTAAGAATAAAGCTGTGTGTAGTGGTTCAGAATAGAGCTATGTGCAATGGTTCAGGTACAGGCCTGTTATTCTAACACTCATAGAGATAACAGGATTGAAAGTTTCAGGCCAGTCTGGGTTACATATTGAGATCTTGTCTCAAAAAACAGAACCATCCAACTAAGAAACAAATAAGACTAAAAATAAGAATATACTGGGCTGGGAAGGTGGCTCAGTGGTAGAGCGCTTTCCTTGCATGCTTGAGGCCCTGGGTTCAATTCCTCAGCACCACATAAGAAAAAAGCCGGAAGTGGTGCTGTGGCTCAAGTGGTAGAGTGCTAGCCTTGAGCTGAAGAGCTGAGGGACAGCGCCCAGGCCCAGAGTTCAGGCTCCACGACCGGACCCAAAAAAAAAAAAAAAAAAAAAAAGAATATACTGATGTCAAGCTGGAGGCAGACACAAGACACTGAATTCAAACTGGTACTGGCCAAGAAAAAAAATATAAAAAAGAATATTATTGATGCAGCCTTCCCCCCCCCCCCCCCCCCCCCCCCGGTCGTGAGGCTTGAACTCTGGGCTTGGGCGCTGTCCTTGTACTCTTCAGCTCAAAGAGAGTGCTCTACCGCTTGAGCCACAGCACCACTTCTGGTTTTCTAGCAGTTTATTGGAGATAAGAGTCTCACGAACTTTCCTGCCCGGTCTGGCTTTAAACCGAGATCCTCAGATCTCAGCCTCCTGAGTAGCTAGGATTACAGGCATGAGCCACCGGCGCCCGGCTGATGCAGCCTTTTTTATGCCTAATTTTATTTGTATATTCTCCATTTTCCCAAATTTAGCAGTGTGCATTTCTGAATTTTTCAAAACTTCCATTTCTATTTATCCTATTTTTTAATTAAATTGTATTTTATGCTCTTACATTTATTTGTCTTTTTTTTGTTCTTTTACCAATGTGCAGCTCTTTTTCTTTATTTCATTTATCCATTCATTCATTCATTCATTCAGAGTGTGTGTGTGTGTGTGTGTGTGTGTGTCTTGAAGTCAGGGCTTGGGCACTGTTCCTGAGTGGGGCCACAGCTTCATTCTTTTGGTGATTAATTTGAGATAAGAGTTCAAGGATTATAGGATTATAGGTCTGTGCCCCAACCATTTATTTTTCTTAGACCTGTTTTGATGTACTTATGTTGAACTTTTTACTTTAAGTATGCCAGTACTTGGACCACATTGTGATCCATTTGGATATGTACTATTCTAGTGATCATTTCTAATTATCTTTATCATAGTATGTTTTCTTCTATTTGATTTTAAAATTAAAGTGCAGGCCGGGCACCAGTGGCTCCTGCTTCTCAGGAGGCTGAGATCTGAGGATCACCAGCAGGAAAGTCTGTGAGACACTGTCTCCAATTAACCACCAGAAGTAGTGCTGTGACTCAAGCAGTAGAGCACTTTGCCTTGAGTTGAAGATCTCAGGGACAGCATCCAGGCCGAGTTCAAGCCCATGACCAACAAAAAATAAAAAAAAATAAATAAATAAAATTAAAGTACAACCTCATATTAATCTTCTATTAAGTTTTACAGATTTTGAAGAAAAAAAAAAAGGTCTCTTTTGTAGAATTCGAAAGGATTCTGAATCACGCCATTCCGCCATTCCTATTGTCTATACTACTGTTTAACCTAGTAGATTTTTTTTTTTTTTGGTCACTCTTGGGGCTTGAACTCAGGTCCCGGGCACTGTCGGTGAGCACTTCAGCTCAAGGTGAGCACTCTACCATTTGAGCCACAGCCCACTTCACATTTTCTGGTGGTTAATTGGAGATAAGAGTCTCATGGTCTTTTCTGCCTGGGCTAGCTTTGAACTGGGATCCTCAGATCTCAGCCTCCTGAATAGCTAGGGCTACAGGCGTGAGTCATTGGTGCCAGGCTTGACCTAGTAGATATTTTATAGAGTGAATCTACCACTACAGTTGGGCTTTTGCTAAATTGTTTTTGTTTTGTTTTATTTCAGAAAGTTTATGCTTCTTCATTTTGATTTCATTCCTGCTTTGTATTTCCACTTGGGTTTGTGTTTTAATTGATTGGGGGTGTTTTGTCTTTGCCTAATAAGACATTTGCCTATACCTTCAAAATAAAACAAAAACAAAAACAGCCAGGCTCTGGTGCCTATAATCCTCGCTACTCTCATGCCTATAATCCTAGCTACTCAGGAGGCTGAGATCTGAGGATCGCGGTTCAAAGCCAGCCCAGGCAGGAAAGTCCGTGAAACTCATATCTCCAATAAACCACCATAAAACCGGAAGTGGTGCTGTGGCTCAAGTGTAGAGCACTAGCCTTGAGCTGAAGAGCTGAGGGATAGTGCTCAGGCCCAGAGTTCAAGCCCCACGACTGACAAAAAAAAAAATTCTATCTCCAAGATAACCAGAAAAAAGCTGGGCTAGAGGCTTGGCTCAAATGGTAGAACACCAGCCAAAAGCATGTAAGCCAAGTGAGCACAAAGCCTCTGAGCTCAGGCCCTTTTGCCAGCAAAAAACAAATCAAAAACCTTAGCAAGCTCTATACTTGCATTTGGGTATGTCTCTTTAAGGCTCTTTTGGTATTTAAAGTCCCCTATCCCCTATCTCCTTTTTGTTTATGTCATTTATTTGTTGAAGCTTACTAAATTTTCCAAAACAATGTTTTTACTGAGCTTCTAATACTTTATCCCATTGGGATATATAGTTAAAGATTTTTTTCTTGGATAGTATATATAGTATATTGTGTATTATCTTTCTAAGTCTTTGCTTATCAGAAAGTATCTTTCTTTTGCTCTACTAAAGGAATTGCAACAACTATTGAGACAAAAAAATCAAAATAAAAAATAAAAAAGAAGACTAAGGTGAAGGCTGGGCAGTTGGCACATGCCTCAGGAAGCTGAGGCTGAAGGATTGTGAGTTTGAGACCAGGCTAGCCTATGAAACAAATCCCTGTATCCAAAAAAAAAATTAAACTTTGAGACAAATTATATTTGGGAAGTCTGTTTTAAATGCTTCTAGGGTTATGTTATTTATTTATTTATTTATTTTTGGTCCAGTCGTGGGGCCTGAACTCTGGGCCTAGGCGCTGTCCCTCAGCTCTTCAGCTCAAGGCTAGCACTCTACGACTTGAGCCACAGCACCACTTCCAGCCCCGGGTTATGTTATTTTTGTTTTCATTCTTTGGAATGTAAAAGTGGATCAGGATATGTCTGAATTAAGGATGGCAAATATCTAATAAGGTATAGGTATAGGTATACTTACACTTTCATTCTATGCCAGAGACAGTTATTACTAAGTGTACACCACATTCTTTCCTGTTGAATGCAAATGAAGATTTATATTCCTTCAAACAATGAAACAGAGGGGGAAAAATACCATTTTGCCATTTGTGATGTGTGTCTTGGTAAGTTTCCTTTTATTCTTTCCTCCTCTCTACCTTCTCTCTCCAGCTTTTTTTTTCTTCTTTTTTTTTAAAGTATTGCCCTTTATCTATCTTAACCATTAGAAGATTAAGCTTATAATAAAATTCACATGAAAGCCACAAAAAAACCCAATAGCAGAGATTTTGTTCTGAGCAAAAGAACATTGGTAAAGGTATCATGATACCTGGTTTGAATACTATAAGATTGAGAGTATAGAAGTACTAATATTACAAGGCTAACAATAAGAGGGCAGGGAGGGGAAGAGCTAAACAGCCATAGTAACAAAAGCAGACACATAGGACCCAGAAAATAAAACCATGTGGGCTGAGAAGGTGGCTCAGTGGTACAGTGCTTGCCTTGCATGCATGAGGCCCTGGGTTCGATTCCTCAGCACCACATAAGCAAAAAAAGCTGGAAGTGGTGCTATGGCTCAAGTGGTAGAGCTCTAGCCTTGAGCTGAAAAGCTGAGGAACAGCACCGAGGCCCAGAGTTCAGGCCCCATGACCAGGGGAAAAAAAAAAAAAAAGAAGAAAGAAAGAAGACCATGTAGCTGCAGCCGTCTGGTTCTTAACAAAGATGCCATACCATATGTTGGAGAAAAGACAACCTCTTTTACAAATGGTGCCGGAAAAAACACATAGAAGACTGAAACTAGATCCTATCTCTTAGCCTCTACAAAATTCAATTCAAAATGAAGACCTAATGTAAGAACTGAAAATTTGAAACTAGTAGAAGAAAATATAGGAAAAATACCTTTAGGTTTGAACAGGGATCCAGTAGTTCAAGAAATAATAGCAAAAAAAAAAAAAAATGACAAATGAGAGTGCATCAAATTAAATAGATTCTGCATACCAAAGGCAACAATTACCAGAGTTAAGAGACACCGTTCAGAAAAGGAGGAAATCTTTGCCAGCTTTTCAACTATAGGGATTTAATATTCAAATATATAAAGAACTCAAAAAATTACTGAGATCCAAGCCTCCTGAGGGAGGCTAAGGCAGAGAATTCCAAGTTCCAGGCCAGCCTACATGAAATAATGAGACCCTCCCTCAAGAAAACTAACAACACGCAAATTCGTGAAGCATTCCATATTTTTTTATTGCAGCATTATTTACCATAGCTAAGATATGGAACCAACCCAAATGCCCCTCAGTAGATGAATGGATCAAGAAAATGTGGTATATATATATACAATGAATGACATTGCCCCATTTATTAGGAAATGGAAAGACTTGAAAAAAATTACATTAAGTGAAGTAAGCCAGGCCCAAAGAAACATAGGTCCCATGGTTTCCCTTATTTGCAATAACTAGTATATGTCTGAGACAAGCAGAAATGGTCAGATAAGTTGATGTTAGGCGAAATGAACCCCAAGATAAGGACTCAAATTTTTTTCTTTCTTGCTATTGTTTCTAACATATTTAGAAGATATTTCTTTGTTGCTTTGTATGCCCCTCCCCCATGGTTTAACCCTGTTTTCACTGTATTTGATGTTGGTATAATTTGTGGAGGGGAAGGGAAAAAACAAATTGTTTAAATAGGGACACAGGTGGACCCATTGCAACAATGTCGAAAAACGAACTTTACAACTTTGGCACCGGTGGGGGAATGGGGGGAAGGGATAGTAAGGGGAAACAAAGGAGGAGGCAACAATGCTTGATAAGAAATGTACTCATTATCTTGCCCATGTAATTGTAACCCCTCTGTATGGTATTTTCACAATAAAAAAAAAAAGAAAAGAAACTAACAATAACAAAAAGACTACCAAAAGGAAAAAAAATCATTCAATCAGTATATAGGCAAATGAATTAATAAATGACAGTTTTCAAAAGAAGAAGTATAAAGCCAAAATACATGAAAATTGTTCAACATCTTTGAGATTCCATCTTACCTAGGCAGAATGGATATCAATAAGAAAACAAAAATAGCCAAAGCTAGGGGATGGGACAGCAGAAGACCTAGTGGTATAGGAAGACCTTATACACTATTGATGGGAATGTAAATTAGTGCCTCCACTATGGAAATAGGAAAATAAATAAGGCAAGAATTGGAGAAGTTTCTTTCTAGATCCTCTAATATTGAATCTGTCAAGTCTGTTGGAAGGTGGTAGTGGATTTTAGCTGGAGTCTATTGTAGTTCTTCTCTCTTCCCACCGTAATGGCTGGTGCAGTATATGACTCTGAGATCAGGCTCATCGAGGGTATAGTTTAACAGTGACAGGCTGCTTCATAGTTCCCATTGCATACCAGGAGTTATTGTTGGCCCCAAAAAGCTTTGCAGCCTGTAAGCTGGACAAGTTCCCGCTCACTTTCAAATCCCCCCAGTTTGCCCACCCAGCAGTGGCAAAAATCCAATGTAAGGGTTGCCTACTACAGGTTGTCTACATCAGAGAGTAGGGGAAGCAAACAGCACTGAGTTTTGCTCTGAAGGAGGAGGACCAACAAAACAGGACACTCAGCACTTTCAGACTCTGCCAGCAATAAACTGCCCAGTAGGAAAGAGGAAACTGCAGAAATCAAGCCATTAGCTGAGGCTGGACTCAGATACCTGCCAGGCAGCAAACCACGCACAGAATGAAAGCTGCTTAGGAAACTGTTCTATCTATCTGCTAGCCATGGGTTCTGGGCTCTTAGTATCTGCAGTAATCCATGGTGACAATGCTCCCTCCTCAACACAAGCTCTCTGTTGCCTGAACTTCTCAGCAGGTCCCTGTCTGACCCTCCCCATCTCAACTGCTTTCATAGCATTTCCCACCCAGATACTGACAAGGTGTTCTCAGGCTTTCTGGCTTTTGATTGTTCCTTATTTTCAAGTTTTGCATAGGAGCCTCAGACAATGATTATAGGGTTGCTTGTTTGTTGTTGTTTTCATTTTTAATGTTTGGAATATGTCTTATATTGGACATATTCTTTTTTTTGCTTCTAATGGTATTTTTGTTTGCTTATTTATTTAGATTGGTTTATTATTTTAAGACATCTCACTATGTAGCCCAGAACTGGGCACAAACTATTGCAGGTTGTGCACTTCTACCCTGGCCAGGTTAGTGGTGTCTTTTGCTGAACACAAATGATTAAATTTTTCTCCTCTTTTTTTTCTTCTTTTTTTCCAGTTCTGAGTCAAACACAGGTCCTTGAACATGCTAGGCAAGTGATATACCACTAAGCAACAAAAGATTAATTTTAATCAAGTCAGTTTTTTTCTTTTTTTTTTCTTTTTTTTTTCTTTTTTTTTGAAGGGTCCAGTCATGGGGCCTGAACTCTGGGCCTGGGCGCTGTCCCTCAGCTCTTCAGTTCAAGGCTAGCGCTCTACCACTTGAGCCATAGCACCACTTCTGGCTCTTTTTTTTTTCTGCTTATGTTGTGCTGAGGAATCAAACCCAGGGCCTCATGCATGCCAGGCAAGCGCTCTACCACTGAGCCACTTCCCAGTTTTTTCCTTTTACAGCTAGTGCTGAATTTTTCAGTTGGGCTAATTGGTTGAGACTTGTTCATATTGCTTAGCCATGTTGTTCAGGTTGTCCTCAAAGTCCTAGACTCAAGCAATCCTCTATCCTCAGCTTCCAATTGCTGGGGCTACATGCTCTTGACACCATGACCATCTAGTTAGTACTTTTTAATGAAATGTTCACCTTCTCCAACATCCAGAAGATACCCTTCTATATTTTCTTCAAGATGTTATGCTGATTTACCTTTCATATTTCATATTTAGATTTGCCATTCATCTCACATCAGTTCTACTTTTTTCTGTGTAGATACTCAATTGACCTAGTTCTGGTTATTGAATGATCAGGTTTCCCTGCTGAGTTACAGTGGTACTTTATCAGTCAGGTTACTATATGTATTTGGGTCTGTTTCTAAAATCTGTTCCACTCTAAAAGTATTTCCAGACACTGATGGCTCACACCTATAATCCTAGCTACTCAGGAGACTGAGATCTGAAGATCACAGTTCAAAACTATCCCAGGCAGGAAAGTCCATGAGACTCTTATCTCCAATAAACCACCAAAAAATCAGAAGTAGCTCTGTAGCTCAAGTGGTAGAGCACTAGTTTTGAGCAAAAATTCTCAGGGACAATGCCCAGGCCCTGAGTCCAAGCCCTATGACCAACCCCCCAAAAAAGTATATCTTTAGATCATCATTACAGTAAGTCATATTGAATATTAGTTTGAAAGTTCTATTGTTTTCACTTATATTTTTCCTGTCATTTTTCTAAAGAGATGTTTACTTAGATGTTCCTTAGAACATCTTAGTAACTTCCTATTCAACCTTAATGTTGTTTTATGTTTCAAGTGACTTTTTAAATCCTTATTAGAACCAGTCTATATTTTATTTGGTTTGGCTTGGTGTTTTTTTTTGGCATTAATGGGGTTTGAACTCGGACCATGCTTACTGGGAAGTTACTCTACCACTTAAACCATGTCTCCAGCCAGTTTTGTTGTAGTTATTTTACAGATTGTCTCAAAATTTTGCCTAGGACTAGCTTCAAACCAGTCTTCCTACCTATCTGTGCCTCCTAGGACCTCTTTCTAGGATCACAAGTATATGCTACTATTCATGTCTTGCTGGTTGAGATGAGGTCTAATTAATTTTTCTGCCCAAACTGGCCTCCAACCACAATCATTTTGGTATCTGCCTTCTTAAAGCTGGGATTATAGCCATGTACCACCATATCACACTGTATTTGTTTTGAGATTTTAGATATGTATAGAGGGAAAAAAGAAATGATTGGTTTATATACTTAAAAGTTAAACTCTCCTACAGGACTGTAGAGAAGAAATCAGGGCTAGATATAACTATGGGAAACCTGCGTTTTCAGGAGTAGGCAGTTTCTCAACTTAATTTCTTATTCTAGGACTTTTGCTTCTATTAGAAGCCAGCCTGGCTTTGCCTTCCTTCTAACTACATTAACTGCAAGACAACAGCTGAAAAGTTTCGTCTGATACTTTACTTCTCATCAGCCCTGTTGGGACTCTTCTACCTTTTATCACAGCCCATCTTGGCTCTTGTTCTACTTGTTCCAATATAAGGATATTATTAGAGGGTACTGCTGCTAATGTCTCTTCTACATTCTTACTAAGCCTGCAAACGCCTGCCCATACTTTGTCTTTTTCCTCATTCCAGTCCAATCTGCAGCTTATCTTGCAGAAAATTCCTCAGTTTTTGGTATGTGGTTGCCTTTTTCTTGTCATTACAGTAGAAAACTGAAGGGAAATGCAATTGTGAGAAGTGTGCACTTAAAGCCATTCCAATGCTAATTTTCAAAAAATAATTTCTAGGGCCTAGTAACACCGTGGTAAGTAAGTCCTTACCTAGCATGTTCAAGTCCCTGGGTTCCATCCTGAGAACTAAAAGAAAAATTGTTTATTGGTTTCCTCTTTCATTTATTCTTCCTGTCAGATGATCATTCCACTGTTCCTCTGTTGGTATTATCTGAAATGTCATGAGGGTAGCAGTTAGCCTACAAACTGAGCAGCCTCCAATATCCTCCCTACCCCACATACTGGAACTTGAACTCCTAACCTTGTACTCTTGCTTGACTTTTTCTACTCAAAGCTGGCACTCTACCACTTGAGCCATGCTCTAGTCCAGCATTTTTGTTGGTTAATTGGAGATAAGAGTCTCATGACTTTCCTGCCTTGGCTGGCTTTGAAATATGATCCTTAGGGGCTTGGGATGGTGGCTCAGTGATAGAGTGCTTGCCTTGCACGTATGAGACCCTGGGTTTGATTCCTTAGTACCACATAAGCAGAAAAAGTCGGAAGTGGCGCTGTGGTTCAAGTGGGAGAGTGCTAGCCTTGAGCTGAAGAGGTGAGGGACAGCGCCCAGGCCCAGAGTTCAGGCCACATGATTAACCCCCCTCCCCCCCCAAAAAAAATGATGCTTAGATCTCAGCCTTTTTTTTTTTAGGCGGTCATAGAGCTTGAACTCTGGGCCTGGGTGCGGTCCCTCAGCTCTGTAGCCCTTTAGCTAAAGGCAAGTGCTCTACCACTTGAGCCACAGCGCCACTTCCAGCTTTTTCTGTTTATGAGGCACTGAGGAATCGAACCCAGAGTTTCATGCATGCGAGGCAAGCACTCTACCATTGAGCCACCTTTCCCAGCCCAGATCTCAGCCTCCTGAGTAACTAGGATTACAGGTGTGAGCCACCAGCACCTTGTGAATTTCTGGCTTCAAATTGAATACTTTGAAGATCATTGTTCATGGTGGCTCAGTGGTACAGTGCTTGCCTTGCATGCATGAGGCCCTGGGTTCGATTCCTCAGCACCACATAAGCAAAAAGAAAAAAGCCGGAAGTGGCGCTGTGGCTCAAGTGGTAGAGCACTAGCCTTGAGCTGAAGAGCTGAGGGACAGAGCCCAGGCCCAGAGTTCAGGCCCCATGACCGGACCCCCCCCCAAAAAAAAAAGATCATTGTTCATTTTTATTAAGTTGACATTGTATTTAAAATATGCTTGTATTAGTTTGTGTGTGTGTGTGTTTGTGTATCTACACACAGATTTATAACTTCACAACAAGCAGTTCTGCTACTCTCCTATATAAGTCAGAACAGAATAATCCAATAATTAATGAAGATGTTCATTAAATCTTTCTGTATTGTATATCAGTTTTGCAACCTGGTTCTCCCCTTTATACCCACTCCTGTCACAGCCTAGATATGAGTGAAGACAATGCCATCTATGCAAAATGAAACAGAATTGATTCTTTTATACTGATGGTTTCAAATTATCTGCTCATATGCCTTAATTTGATAAGAATGCCACATGACTCTTTTGGCAGCTGTATAAGAGAAACTGACCCTAGGATGAGGATAACCCAGGGAATGATTTGAGATTTGGGGCTCTTGCTCTGCAAGAACATTTTCCCAAGAGAGCTTTGTTGAAGGCCAAAGTGGAAAGCAGAGACTATTATAATTTTTTATTATTTATTCATTTATTTTTGTAAGAACTGGGGCTTGGACTAACTGCCACAAGGCATGGCTGGCTTGTTTGTTTTTTCACCCATTGCTGGCATTCTACTGTTTGAGTCACACCTCCACCTCTGACTTTTTGCTGATTTATTGGAGTCCTATATTCTTTTGAACTCTTGTGCAGGTCATAATTCTCAGGAATTGGTAAGGAATTGGTACCTATTAAGAAATTTGGGGTTCCTTATACCTAACTTTTCTTGTTTATTACTTTGCTTTTTAATGCCTAAAAATATTTAGCTTGAAATTTTTTTATAGTTTAGAATAAAAGCATAGAAATTTTTCAATTTTTTTTTTTTTTTTTTTTTTTTTTGGCCATATAGCTTGAACTCTGGGCCTGGGCACTGTCCCTCAGCTCTTTAGCTCAAGGCTAGCACTCTACCATTTGGTTTTCTGGTGATTTATTGGAGATAAGAGTTTCACACAGTTTCCTGCCCGGGCTGGCTTGAACCGCGATCCTCAGATCTCAGCCTTCTGAGTAGCTAGGATTACAGGCGTGAGCCACCAGTGCCCGGCAAATTTTTCAATTTTTATATTGAAATGCAAGAGAAATCTATAATAGGAACTTTAGGAAAACTCTAAACTTCAATTGTAAAGATGCCTCCTTTTTGCCAAGAATGAAGCCTGATCAAAGTTGATACCTACCAATGTGGAGTGGAAGGGGGTAAATCACAGCTAAAGACCTTGGCACTTCTGTAAGAAATTTAAATAACAGGCAGACACAGAGATTTGTAAATATGTTCTTGGTGCCAGCTAAACCACAGAGAAGATACTGTATTTGTGGTCCAGGGAAGTTTAAATATTTGTGGTTGAACTTAAAATTCAACATACAACTCTCATCTGTGGTGGAAGCTTTCCAGAAACTCCATGGAGGGCAGGCAAGCTGCACAAACTCTCAAAAGCCTTTCCTCTCACAGGGCTGGGCTAGAAAAGCCAGTTGTTTTTTTTTCTTCTTCTTCGTACTATGTAGCTGAGAGTGTGTGGACATTCTATTGTTCTACTTAACCAACCTGGAAGGTATTCTCAAGCCCTCTCTCTGGCTTATGGCTTAGTCCTTCTATTCTGATCAAATGTTAACTCACCTAAGATCCTTTGCCTATCCATCCTATATAACGTAGCAATACTCTCTCTTTTATTTCTGTCTCTGTTACTCTGCTTTACTTTTTTTCACAGTACTTACTTGGTTCTCAGTCTCTAGAATGGTAAGCTCCATGAGCACAAAAGCATTTTATTTACTGCTACATCCTTTGAATAGGAACTGCCACACCACAGCAGTTCCTTAATAAATATTTATTGATTGCACTCAGCAGAATATCTTTAAAATGTTCCCAAAAGTATCATCTAGAAAGGGACAAGTTATATTCTGTTCTACCTACACAATAGAACTTTAGACTGAGATCAAATATCCTACTTTTTGTTTTAACAACTATAGGTGTGGTTGAAATAGGTGTTCAAGGTGGTATATAAATCTTCAAGGCACCTCCTGCCAGAGCACCTTACACATCAAAATTGAGCAGTTTCCCAGGCATCGGTGGCTCATACCTGTAATCCTAGGTACTTGAGAGATTGATACCTGCAGGATCACAGTTCAAAGCTAGCCCAAGCTGCAAAGTCCACTAAATTCCATCTCTACTAACCAGCAAAATGCCAGACTGATAGGTTGGCTCAAATGATAGAGTGCCATCTGTGAGCAAGCAAGCCCAGTAAGAATATGAAGCCCTGAGTTCAAGCCCAGTACCAGCACAAAAGAAAAAAATGTGGGCTGGGTGCCAGTGGCTCATGCCTATAATCCTAGCTACTCAGAAGGCTGAGATTTGAGGATTGTGGCTCAAAGCCACCCTGGCTAGGAAAGTCCATGAGACTTTTATCTGCACCACTCAGAAAACCAGAAGTGGCACTGTGGCTCAAGTGGTAGAGTGCTAACCTTGAGCTAAAGAGCTCAGGGACAGCACCCAGGCCCAGAGTTCAAGCCCCATGACCACCAACACCAACCAACACACACACACACACACACACTCTCTCTCTCTCTCTCTCTCTCTCTATCTCTCTCTCTCGCCTTTTGTCATTTGAGACCCTGCCTGGCTGTGGCTTCTTGTTGTTGATGACCACTCCCACTCCTCTTGGGAGCATGACTGGTGACTTTGGGGGCTTTCTCCTATCTGCCTTTCTCTGCTGCCTTTTCTAAGTCCTATCAGTCCTCTCAACACAGAGAAGAATAAACACATAGTAATAAGCACATTAGCTTTTCTTAGCTATCTATTGCAGGACTTTATTGTCATTGACTTTTAGCATTTGGTAAAAGTTTTTTTGCTGGTCCTGGTCCTGGACACTGCCCCTAAGTTTCTTGGTACTCAAGGCTAACACTACTACTTGAGCTACAATGCCACTTCTGGCCTTTTCTGAGTAACTTATTGGAGTCTCATGGACTTTTCTGCTGGGGTTGGCTTTGAACTGCAATCCTCAGATCTTAGCCTCCTAAGCAGCTAGGATTACAGGCATGAGCCACCCAAGGCCAGCTGAAAGATTACTTTCAGCCTTTTGTATCATCTGTTTTTATTATATGACATGTTTTTCAATTATACACTACTACGTAGCATCATTTTGGCCTAGCACTTAAAGCTGGGGTACTACTGTGTCATGACACCTCCCAGAGAAGATAGATGTTCTCATTAATTTCTTTTTTTTTTTTTTTTTTTTGTCAGTCATGGGGTTTGAACTCTGGGCCTGAGTACTGTCCCTCAGCTCTTCAGCCCAAGGCAAGCACTCTACCACTTGAGCCACTGCACCACTTAGGTTTTCTGGTGGTTTATTGGAGGTAAGAGTCTCATGGACTTTCCTGCTTAGGCTGACTTTGAACCAGGGTCCTTAAATCTGAGGATTATAGGCATGAGTAGCTAGGATTATAGGCGTGAGCCACCAGCGCCCAGCTTCTCATTAACTTCTTTACTGCTTTGTCACTGTAAAGCTAGCTTTAGGCTTGTCGTGATAATGCATATCTATAATCCGCAGCACTCGGAAGGCTGAGACGGGAGAACTGTGAGTTCATGGACAGCTTTGGATAATAGTGAGACCCTGACTCAAGTGAGAAGTGACTTTGACCTAAGAATTTAGCCACAATATTCAGCGATGGATTTTAATTTTGTGTTGTTGATTTTGTTAAAATTTGTGTATATAGGTTTCCCTAATACAGGCTGGTATCATATTTTATCCTCTTTCAGTCATTAGTGTATAACACTAAAACTATATTTGCAGTTTATAACTGTTTGTATGTCCTTTCCTTTTAGGTGCTCCAAAAACACAGTAAGCAGCTTTCTTGGTCTCTCTTTCAAGTCCTATGGGGAATGTTTTTGCTCTCTACTACTCTACCACTTGAGCCACAGCTCCACTTCCAGCTTTTTGGTGGTTAATTGGAAATAAGAGTCTCATGGACTTTCCTGCCTAGGTTGGCTTCAAATTGTGATCCTTAGATCTCAGGTTCCTGAATACCTAGGATTACAGGAGTGAGCCACTGGGACCTGGGCTCAAGATCCATCAATTATTTTGCCAGAATATCTCCTCATTCTAGATACAAATCATAATCTTAATTATGTTCTGTGCTAGTTACAATAAAACTCCAGATAACTTATTTAATTTGTCTGGACTTCAGTTTACTCTCTGTAAAGTAAGGCTAGTAGGCTTGGTATGGAGATACAATGCTGTAATCTGAGCACTCAGAAGGCTAAGGCAGGAAGATAATGAGTTCAAAACCAGCTTGGGCTATATAAGGAGACTCTCAAAAAAAATTAAGATGACAGTAGTTACTTCATAAAATTTCATTAAGGATTTAATGAGCCTGTAATCCTAGCTACTCAGGAAGCTAAATTCTGAGGATTGTGACTTTTAATTAACTACCAAAAAGCCAGAAGTGGAGGTATCAAGTAGTAGCTCAAGTAGTAGCACACCAGTTCAAGCTTCAATACCAGCATGTGTAAATGTGCATGTGTGCACGCGCGTGCGCGCGCGCGCGCACACACACACACACACACACAATGAATTAAATGAAATAAAATAAGTGAAGAGATCTAGATTTTAAATACGTCTCATTCTCTTAAATCTTCCCAGGTCATCCTGCAGTTTTGACTACTATTTTCTGCAAATTCTCACAGATACTTCACTATTTTCATTGTCTACGTTCATTTATTTACTTTTGTGCTGGTACTGAGACTTGAACTCAGGGCCTGGGTGCTGTTTCTTAGCTTTTTTGCTCAAAACTGGTGTTCTACCACTTGTGCCACACTCCCATTTTCTTGTTTACCCTTTCTGGTATTACCAATGTCGTATAGTTTTGGATATCAAAAAACCTGTTCAATTATCTGACATGTAACTATAACCCCTTTATAATAACAAAAAATTAAATAAAAAACTGTTAGATTTACTTTGTAGGCTAAGACTCAGGCCCAGCAAGAAAGGTAGGCAGGGCTTAAGGTAGCTTTTTAGAAGGCAAGATAAGTGTGCATACAGTCATTTCATCCCAGAATTCTGCTGGAAATGTGAACACACAAACCACAGCTTAGGAGCTCTTGGAGGACAATAAAACACCACTTGGAAAATGTAACCATGCTGTTGTGGGCATTCCAGCCCTTCTCCTGCTGGACTCCTTTCAGCACCATTCCTTTCTGTAGTCCCACCCCATCTCAGCCCTGGCGTACAGTCCCATGAAATGTCACCTGCCTTTTCTCTCTGGCCCCATCCTTTGGCTGCTCAGTTTATTTTTTCCACATCCTCACTCTCTTCCAGCTCCAAGTTAAATAACCCTCACAGATGGCTTGTTCCATCAATGCTGTTTAAGAACACAGCATAGCAAACTGGAGTCCAGAAAGAGCTGCCAAAGCCCAGTACTGCTCTTACTCAGTGGCTCTACACAACTTTGTTGTCCACTGCCTGGAAGTCTGCAGGCATGGAACAGAAAGAATGGCAGGTGGAGAAGCAGAATATCTCTTTAGCAGTATAAGCCTCTAGCAACTAGTTCTCACTTAGAAGTCAGATTCTGGAGTCCAATACATTGTATACTCCATTTTCCACAGAAGACAGTGAAAACACTTTGTAGTTGGCAGTTCTCCCCCACTTTTTATAGCATGGAAACCCAACAGGAAATGGTAGTCCCGTTTTTGTTCGGGCTGGTGGTTTGAGTCCTTACTGAACCTCTTCATGAACTCCTGAGAGGTCCAGATCCCTGCCCTGCCTGACCTGAAGGGCAGTATTCCCAGCTGTCAGCACGCCCTGGGGAAGAGGGGAAACTTCAGATGCCTATTGGAAATCCTGTAGAGAGACAAGACCCAGAATTTCATTCTTCCTTTCCTGTCAGCAAGGCCATGGAGGTTTCCTGTCTGCCTTGTCATCAGCTTTGGAATACTTTTCCTCCAACAACCTCCCCTCCCCAACCCATGCATGCAGTGGTTTATAAGCATTGCCCTTTTCATTTTCCCAGTACCCTCCTTCCTTCTGTCATAATCAGATGGGTCTGTTTAATTTTGCCCTTGTGACAACACAGCCTTGACCTTACAAAGTTATTCCTGTGGGACTGAAATCTCTCTGTCCGGGTCTCCCATCATTTTTTTCTTCCTTCTTGCTCTTTCTTCCCTAACAGCAGTCTTTGTAAGTAGATTCCTCTGAGGTCTCGGAGGAAGGGGGCAGTGCTATTCACTGCTCTAGGAGTCTTTCCTTCAGCAAGCGAAATTCCCTTGAGATACACCCTCCCTTCCTCCATTAAGGGGCATGTAGGCACCTTATCTACTTGAATTCTGGCATAACAAGACAGGGAACAATGGCACGTACAGAGTGGTCTGGCCAGACAAAGGGAAGTTAACTCAGCTTCAGAAAACAGACAATGAAGAAGCTTCCCTTGGAAAGAAAAGAGAAGGAAAGGGATGGAATGGAAAGAGAAAATTCTATGATGAAAAAGTATTCTCTGTGATCTCAGTCAGAAATCAATATCTCTTCCCTAAGCCTGGTCTTTCTACTAAGAAGTAATTTTTCTGTTTGTTTGTTTATTTTATTTTTTTTTTATCCTGGAGGTAAAACCCAGACCTCACACATGCAAAGCATGTGCTTTATACTTAAGCTACAGCCCTAGTAGAAGTAAACTATTATTCTCTCGCTTTTCTTTCATACCTTGCTATAAGATCAAGGATTCACTGATGAATAACACAGTCTGTTGTTTGTGAAATAAGTTTCTGGGACTGACGGCTTTGTAGAGCCTTGGGCTCCAGATAGGAGGGAGCTTTGATTTCCATTTCCATGCTCTATGATGGACTCTGCTCTCTACAGTACATCCTCTGTAATAGCAGGACAGAACTTGCAGGGGACACTCATATTTAGGTCTTTTATTGTTGTTGTTGGTGGTGGTGGTCATGGGGATTGAACTCAGAGCCTGAGCACTGGCCTTGACCTCTTTTGCTCATCTGAACCACCGAGCCCCTTCTGGTTTTCTGGTAGTTAATTGGAGATAATGTCTCATGGACTTTGCAGCCTGGGTTGCCTTTGAACCTCAATCCTCAAACCTCAACCTCCTGAGGAGCTAGGATTATAGGTGTGAGCCACCAGTGCCTGGTTTATATATAATTCTTAACAGAATTCAACTATCACTAGTTTCCTGTGTATTCATTCAGCTTATCAGCTGGCCATATAATGTCCAGGGAAATGAAATTAATCTGGATGATAAAATTCCTTTCAGGGCAAGTACCCTGAGAAGTTTTTAACTTCAGAATCTGTTCTTACTTGTAACTTAGCCAAGTACCCATTTACTTTGTGTTCATCTAAATGAAAAATTATTTACTTTGTCCTGGGTGCTTTTGGGCTGCTGCTAAGCCAAGGCAAGTGTACTGTCCTTTAAGTGAGAAGGACTTGAAATAGATCCCTTCTCCAAAAGTGCTCTGGGCACTTTGCAAAAGTACTCCTAAGAGGCAATAGTTTAACGTATTAAACACAGACTTTTGAGAGTTCAAGACCACCTGTATCACAGATGATATATACATTTTCTCCTTTTTAAAAAGTATTTTATTGGGGCTAGGAAGGTGGCTCAGTGGTAGAAGCGCTTGCCTTGCATGCATGAGGCCCTGGGTTCAATTCCTCAGCACCACATAAGCAAAAGAAAAAGAAAAAAGCTGGAAGTGGTGCTGTGGCTCAAGTGGTAGAGCGCAGCCTTGAGCTGAAGAGCTGAGGGACAGCACCCAGGCCCAGAGTTCAGGCCTCATGACCAGACCCAAAAAAAAGTATTTTAATTATCTTTAAGTAGTTATACAATGAGGTGTCAACTCAGCATGTCAACTTATGATTACAGTGTATCTTTTTTTTGATAGATACAATGTATCTTGATCAGTGTCACCCCTTTTGTAATTCTCCATCTCTCTTAATCCCACATCTCTTCTAGATGTACATTTTCTCTGTACTTCAGTTTCTTCTTTCTCTCTCACAGAAAGACTGTGAGAATCAAATCAAATAGCATAGCTGGGCACATTGGAAGCTGAGACCTGGGGATCACAGTTTGAAACCACACTGGACCAAAAGTCGAAAGCAGGGCTGTAGCTCAAGTGGTAGACCTCAAAAGCTTAGGAACAGTTCAAGTCTCAGTATGGCATGCATACACACATGTACAAAATCAAATAACTTAAGGCCTAGTAACCATCAATCATCACACTATCTATATTACAACCTTCCTCATAAAAAGGATATTGTAGTCACAGAGAAGCTGTGACCAGTGAAAATTGTGGGAGAATTAAGATGCCAATATATTCTACTTGTCACTATCCTGAACTTCTTGTTTGCTCATAACAACTCCCCAACCTAAGTTTGTTAGGTGTTTTTTTTTCATTTGCAGGATATTATTTCATTATAAATACTCGAGAGCTCATAGCTTCTGAGTGACAGGCCTGGAAAGCATCCTGCTTCCTCTGTGTTGCCACAGAAGTGTTGCTAGCAGACTGGTCTCCAGAGACCACACCTTATACCTTTCTTAAGGGGCCTGTCTTGACTCTGGATCTGATGAGAACTTAGCCAAAAAGTCTTCAGTCTCAGGGGCCCACAGGTTTGGCTTTTACCCTTCAAGTAGCCCAGTGGGAGCTGCAGAGTGTTGGAGACAGCCATGGGAAAGAAATAGCTCACACAAGCACATGGTACATGAGCCAGCAGCTCCCTTCTGCCTGCTGGAGCAAGCTCAGGGAGGCCGCTGACAAGAGTCTTCAGAACACTAAACAGGTGATTAAAATATCAGTATAAGTCTCTCCAAGCCTTATAGACAGCCAAAGACTTAGTTTGGACACCAACAGAAATTTTCCGCTCTGGAGTTTTATACACTGGTCTGCTGTTTCTTCCTCAACTCTGGCCAGAACAGCTTTGTGCTGATGATTCCATCAAACTCCCCATCTTCCTGAGTGGCTTAACATATGAAAAGAACACCAACCACCTTCTCCCACCTTATCTCCAGCTCCTCAACTGTTCAAATTTTGATCTTTCAAATAGACCCAGGCAAACTCTTGGCACAGCCCCTGGGCCAGCAGAGCTCCAGCATCAAGCCCAGTGACAGAACTGTTCTCCCTCCTTTCTAAGACCACTGCCCAGAATTATAGGACCTTAAAATGGAAATAGAGCTGGGTGCTGGTGGCTCACACCTGTAATCCTACCTACTCAGGAAGCTGAGATCTGAGGATCATAGTTCAAAGCCAGCCCGGGCAGGAAAGTCTATGAGACTCTTATCTCCAAATAACCACCAGAAAACCGGAAGTGGTGCTGTGGCTCAAGTGGTAGAGCACTCGCCTTGAGCTGAAGAGCTCAAGAACAGTGCCCAGGCCCAGAGTTCAAGCCCCATGACCAACACACACACACACAAACACACAAGAATGGAAATAGAGATCCAGTAATTCCACTTAGGGTACTTAACAAAAGATCTTCAATCATTTTATTGAAAGGATATCTTCATTCTCGTGTTCATTGTGGTGTTATTTATAATTGGCAATCAGCAGATAAATGGATAAAGAAAATGTATACATACTTGATGGAATACCATTCACCCTTTATAAAGAAGAAAATGTCCATGCACTGTTTGCTCATGCCCTGTAATCCTAGCTCCTCAGAAGGCTGAGATCTGAGGAACACAATTCAAAGCCAGCTCAAGCAGGAAAATCCATAAAACTCTTTTTTTTTTTTATGATCAATGCTTTTTTTTGTCGGTCGTGGGGCTTGAACTCTGGGCCTGGGCGCTGTCCCTCAGCTCTTCAGCTCAAGGCGAGCACTCTACCACTTGAGCTACAGCGCCACTTCCGGTTTTCTGGTGGTTTATTGGAGATAGGAGTCTCATGGTCTTTCTTGCCCGGGCTGGCTTTGAACCGCGATCCTCAGATCTCAGCCTCCTGAGTAGCTAGGATTACAGGCGTGAGCCACCAGCGCCCGGCTTGATCAATGCTTTTTATTACATAATATTCAGTAGTCATGCTCAGTCAACAAGGTCCGTAAAACTCTTATCTCCAGTTGACCACCAGAAACCCAGAAGTGGCTCAAGGTGGTAGAGCCTTGACCAGAAAAGCTCAGGGCAGTGCACAAGCCCTGAGTTCAAGCCTTGTGACTAAGATAGATAGATAGATAGATAGATAGATAGATAGATAGATAGATAGATAGATAGATAGATAATGCTCTAATCAGGGTGGAATAGATAGATAATGCTCTAATAAGGGTAGAATTAAAGAATATCATAATAGCCAGGCGCTGGTGACTCACACCTGTAATCCTAGTTATTCAGGAGACTGAGATCTGAGGATTGCAGTTCAAAGCCAGCCTGGGCAGGAAGTCCGTGGAACTCTTAATCTCCAGTTAACCACCAGAAAACTGGAAGTGGCACTGTGGCTCAAGTGGTAGAATGCTTGCCTTGAGCTGAAGAGCTCACAGATAGCGCTCAGGCCCAGAGTTCAAGCCCCACAACTGGCAAAAAAAAAAAAAAAAAAAAAGTGAAATAAGCCAGGCGTAGAAAGACAGCTACATATTCTGACTTACATGTGGAAATTAAAACAATTCAACTCATAGAAGCCCAGAGTACAAAGGTGAATACCAGAGGCTGGAGATGGGGGGAACTGGAAGATGGTGGTTAAAGACTACAAAGTCTCAGGAGGAAGAATCGGTTTGGAGAGGTTTGTGTAGGGTTTTTTTGTTTTTTTGTTTTTGTTTTTTTAAGTTTTAGAACTACTAGATAGCATGGTAAAAGTAATTAATATAGTACTTTTCAAATTTTCTAAAATTGAATTTCAAATGTTATTACCACAAGAAATAATGAGGAAGCAGCAATGGTTCATGACTGTAATTTGAGCTACTTGGAATGCTGAGAACAGAATTGCAGTTTGAGGCCAGCCTTAGCAGAAAAGTTTGTGAGACCCCTTTTCAACCCAGACTAGGGTGCTGTGATGTGCCCTTGTCATCTTAGCTTCATGGGAGGCTGACATTAAGAAGGATTGTGGGTCTAAGCCAGAACTAGGCAGAGAAGTCCATGAAATTCTGTCTAGTGGAAGAAGCTGAGAATGATGATGCATTCTGCCGTAACAAGAAGCCAAAAATAGGTGGATTGTAGTTGAGGCACACACCTGGCAGGAAATGATACCTTACCAGAAAAATAACTAGCACAGGGCTAGCTATTGGTTCAGCAATAGTAGAGCACCTACCTAGCAAGTATGAGGCCCTTAGTTCAAATCTTAGTACCGCCAAAAATAATGTGATCTGAGGTGCTGTGTTAACTAGTTTGCTTTACTTGCATTGTGTTCATAAATTATAATATCATTTTAATATTCCATAAAAACATATGATGAGCCAGGTGCCAGTGGCTCAAGACTGTACTCCTAGTTACTCAGGAGGCTGAGATCTGAGAATTGCGGTTCAAAGCCAGCCTTGACAAGAAAGTCCATGAGACTTGTCTCCAATGAAACACACACACACACACACACACACACACACACACACACACACACACACACACACACACACACACACACACACACACACACACACACACACACACACACACACACACACACACACACACACACACACACACACACACACACACACACACACACACACACACACACAAAGTAGGGCACCTGTGGCTCATGCCTGTAATCCCAGCTACTCAGGAGGCTGAGATCTAAGGATTGTGGTTCAAAGCAATCCCAGGCAGGAAAGTCTGTGAGACTCTGATCTCTAATTAATCACCAGAAAACCAGAAGTGGCACTATGGCTCGAGTGTAATCCCAGCTACTCAAGAAGCTGAGATCTGGAGATCATGGTTTAAGCCACCCTGGGCAGGAAAGTTCATGAGACTCTAACCTCCAATAAACTACTCAGAAAAAAAACAAAAGTGGCACTGTGGCTCAAGTGATAGAGTGTTAGTCTTGAGCAAAAGAAGCTCAGGGACAGCACCCATGCCCCAAGTTCAAGCCTCAGGATCAGGAAAAAAACAAACGAAAACACCTCCATAAGATGCTTCCATTCTCCCTTTTATTTTTTTTATGTAACTTTCCATATTGGGTCAACTCTTTCCCCTTGCAAAAATTGTGAGATTTTTCTCCCTTAAGCACAAGCAAATGCTCTGGACCATTGAAAGCTGTGGGTAGTTAGAACAGTAAAAACAAAGACACATTCCAGCCCCTCTACTTTCTACCTTGAGCAAGTTACTCACTTCTTTGTGCCTTGATTTCCTCCTCTGTATAATTGAGGTAATGAGGTTCCTACTTTATGAGGTTGTGGTAGGGACTGAATTGGTTCAAGTAAGGCATTTGGCACCGTGCCTGGCACGTATTAACCAGTCACTGAGTGTTAGCTGTAGTCTTAGAGGGTGAGTGAAGCACGCAGCATGTTTTGTTGTGCCCTGGGAGGCCCAATGGCACTTTCCTAGGAAAGCAGCTCTGGTGAGGTGGCTGGAGCCTTGGACAAGGAAGTTCTTGCATCTGCCTTTAGATCTTAGCTCTGCTGAACGTGTTATTTAATTCCTTTGAATTTCAGTTTCCTCTTATCTGTTACCTGAGTAATAATAACTACATTGGATGATGGAGATTTTCTAGGTCCTAGAAGCACCGTGAGAAGTGTAAAGTATAAGCTCGCTATAATCCTAGCTACTTAGAAAACTGGAGGATTTCTTTTTGTCTTTTCTGCTTTTTTTTTTTTTTTGGTCGGTTGTGGGGCTTGAACTCTGGGCCTGGGCGCTGTCCCTCAGCTCTTCAGCTCAAGGCTAGCACTCTACCACTTGAGCCACAGCACCACTTCCGGCTTTTTTCTTTTTGTTTATGTGGTACTGAGGAATCGAACCCAGGGCCTCATGCATGCAAGACAAGCGCTCTACTACTGAGCCACGGCCCTTTTTTGTTTTTTTTGCCAGTCCTGGGGCTTGAACCAGGGCCTGGGCACTGTCCCTGAGCTTCTCTGTGCTCAAGGCCAGCACTCTACCACTTGAGCCACAGCACCACTTCCAGCTTTTTCTGTTTATGTGGTATTGAGGAATTGAACCCAGGGCTTCATGCATGCTAGGCAAGCACTCTACCACTAACTCACGTTCCCAGTTCCATAGCAGGAGGATTTCTTGAACCTAGAAGCTAGAGGCCAGCCTAGACAACATAGTGAGACCCTGTCTCAAAGAAAATGGTGGGGCCTGGCACTGGTGGCTCACGCATGTAATCCTAGCTACTCAGGAGGCTGAGATCTGAGGATCAAGGTTTAAAGCCAGCCTGGGCAGCAAAGTCTGTGAGACTCTTATCTTCAGTTAACTATCAGAAAACCGGAAGTGGTGCTGTGGCTAAAGTGGTAGAGGCTTGAGCTGAAGACCTCAGGGACAGCATCCAGGCCTAGAGTTCAAGCCCCACAACTGACCAAAAAAAAAGGTGGGGTGGGGTGGAGGGAAATGTAAGATTATTTGCATCTTATCTAAAATACAGTTGCATTTTAAAAAGTAGACTAAATGTGAGCATTTTAATAACTTTGTGACAATTTTCACCAAACCTTTTACAAGCATTTAAAACAGCGATTATCAAACCCCAGTGTTTATGAGTACCTGCAACACTTGCTTAGTCCAAAGTGGAGTCCAGGAGTCTGCGTTTGCATGCACGCGCGCGCGCGCGCCTCTGTGTGTGTGTGTGTGTGTGTGTGTGTGTGTGAGAGAGAGAGAGAGAGAGAGAGAGAGAGAGAGAGAGAGAGAGAGAGAGATTGTGAGCATGCACCTGTCCTGCAGCTTGAACTAAAGGCCTGGGCACTGTCCCTGACCTTTTTTGCTCAAGGCTAGCATTCTACCACTTGCACCACAACTCCACTTCCCACTTCCAGCTTTTTTGCTAGTTAATTAGAGATAGGAATCTCAGGAACTTTCTTTCATAGGCTGACTTCAAACCACAATCCTCACATCTCAGCCTCCTGAGTAGCTAGGATTATAGGCATAAGCCTCCCGTACCTGGCAGGAGTTTGCAGTTTTAACAAGCTCATTATGTGATTCTGATGCAAGTGGTTTTGAAAAATCCTTTTTAGCTATTAGAGGTGACAAAAAGAGAACTAATACTTACTGCTTTGCCCTATGTGCCAGGCATTTGACTTAACCCAAACTATGAATAAACTTTAATTACTTTTAGTTAGCAGAACATGACTTGTCTTCAACTATGAGGCACAGACCACAGTGGAGAATCAGGACTCTAGAAATTTAGGATATGAAATGTAACTTAAAATGACTTTCTCCCTCAGCTGGCATTTCAGAATTTTTGTAAACCATATTTAATTTCCTATGGTAGTTCTCCAGCTATAGCTGTGATTTCTTTTTTTCCAAAACATTACATTAGGAGCTGGGGATGTAGCTCACTGCAAAGCACATACTTAGCAGGTATAAGGCCTTGGATTAGATTCCAGAACCAAAACATCAAAACCAAAAAGTCATTGGTGCTTTGAAAAGCAGCATTAAGATCCATTGTATCTTACTGGGGAACAGCAGCTTCCACTTAAGACAAGGCAAGACATGCCCACAGCTTGGCTTCTCATGGTATCTTATTTCGCACTAGAAACCCTGAAGGCAGCCTGGCCAAAGAGACACCTATCCCTTTGGGATTCTGCATCTCCTCCAGGAGCAGCACCCAAAGCAGAGTAGCATCTCTGAGTCTGGCCAGGGGATCTGTGTTATACAACTTCAGGGAGCATGATTCACACAGTATACAATGTGGCCAGCACCCCTATTAGATCATCTGGAATTGTCCTAAGCCATCTGCCTGCCTGCTTGATGAGTCATTCACATTGTCCCAAGTTCTCATAGTGTATGTTAGATACTACAGGCAGCTTTTACTTTAAATATATACATACACACAGCTTGCCCTCAAGAACTCTATTTACACAGAAATGGAGGGACAAAGAGTGAACACTATGTGGAAAATAAACTATACAACTTGTGAGTCGGGACAAGAGGAAAAAACTGGGAGAAAGCAAGGGCTTAAATTCTGGGCCTGGGCCTGGGTACTATACCTAAGCTCTTCAGATCAAGGCGAGCACTCTACCACTTGAGCCACAGCGCCACTTCCAGTTTTCTGGTGGTTAATTGGAGATTAAGAGTTTCACAGGCTTTCCTGCCCAGACTGGGTTTGAAATGTGATCCCCATATCTCAGCCTTCTGATTATAACCGTGATCCACCGGCGCCTAACCCTTTATCACCTTTATAATAACAATTTTTAAAAAAATTAAAATAACTCTTATGAGAAAAATCAAATTATATCTTTGAGAGAAAGATAATGAGAAGAATAATCAAACCAGCTGGTCATGGTTATTGATGGTATGAGCTTGAAAAGTTGTGCATTCTCAGATAACAGGTTTTGGATCTAGAGTACAGCTCTATGGAACAAGAATACAGCAAAACATTCAGTGCAGGCGAAATAGCATGAAAAGACCTTGAAAAATAATGTAGGGCTTACCTTTAGTGGAAAGAGACATGATTTAGCCACATAGGTGAAAACAGTTTGAGATTTATTGATTAGAAGCTCATAATTAGTTAGTAGTTCAGAGTAGCGAACAACAAAGTGATGTCATTTAGTCTCTTCGTAGAATTGAGGTCTAGAGCAGAACGAGGCATGTTCTATACTGTTTGCTGCTGCCAGACCACACATGGGCATTCACTTTAGGAGACACATTAAAGAATAAGCAGGATGTTGCGGAGACTGTGGAAGTGAGGAGCAGTTGGGAAGTGGGATTGTTTAGCCTAGAGAAAGTATAGCTCAGCACACCCCCAATAATTTGAGGCCAGTCAGATAGAAATAGGGTTAGAGTTTCTCTGGGCCCCCAGAGAACAGATATAGGAGAATTAGAAGACAGATTTGATCTTTAAAATAGGATCTGAGTGCCAGTGGCTCACACTTCCAATTCTAGGTACTCAGGAAGCTGAGACCTGAGGATTGAAGTTTGGAATTAGCTGAATCAGACAGAATTCGAGATACTCTGATCTCCAATTAATAAGCAAAAAGCCAGAAGTGGTTTTTTGCTCAAGTGATAGAGCATTGGCCATGAGAAAGCTGAGAGAGAGTATAAGGTCCTGAGTTTCAGCCCCTAGTAATGGCACAGAGGGGAGCAGGAAGACAAGCATTAGGGATTTCTACCAACTAGACAATTCCAAAACACGGAATGCGCCTCTCCTAGGAAACAAAACTCTCTTATATATAAGTCCATAACAGCCCTTTCTCTCGTATTGCATAAGGACTGAAAGTTTACCAGTTTAAAAAAAATCTGTTTACATAGGTAATGAAAATCTGTTGCTTAGTATTAAATAATGATTGATTTTAAAAGCTTCTCTCAGGTCTTGAAATTTTTTACGTAAAGTTTCAAGAAAGGGTTGCATCACTGAGGGATGCTCAGAGGAACATTTTTACAGCCTGCAATGGTTGTTAAGCCCCTCCCAATCCTAGAAGACAAGGAAGCTCAAGTTGTAGCATATGAGTAACATAGACTTGAGGCCTGCTAATGAGGTCAGAAAAGATTAACAAATTGTAAGCCTAATCCCTTGAGGCTGAAGAGAGAATCTGTAGTTTTCAAGTTTCTTTAGACTCCTCTCCCTAAACAGAAAACACTATGAAATCAAGAACTGTGTTGGCTTTATTCTGTTTTGTATATCCAGGACGTCTAGCATAGTCCCTGTCACATGGTAGTACAAGAGAGGTATGGCATACCAGGAATACCTGGCAGAATAGACAAAGACTAAATGATGTCTATAAAAGCCTTTGGGGAACGGCGGGGGGGGGGGGGGGCACAAAAAAAAGCCTTTTTTTGTTTTTGTTTTTGTTTTTGTTATGGCAGTACTGGCATTTGAACTCAGAAGTGTGCCAGGCACTCCATCACTTGAGACATGCCTCCAGTCCTTTTTATACACAGGCTAACCTGTATATCTTCCTATTTATGTTTCCTTGCATAGCTAGTATGTATACACCACCATGCCCAGCTTTTTCTAGGGTCTATTTGGATGGGGTCTCAATAACTTTTTGCCCAGGCTACCGGAATTGTGATTCTTCCAGTCTCTTCCTTCCAAGTAGCTAGGATTGCAGGTATGAGCCACCATATCTAGCAGACTAAGTAACTGTAATCCTAGCACCATGAGGATTTTATGTTCAATACCAGCCTATGGTACTTAATGAGACTCTTTTAAATATATTTAAAAATATAAGGTTTTGGGTTTTTTTGTTTGTTTGTGTGTATGTGTGTCTGTGTGCTGGGGCTTGAATTCAGGGCCTGGGTTCTGTCCCTAACCTTATCTTTGCTCAAGGCTAGCACTGTAGCTTTTGAGCCACAGCTCCACTTCTGGATTTTTGGTAGTTTAGTGGAGATGAGTCAAAAACTTCCCTGCCCAGGCTTGCTTCAGACTAGGATCCTCAGATCTCAGATCACAATAAGATTTGAATAAGAATAAGATTTCAGGTGTATACTACCAGTGCCCAGAAAGGGAGAAAAAGTTTTACCAGGCACTTGTGGCTTATTCCTGTAATCCTGGCTCCTTAGGAGATTGAGATCTGAGGACTAAGAATTGAAGTCAGGCAAGCCAGAAATGTCCATGAGACTCATATCTCTAATGAACTGCAAAAGGTCAGAAGTGGAGCTTGACTCAGATAGTAGACCCTGAGTTTAAGCCCAGTAAACACACACACATACACACACACATTTTTATCATGCTTAAAAGCGAAGGAATAAGGTGAAGTGATTCCATAAAGACAAAGTCAGTTAAAAAAAAAAGTGTTGGCAAGGTGGCTCAGTGGTAGAGTGCTTGCCTTGCATGCTTGAGACGCTGGGTTTGATTCCTCAGCACCACATAAGCAGAAAAAGCCGGAAGTGGTGCTGTGGCTCAAGTGGTAGAGCACTAGCCTTGAGCTGAAGAGCTGAGGGACAGTGCCCAGGCCCTGAGTTCAAGCCACATAACTGACAAAAACAAAAAAAACAAAACCAAAACTATGACCAGATGGTGGAGGAAGGTGGGTTGCAGACTCATTGCCTGGGGCCTAGAGTCTGGAGTTGGTACAGTAGTGTCCTACTAAGTAGTGCCCCCTATAGGGGCGTCACAAAGGAGAAAAGAGCTTACCAGAGCATGAAGCATGGAGATAGGCTGGGATTCATCTCCTAGCAAGGTTGAGCCCAAGGGAGGTCTCCATCATGATATCCTCAGATCATCAGCCTGAAAGACATAAAGGAGCAGGGCTGGGAAGGTGGGCTCAGTAATAGAATGCTTGCCTCACATTCATGAGGCCCTGGGTTTGATTCCTCAGCACCACATAAACAGAAAAAGCCAAAAGTGGCGCTGTGACTCAAGTGGTAGAGCACTAGCCTTGAGCTGAAGAGTTGAGAGACAGCTCCCAGGCCCAGAGTTCAGGCCCCATGACTGACAAAAAAAAAGAAAGACATAAAGCAGCAAATCTCTGTTTTATATCTTCCTCCTCCCTTGAGAAAAGAGAATTCTGCCTTCCTGGGTGCTGTAGGTAATAGTGGGTAAGCATATAGTTTTCTGTTGATTTAGTCCTTGAATCTGCCTGGTATGAACACTGCACTCTTCACCTCACTAGAACAGGGACTTTGCCTTGTTCTTTGCTGAATTCCTTATCACAGAGTAGACACTTAGTTTTTTTGTTTGTTTTTTTTTTTGGGTCCGGTCATGGGGCCTGAACTCTGGGCCTGGGCACTGTCCCTCAGCTCTTCAGCTCAAGGCTAGCGCTCCACCACTTGAGCCACAGCACCACTTCCGGCTTTTTTCCTTTTGCTTATGTGGTGCTGAGGAATTGAACCCAGGGCCTCAGGCATGCAAGGCAAGCGCTTCTACCACTGAGTCAACTTCCCAGCCCAGAGTAGACACTTAGTAAAAGTTTGCTGTATTGAATATACATATGTTGTTTAATGCCACTGATGTCTCAGAAAGGACACTCTTTACACAGAATAAATAAAACTAGATACAAATCTGGTAAGGGAGCATGAACACAAACCTTAGGGGTAGCCTCCTGGGCCTGGCTGCTGGAAGGCAAATAAGAATTTTGTTCAAAATGACTAGATCCTGAGATTCAGTGATACTGCCCAGAACTAACTAGCAGTGGGGAACCACTATAAATATTTGCAGACTGAGACAGACAGCAGACTTGCATCCCCTGGGGCTGAGCTTGTAGCCTCCCCTGCTGGTTCAGTGAGTGAGGGCCCCAGTTCCTGAGTTCCGGGTTTCAGACAAGCAAAAGCCAGGCCTGAAAGGCTTGTGTTGGCAGTGCCAGTATCCGCCCCAACCCCTGCCAACGTGGGTGGCTGTGCTGGAACACACTACAGGGGAAGCAGGATTGGACTGCAGCCCAAGCTACTGCTCTCTTTAGTGCCCTCACTATTCAGGGTGCACCTTGCTGAAATAGCGGAGCTCAGAGCTCTAAGAAGAGTTGATACTTTTCTTTCCATGAGGAACAGTTCACAAAAGCAAATTGCACTTGGCCCAGGGAAGACCAGGCTCCAAACTGACTTTGTTCAAAATGTCCAACCTCAAGAAATTCAAGTGGGTAGAATATACCATAGTTGAGATTTTCTCATCATTACTTCCATTTGGGGAGACCTGAGTCAAAGATCCTGCTGGGTCTTATTCAAGGAAGATATCATTAGCAAAGGCAAAGCCACCCCCAACTGTGAAAGAGCCATGTGGCACTTTTGGGTTACCACAGTATTTTATTTCTGATAGGTATTGGTGGCATACTTGTCCTAAAGTCTGCGTTCTTATGGATTCCCCAGCGTCCTGTAGAATACATATATGTGTGTATTTTATGTGTGTGTGTGTATTTTGTGTGTGTGTGTGTGTGTGTGTGTGTGTGTGTCTATGGTTAGGTCTTTTTGGAAAGTAGAGAGAGGAAGGGCTGGATATGGTGACACATACCTGTAATCCTAGCTACTCAAGAAGCATGGGAGGTGGGGGGAAATAGAAGGGTTGTTAACAAAATTGAGGCTAACCCTGGACAAAAAGCTTGAGACTCTATCAAAAACATAACAAAGGAAAAAAGGGCTGGGAGGATGAGGGGGTGTCTCAAGTGGTACAGTACTTGCCTAGGAAGTACAAAGCCCTGAGTTCAAACTTCAATACTGCCTCCCCCAATCAAAAAAAAAAATAAAAGAGATAAAGGGATAAACCTGCTAGACAGAGAGGCCAGACCTTCCCTCTAGCAAGTGGCCTGCTCAGTAGTCTAGTCTGTCTGGGAATTTAACCTAAATACAGTATTTTAGTAGCGTCAACAGCCAGGTGAATATTCCAGGCTCTCCCTCCAGTGCTAGGCTAGGTACTAGCTCCATGCTCCCATCTTGCCTGAATTTGGCTTCCAACCCTCTCAGTGATAATAGACACGATGCCCCTCCTGCCTGTGAGCAAAGTGAAGCAGAGAAGAGGGGGGATCATAACAACTACTTGTTTATTGAGTACTTAAGTAGGCCCAGGCATCTTGCTCAATTTTTGGTTTGTATTATCTCTTCTAAACTTGGCTAACAACTTGAACAAACAGGATCTGAAAGATTCAGTAACTTGTCTGTAGACACATAGTTAAGAAGTGGCAGTTAAAGACTTGAACTCAGAAGCCAGGCAGTGTGGCTCATGCCTATAATCCTAGCCACTCAGGCTGAAATCTGAGGATCACAGTTTAAAGCCAGCCCAGGCAGAAAAATCCATGAGACTCTTATCTCCAGTTAATCACAGAAAAAGCATTTATCACAGAAAAAGCTAGAAGTAGCACTGTGGTTCAAGTGGTAGAGTGCTAGTCTTGAGCAAAAAGGAGCTCAGGGACAGAGGATTCTGTGCTGTCTTAGCTTCCTTCTTACCACAATTGATCCATTTTTTCCTTCTGTACTTTTCCTTCTCACTGCATGTATGTTCCATAGCTCCTCTCTTCCCCCTGGCTTTCCCTCCAGTATAATTACAATCTATTTCCAATAGCCAAGTGCCTATAGAATCTGTAAAGAAACTATTGTAGTAACCTTACCACACCCATTTGCCAGTTCTATCTACTCATATTTAAAAGACTAATTGCAGCCGGGCGCTGGTGGCTCACGCCTGTAATCCTAGCTACTCAGGAGGCTGAGATCTGAGGATCGCGGTTCAAAGCCAGCCCGGGCAGGAAAGACCGTGAGACTCCTATCTCCAATAAACCACCAGAAAACCGGAAGTGGTGCTGTAGCTCAAGTGGTAGAGCGCTCGCCTTGAGCTGAAGAGCTGAGGGACAGCGCCCAGGCCCAGAGTTCAAGCCCCACGGCCGACAAAAAAAAAAAAAAAAAAGACTAATTGCAGGTATACATGTTTGTGTACACATGATGGATATGGGTATGGAGAGCAGGTCACTCACCACTCTGAGAACAGGCAGCTATGTAATGCCAGCTGTTTAGCAACAGCCATATTATCTCCTCTGAGAAGAAAAACAACAGATTTGACCCATGTAATGGAATAGTGTTATAGCTGCGGGTTGACCAATGCTGTTAACATTTCATCTTGTGACTCAGGCCAGCCATAGGACTAGGACTATTTCTGGGCATTGGATTTGGAAGTGATTTAGGACAGCCAGAAGCTGGTGGCTCACAACTATAACCCTAGCTATTCTGGAGGCTGAGATAATGACGAATGCAGTTCAAAGCTTGCCTGAACAGACAAATACATGAGACTCTTTTAGATCAGCAAAAAGTTGAAAGTGGTAGTAGAGCACCAGCTTTGAGCAGAAAAGCTAAGGGGAGATCTTGAGGCCCAGAATTCAAGCCCCAGTACTGGCACGCACACAGACACATAGAGTGACGGATAAGTGGCCTATGCTTGGTGCCTTGCATAAAAATGAGACCGCAAGGCAACATGGTAGGTAAAGGGGCTGTTTGAGTTGATCCCTTGGGCTGTATGCATGCCCTAGGGTTCTCCAAAGATGTATCCAGTATAAAACTCAGGATTTTTCTTCTTCTGACCCATGGTCATTCAAAACTTTAGCACAGCTTCCTTCCTCCTCTCTGACCCCTGAGCTTCTCTCTCCCTTCCAGATCAACTTGCTCTGGTTCAGGTAGGCTGTGAGTATGTCTCTCCCTGTCCTAAAGTGCTGCGTTTATCATCTGAGTGATTGTGCATCCTTCTAGCCACTCTCTCTCTCCTGCCAGGAGTCTGCTCCCTGCCAAGAAGCCCCTCCCCCTAGGAATGTGAATAAACCATTTCCTCTGTCTTCCCAGCTCCAGAGGATTCCCTGTGTGGTATTCTTTATTTCTGTGTCTGAATTTTCATTGGCAGACCCCTTCTCAGGCTGACCCACCCTTGGCCTGCACAGAATTGTGCTTTCTGCCCTTCAGTCTCCTGTGAGGGTGAGATGTGCATAGTTAGAAGTTTCTGGTTTGTGAAAACATATTAGTCTTGTAGCAAATCCTATAGGCTTGGCTCATTAAAGATGATAATTAGCCTATTGCTAATTGAACTCAGAAGCCAGCCACGCAGCCTGTATTTTACCAGTCTTGGTGGTAGATTTGAAGGCTATTTTAAGGTTTCTTAATAATCTTAGCAAGACTTCACTTTTCCTGTCTGCATCTTATTTGCTCTGAGGACATTCTGTAAAATTAACAAGCTATAAAGTTTGATTGAAGGTTTCAACAAATGTGAGAATAATTGGCTCCATTTAAGAGCAACAAGAAAAACAACCTGTAAACTTGAGTTTGTGGGGGGAAACCTGTGTGATTTTTTTCTCTTTAACTAGAGGAGCAGTAGCAAGCTAGACTTTTTCAGATCAGAAAAAAAAAAAAAAAAAAAAAAAAAAAAAACTGGCTGATAGTGCAGGTTTAAATTCTGATTCCCACAAGCCAAAAGTTCAGCAAAAGAAATTTTACAAAATGACTAGCAACTGTTTTACTCATGCCTTCCAAGAGGCCTGTTTGGAGAAACAGGGACCCAATAAAAATATTGTGAGTTCCTCTTTCCCTAGAGCTTGCATCCAGAGGCCTGGTTCAGCTCTCCAACCCCTACTCATATTCCCTGGCTACACAGGGGTTTTCTCCTTCCCAGAGGCTGCTCTAGGGTGCTGCATTGGAACTCAGTGTCGTCTGGTGGTCAGTTCCTTTTCTCTCTCACCTTCTTCCCACCTTCCTTCTCTCTCACCTTTCCCCATCACTGGACATCTCTGTCCAGGCTGTGCTGGTCCCTGCAGGATGGCTATGGAGAGTTACTACTTTTCAAAATTCACCATTCTTTCTTACTAATCCACTTACTAAGCTGGACTTCTCAAAGGTTCTTCCTGCTTTTCTCAAGACCTAGCTTTCTCCTTGTCCCCAGCTCTCACTCCCCTACTGCTGGCTCACGTTATGTTGCTAAGGAACTGAGCCTGGAACAGGACAGGTGCCACTATCGCCTCCCCACACTGAGCTTTCAGTTTTCCTTTTTGCTTGGCTCTTTGCGTGTGGACCTGATGGGGTGATAACTGGAGCCCTGAAGCTCGAGGTTTCAGTTCCTGCTGATGATGGGGCAAGCTGCCTCAGACAATGTTTAGGGGAAAAGGAAGGGACTTTCTTTGGGTGCCTTTCTTTCAACTTTTCCCTGATCTAAAGCCCCAGGTTTTGTTCAGAACTGTAATGATTCATGTGAGCATTTGTCCGTTAATTTTTTTGGAGTTCTTGATAATCCCCTATATTGGGTCTCCCTGCAGCAGGCCCAGGACTGCCACCAAGAAGATGCACTGAAAAGGTTCTCAGGCCAGCAATACTTTACCTACCTCTAGCCCTAGTTGAGCCCAACTATCACCATCCCAGAAGCTTCTCTTCCCCAGCTCTTTCTTTTCTAGAAGATCTACTGTTTGTTTACCCACATTGCAATGAACATATACCATTTACAGTCTCAGCTTTTCATTGATACAGAATGGAAAAATGTGCTCATGAACAGAGTTACTGTGGGAATTATGTCATAGATTTCATCTGGACTCCTTCCTCTCCAAACAGGGAACCTAGCTTTAACCCCTCTCCTACCAGGAAGCCCTCCTTGGACAAGCAGATAATCTTGGAGTTTGCTGTTTGCAGGCTGTTTGAAAGACTTCCCCTATTAACCATATTAAACTGCTTGTGTTTCTGTCATCCTCATTTTTTTTTTGCATTGCCCTGATTTTACTACTACAGACTTTGAATAGGAGAATATTTTCACAAGACTTTTGGAGAATGCCACAGGGAAGGGAGTTGTGGTCTTCTCCCGTAGTACTAGACTTACTATTCCAACATGAAGGAGGAATTGTCTCACACATGACAGTAGGTTTTTCCAGACTCTGGGCAAGCCCTAGACATTTCTGCCTCTCATTTCTCACTGTCACTCTGTCCTTAGAAATCTAAGGAGAATGTGCACAACTGTCTCTGTTCTCCCTGCTGATTGGATTGCAAAGAAGAGAGGATACTCCTAAAAGACTAGATAAATTTTCTCTCTAAACAGTCAGCAGACTTCTTAGTACCAGCTGAAAGACCCAGAATGGAAGAAAGTCTTTTTGGTCAGTTCGACAGTAGTGCCCTTGCTCTAGAGGAAGAATCATGAATATAGCATACAGAAAGCATGGAAATGAAAAACAGGGTGGGGAGAGACTTATTTTTGCTTGTCTGCCACATGGTGGACAATTCCCACTGAACCTCTAAGGATGTGCAGCAGGCAGGCTCAGGATGTCTGCCTCCCAGGGTCCTGCTGTGCCCTGGAAATCCCCATCCCCAGGAGTCCCACGTCCACACATGTGGCCTTTCTCCCTCTTGGCCAGGATTCACACACTCTTCCTGAGGCAAGCAGCTTACCACCCAGCCTGTACCCTAACAGCAATGATGCTCCTGCCCACCTGTCTGAAGACTCGCTCATAGCACACTGTCCTTCCTTGGGTAGGTTTCTATTGTAGACTCAGCAAGAGTTCCTGTGCTCATTCAGGTGAGCCAAGGACCATCTCAAGCTTATAATGTCCTCTTCTCTGCCCTCTTCTCATCCCTTCACCTCTACCTCCTCCCATTCAGTGGCAGCAGCCTCATGCCAAAAAGGAAAGTCCTAGACCCATTACATAATTCTCCATAGTGCAAGCAGTAGCTGGGCCGTAAGGTCAGAGGTCATAGTGGGGTCAGGTGGCTGACACACACTGTAACGACAAGGTGGTTAAAATTAGACCAGAGAGAGGAAACTGGCAGCCTTGTGGAAATGCAGAAGTTTCCTCTGTAAGTGAGAGGCTGGGGATGCAGGGAGGCCACTGTGCGTGCTGCCTGCCAGGCTATTACTCATTTCAGCTCTGTTCTTTAATGCCTTTTAGCCCCTGCTTCTGTATTTCTAGCCTTCCTCATCCCATGTTTGAATACACGCTATGGAACCATGGTTACCTGACCTGACCCAAGGCAGGGTCTTCCTTCCTCCTTCAGGAAGGTGAGCCTAGGACCAGGCACCCTAATCTCCAGAGGCTTTCCTTTTTCTAAGCCTCCTTGCAGTAGCAGATAACTTTTTTGGCCCGCCTTGGAGATAGACATGGTTAAGGTACTTAGCCTGAGGTTCCAGCTTACAGTGACCACAGGTCCCTGGTGAATGGTGCCAAGGCTGGGAAGAAGATGACAAAGAATAGTCACGGGGTACTCAGGTGACTGGTGTGTGCTGCACGTCTTTGGTTAGCCCACCTGGCTAAGTGGTGCTCATTTCCGCAGTGACCTAGAGAACACGTATCATGCCCACATCATCTTCTTGTTTACTCAACTGGGTTTCACTGAGTCTTCTGGTCTTTGCTGTGGACCTACTATGTGCTCTAATTATTCTCAGCCCTTGCCAGTGAAGTGTGAAAAGTATGAGATGTCGTCTTTGCCGCCAGAGAGCTTGTGGTCCTTAGATGAAGGAGGTAATAAGTGTACCCACAAATGAACCAAGTCATTCTCTATAACAGACTTTCACTGCGTGATGCAGCTCTGAGTCCTTTTCACATTCAGAAATGGGAAGGCAGCTGGGTGTCGGTGGCATACGCCTGTAATCCTAGCTATTCAGGAGGCTGATATCTGAGGATCATGGTTCAGCTAGCCAGGCAGCAGAGTCCATGAGACTCTTATTTCCAATTAACCACCAGAAAAAAACAGAAGTGGCACTGTGGCTCAAGTGGTAGAGCGCTAGCCTTGAGCTGAAGTGCTGAGGGACAGCACCCAGGCCCAACAGAAAAAAAAAGAAAAGAAAAAGAAAAAGAAATGGGAAGGCATAAAAAGAAGTATGGGGCATTCAGTGCGGTCTGGACTCATAATGATATGGGGGCTGCCCCTGGTGGTGTGTCTAGCCACTGCAGTGTGTTTCCCATGTGGAACCACCCTCAGATTCTGAGATCCCTTGGTGTGCACCTTGCCAGTAGGGAAGACAGGATCCAGAGGTCGGCAAGGGGACTAGAAGGGCATGCAATAGCAAGAGCAGAGAAGAGTGCAAACAACCTAGGTGGGGCTAAGGGTGAAGGTGTATGTATGTATGTGGTCTCACAGGGAAGACTAGATGACTGGATACTTATATCTGAGACATTAACAAATTTGAAAGTAGCTCAGAGTAATGAATTTCCTGTCAGCTACATGAGCCCCCACTTATCTGGCAGTACCAGCAAGTGTACATGGCAGCAACTGGCCTGAGTCCTGGATAAACAGAGCTTTTGTAGAACACCCCCACCTGCTCTGCTCAACTCTCTTCCCAAAAGTGTCCTGCCTGACCCCAGTCTCTGGGGCATAAGAAGCTTTAAGGTAGGGCAGGAACTTCTCAGAGAGGCTCAAATGACCTGGCTGAGATGAAACAGCTAAGAAAGCTGTAGTCATTCACTTTGCACTTGGGCTGCCAGTTCTCCTGGAGGCAACCTGGGGAGGGGCAGCAAGGGGAGCCACAAAGCAGTGTTGTGCTCTCCACTCCCTCCTGTTGATAGGATTCCAAACTTAGAAGAACTTAATTTATTCCTTTTTTTTTTTAATATCAGGACTTTTGTTTAAAAAAAAAAAGCACCCTGAGGGTACCTGGCATCGGTCCTGGGGTGTCTGCTGCCCTAGAGATGACCTAAGGCAAGACCCTGGGACTTCCTTCCTTCAGAAGATCTTGGTCCTCGGCCCTCTCTCACCTTGCACATGCACGCTCCTGCCCCTCACACTGTCTCCCTTCCAGTAACTTCGACACACTTCTCATGTGCCCTGCAGCCAGCAGTGTCTCTGAGCTTCATCTTCCCCTTCAGAAATGCTGTTTTTCTTCTCTTCTCCCACCCTGTAGGTTATTGCAGCCGACTGCAAAAGGGTCACAGTGCTGAAGTATTTTCTGGAAGCCCTTTGTGGACAAGAAGAGCCTCTGCTGGCATTCAAGGGTGGAAAATATGTGTCAGTGGCACCAGTCCCAGACACCATGGGAAAGGAAATGGGAAGCCAAGAGGGAAAACAACTGGAAGATGAGGTACTATTCGGGAAGAGCCCACTGTGGCAGGGGAGGCTCCCCTCCCCCTGCCCAGACTGCAGCTTCTCCTCGGGATTATTTATAACCGCTCAGAGCAGTGTCTCTGTTGATGGGACAGCCAGCTTCTTGAGATTGCACTCTGCTGGTGTCCCTTACTGCCAGTCTACCTCCTTTGCCTACATCTCACTATACTACGAGTTCCAGATGCTTCTTTTTAATGTTGCACTAGAGGAGAAAAGAGGGAAAGAAAGAAAAGAGTTTAATAATGTGCAGCTCTGGAGGCTTAGGAAAGGGAGTGGGGAGAGGGGGGGTGTTAGAGTTCAGGCTGAGGATCAAGTTTATAGATGTGCAGTGCTCAGTGCAGCACAGGCCTGAACTCCAGCCTCCAGCACACATACAGGAAGAGCTGACATTGCTGGCCCCGGGTGGAAAATCACCCCTCCCCCAGTCTACTCTCCCTCCCTTGCTCCCTCCCTCCCTCCTGCACATCCTGATGTGATTAAGGAATTCTCCTCTTGTTTGTTTGCCCTTGGTTGTTCCTGTAGCCCTTGCTTTATTCCAGACTCTGTGTGTATATGCCCACACACATGTGTGCACCAGCCTGTGTACCCACTGCTACAGACCTCACTGACAGTTGCCCTACCCATCATGTATATGTCTTTCTGAGGATGACATTGAAGTGGCCCTACATTGCCTGGTTTGTGTGTTGGTTGGAGTGAACACTGCTGCCAGCCCTTCTGCTGTCTGTGGGTTCTTAGCACATGTGTGTAACAGTGTTGGAGCATGTGTGCATTTAACATCACTGTCACCCTCCCTGCTGTGCATCTGGGCATAGATAATTCTGTCTGGTTGTGCATACACATCTCACTGTTCCCTGAAGGTTGATTTTCCTTCTTTTTCCCCCACTATGTTAAAAACAGGGGTCTTAGGTGGGAAGGAATGTGGGAATGAGGAAAGGGACGGAAGCAATTCTAGCCAGAGGCCAGGTCACCCATAGGCCAACACAGTCATTTGGCCTGCAGCAGTCTCAAGCGCCCGGTGGAGCAGGGTGGGGTGCACCGATGAAATCAGCAACAGGCCAAGGAAGCCAGATGTCAGCTGGAAGCTGTCATTTGGGATCTGAGGCAGTGATAGAGTGGCCACCTTTGGAACAGAGTCTTCAGAGCAACAGTATTGGCCTGGCTTCATTGGGATAGCTGGAGAACCCCACCCCACGCCTAATGACACAGCGCTCAGCTTCCAGGACAGAGGTGGTTCCAGGGATATGGCTGAGCCCAGGATTCCAGACTCTCCAGATGAAACCTGGGCAGGGAATAACGGGAAAGAATGAGCTGTCAGCGTGGGAGGAGACAATAGAGATGCCAAAGCCATGGGGATGTCCACACTTAAGGCATTCGGAGTAGTGGCACCACATCCCTGGCACTTGTGGGAAGATTGGGGCAGAAAGCTGTGCTTCTGTCCTTTGTCTCACCTATACTGGAAGGCAGGGATAAACATGGAGCATAAGCTAGTCCCTAAGAGGTGTCTCCAGCCAGTAGTGTAGAGTCTACAGCACAAGTGAGTGAGAAAGGAGTGTCTCCTGTGTCCCAAGGAGCAGACCAGCTCTCTGGACCCAGATCTTAGCTGTGCCCAGGTCATAGCTCTGCCTCCTTCTGAGGCTTTCTGACCAGGCAAATGTTAGTGACCCACACAAGGCTGCCCACTTCTTCCTTTTCCCACGAGCCTCCTGGGTTCCTTTATGTTAGTGGTCTCTGGGAAACCCTACTTACCCTGGTCTGTGTAATTTCATAACCTTGCACTTCCTCGTTTGCTATGAGAGCTAAGCAAACCTCAGACAAGCTTCTCTGACCCTCATTTGACCTTAATCCAGCTCATTTCAGGCACATGATAACCCTGTGCATCACTGGTCCAAGGAGGCAGGGGCACTGTTCCCTCACAGGGCCAGCAGGCATCCTATCTCCACTTGCTCCTATTCTGTTAACCCCTAGAACAAGGAAGCAAATGTTTAGTCTTCCTCCTTCCCATGGGTGGGGGTTAACAAATGAGTGGTGCCTGGGAATAGCACCCAGACCCCTAGACCTCTCAAGACAGCAACAGTTTTAGCCCCATCCTTAGATCTGATCTCTCCCCTCAACTACAAAACAAGTCACTGAGACCATTGGAGGAAGTAGAAGATGCTTCAGCATCCTTCTTTGTGAATAGGACAGAGTCTAGTTTGGGGATATTGCCTGACCACCCATCCTCCATTGGACCCTGCTCCCTGATCACCTACATACTCACCCACTTACTTAACTTCCCTCTGCCAAGAAGATCACAGACAGAAAAGAGAACAGTTTAGAATAGCCTGATAAAGCTGAGCCAGTAAGGTCTGGGTCTTGGCCTTCTGTCTCAATTTAGGAATCTAACCCTATGGGTTTGCTTGTTATGATTAATAAGGATACAGACTTTTTTGTTGTTTTCTTACTAGCCTTAGGGCTCAAACTCAGGGCCTAGGCATTGTCCCTGAGCTTTATTTGCTCGAGGCTAGTGCTCTACCACCTGAGTCACAGCTCCACTTCTGGCTCCACTTTTGGTAGTTTATTAGAGATAAGAATCTCATAGTTTCCTGCCCAAGCTGGCGTCAAATTGAGAGCCTTAGATCTCACCCTTCTGAGTAGCTAGGATTACAGGTGTGTCACCAGTGCCTGCCAAGGGTACAGCCTTTGAAGTCAGACTTCCTTAGATTTGAATCTCTACTCTGCCAGCTGCTACCTATGTAACATTGTCTTTCTCTAAATTTTGGTTTCTGAATTTTATAAAGAAGGGATGGAGCCGGGCACCGGTGGCTCACGCCTGTAATCCTAGCTACTCAGGAAGCTGAGATCTGTGGATCACCGTTCAAAGCCAGCCCAGGCAGGAGTCCGTGAGACTCTTATCTCCAATAAACCACTAGAAAACTGGAAGTGGCCCTATGGCTCAAATAGTAGAGCGCTAGCCTTGAGCTGAAGAGCTCAGGGAGAGTGCCCAGGCCCTGAGTTCAAGCCCCCATGAACTACCCCCCCCCAAAAAAAAAATTGCATAAAGAAGGGATGGAAGCCAGGCACCAGTGGCTCACACCTATATCCTAACTGCTCAGGAAGCTGAGATCTGAGGACCACAGTTTGAAGCCAGCCTAGACAGACATATCTGAGAGACTCTTGTCTGATTAGCCAGCAAAAAGCTAGAAGTGGAGTATGGCTGAAGTGGTAGAACACTGGCCTTGAAAAAACGCTGAGCAAGAGTACAAGGCCCTGACTTCAAGCCCTAGTAGTATACGCACACCCAGGCATACAAACACACACACAACAAAACAAAGATATGTTTAGAGCAGCTATTTCACAGGCCGTTGTAAGGATTGAATTAGTTAATATATGAAAAATGCAAATCTCAGTACCTGGCTAATAAGCCCTCAGTAGATGGTAGCTATTGATGTAGTTATCCTCATTATCATCCTATTACAATCATAGGAATCATCCCCTGCTGCATTTCTCCCCTTGTACCCTTGCTGACTCTGTCCCTCGAAGCTCTCTGGGGCAGCTGCATGTTCTCTACTGACCAAGGCCAAAAGTGAGAGAGAGAGGAATGGAGCTGGGACCACCCGGGGAGCAATGGCTGTTGAGAGCTGAGGCTGCAATCAGGGAGGTGCCTTCCCTGGGGAAGGCTGTGCTTGCCTTAAACTGCTCCTTAAGTTAGCCAGCCACCTCCTACCCTGCCCAAGCTCTGGAAGGGCAGCCGGACAAGGCCATGTCATGTGAATTCCTGTAATTGGGCCAAGCGGTCCCCACACACCACCAGGCTGTGGTCTTAAAAAGAAACCAGAGCAAGGTCTGCTGAGCGACAGCATCTGCTCCTGATGCTCTCTGGGGCAAGGAAGCCTCATCATGTAACTCACAGATGTTGGCCAGAGTTGATTCCTATCAGTTCATTAGCATGAATTAAATTTAAATTGGGCAGTTTAGCTTTCCCTGTTGTTTACCCTTTTGAATCATTTGTGATTTCAAAATGAAAACAGGTCCGAAATTGGACTCTGTGAATATGCATGAAGGAGAATAAGGAGTATGAATTCAAACATACACATATACAGGTATAATTGTGTGGCTTAGGTGTGAATAGGTAAGAAAGGAACCCTGGAGTGTAAGAGGGAGCAATTTGAGGGAAAGAGTCACAGATTTTCTCAACCTACTCTTCTTGAAGAAGGGAAACATAAGCTGGGGCATCGTGGGCAAAGAGTAGTTGCATGCACTGGGGCTGCAGGGGTAGAAGGATGATTCAGGAAGTACCTGGCTCTCATCTTCTTTACCCTGTGGTCTTCTTCATCATCCAAAGGAGGAGGACGTGGTGATTGAAGACTTTGAGGAAGATTCAGAAGCTGAAGGCAGTGGGGGCGAGGATGACATCAGGGAACTTAGGGCCAAGAAGCTGGCTCTAGCCAGGAAGATAGCGGAGCAACAGCGTCGCCAAGAGAAGATCCAGGTGAGACCTGTCTGGGAAGCGTGATCCCCATGTAGAAGTGGCTGTACAGGGTGTGTGGGGAAGTGGGTAGATAGCGGGAATAAGTAGGCCCCTCTCAGGAAGCAGCTGCATGTCCTCTACTAACCAAGGCCAAAAGGGAGAAAGTAATGGAGCTAGGAACCCTCCATGTCTTGTCCAGTTCCTCCCAGTTTTCTTACTCCACCACCGCATTCAGGTAGCTTGTCTGTTGCCTGTAGTCTCCTTCTTTACAAGCTCCAAGGCAGGGGTGAGGTCTTGCCTGACAAGATGATGAGCTCTTCTCCCCAGGAAGGCTCTATCACTTACACCACCACACATGTGTGGTTCTTCATGTAGTTTCAGGGTTTCAGAGTTCCTCTGCACCATACCCAGATTCTCATGGAGAGAATATCTTCTTGGGGGAAAGAGTATGGTAAACACAGGCTACTGATCTAACTTTCCAATGTCATGGACATATACTCTCCACACCCTCCCAGAGAGAAGCTACCTAATCTCCATGAAAAGACTTCCCTACTGTTAGCACTCTTGGGGACCCAAACCTTCACTTCCAGCAAGTTTTTCTGTATGGCTTTCCCAGGTCTGTCTCTTTCTTATCTAAGGCTTAGAGCAAGCAGGGAAGAGCCACTCATTCACACCCTTTATAGAATGTATGCATGAGGAAGTATTAAGCCACCCTCTTTGATTTCTCTAGGATAGATATATCTTCAGCCTTCTGCTCAGCTCCCCATCTCCAGAGCATAGGGTCAGGCAAACCTGATTACAATCCAGGCTCTGCCATTTAATTAGCCTTGTGACATTGGGTAACTCATGTAACTTCTCAGAGCCTTGTTCCTCATCTACAAAGTGAAAGTAGTAACAGCACCTACCTCTTCATGTCTCAGTGGTGAGGCCTGAATAGGGCAGTACACGTAAGATAAGTAGCACCGCACATGGGTCCTCTGTCTGAGAACAGTCTAATCGCCTTGCCCTGGGAAGGAGAGTGGTAGCAGTTTGGATTCATCCTCCTTTGGACACACTCCTGTTCCACTGCACCTGGATTACTGTATGCAGTACCTCTACCAGCCTATCTGTTATAACACATAGTGTGGCTGCCTGCTTCACTTCCTGAGGCTATAAACTCCAGCGGTCCAAAAAGCAGCCTTGTTCTCAAGCCTTTTGACTTGTGCTTTTCTTCCAAAAGTCCTCCCTCTTCTACTCACTAACTCCATAACTTGACTCTCAGTCCTGGAACTTGATCACAAATCACCAAGGACATATCTTTATCAAACTTCAGTCCTCATCATACATATCTTTCCTGTAGCTTTGGGCTCTGAAGCTCTTTTCCTCTCCAGCTTTCCCTTAAGCATGTATGAGGGAGCATTTTGTCTTCTCTCTGCTGATAATACCATCCTCATCATTGTATTTTTTTCTTTCCTCTTTCCTTTCTAGTACTTCTTAGACTTAGAAAGTTGAGCTGATGTTTAGCAAATATTTGTGGTTGACTTCATAAATTATATCAGAGAGATAATCACTTTGGTTCTATCCTAGCTTTTAACCCATGCTATTCAGTTCTTAGCTGATCCTATCTGTTCATTTATTCCCTCCTCCCTCCCTCTTCCTATTGTCACTACTATCCTGGTTCAGGGGCTTAACTTGAATTGTAACAGTCAAGGCCTCTGCATTGCACAGCTTCAGAAATGTCATTGATCTTATAGTCTGGAAATGGCCTGTCCTAGAATTCAGTACCACAAAGCTTCTGTTTCACCCCATTTCTGCCAGCACACTATGTCTTCCCCCAAAGAGCCATTCCCTTGCTTGGAACTCATCAGTGCCTTTGCTTGTCTAGTGAAATGCAATCTAATTCCTTCCTATACCATTTAAGACTATTTGAACTTCCCAATCTGTTTTTCCAACCTCTTCTCCCACTGCTGCCATCACTAGATGTGTGACATTGGACATAACTAACTTCTCTAAGTCTGTTTCCTCATCCACAAAACGGCTTCTACCTTTCAGAGTTAACTGTGAGACCTTGGAATAAGCAACTGTTATGGAATACTTGTCTCATCACTAAGGCCCTTATGCCTGATGGAGACACTAATCTTTCTCCCTTCTCACTGTCCCTAAACACACTCTACCCTTTCCTACTCTTGGTTCTTTGTTGATGGCTGTCCCTCAATCGAAAGTACCTTTTTCTGTTCCACATTTCCTGTTACCTGTTGAAATTCTATTTCTCTTTCAATCCCCAGGTGAAACTCCATCTCCCCAGTGAAAACTTGCCTGATTTCCCCCAGGAAGTATTTCATCACTCTGCTTAGTGTTTCTCTAGTGTTGATTTATACTTCATTTAGAACTTCTATCATGTCTCCTATTACAGTTATTTCTGGGTTTGTTTCCCTCCGTGTATTATGAACTCCTTGGAATCAGAGAGCATGTCTTTAACTCAGTTATTAATCAAGTAATGTTGAACAATGACTTTGCTGGTGGCTAGCGCCACAAGTGAACAGAAACATGACATTCCAAAGTGCATGGGATAGTGAAGGAGTCAATCCCTAAACATATAATACATGATTTGACATATTAGTGATTTTTTTTCCAACAAGACCAAGTAGGGCCAGACACTAGTGGCTCACACCTGTAACCTCAGCTGTGCAGTAGGCTAAGACATGGAGGATTGCAATTTTGAAGCCACCTCAAACACAAAAGGCTATTAGATTCCATCTCCAATTAACCAGCAAAATGTTGGACCCAAGGCATGGTTCAAGTGGTAGATCACCTGCCATGAGCAAGCAAGCCAAAAAAGCCTGAATTCAAGCCCCAGTACTGACTGACACACACACAAAATAAAAATAAAATAAAAGTAGGGCCAGATATGGTGACCTGTGCCTGAAATTCCAGCACTTAGTAAGCTGAGGCAGAAGAGTTTGAGGATAGTCTGGGCTACACAGCAAGTTCAGTGCCAGCCTGGCCTATATAATGAGACAAGGATCCAACTCCGGCCAGAGTGCCGTGTCTAGTTTGGATACTCAAGCAATGAGTAACCTTAATAAATGGAAGCCTAATATGACTGACTTTCAGTGCCACTGGCTGGCCCTGTCCTCAAAGGCATGCTATGGTCTGCAAAAGTGTAGACTGCTATGGCCCCTTTAAGAACAGGCCCCACATGCACTACTGCTGGCGGCCCTGCCTCCTGTCAGCCTCCTTCCTCCAGCCTCATAGCCACAGGAGGATTTCTCAGCAGAGGAAAAATTCCCCCCTCCAGTTCCCCCCCTCTCTTTAATGCCCGGGGCCCTTCACTTCCATAATTCTTCATTTTCCAGCCTTGAACGTAAGCCAGACACATCTGTCTGGCCATATGCGTGAACCCTGGAGTCTGTGCCGAGGTGGCTGTAAAACAGGGCCGGTGAAGGCCCTTCTGGGAGAGCACACACATGTGTGTGCCCTCGGGCCATTGGCTCCCTGCCCAGAACCACGGGGCTTCAGCGCTCCAAACCCATGTTAACCTTCTCTCTTTTTCCTCTTTTTGTTTAATTTAAGGGGGAAAATCCCAAGGAAAAGGTATAAATTGTCCTGGGAGTGAGGGAGAGGCTCCTAGCTAGAGAGGCCATTATTGTTGGCAGGTACCTAGGTCACACTAATACAATAAGGAAGAAAGGAGCATCGAGTGAATTAAGATCGGAGAGATGGGCTGTAAATTACACTGCTCTGAACCCCATCAGTCTCTGGGGTGTTAACCGAGAGGTGTAAGGCAAGTCCCCAGCTCCCAGTGCCTTTTACAGATGCAGCAAAACAGGAACCACACATGTTTGGGGAAGGGGATATGAAGATGGGGTTGAAGAAAATCCCACTGGCCCTCAGGATAGCTATAAAGTCCAAGTGAGATCGGGGGCCACACCCCCACTTTCCTGCTGCTCCCACCGAAACCCCTGGGCCTCAGCTCATCTGTGGGGATGGGGGAGGTGAGTTCTGCCTTCCCTCTGTAGCCTGTCCCTCCCCGCTTCCGGCACTGCACAGAGGCTGGTAAGTGGGGCCGATTGGAGGTCAAAAAAGGGGTGTGGGGAGCTCTGGGGCCTGTGCAGCTGGAGCTATAGAGTCCAGGCAGGGCCCTGGATGTGGGGGGCACAAGTCCGCCCACCCAGGGCTTGAGGCCACACTCTCTGGCTCAGGCCCGGCTTCGCCTTGTTGCCTGAGAAAGTGCCTCCTGGTAGGTTGGTCTTGCTCACCTTCCTGCTCTCAGCCTGAGTTCTTCTCATTCCCACTGCCATTCTTGGGAAGTGTCCAGAGACCAGAGCAGGGTACATGGTTTGTCTGGGAAATTGGTCAGAAGTGTTTCATTCCTAACCAGGCCCCCAGGGCCAAGCAGTCACTGAAAATCCTCCTTCAGGCATGAGGCGTGGCCTCTTGGCACCTCATACTGGCCCTGGCCCTGTGAATCCCCTGCCTCCTCCCTGCCTCCATGAGGCTGTGCTGTGATTTGTGCTCCTGTCGGGCGGGGTCAGGTTTCCTGAGCAGTTGCAAACATCCCACCTGAAACATAACAGGCTCTTCCTCTGTCCACAGCTATTGTTTCCTTCTGCATTATGGCCACAGTCTTGCCCTGTAGCCAGCAATGACATATGTTCTGAAAATAGCTTTGCTCCCCTGTCCCCTTCCCGCCCACCCACCCTCCTGAAGATGCAGTCACTCCTTTGTGGTAGCCCCAGGAGTTTCACGCTAAATATAGTCACAGTCTGCTCATACTGCCACCCAGCTGGGGAGGGGGGTTGTGGAACAATGGGGTATGCAGAGAGCCCCCAACACCTGTATGGAAGCTAGCGGAAGGCAGACACTCAGCCCTGGCTCCTAGCTGTCGGAGGCAGGGTGGGAGCCAACATAATACCAGGCCAGGGGCACGTTCACGCCAAGGCAGGAAAGCACATCAGCCTGCGGAGCCCGGCACCGCCCAAGCCCACTCCAGCCTCTCCACACCAGGGTGCGGGCGTCCAGTTTACTCTGGCTTCTCCCACCTTATTGGCTCCAGCTGCAGCATCCCCAGGATCCTGTCCTCCCTCAGAATGGTGAAGCCTTTGCTGAAACTCCCTTGCACTGTGGACTGGAACAAAGCTCCAAAGTGTCATGCCTAGCTCTGCTCCTTCTCCACAGTGAAAGGCAGAAATCTGGCCTTTTCAGAACAAAGGTTAATAGTCAAGTCAATTACTATGAGACTCTGTGATTGAGGTCATAGAACTCCTATGATACATTAATCTCTGTCCTAAACCAGTCAAGGTAACACACACCTGTGTTGCCAGCTACTCAGGAGGCTGAGAGGAGAGCATCACTTGAGTCTAGGAGTTTGAGACCAGCCTGAGCAATGTAGAGGGACCCTGTCCTAAAACCAACAAAACAAATTGCCCAATATTTTATGGTAGGTACTGTAAAAGACACTGTAAGAAATAGGCTCCCTGAAGGGTTAGTATATGCTGAATCTTATGGTACTTTCAGACATCAGAGGATTCTAAGCAGCAGTTTCCCATTGGCAGTGTACCTATATGATGCACTCCTGCTGCTCCCAAAGGAGGCTCTTGCCTGCTTTATATATTCAACGCATTTATCCGTTCCCTTTGGTTTCTGCCAATGATTATCTCACCAACTATTCACTCTTCCCCCACTTTTTTCCCTTTTCATTTACATCCACACACACTTGTTTCTGGCCATTACTGGGGTTTAAACTCAGGGCCTCATATTTGCTCAGCCTGCTTGCTTGACTGGTATTCTACCACTTGCGCCATGCCTATGACTTTTTGCTAGTTATTTTGGAAATGGAATCTCGAAGACTTTTCTGCCAGTTGACCCTTGAACCACAATCCTCTGGATGTTGGCCTCCTGTAGGGTAGGATTACAGCTACCAGTGCCCAACTTTGCTGGTTATTTTTTTGAGACAAGATCACACTTCTTGTTCAGGCATATGTCTAGACTTTGATCTGCCTATGGTAGACTTCCTGTCATTGCTGGAATGACAGGCATACCCCACCACATCCAGCTTCCTCTGTTGGGAAGTCTCTTGGACTTTTTTGTCCAGACTGGCCTGGAACTGCTCCTCCCATTCTCAGCCTCTCATGCAGCGAAGAGTACATGTGTGAGCCACTAGCACCCAGCTTTTTTATCCATATAGTTTTTAAAAATCAATAGTAGTGCCTGGCACAGGTGGTTCACACCTGTAATCCTAGCTACTCAGGAAGCTGAGATTGAGGATTATGGTTCAAAGCCAATTGACTCCCCTCCCTCCCCCACGGCCGGCCAGTTCTCTACCAGCTTGCTCCAGGAAGCTCCTATACCTCAAGCAAAGTTGGTTAGATAACATCTTCCAGAAACTGAATTAAGTTCCTTTTCGTTCCTATACTTTATGCCAATGTGGTCCTTCCTGACACCAGTCTGATTTGGAAGCGCCTATACTTTCCTTGGGTTCCCCGGGCACTGTCCAAGGACTGGTGCGGCCCAGGCTGAGTTGAAGTCAGAAGGGTTCCACACACTTGACTTCAGGCCAGGGCCAGGCCGTCTGAATCTCAGCATTCCAGTTGCACCCCCCCACCCCCACCCCCACCCGAGGCTTCTGCAACTTTTTATTCATACAAACAAAAATAAATCTCACTACCGGCCTCTGAACTCCACAGCAGCATGCTTCCCCTTCTCCCCAAGCATCCCATGGCTGTGAGCGGGGACTTGGCACTCTCCCCACCAGCATCACTTTTTCACTCCCTGCGCATCCTGTGTCCTTCTCTCACCGTGCGACCCAGAGATCAGAATGGGACGTGACGGCCGGCACAGGCGCCGTGCACAGCTGCCAGGAATCTGACGGGTAAAATCTGGAAAAGTTGGGAGGGCAAATGCTAAACACACACAGCGCCACTCAGAAAGGGCCGGAAACACAGACACCCATAGAAGAGTGCCTGCGGACTCCCAGCCCTTCTTGAGCTGCCATTCTTTTTAAGGGGATTAAGCCAGTTTTGCAATCTAGGTATAACCCCCTTAAGGCCCACTGGTACCCTGGGAGAAGAGGCTGCAGCCTTGTCTAATCTCCTGAGATTCCACGAGGGCATGTGGGGAACAGGAAGCAGTTGTGTAGTGACTCACTGGGCAGAACCAGGTTAAGGGAAGTTGTCTGCAGGCGTCCCTGGGACCGGATGAGGGCAGCTCGGCTTTGACCACCCGCACACAGCTTGGCCCTGCCCCACCCCCAGGGAGCTGGCTGCCACCTCCCTAAGAGGCTGTAGCTAGTTCACCTTTCTAGCCACAAGCCAGAGTTCTAGGAACCTAGGGAAATTACAGCTTCCCTGGCCCCACAGGTTTTGCCTCTGCCCTGTCACCAGAACACCAGGTGTGCTAACCGCCTTTAGCCTCCTGTAGCTACCTGGCTTAAAGGGCGTCCTGCCTACTGACAGCATAAATGTAGGATGAGTCAAGGTCTAAGGAGGTAATTAATGGTTTACACAGAGAGAAAATGGTAGCCAGCAATCTACTTGATGGAGTCAAATCAGGACTGTAGGGTGATTTCTTTCTTTCTTTCTTTCTTTCTTTCTTTTTTTTTTTTGTCAGTCGTGGGGCCTGAACTCTGGGCCTGGGCGCTGTCCTTGACCTTCTTTTTGCTCAGGGTTGCGCTCTACCACTTGAGCCACAGCTCTTCTTCTAGCTTTTTTTTTTTTTTATAGTTTTGTCTCACAGACTTTCCTGCTTAGGCTAGTTTCAAAACATGATCCTCATATCTCAGCCTCCTGAGTAGCTAGAATTACAAGCATAGGCCACCAGTCCCTGCCTCAAGTAGGGTCATTTCTCATAGCAAGTGTGAGAGAAGTAGCAGAGGTACTGCTTAGGTCCTGGGCCTATGTTACACAGGTGCCGCTGGCCCCCATCTCCCCCAAGCCATATGGCAGTGTTTTTGTTCTAGGGTCTAAGGTACTAGGAAAAGCAGTCCTGACAGTGGAAGAGCTACATAAAGAAAGAGAAGCCTGGGTAAAGGAAGAACAGGAATGCCGACGCTCCTCTGCATGAGGAAGAAGGGCAGAATCTTGTTTACTGAACCTGCTCTTAAGAAATGCTCAGGCAGGGCTGGGAAGGTGGCTCAGTGGTAGAGTGCTTGCCTTGCATGCATGAGGCCCTGAGTTTGATTCCTCAGCACCACATAAGCAGGAAAAAAAAAAAAAGCCAGAAGTGGCAATGTGGCTCATAATTGGTAGAGCACTAGCCTTGAGCTGAAGAGCTGAGGGACAGCGCTGCCCAAGCCAGAGTTCAGGCCCCACGACTGGACCCCCCCCCCCAAAAAAAAGAAATACTCAGGCCAAGAGTGGTAGAGTGTGTCACTCTCCCGTTGGCAGCCCTCTGGGAAGGAGCAGTGACCAGGGTCCCTAGGAAGATGGCTGGCAGTAGGGGTATTTTCCCCTATTGAAGTGAGATCAGTAGGAAGACTTCAGCAGACTGAGCCTCTCAGCCACATTTCTCATGCTGCCAGCATCCTGCGGCCTGTGCCTTTACCAGATGTGGTGGCAGTGGCAGCAGCAACTTACTCATAGGGAAAGGTCCCTGGCAGGTCACAGAGAAGCCACCCCCATCATTTAAAGGCATGCCCTTTCAGTTTTACTGTTACTCTTAGTGAATCCTCCTCACTGACTGTTGGTGGCCAGGCCCAACACTGTAGGCCCCATCCCAGCTGGCACGCACCTACTTTCCCCCGGCCCAATGCCTGTGTCTATGTCTCTGCAGTTGCAGGAAGAGGCTATGAATGGGTGTGATGGGGCCTAAAACCTGCTCCCCTGTCCTGTAAGATTTCTGTTGGTACCCAGCAACCTGTATGCTGTCTGGCACAGATGACAACAAATCAGTTCACTTCTTGGCCCTGTCCCCCCCACAAAGGGAACAGCACAGTAATGACTATGTTCTACTGTGACAGGTATATCCAGGCATGTCTTCACAAGCCACAGTCACGCATGGCAAACTGACAGGCTTGGGAATATTGGACTTTCACTTATGTGCAAGAAAGTCTTTGGGATAGACAAGCCCTGGGCCAATGGGCTTCTGAGAGGTAAAAGTTGTGCGCACACCTGCCGTATCATGTGAGATGGATGGTGATGTGGGTGGATACTGAATTTTTATTATGATGATTTAGCTTGTACTAGGAAGACATGAGTAGCTATCATCAAATCCTCGAAACCCAGGATAGCAGATCTGAAGAAGAACCTAAGCAGAAAGTCCATCTAAAGAAAATATGAGGAAGTGGTGCTGTGGCTCATGTGGTAGAGCGCTTGCCTTGAGCTGAAGAACTCAGAGACAGCACCCAAGTCCAGAGTTCAAGCCCCACAACTAACAACAACAACAACAAAAAAAAAAACATGAGCCTAGTGCTGGTGGCTCACACCTATTGTAATCCCAGCTACTCTGGAGGCTGAAATCTGAGGATTGCTGTTCAAAGCCAGCCCAGGCAGAAAAGTCCGTGAAACTCTTATTTCCAATAAACCACCAGCAAACCTGAAGTGGCACTGTGGCTCAAGCAGTAGAGCGCTTGCCTTGAGCTGAAGAGCTGAGGGACAGCGCCCAGGCCCAGAGTTCAAGCCCCAAAACCAACAGCAACAACAACAACAAAAAAGCTCAGGGACAGCACCCAGGGCATGAGTTCAAGCCCTAGGACCAGCACAAAAAGAAAAGGAAGTGGCACTGTGGTTCAAGTGGTAGAGTACTATCGTTGAGCCAAAGAGCTGAGGGAGAGTGCCAGGCCAAGTTCAAACCCCATGACCAAAAAAAATAAAGAAAGAAAGAAAGAAAACATGAAGTCAATAATAGTATCACTCCTACAAGGTTATGGCAAAGAGTCAAAGTAGAGCCAAAAAAGCCAACGTTTAGAAAACACCATTCCAGGAGAGGGAAGATGGTGGAAGTTCTGATTGGTCTGGGTGTTGGCTTGGCATGCCTGTGAGTTGGGACTTAATCCACTTCACTGTATATACTCTTACTGCTGCAGAAGACTGATTATTAATGGCCAGTTAATTATTAGTTGTCAGTTAATAGCACTTTTTCACATAGCCATTAACTTTGCCACATTTTTGTTTTCTTGTTTATCCAGTTTTTAATGGGTTTGTTTTAGTACACAGTGAATTCAATTGAAATAACAAATTCTGCTTTGGATATTCCTAAAGGCCTGCACTCAGAAGTGACCTTGTGTATTGTGCCTGGATAATGTCCATGAAACCCCTTTCCTCTCCAGATAATGAACTCCTTGATTTTTTTAGCCCAAGATTCTGTTTTCAGAGACCTTTTCTATTTAATACCATCAGGGTCCTTTCTATCATAGGCAGGGTTTAGTGATACCCTATTTCCTGATAGCCATTTGGTCCATGTTGATTTTGATTCAGGCCTGACAGGCCAGCTGCACCTCTGGAGGGGGTCAGGATACTGACACACTGTTGAGTCAGGGCCCTGGCTCACCCACCTGCTTGCTTGCTCATTCTCTGGCTCCCTTACACTCTGTGTCCCTGTAGGCTGTGCTGGAGGACCAGAGTCAGATGAGACAGATGGAGCTGGAGATCAGACCTTTGTTCCTCGTACCTGACACCAACGGCTTCATTGACCACCTGGCCAGTCTGGCACGACTATTGGAGAGCAGGAAGTACATCCTGGTGGTTCCTCTCATTGGTGAGTGAGTGGCTAGGCAGAGTAGCCCTACACATGTGTAACAGCCCCCTCCATTCACGCCCCACGCCTGGGCCGGGCAGGCAGAGCCCTGCTGTGCGTGTGTAAGACAGGATTTGCAGGGAAGCAGGGAATGCGTGGGGCAAGGAAAATTGTTTAATAATCAAAGCAGTTCAAATTATTATGGCTGATCCATGGCTTAAACTGCTTGAGCAAATGGACTCCTGTGTCCCAGCAACCAGCGGCTGCATGAGCCCAGCCCTTGTTTTTATCCTTATAAAGCTTGCAGTAAAACAGCAAAGCTGGTTCCCGTTATTGGTAAACACTCAGCCCTGGCAGATAACGGCAGTGCTGCTGGGTGGTCTGGCAGGGAGGCTGGGAGGATTTTGAAGTGGTTAGATGCCTTTGGTCTGATTGTCTTGTAGCTTTTCATGATCATTCTGTTGGGTTGAGGTAGCATTCTTCTGGCCCAGTGTCATCCCAAGGCCAGGCTGACAGGAACCCTCCAGAGCAAGCCCTTGGCTGTAGATTCCTACCACTTCAGTGCTTACCACTGGTCACTGGAGCTGGTGCAGGGGTCAGCAGCTAAGGGCCCAGCAAGCTTGCTTTTCCTTGCTGAGCTGCTTCTGAGAGACTTTCTGGGCACCCTTAATTCTTGAAGTTCTATGGTAGATCAGCCTTAGGATGGCTTTGGGCTGTGAGCTCCTGTTGAATCTAGTTGACACACGAGCAGAAGGTATGGAAGATGGTGGTGAGCTCAGGCCTTTTCTATACCCCTCTCAGCAGTCCCTTCAAGCAAGTTTGGGAGCCCTATCCTCTGGAAAAGCCACCAGACTGGCAGTCTGCCTGCCAAGCCACCTCTGACATCCATGCCAAGATGTTCCATTGGGCCTTCCCTCCCAGTCCCAAGTGTCTTAGTGCCAGATGGGGATGGAAACAAAGGGCAGGAAACATCCGCCCCTTCAGAGCCTGTAGAACCCTGGGGGGTTGTGGGAAACACGTTAGCACCACCTGAGAATGTTGGCACTGAAGCAGCCCTCCTCCCTCCTCCACCCTCCTCGTCTTCCTTCCCCCTCCCCATGTGGCCTGGCCAGAACCTCTTAAACCCAGGCCCTGAGACCTAAGGGAAGGTTTTCTGCACTTCAAAAGAGGAGCAACTTCTGTCCTAGGGCACAGCAGCAAGATCATCACAGCCAGCTTCCCTGTTGCTTCGCTAGGTCCTAGGGTGGGCTGCCTTGGCCTTTCAGGATGTGCCTCTGTACTTTCCTCCCAGGAGGTTTTCAGGGAAAAGAAAGTGAACTGAACTTCTCTCTCTCTCTCTCTCTCTCTCTCTAAATGGTTGGGAAATTGTTCTAACAAAGAGATTGCTCACATCTCATGAGCTCCAAATAGGTACCTCAGATACCTTCCCAGGCCAGCAGGATTCCTAGTCACTTGCCTCACTTGTTCCCCTACTGTGTGCTCAGTCTCCTTCCTGAGAGATACAGTGAAGAGAAGAGCTGTGACCTTTGGTTCTGGGTTCATATGGCAATCCAGATTTGATTGGAGAGGGAATCATAAGAAAATCTAGAGGACATAGGTAAACAAAATTGATGATCTCCAAGGGCACTGGGAACTAACAGCTGTGTCGCAGCCACACATCACACTAGCCAGCCTCTCCAAATCTGCTTCAGCTGGGCAGGCCCCTGCCCTCTCTGCTCGAGGGCTGTTGTGAACAGCTCCTATTCACTCCTATGTATTCCTCGGTGGATTCCTGCTCAATGTCCAGAACAACAAAGGGTTAAGCCGACATCTTTCCCTGCTTGCTTGTTTCTTGTGCTCTTTAACCTGCTCCATGCTCCTTAGGCCTGACCCCAGTGTTGAGAAGTCCCGCCTGGTGCAGAAGCACAAACAAGTTTTCCCCTTTGAAGCCTGTTTAGTTTGGAAGCAGATTTTGGGATAGAATACCAATTTTTCCTGTTTGATGTTCTGTTTGCTGTACCATATACCCATCCACCACCGTTCCCCAATCTCAGCCATGCATTGTGTGGACACTTCAATCTCAGATTGTTAAAAGCAAGGGCATCGTGTGTGTGTGTGTGTGTGTGTGTGTGTGTGTGTGTGTGTGTGTGTGTGTGTGTGTGTGTGTGTGTGTGTGTGTGTGTGTGTGTGTGTGTGTGTGTGTGTGTGTGTGTGTGTGTGTGTGTGTGTGTGTGTGTGTGTGTTCTTCCCACATGGCCCTTTTTCAGAAAGTGTTTCTGAATACCCAGACAATGAGTGCCAGGCTCACTATGGAACAGCATGCTCATGCCGACTCAAGCCATGAATCATTGTACTAAAGAGAGGCCTCAGACCCCAAAGTCTCCCGGAGCCCCCAAGGATTGCATATTTCCCACTTGACCTCAGGCTTTTGGCTGGAATTTTGGAAAGAATCTTCACCAGAAATGAAGCCATGTCCCAGACACATAGACAGGCAGACAGGCAAAGACACACACACACACACACACACACACACACACACAACACACACACACACAGTATCAAGGAGGTAATGTGCCAGGGTTATGGTTTTGAGAAACACCAGGGCACTTGCAAGTGAATCTATGACTGTCCTTACTCTGTGCTGACTTCCCTGCACTCTGTCAGAGAGGGGGCATGTAGAACTTTGCCCCTCTTAGACTGTTATCGGTGGGTAGGATTCCCCAAACGCTGATACTATATACTCTCTGAAGCACCCTTTGATTTGATCTGCCACTAAAGAATGCAATAAAGGGGTCCGGTTCGATCCTCTGAGGAGGAAGACAAGGCCCAGGGAAAGAGACAGAAAAGGGACAGGACACTGTAAACATTGGGGACTCTTCCTGTCCCTCCTCTGGTTTCACTGGAAGACTCCTGGGGAGGAAGGTACCTCTGTGGTCTGTGAAGGGATGGCCAGAAAAGCAAGTGGACAGAGGCCTAGGATGAAGGCTCATATAACTGCAGATTGCTGAGGCTGACACCTTCTGGGCTCTGTCTTATCAGTGATCAATGAACTGGACGGCCTGGCCAAAGGACAGGAGACAGACCACCGGGCAGGGGGCTATGCCCGTGTGGTACAAGAAAAGGCCCGGAAGTCTATTGAGTTCCTCGAGCGAAGATTTGAGAGTCGGGACTCTTGTCTACGGGCCCTGACTAGCCGTGGCAATGAACTTGAATCCATCGCCTTTCGCAGTGAAGACATCACTGGCCAGCTGGTAAGACCCTCAGCAGAGAGGGAATGCCCACAGCTCACTGTTAGACCAGGGTTTCCAGAATGGAACAACTAAAGGAAAGTCCTACCAGTCTAAGCAGCCGAGGAGCAGCCACCTTCAAGAACTAGAGTGGGGAGTTCCTTGTCCCCTACATCACTCAGCACAGGCTCAAGCAGAGCCAGACTAACATGACAGGGACTCCAGGACATGGCCCTGGAAGTATACCTCTGCCTCCACATGGCGCCCCCTCCTGCCCAGTGGTGCTTCTCACACACACTCTCTCTCTCTCTCTCTCTCTCTCTCTCTCTCTCTCTCTCTCTCTCTCTCTCTCTCTCTCTCTCCAGGGTAACAATGATGACTTGATCCTTTCTTGCTGCCTCCACTACTGCAAAGACAAGGCTAAGGACTTCATGCCTACCAACAAAGGTAAGGCTTAGCCCCTTCTCAGAATCCTCCCTCCCCCTGCCCTGCTTCACCCATCCTCAGCCCCTGGGAAGAGTCCCTCCATTGACTGCTCTGGGAAGTCCAGGATGGCCTAAGCGAGACTGAAGCAAGCACATTTCCTGCCCTCCAGGTCAGACCTCCTGGCCTAGTTCCTCCACACCCAGAAACTGGCAGGTGGGTGCTGGCCTAGCTCAGGAAGCCCAGCTTTAGGCAGTGAGCTTTCCTACTCAGCCTGTGTCCATTTCCTTTCTTGGGTCCTTGGTGAGTTCCCTCTGACAGCAAGAATGTCTTTATGATTCAGTGTAGCTTGTTCTGGCTGTGGTCTCTTGCATCCAGACCTCTGCAGCCCTGAGGAGTATGATCCCCAGTGGCCGCACTCCTACCCGTGTTAGTTTACCCTGTAATGAGCCTGGGGCAGAGGTGCCTCCCCAGCAAGGGCTAGGCCTTTACTCCCAGTCCTGTGGCTGGGAGCTGTGCACTTTGTGGACTGGCTAGAATTGGAGGCAGGGAAAATTTTGAGGACTGAGCCAACAGCCTCGTTTGCAAGAATCTTTTTGGTGAGCAGAGGCCCACCTTGGGGCTCTCTTGCCTGATGACCTAACCTTACCCCTGAGCCTTCTGCACAGCACTACAAGCCCAATGACACACGGGAGTTTTCTGCTCCTGGTTCCCAGGATTCTAACATTTCTTTTGGAAGGAATTCTAGCACCTCCTAGCTTAGTATCATCTGCAGAGCTGGTAATTCCCATCACTGAATTTCTGCCTTTTTTTTTTTGGTGGCTAGACAGGGGCTCTACCTGAGCCACTTGAGACTTAAACTTACAATTTCTGTCTTAATTATATATAGGTGGTCAGTTTCTTCTAATTTTATTTTTTTTTAATTTTGTTGTTGTTGTTGTTGTTGTTGTTGGTCGTGGGGCTTGAACTCTGGCCTGGGCGCTGTCCCTCAGCTCTTCAGCTCAAGGCGAGCACTCTACCACTTGAGCCACAGCACACTTCCAGTTTTCTGGTGATTTATTGGAGATAAGAGTCTCACAGACTTTCTTGCCCAGGCTGGCTTTGAACCGTGATCCTCAGATCTCAGCCTCCTGAGTAACTGGGATGACAGGCGTGAGCCACCAGTGCCCAGCTCTTCTAATTTTTTACTCCTCTATCTCCTCTGATCGTGTACTAGCCCTGGCTCTCATGCTGGCATAGGGATTGTCTTCTCTCTGCCTCACCGCACCCACGTTAGCTAGCGTAGCCCTCCCTCTGTCTGAGTCTCTCTGCCAAGGGCTGGTCACAAGGCCAGAGCTTCTGCCAGGGGTCCTGCTGAGAAGGACACTCCTGAGGAAGAGGTAGACAGGGTTGCAGAGGGCCTTAGGAGGAAGCATGGCTCCCATGCTGCTTAGCCTTGGTTAGCACAGATGCATTTGGGCTTTGGCCCTATTAGTCCCTCCACCACTGCTGCCATCCCAGGATACCCCAGCAGCCTGTGAGAACCATTGCCATCCTCAGGACCGCCTCTATCAGAATTACATCAGCAACGGCCGGTGTAATCAAACCCCATTTGTCAGTGTGAATTCTTAGCAGATTAACTTGTCAGATTCACAGAGAAACCGTCACCAAATGTTTATGTGTAAACGATGTTGAATTTTAAAATCATGTGGATTATGGCGGATGGGGCCTGACAAGATGACAGTCTCTGGTTTCTAACAAAGTGAAGTTACCAGTGTCAAAACAGAGGATGTTTATTGTTAAAAATGTCTCAAAGTATCCACAGAAACCCCTGCAGACCCCTGCCAGCAACGCTGGGCCTTGGTTGGCTGACCTAAGGCCTGGGACTCCTTGTCTGAGGCCCAGGGCAGGAACAGTGAGGCTGTAGACAGACCTAGACAAGCAGCTGGGAGCTCTACACAGAAACAGGCACCACACCTCACCTCCCAGGGGTTGGGAGAGGAGGCCCAGGCAGTGGAGGGTGTCTTAAACCCTATATCCATTGGCCACTTAATTCACCCTCTGTCCACCACACCCCTCCCTGAAGCCATCCTTTCTCTCACTATCATCAGTACTGAGAACCTCTCTTTCCTTTGTCACCAGAACTCTTCCTTGAGGTTAAAAACCAGTTCTTAGCCTCCTTGTCTGGAGCTAGCAAGCCTGAAACCATTGGAGTGGGACATGGATGTTTGCAGTCCCCTGTCCCCGCCAGCCCACGCAGTTTGTGAACACCACAGGATGTTTCCTGTGCTTCACTGTCTGCTGGGCCTCCGCTAGGAAATAACCAGCCGGGGACTAGAGTGGACGTGCCACCCAAGTGGGCCTGCCACAGGTGGTGGCATCACTTGCATGCATGACTACTTGGCCTGTTTTAAGTTCATTAAAGGTCAGAGAGGGGAAGGGATAGTAAAGAGATTATAAAGTAATCTAAACAGAATGAAGGCTATTTTCTGATGTAGGAAGGTGTTTTATATAACATTTGAGTAAATACAGCTAGTTTGAGCTCAGCTTTGTAGGGAGAAAGCATACACATGAACACATCCACACACACGCTCACATCCACACATCCACACACACACACACACACACACACACACACACACACACACAAAGTATATGTGCTTAGAAATGTACATAATCTAGAAGGATATACAGAGCTACCCCTAAGGTACCAGACAGCTGAGAGGATAATCCTGGTTTTTCATTTCCTTTTTACTCTTCTGTACTGTTAGATATATATAGGTTACTTTAATAGAAGAAATCATTTGGCCATAGTACCAGGACCCCTTTGGTAAAACTCTTTCAGAAACTTGCCTACCTCTCCCCAGGGCTCATTCAAACTAACCTCTTTCCCCACACCTGGAACCTGGCATGCTATTTCTGTTCTGTTCTGTTCTGGTTTTCTGTCTCTGTAGTTGGGAGAAAATGTGTAGAAAGGTTTGTGAATTCAGGGCCAGCCAAGCAGTCAGGAATAGAAAGCAAGGAACTTCTACTCCTAGGAGTATAGAGTCCTGGAGACAATCTATGGATGGCCCACGATTTGGGCATTTCACAGGCACAAGGCAGAACAGAGTCTTGTGTTGCAGGCAGGTGTTCAGAGCAGAATCCCAGCCCCTGCCCAGCATGACCCTCTAAGCTGCAGGAGAGGTGCAACCCAAGTATGAGAGTTAGAAGAAGAAAGGAACTTGCTCCCTCCAGGACCACATTCTCCTCCCAGGTTAGAATTGCCTACCAGCTCTTTTGCTTCCTGTCCTCAGTGAAGTCTTTTTGCTTTCTGTGTTGACAGAAGAGCCAATCCGCCTACTACGGGAGGTGGTGTTACTGACTGATGACCGGAACCTGCGTGTGAAGGCTCTGACGAGAAATGTGCCTGTGCGGGACATCCCAGCCTTCCTTACGTGGGCCCAGGTGGGCTGAGGGGGCCACGCTAGGGTCCACCCAAAATGGAACCGTTCCTGAGAGGCCACCAGGCACCCACACTGTAGCACAGAAGATGCCCACGTGCCTGAACCACCAATCCACCCAGATAATAAACCATCCTCTTCCAACCCACGCCGTGGCCGTGCTGTGGGGGAGCTGCTCCTCACAGAGCCCCTTCCAAGGGTCGGGTGGAAGCTGCTGGGGCCCTCCTGGGCTGCCAAGATTTAGCAGGGAGGTGGCTGGCTACAGTGACAACAGGTGGGCAAGCCAGACAGGCCGCCCATGCTCTCAGCCTTTCTCCCCCCTGTCTCGTTCAGGGCTGGGGCAAGGCCTGCTAACCCCCAGGACTGGGCCACTTTCTCTAGTGGTGATGGGGTAGGGGTTCTAGTTTCCATCAGATGGCAGGTGAAATCACAGACCCCTTTTAATCTGCAGAACCTCTGGCATGAATGTGTCCTAGAGGCTTTGGCTGTGTTGTGAAGAAGGTGCCCGGGGTATGTCTGTCTCCCTGAGGCTTAGATTCCCCCCATGGACCCTGTGGTTAGGTTCTGTCCCTAATAGCAGCCCCATGCCCCCAACCTCCACCACCCCCACCCCAAACACACACATTCATCCTTCCTCCTCGTCCTGCCAATCTGTGTCTCTTGCACCTTGCGCTTGTTTTCCCCCTGAACTACCATGGGTCTAGAGGGAACAGACATCTGGTCTCAGGCTCATACTTCCTGGGTGGGGTGCTCACTCTGCTCACGCCTCTCACCTGCTCACTCTCCCCTCCTGACCTTCTTTTTGCTCTAATCCCTTTTTTGGGGGAAATGCCTTCAGACCCTTACCAACCCTCCCTCTGAACATCTCTTCACCCTCCCCTTTATAGTGCTCCTTCACAGGCCCTGGTCCTTCAACTTCCGCCCTTCAGTTCCTCCTCATGGGGGTTCTCTCTCTGAATCTTCCTCCTCTACTACCTGTGGCAGGAACCTATTAAAGCTTTCCCACCCATCTTCCTTCCTTCCTTCCCAGGCTTCCGAGCTCAGAGACGCGTCCAGACTAAAACAGTCCAGTCTGAGAATAGAGTGGTCCAGTGCCTGGTGAAGCATTATCCAACCTAGAGTATTCACTCTGTTTCTGGCTTTTTTTTCCTTCTACTTCTGAGAAGAACTGATGGAGGTCCTTTACCTTTTAAATCTGTTGCCCTTTAGCTGGTGCCCTTATTCACCACCTTACTCTGGAAGATTCCTACCAGTAATCACTTACTCCATAAGTGATGAGGGATAAGGAGGACTTAGGGGTAAGCAGGGTCTTAAGCAGAGCAAAGGTAAATCTTGACGCGCCAGTCAGAATCTCCCCTACAGCCCACTGACTCTCCAGCCTGCCCAGAGGTTGGGAGCTTCCCTGAGGATGCTGGGCCTTCTCTGGACCCAGGACCATTACTAGACTGGGGCTGGCAGGAGAACCAGGCCAGTGGTCTGGGGGTATGAGTGCCAAGGGCCTCAGTGCTCAGAAGACTGACTCTTTGGGGTACCAGGTCCAGGCCTCCTCCCTTGAGATCCTCTCTTCTTGTCCCATTTGAAGCCCTGGTTTTGTTTCCTTAATAAATTTTTAGTTATGAAGCAAACGACCTCTTACTAGTCTCTTTCTGGGATTGAGGAGGGGTTGCTAGTCCAAGCTAGTACACCTGCCACCCTGGACCCTGGCGTGGTCCACTCAGGTCCTTGTGTGGGGCACAAGAGAGTAGCAGGATTGGGGACCTTGGTTACTGCTTTATTGCTGTTTGGTTCGAGTATAGAAAATGGAAGCGGCTCTGGGAGAGCCTGTGTACAAGATGGGAAATATACAAACGAAAAGGAGGGAGCTAAGGAGACCGAATTCCAACCCAGCCCATAGTGGGCTGGGGCTGGGGGCCACCCGGGGCGCATGCAATAAATATGGTCCGGGACCCCAGGGGAGGGTGGGGGAGGGGGAAAGACACCAGAGTGGAAGACAGGCCAGGGCTGTCTCAGTCCTGGCTCCAGAATTCCTTACCCAGGTGATTAAGAAAGAGGAGGGCTGGCCCTGGGGTTAGTGCCACTTGTGCAAAATGAGGAACTTCACATTATCAGTCCCGGGGCGGTCGGGAGTGGGAGGCAGGGGCCCCTCCGGCGGCTCAGTCCCCTTCCCTCTCCCCAACTCTGCCCGACGCTCCGACCCCAGCGGGGAGATTCACAGTGAGAATGGGTGTGGTCGCGAGGGCCGGAGGTAGGGCTGAGAGCGCCCGAACCGTGACACCCCTCCCCCCAAGAGCAGCACGGAGCCGGGGGGAGGGGGCCAACGAACCACAGGAAGAAGGGGGGAGAGGCCGGGGTCTCCTTTGGTCAAAGCTGATATCAAAAATATAAATCTCCCTCCCCCATCCCACCCCACCCCCACCCCGGGCTAAGGCACAAAGCAATGAGGCCAGGTGAGGCCGCAGAGAGGCGGGGCCGCCACTGTGGCGACGCTGCTGCTACTAGTGGTCCCGGGAGCGGTGTGCCTGCTGCTCGCTGCTGCGCCGCTCCCCAAGAAGACAAGGCCGCGAGGCGCAGGCCAGGCGGGCCCTCGAGGGGCGCCCTAAGTGGGCGAGAAACGGTCGATGGTCCGGCCGTCGGGCCCCGCGGCCAGGTGAGCGCCCTGGCTCAGCACTTCCGCAGCCTTGTCGGGGCTGAGGCCCAGCTCGGCCGTGAACTTGGCCAGCGGGTAGAGGCTCTCGAGCGCCACCTTGGGGTCGTGCAGGAAGTGCGTGGTCTGCGCCAGCAGTTCCGCCGCCGCCGCCTTGTCCTGCTGCTTCAGGCTCAGCTGTTCGGCCGTGAGGCGGGCCACAGCAAAGACGCCCTCGGGGAAGTCGAGCTTGCCCTTGCCGTCCGGGCCGGGGACGCCGGGGAGTCCCCCGAGACCCGCCAGCGCCCCGGCGGCGCCAGCCGCCCCACCCACGGCGTGCATCTTCATGTGGCTGATGAGGTTGCGTTGCTGCGCGAACTTGCCCCCGCACACCTGGCACTCGTAGGGCTTCTCGCCCGAGTGGATGCGCATGTGCTCGGTGAGGCGGTACTGGCGGGTGAAGCGCATGCCGCACGCGTCGCACGCGAAGGGCTTGAGGCCCAGGTGGCTGCGCATGTGGCGCGTCATGGTCCCGCGCTGCGTGAACTTCTTCCCGCAGATGGTGCACGGGTAGGGCCGCGTCAGCCAGTGCGTCTTTTCGTGCTGCCGCAGCGTGGCCGGGTCCTTGTAGCTCTTGTCGCACGACGCGCAGCGGTATGGCCGCAGCAGTTCTCCCAGGCCGCCCGGAGCCCCGGCGACCTTGTCCCCGCCACTGCCAAAAGGGGGCCCGAGGCCCGCGGCCCCGGCCGCCACGTCGGCCGCCTCGGCCCGGCCGTAGAGCGCCTCCTCCTCCTCCACGTGCGCCTCCACGTGCGCGTTCAGCTGCTCCGAGCTGGGGAAGCCCTTGCCGCAGGGAATGCACACGTACAGGTTGTCGCCGAAGCTCTCCGGCTCCCCGTAAGCCAGGTGCGGGCACGGGTAGCCCTCCAGGTGGCCTCCGGGCGGGCTGGGGTCCTCGCTGCTGCCCGTCTCCTCGCTGCTGCTCTTGTAGTCGTCGCCGTCGCCGCCGGCGCCGGGACCGTCCAGGCTGCCGGGGTAGCGCGGCGGCGGCACGAGGCCGAGCGGCGGCCCCCCGGGCGACAGGGCCGGGTCCCCGCCGCGGTCCTCGCCGCGCTCGCCCGGGGAGCCGCGTTCCCGGCCCAGCTCGTCGCCGTAGCTACCTAGGCCAGGCTCGTGCTTCATCCATCGGTACAGGAGGCTGGAGCCGTCGGGGCGGCCGGGGGGCTCGGGTCCCGGGCTGCCGCCGCTGCCTCGGAACGGGTCGGGAGTCGGGGCGGCCTCCTCCAGCTTCTGGAAGGGCAGCGGCGGCAGCGGCGGCAGCGCGAGCGGGGGTTCCTTGTAGGCGGCGGGCCCGGCGCTGGGAGGGCTGTCGGGCCGCGGCGGCAGCTCGCGCTCCCCCAGCGGCCGCTCCGGGGCCGAGGAGCCGGGCGGGCTTTTCTTGGACAAGTCCAGGCCGCAGAGTGGGGAGCAGCGGCGCTCCGGGATGCAGAGGGCGGCGGCCGGGCCCGGGCCGGAGGCGTAAAGCTCGGCGCAGTGTGTGTTGACGGCGGCCTCGGGGCCGGACGGCGGCTCGGCGCTGGGCGGAGGCGGAGGCCCGGCCGGGGACGAGTAGCAGGCCTGGATGACCGGCGTCGCGGCCCGCAGGCCCCGGCGGCCGTAGGGCGCGTAGCCGCCGCCGCCGCTGCCGCCGCCTCGCAGGTGGCAGTACTTGCCGTGGCGCTTCAGGCGCTTCTTGCAGAGCGCCACGAGGTCAGGGATCTGCAGGTAGCTGGCGGCGGCCAGCACCGCGCCCAGGCTCGGCTCGGTCCCCGGGGCCACCGCTGCGGCTGCAGCCGCCTCGGCCCCGTCAGCCAGGCGGCCGGTGTAGATGAAGTCCAGCACCAGGCGGAACACGGCTGGGCTCACCATATCATGGTCCAGGTTGAGCAGGTTGTCATGCACCACCAGGGACTTGAGGTAGGCGCTGCTGGCCGCCAGCACGTTCTTGTGCGCGCGGAAGAGGGCGTTCTGCACCACGATGATCACGTCGCACAAGAAGCCCTTGGTGCGCTGGTTGTTGAGCTGCAGGAGCAGCTGCCTCGAGTGGCCGGGCGCCTCCATCGTGTCCAGCATCGTCTGCCCAGCACACTCTCCTGCGGGGACACACACCAGCGGGGTAAGAGCCACGCAGCGCCCCGGCCGCCGGTGCCCGGCCCGGCCCGGCCGCTCCACTTCCCCTTCCCCTCAGCTGAGCGGGGGCATGGGGCACCGCGGCCTGGGCACTGGCGCGGGAGGACCGGCGGCCTCCGGGAGCGGCAGCCTAGGCCTGCCGGTCCGAAGCACAGTGTGGAGCAAAAGGAGGACGGCTGCGGATGGAGAGGAGGCCAGGCAGGCCTGGGTGCTCCAGGCCCAGGCGCTACCGGGCGCACGGGCTGGGTGCTGGGGACTCGCAAGGAGCCAACTGTTCAGGCGCAGTGACCCTTTCGCAGACAGTTACCCGACTTAAGTGAGTAAAATGTCTGCTTCAGGAAAAGTCATTCAGGGCCAAGCAGTTTGCCCAAGTGGGGTGAAAAGGAGCCGAGTAAAGAAGTCCCTCCCGCCTCGGAAGAAGTTGCCCCCGTTGGGGGAAATAACACGGAGAACGAGAGCGCGGAGCCCACCGAGGCACCGCCCTGGCTGGGGGCTGTCAGCCCCTGCTTGGGGCCCGGGGCAGTGGCGCGGGAGCGGAGACAGCGGCTGCCGCGGCGGGCAGAGCGCGAAGGCCGGGCCCCGGCGCGGGGAGGGCGTTATATCGGGCAGGAGGCTGAGGCAGGAAGCAGGTGGGGGGGCGGGGGGAGCCACGCAGCTCCCAGGGGAGGGAGGGGGCAGCGCCCCGGGCGGGCACGGCGCGCGGCCCACTGCGGCCCTGACCCCCGGCCTGCGCCCCACCCGCGTTCTGGCCCCAGCCCTGGCCTCGGCTCTGCACTCGCAGACCTGGCGCTTCCCGCCCCAGCTCCCCCAGACCCCCTTCTTCCCCCCCGGAATCCTGCCGCCCCAAACTTGGGGAAAAGTTTCCCAACTTCAGACAGGGCGGGAGGAGCGCGCCAACCCCCGGCCCCTCGGCTCCCAGCTTTTCCTCGCGGCCCCCTGGCCCGAGCCAAACTCCACGGCTCTCCCCTGTCCTCCTGGTCGGCCGCCCGGCTCCATTTCCCGCCTGGCCCGCACGACCTCGCGGCCCGTTACCTGCGGCCGCACCCCGGCCGGGCTTCCCTCCCCGCGGCAGTGGCAGCTCCTAGCCCGCGCCCCACCCGCCCCGCTGCCAGGCGCCGAGCTGTGCCAGGGCAGCGCCCCTGCCAGCCCCGCCCGCCGGCTCCCCTGCTCTTCCCCTCTCCGTCTCCAGCCCATGTGCGGGCAGAGCCGGCCCGGGGCCGCTGACCTCGCCGTGAACCCGGCAAGGAGCAGCGGCCCTGCCGCCCGAGTCCCCTGGGGAAGGCAGTCAGAACCCCGAACGCCAAGCACGACGGGGCGCCCGCACCAAAGGATGCGCTGGAAGCGGCCAGCGCGCGAGTACCGGACCGTCCCGGGTCCCTTGTCCCTCCCGGTCCCCAACTCAAGGACCCACCTGGGGGGCATGTCGGAAGCCCCGGGCCCGGCTGACGGCGGATCCAGGGGGGACGTGGCTGCGCTGCCCTCCGCCCGCCGGGCCCCCAGTCGGTCTGTCCAGCCGGTCCGTCCTCCCCGCGTCCTGGTCGCGTCTCAGACCCGCCGCGCTTTCTGCACACTCTTATCTGGGGCTGCCCCGGCTGGCAGGCGCAGCCGCAGCCGCAGCTATGGCGCCACCTCGCGGCCTTGCGAGCGCGCGCGCCCCGGCCACGCTCTCGCTCTCGCGCACCTGGAGGGATGGAGGATCGCAGATGCCGGGCTCAGCTGGAGATCCGCAGGTTTGTGCGTCCAGATGCGCCCACCTGGAGACTCAAGTACAGAACCTATGAGTGCCAAGAACCCTGTGCGTTTGAACTGAGTGTTCCCATGTATACACGTCTATGAACATTGCGCGAAGTTCGGCAAAGTCCTGACCACAAGGAGGGACAGGAACTCTGGTGATGGCAGGTAGTGAGGGGAAATCCTGAGACGAAGATAGACAAGTTCTCAGAGACTCTCAATAGACACTCCGGGACGCGACTGTCCACCTGGCCCCGCCCCACAACACGTCCGCCCAGACTCAGGCACTTGTGTTAAGTATATACCGCTTAAACTCGTTTGCGCCCAGACCATATCTAGGCAGCGACACATGCTGGAGAGTAGAGTATCTCTGGACACCAGAACATTCCATAGGAAATGGTTGTGCAGAGCTTCTGGGGACTTCTGCAGAGCAGGAGTGACCCAGATCCCCCACGCGAGCCATTTCCAGTGGCCCCCAGTGAATGAGTTCTCCAACCCACTCATAACGACAACATGTCATGAAGGCCCGTTGGCTTAAGACCTCAGAAAAGGCTCTGCACCCCACATGAAGGATCGGTTCATGAGTGATGTTTCTTCCGGAAAGGAGGGGACCCTGCACGGGCTCCGGAAGTGTCCCCCGCAAAGCCCCGTGCAGGCACTAGGACGGGTGCAAGCATCACGTCTCAGTGGCCTACGCTCCGCCTCCTACACCCCCTCCCGCACCTCCTGACCCCCGCCCACACGCGAAGGGGAGGGGTCCCCGAAACCGCCCGCAGCTTCTGATTGGCTACACTTCCCTCAACCACCAAGCGCGAAAGGCTGGGGCGCAGCGTTACCATGGTAACTGATGAGATTCACCCAGATCGCTTCACTCTGAGGCCTTGGAGAGCTTAGCAACAGCGCGGGGCCGCCGGGCGGGCGGAGGCCTCACTCGCTGTGCACCCGGCGCGGCTCTCCGGCCCCCCACCGCCCCCGCCAGAGGTAGAGACTGAGTCACTCGGCCTGGGGCGGCTGCCGCGGTCCCTAGCTGGACACCAAGATCTTGGGCGCCCTCCAGAGGCTTCTTTTCCTCCGCAGCCTCCTTGCCGGGCCCCGCCTTCTGGTCCAAACTATTCTGTCAGCCTGACTCCCGCAGCGTCTTGAGTGCCCCCCCTCCTTCCCCCCCCCCGCCGGCCCGTTTTTGCAGCGTGTTCCGAATCTATCTTATCCATTGCGTCTTCACTGGACAAATAGTAAAGTCCCAAAGATGAAAACAATGGGCTCCGGTTTTGTACCTCTCTAGGGGAAATGGACCTGGACATCTGCGCAAAGCGGGGCTTGTGGGCTAAGGAGGAAGAGGGTACCTGAGGAGGGAGTTGGGGAGGGAGCCATGGAAAGGCTCATCAGAAGAAGTGTCTTTAGAGCTGGGTTTTGACGGATGAGCATGAGTTCTCTGGCCGAGTAGGAAGACCTTTCTGGTAAATAAAACTATCGAGCAAAGGTTTTGGCAAAACAAGGGGAACTCTAGGAGGTCAAATCCCAATAGACAAGCAGGAAGTCTCTGGCTTCATCTCTGACTTTAATTTCCTTTTGACCTGGTCAGATTATCTGAGCCACATAGAGGAGTCCCTCAGCCCTGTGTGTCTTGGGCAGGAGTCTGTCCACTGCCGACCCGAGCGTCCGCTGTGCCCACTGTCTGCTTTATCGTTTAGCACTTGCTCCAGATTTACACCCTGCCCCACCTTCAACGCTTTGCCGCTTTGTTTGGGAGGGTCTCAAAGTCCTGCCCACCTTGTCCAGCGCCTCTGTCACACCCCTTGCTTAGAACCTGGGATGGTCCAGAGCCGTTCATTTCTCTGGTAGTACGGTAAGGCTGGGCCAGTGTCCACATTGACCCTCAATAACTCTAACGCCTCCACAACGTGACCCCCAGCACCCCGTGAAAGTCCGGCTCTGTCAGTGCTGAATCCTTGGGCTCCTTCAACATCATCTGAGCTCTGCCAATGCCCATCCCACAAATCAGTGATGAGCTCCTCGGTGCCATAGCTGGGCACTGCCAACCTGTCCCCCCCCCACTTCTTTTGCTCTGTACTCCGACCGTTCCCCTCCAGCCCCTCATCTGGACGCCCTGCACCTTTCTGTGCCCGACCACTCTCAACTACGTTGTCCTCCCTCACCTCTCCAGCTCCCGACTGGTACCTGCACCGCACCCTCCCCCCCCAGGGGGGCGGGCTCTTCCCTCCCTGGTCCAGTCTGAGCGTCCACCCTTCCTCCCCTAGACCTGAGACTCCAGAGTCCGCGCCGCCGGACCCTAAAACCCCTAGGTGGGGACAGCTTCCTTTCCTACACTCCCCAAGAGGAAGTGATGACGACATCAAAGTGGCCACACAGGGTGTGACGCCGTTACAAGGCGTTCTGTGATGTCACAGCCGTCGGGTGTAAGAACTGAGGAGGGGGGGTAGGGGCTACCAGATGAGGGACCCCCCGTGGGCCAGGCGGGCGAAGGGTCGAGCCTCCAGGAGTCCCGGAGCTCCGGAAGAGAAGAGTGAATAAACACGTTCCAGCGCCGCCGCACCCTCCCCGCACTTCTCCCCGGGCCGCCCCCCCTCCCTCCGCGCCCGCAGTTCCGGAAAGTTAACCCCTTGTGGGCCTGGACAAGGGGGTGCGTGCTCCCCCTACCCGATCCTGCTTCCGTGCGCTCCCCTCCCCTCCCCACTCCTCGTCGCTTCTGTCCCCACTCCCGTCCTCCCCCCCCCCCCCGTCTCGCCACTATAAATAGCCCCTTTCCCGTTTCCTAAATTCCCCGCTGACGTCGGCAGCGCGTCAGTGTGTAGGAGCCGCGGCCGCATGAATGAGCCGCCACACGAGTACTACGCGCGCCTATAAAAGCCGCGGTGCCCGCCGGGCTGCGGGAGGCGAGCGGGCGCTGGCGCGACGCGGCCCGCCAGGTAAGCGGGACTGCCCGACCCCGGGGCCCGAGACCGGCCGATGCGTGGACACGGGTGGGAGGGCGAGGCGGAGACTGGCGGGCGGTGGGTTGGAGAGGGTCTCTCCGGAGTGGGGACGGGGACAGGACGGGGGGGGGGAGTGTTCCTTGGAACAGGGGCCAGAGCTGACACAACCCCCGCGCAGCACCTGCCCAGAGGGAGACGCAGCCACGTCGGAGGAGCCTCAAGCCGAGGACAGACCCGAGTCGCCCAGGCTTTCTTAGGGGCTCCTGCGCCATCCTCATAAGAAAGTGGGGGAGAAGATGCTGGCACCCCAGGAGACGCGCCCCCTCATCCTCCTCCATCTCCCCGCAGCGCGGTGACTCAGCCTAGCTGCCCCCGGCTGAGTGAGCGGGGGCGGCCGAGAGAGACAGAGGTCCACTCGGCCGCGGCCTCGGCTATGGCTCTTCCGCGCCCCCTGCCCGGGCGCCCCCTCCCCGTGCCGTCGGGCTGTCCCGCTACGCCCAGGACTTCCCGCCCCTGCGAGTGGAGCTGTCCTCTCAGGACTAGGCGGGGGCGGGGCTTCGGCCAGGCCGCCCCGCCCCGCCCCCACTCAGCCCCCCCCCCAGCCTCCGGAAGTGCCTTCCAGCTGGGACATCTTTGACGTCACAGAACTTTGACGTCAGGGGTCGCGTGCCTGTCCGCGAGGCCTGGGGCCGAGAAGGGCGGGAGACCGGGGGGGCGGGGAGGGTGCTGGAGATGGGGCGGGAGTGGGGGGCGCGGGAGGAACAACAACGCCCCCAGCCGCGGGCGACCCAGGGCACCCCCCCGTCCGGGCAGCGCGCCGGCACCTTGGCTCTAGACTGCTTACTGCCCGGGCCGCCCTCAGTAACAGTCTCCAGTCACGGCCACCGACGCCTGGCCCCGCCCCAGGACCGCGGACCTGGCTGCCCGCCGTGCCCCGGGACCCTTCTGTCCCTCGGGGTCCCGCAACCCCTCGATCGCTGCCTGCGCTGTCGCTGTCCGCGGTGCTGACCCAGCGCGGGCGCCACCCAGGGGCGGTGGCGTTCTAAGTCCCCCGGGACTGCGAGGGCCCGCATGCCCACACGCGCGCTCCACGCAGCCCCCGCGCCTGCTCCGCCGCCCCCAGCCCCGCGTCTCCCCCCCCCCCCCCACGGCCCCGCGGTGCTGACGTCAGCCGCCCGAGCCGCCGCCGCGGTGCCGTCAGCGGCGCGCGCCCCGCCCCCGCGTCTCCAGGGCAACCGTGGCTTTCGATTGTTACTGTGGGAACCGGAGGTAACAGTCTACAGCCATGGTCGCCCCGCAGCACGCCCACGCTTCGCACCGCACCGCGTTCCGCCAGCCCGGGGCTGGGGAGATACGGAGCGAGAGGAGGAGGGGGCGGCGAGGCTACGTTGGCTGAGGAGTCCGCAGGGGTGACAGATGTGCGCGCGCGCGCGCGGAGGCGGAGGCCCGACTGCTGTGCACCCACCCAGGCAGGGAAGGAAACGCGGTCGGCTTCAGACTGTCCTGTTCTCCCCCCCACACACACCCCGCCGAGCTGCTGCTGCCCAGGGATGGCAAGAGAAATGGGCAGTTCTAGGATGGGGATTTTTATTTTGTCGATGGGAGAGCGGCCTCCTGGACCAAGCGGTATGGAGAAGGCCGGCTTGGGGGCAGCCGAGAATTTGTTCTTAAATACGTTACACCTTTATTCCAAGAACCTCCTAAGTGAACAGGTAGAGGCGAGGAATACACCTCTAAATCAAATTCCTGGTAAGTCATATAGCATCCCCGCAATCCTTTCCACAACTTTCTGGCAAGCCTGAAAAATTATAAAAAGGATCCCTAACTTTCAAGAACTAGTTACCCAGTCCCTGAAGTGTCTGAATATACTAGCATTCTTCCCTCTGTCTCTAGAGGCTGAAATCCATCCAACTGGAGAATTTCTTAAATTTGATCCTGAGAGGAATGAGTACCACGGGGGTGAAGTGCTACTGACAGCGAAGTGTGAGCAATGATCACTTTAAAATAATTTATCACTGCCAGCACCAGCCATCATGACAGGCTGAAGGTATCAGGTGCAGAGCTTAAAGGATAGTGTTAAGACAACCCACCACCCATTAATCCAACTTTTGGCTCCATACACTCCATCCTTTTTTTGGGGGGGGGGTTGGGCACTGTCCCTGCACTCTTCAGCTCAAGGCCAGCACTCTACCACTTGAGCCACAGCACCACTTCTGGTTTTCTATCTGGCTTTGAACCAAGATCATCAGATCTCAGCCTCCTGAGTAGCTAGGATTACAGGCAGGAGCCTTCAGTGCCTGGCCGCTCCATCCTTTTCAAAGTTATTTCTAAGACAGCTGGTGCTGGTGTCCTCCCAGCAAATCAACACCCTATTGCCCTATCCCCTGCTTAAGATCCTAAAGTCTTGCACTAAAATGCATTTTATTCTGAATTCCAGGGGGACATCTCTAAGCCAATTGTACTCTCTGAGGGGAGCAGTATACTAAGAAACAGGAGGTTCAACTGCCTTAACAAGTGGTTGTGTCCATCTTTTCTTCACACACACCCCCTCCACGTCCCCACACTCTACTGGGACTTGAACCTAGAACTGTAACTCTTGTTAGACAGGCATACTAACACTTGAGCCTCACCCCAGTCCCCTTTTTGAGAGGGGATAACTGGTCATATAGCCTCAAACTCAGAATCCAGTTTGATCCTGAGTAGCTAGGATTACAGACCTGCATCACCAAACCGGCTGCCATGTCTGACTGACCCTTCTATAATTTTTCTTGGCAGATACACTGTGAGGATAAATGGCAAGTGCAAAATTTGTAAACAGGAAGGAACATTTCCATTGGGTAGCCATATTCCATTAGGGTACTACATATTGGGGGTGTTAGAAGACCTTCACGCTGGACACTTGGGCAAAGTCCTGAGACTAGGGCTCTGTTATATGGTTATTTCCTGAGAAACTCTGCCTAGAACTTTAGGAATCAAAGATGCAGAGGCGAAATGGTAAGAATTTTCTGAAGAGGCCAAGTCTTTGTAATTTGAACTCATCCAGAAGGGAAGAACCATGGGGCTGGGAAGGTGGCTCAGTGGTACAGTGCTTGCCTTGCATGCCTGACACCCTGGGTTTGATTCCTCAGTACCCCATAAGAAAAAAGAAAAAAGCCGGAAGTGGCACTGTGGCTCATAGTGGTAGAGCGCTAGCCTTGAGCTGAAGAGCTGAGGGACAGCACCCAGGCCCAGAGTTCAGGCCCCACAACCAAAAACAAAACAAACAGAAGGGAAGAACCAGAGGTCTGACTGAATGTTAGACTTGTTTTGTAACTTAGAAATCAAGCTCTTCCCCAACATCTTTTTTTCTGTCATGTGCATGCCAGTCTTGGGGCTTGAATTCAGGAATTCAGGGCTTGGAAGCTGTCCATCAGCTTTTTTTTTCTCTCAAATCATTTGAGCCAGGCACCGGTGGCTCATGCCTGTAATCCTAGCTACTCAGGAGGCTGAGATCTAAGGATTGCAGTTCACTCAGTATTTTTTTTTGTTTTTGTTTTTGGTCAGTGGTGGGGCCTGAACTCAGGGACTGGGAACTATCCCTCAGCTCTTCAGCCACAGCACCACTTCCAGTTTTTTCTGCTTATGGGGTGCTGAGGAATCGAACCCAGGGCCTCATGCATGCAAGGCAAGCGCTCTACCACTGAGCCACCTTCCCAGCCCCTAAGGATTGCAGTTCAAAGCCAGCCCCAGCAGAAAACTCTGAGAGACTCTTATCTCCAATAAACCACCAAAAAAATGGAAATGGCACTATGGCTCAAGTGGTAGAGCGCTAGCCTTGAGCTGAAGAGCTAAGGGACAGAACCTGGGTCCAGAGTTTAAGCCCCACATCCAACCAAAAAGAAAAAGGAAAAAAAGAGAAAAAGAAAAATCACTTGAGGCTGGGAATATGGCTTAGTGGTAGAATGCTTGCCTAGCTTGCATGAAGCCCTGGGTTCAATTCCTCAATACATATAGCTGGAAATGGCACTGTGGCTCAAATAGTGGAGTGCTAGCCTTAAGCAAAAAGAGACAGTCCCCAGGCCCTGAGTTCAAGCCTCAGGAATGTCAAAAATAAATAAAATCACTTGAACCACAGCTCCACTTCCAGCTTTTTTTTTGGGGGGGGGGGGATGGTGGGGGGGTGTGCTTAATTGGGTTTTCCTACCTTGGCTGGCTTTGAACTATGACCCTCAGAACTATGATCTCAGCCTCCTGAGTAGTTAGGATTACAGGTGTGAGCCACTAACACCCAGTTCCTCCAAACTTTTATGAATTGGGAAACTGAGGCCCAGACAGGACAAAACCTAAGTACTTCTCTTTTTCCACAGTGTAGCAGAGAAAATGACTACAGCAAGGTGCAGTGGTTCCTATAATAGTTCCAGCTACTCAGCAGACTGGGTCAGGAGAGCTTGAGCCCAGAAGTTCCAGGTCAGCCAGGAGAACATCGTGAGACCCAGTCTCAAAAGGAACAACTAGAATTTAAAGGTAGTATTTATTATTATGTTCCTTAATGTAATCTGTATACGTGTGCGTGTGCATGCACATGCGTGCACACACACACACAATCAAAACTAGTAACATGCGGGCTGGGAAGGTGGCTCAGTGGTAGAGCGCTTGCCTTGCATGCCTGAGGCCCTGCGTTAGATTCCTCAGCACCACATAAGCAAAGAGAAAAAAGCTGGAAGTGGCGCTGTGGCTCAAGTGGTAGAGCGCTAGCCTGAGCTGAAGAGCTGAGGGACAGCGCCCAGGTCCAGAGTTCAGGCCCCACGACTGGACCCCCCCCCCAAAAAAACCAAAATACAAAACTAGTAACATGCAAGAATGTGAGTCCTGGGATCTGAATCCAACCTGGATAAGTTATTCTGCCTGTCTCAACTGTAAAATTAGCCTATTAGGTTTAATTTCATTGTTATGAAATTAAATTAGGTGATAAAAGGGCTGGGCATGTAGCTAGATGGTAGAGTTCATACTTAGCATGTCACAGGTCCAAAGTTCAATCCTAGTACCAAAAGAAATGTTAGACAACAGTAAGGCTTCTGCCTATCACAATTGTCTCATATATTAAAAATATTAGGTCAAATCTTGTTGGTAAGAGCTGGGAATGTGGCTTAGTGGCAGAGTGCTTGCCTAGCATGCATGAAGCCCTGGGTTTGATTTCTTAGTATTGCATAAACAGAAAAAGCCAGAAGTGGAGCTGTGCACATCTCAGGTGGTAGAGTGCTAGCCTTCAGCAAAAGAAGCTCAGGGACAGTGTCTAAGTCCTGAATTCAAACCCAAGGACTGGCAAACCAAAAACAATTGTGCTGTCCCTGAGCTTTTCCATTTAAGGCTAGTGCTCTATCACTATGAGCCACAGCTCCACTTCTGGTTTTCTGGTAGTTATTTGGAGAGGAGTTCTGCCTGGGCTGGTTTCGAGCCATGATCATCAGATCTCTGCCTCCTGAGTAGCTAGGATTACAGGCTTGAGCCACTGGCACCCAGCTAGGTCATTGTTTCTTCAGGGGAGCTTCCCCATCACTTAAGGGTTGCATGAGAATTATACTAAGAACTTTTTTTCCTTACCAGAGGTGTGTGTTCTGTAAGGCAGTGATGTCAAGTAGTACTTCAATGAGGAACCAGGACAGTTTGCCCAGGTAACTCTAACAAGCTTAGCATTGGCTCCAGTAATCCAGTTATAATAGATGATCCTGATTTAAATGATCCACAGGAATTGTGTATGTGGTGGTAGTTATGGAGGGAAGCAGCAGACTTCTATGGACTTGGACATTGTATGATCCTCAGGAGGAATTTTCGCCCCAAACTTGGGTATTACTGTTTTACCTAATTCTGCTTTGCTCTAGCCACTCCTCCCTTACTCTTAATTTTTAAGCCCTGGCTTAAAACCTATTCAAGGAATTTTTTTTGGAGGGGGGGTCCGGTCGTGGGGCCTGAATTCTGCGCCTGGGCGCTGTCCCTTAGCTCTTAAGCTCAAGGCTAGTGCTCTACCAGTTGAGCCACAGCGCCACTTCCGGCTTTTTTCTTTGTGCTTATGTGGTGCTGAGGAATCAAACCCAGGGCCTCAGGCATGCAAGGCAAGCGCTCTACCACTGAGCCACCTTCCCAGCCCCATGGAATTTTCTCTTTTAGTTCTCACAATAATCCCAAATAGAAGCTGGTATGTAGTCTTTTTGTGTCCCAGTATCTAGCTAAAGGCAGAGTATAACTACCAGGAGGACATAAGTCCTTAAAGAAGACAGGATCCTAATGGGTCCAATCCAACAGATCTATAATTCAGTCTGTTTCTTCCTCCAGTCAATGGAGCAACAACAACAACAAAAAAAGGCAGCTAGGCACCAGTAGCTCATACTTGTAATCCTAGCTACTCACAAGGCTGAGATCTGAAGACAGGAGTTCAAAGCCAGCCAGCTGAGGCAGCAAAGCCTATGAGACTTATTCCCAATTACCCACAAAAAGCTGGAAGTGGAGCTGTGGCTCAAGTGGTAGAGGGCTGGCCATAAGCAAAAAAGCCAAGGACAGTGCTCAGGAAATGAGTTCAAGCTCCAGGACCAGCACACACACACACACACACAAAGGCAAGGCAAAGGCCAACTTCCCATCTGATTCAACACAAGCACTTTCTAAAAGTCCTAAAAGCCTAGTAAAATTGCTGGGTGCTGATGGCTCATGCCTGTAACCCTAGCAACTAAGGAGGCTGAGATCTGAGGATTGCAGTTCAAAGCCAGCCCTGGCAGGAAAGTCCATGAGACTCATCTCTAATTAACCACTAGAAAACTTGAAGTGGCACTATAGCTTAAGTGGTAGAGCACTTGCCTTGAGCTGAAGAGCTCAGGGACAGCGCCCAGAGTTCTAGCCCCACAACAGAAGGAGAAAACAAAAAATAGCAAAATGGATCTCGGGGCACATGATTCTAGTTATTATCCTAGACAGCTTCTATCTATAGTGAGTTACCCAAATTCTTAAGGGATATGTGATTTTCAGAAGAATGGATTGTGGGGTATCTGTGCAGATCTGCTTATTAAGATCTCTGATACTGTAGTACAGGGTTGGTTAGCTTTTGTCGGGGCTGGGCTGGTAATGTGGCTTAGTGGTAGAGTGCTTGCTGAGCATGCATGAAGCCCTGGGTTCAATTCCTCAGTACCACATAAACAGTAAAAGCTGGAAGTGGTGCTATGGCGCAAGCAGTTGAGTGCTTGCCTTGAGCAAAAGAAGCTCAGGGACAGTGCTTAGTTCCTGAGTTCAAGGCTTTTGTAAACCTTTGTATTTTACAGAAGCAAGGAAAAAGTTAGAAAACAAAGCCAAATTAGAAGTAGAAGGGAAAATAGCTAGATAGTCCTTAAAGTGCCTTGGGACTACCCAAGGGGAAATATTAGGACTACTTAGTCCTTGGTTATCGATTCTCAGAAACACTGCAGATGTGGTCAAGTTTGCAAGAGGCAGGTTTACTTTGGTGCAGTCTTTAGCTTCTATACAAGGTTTGGTACCACATCACCACTCAACATCATTGTTCAGAGGAGTTGGACCACTTGAGGAAAAAGCAGAGAAAACAGCAGAGGGAGACCAGCCTGCAACTCTCAGTGATCCAGAACTGAGGAAACCAGCCGAGAATGGGTTTTTCTGTGGATAACAAGAATGTTCAAAACCCGTACCACTTTATTGTGTGACAGTCATAGTGATGTCAGCTTCCCCTCTCACCTAGAGCTCTTAAGACCATCATATTCGAGTAAAACAAACCAAAGTCTCTAGTAAGTGTAGAATTGACAGCACAGCAGGGAGGTCTCGGGATGTGGAGAACTGTATGTCCTATACAGGCCGCCCCAAGGCTACAAAGCCGTTCATCTTTCTAAGAACTGGTCCAAGAACTTGAGGTAGGCCTGGCGCTGGGATGCAGCTGCTGGAATGAAATGGCCACCAGAGTGGGTGAGGGTGATGGCTTCAGGGAATCGGCCAGCCAGCTGCACACTTTCCTGAGAAGGGATGACGCGATCACTGTCCCCGAAAACATGAAGTGAAGGCAGTGACAAGGGACTCTGCAGGCTGGGTTCCTTGAGGCCTCGGGGACAGAAACCGGAAACAAGGATAATAAACCGCGGCAAAGGGAAGCGGGGATCGCCTGCCTGGCCCAGCGCGCACACATGGGCTACCAATGCAGCTCCCTGGCTGAAGCCAAGAAGTCCGTCGAACGGCCCCAGCTCACTCAGGGCCCGGGCCACTGTCGTCAGGGCTTCCTCGAGGCCCCTGCACTCCGTGGGCTCGTCCAGGGCCGAGAACACGTCCGCCTCCGGCTCGGAAAACCACCAGCCCCGAGGCTGCTCCTCCGGAAGGCAGGGCCCTACAGAAGGAGAGGATGGCATCAAGGCAAGAGGGAACGGGCAGAGGCGACAACGGTAGGGCTGGGGAAGAAGGGAGGTGGGAGACTGAGGAGTTTCAAACTACAGGCGGCGAAGAGGGGCCCCTGGGGCCGCAGGGCGGGAACCTGAGGCGTGCTGAGGGAAGAGGTCGTCTCACCGGAGTCGGGCTCAGGGCCCCCAGCTACGTCGAGAAGGGGGTGCGGGCCGCTGAGGCACACGAGCTCAGCGCGGCCTCGCAGCGCCTTCCTCAGCGCTCCCGTCTTCTCGCGGAAGCCCCGTTCGCTCTGGCGGAAGCCCGCCAGGCACAAAACCCGCAGAGGCCGCCGCGCGGCCATGCTACGGCAGCGCGCCACACCGGCACCGGAAGCAGCTCTTCCCCGAGCGGAAGTGGATGCTCGAGGGCGGGGCAAAGCTCCGCCACAACCCTGAAGGCGGGGCCTGGGAGGGAGAGAACAGTCCTAGACAATAGGGAGGGGCGGGCGAGCCAGAGCCCCGGATACCTGGGCTCAGAGGCTGTCAGGTCTCCAGCGGCGCTACCTTCTCTCCGCAGCTGCAATCCGTGCAAATCGGAACTGGAGGCGGGAGTGTAGTCCCCTCCTGCATCCGAGATCGCAGACTTAGGGTATGGCTTTTGCGATTACCTCCATTTCTGTGCATTTCCCCTTGCGGCCGCAGGGCGGCGGCCTTGGCTCTCTTCGCCAGGAAGGCGGCTGAGCCGAGCTCCCCTGGCTGCCTCACCTTCCCCAAAGCAGCTTGGCGGGGGCCCTGGGGAGTTCGATCTCGCCCGTGGTTCACTGTCCACGGCCCCAAGGAGCTGCCGGCGTAGAAGTCCATGGGATAAGGTTGCTGCCAGGTGATGTCCCTCAGAACCACAGCCGCCTAGGGGAGGAAAACTGGACAATAACTCACTAAACATCTTCTGTGCCTAGATTATTGAATTGAATCCTAACAACGGCCTTTGAAGAACATATATTATCCCCATACTGCAGGAAGAAAACGTCAGGCACAGACTGAAGAAAGTAGAAGCAAGGAAGAGGCTTAGCTGAGGGATTCAAGACCATGATTGAATGAATGGTTCAAGATCATGATATCAGACTGCCCATCTACACCACTACATCTTAGCGCCTTCCCTTGACAGGAGGTACAAAGCCCACTCCCCACCAATTTTCACAACCTCGTGTTACCTCATAGGGGGTCAGCAGTGGCTTGGGGAAGGCTGTGCCCCAGTCAATGGAGAGTCGTGGGCATGCTACCTGCACCCACCTGGGAAGAGACACAGGTAAGACGAGGTGTGAATGGCCCCTCTCCAGAGCAGCCCATTAACTAATGGGATTTATGAATACTGAAGTAAAAACTGCCACCTACTGCTATTCACAGCACTTGCTTGCATTGCCCGGTTTCCTCCTCTATGAACTTTCTGAAGACATGTAGCACATTTTTTTACCCTATCTTCAGAACCACATTTTTTTTTGGGGGGGTCCGGTCGTGGGGCCTGAACTCTGGGCCTGGGCGCTCCCCCTCAGCTCTTCAGCTCAAGGCTAGCGCTCTACCACTTGAGCCACAGCGCCACTTCTGGCTTTTTTCTTTTTGCTTATGTGGTGCTGAGGAATCGAACCCAGGGCCTCAGGCATGCAAGGCAAGCGCTCTACCACTGAGCCATCTTCCCAGCCCCAGAACCACATTTAAAACCTAGTATACAGAGCAGGTACCCTCAGATTCATTTCATCAGAACTACTGTGATGTAGCCCCCAAGGCCTGACAAAGCATGTGACCCATTGTTAGGGTAGCACCCTGCTTGGGGCAACTGCTTGTCAAACTAAAATTTCATGACTATGTATGTGATTCTCAACTGCAACCTTGGTACTGAGCAGGACCCAACTTGAAGCCTCAAGTCAAGCTGGGTAGGTAAGGTGAGGAAACTTACACATCCACCTCAGGAAGTAGGCTGAGCTTGCTGGGGAAGATCTCGGACAGCAGCAGTCTCACAAAGGGAAGTTCTAAAGCTTGGAGCCGAGATTCTAGGTGCTGTTGGGAGAGGAAGGCAGCCAAAAGCTAAATCCCTTGGCCTACCAACTGCTTTTCAGGCAGCCCCCTCCTCCTGGGCCATCCCAAGCCCTCTGACCTCCAGGATCTTGGGACTGCCCTGGCGGCCCAAAGTACTCAGAATAAGGCCCCAGGATTTAGCAGAGCGAGCAGTGGCTATGGCTTCCTGGCGAGTGGCCTGCATGCACTGGTGGTCATAATGCTCCCTGGACAGGACTTTGCTGTATGGGTCATACCTGGAAAAGAAGTTGCCAAGGTCAGTGACAGCCATTTTCCAGGTTCCTGCTGTATACAGGGTTCCCTGATACTGGCTTCCAGCAGGTAATTAGGGAATTAGGCCTCTGACAAGAACAGGGATTTTCACTGGGAAGATCAATTCCACAGCTAGAGCAGGCAAGAGGAAGTGTTTTAGGATCTCAGTGTGAATCTAGAAACACTGAGTCTAATGCCCGTATATAGGACCCAAATGACTCAGATCATTACAGCCAGGGGCTGTTTAGTGGCTAGGGAATGAGGACCTGTCAGCCTATTGAAGGCTTCAGGGGAAAAGATTCTGATTCCTCCACAACTGGTCACCATCACATACCGGTAAGCAGGAATATTAGGGTTGGCAATCATGACAGACTCCAGATGGAAACGACCATCTCCAAGATACCTGCAGGGGTGGAAAAAGACTGTGTGGTATGGGGCAGCAGCAGCAGAATTCTGACTTAGAGGCCCAGAGGACTGAATTCAGGCCAATAGGCTCTAGAGAACCTACTTGGGAGATAGGGGGCAGGTTCTTCCACATCAGACTCAATACAGATGTGGGGTCCAGGAAATTGACTATGATTTGCCCAAATCAGCTCTGGGTCTCAGTACTGAGTTATAACAGCTGCTTTAAAAATAAAACAAAAGAACAAAAAACTTGTTCTAAATTCCAGTCCTGAAATAAGTACCTGTATTAACTCAGTTGTATTAATTAATCCTCCAAGATACCTATAGTATTCTTATTTTAAAGATATAACGGATTCAGAGATGCTAAAACATCTGCTTAAAGCTACAGAGCTGTTAAGCAGTTAAACAGTACACTGTTTATGTGACAGTGTATTAGACTGTACCATGCATGCCTTAGGAGACTCCCTAATAGTATCTTTCAAGATGTCAAAGCTCAAGGCAGCTGCTTCTCCCCCTTTTGGAGAGGAATGCCCAACACTCAGGGTGTCCCTACCTCAACACTCACCTTGAATCTCCCTATCAGTTCAGGCACAGGTGCACAGGAAATGACCTTCTGGGAGCAGGTCTGAACTAGGGAAAACGGATATGGGGCTCTGTCGTATGCAGGTGCAACAAAACTGGGGACCAGTACCAAAAGGTCCAGGAGTAGGGCTGAGTCAAAGAAGGCCCATCCTTCTTCCTTGCCATTAGCTGGGAACCAGGCTCCCTCCCAGTCCCAGCCAGGGGAGCTGTCGGCTCTGAGGCTGGCTGCATTCACACAACATTAAGCATTTCCATTACCTAAAATAATTAGGCGGCAGGAGACACGCTGCTCCTGCTTGTTAGCTGTCCGGATGCTAAATTAATGGGGCTGTAGCCTGGGTGTGCCCATCCATCTTCTCCAATTATATTCCCACCATTTCTAGCCACCCTCATTCCCCCACATCAGCCCCTTTGATTCTTGTTCCCACCCTAGAACACAGCCTTCCAGATGGATGGTGGTCAGAACACTGGAAAGAAAGTAAACCTGAAATCTAGTTCCTATTTGGTACCTACCTAGCAGGGTGACCTTGAACATAGAGCTTAAAGCTTTAGACTCAGTTTCCTTTCCTATATAATGAACAGTATAATAACATTTCTCATGTCTCTACAATGTGGCCACTTTTTTTTTTTTTTTTTTTGTCAGTTGTGGGGCTTGAACTCAGAGCCTGGGTACTGTCCCTGAGCTCTTTTGCTTAAGGCTAGTGCTCTAGCACTTTGAGCCATAGCTCCACTTCCAGTTTTCTGGTGGTTAATTGGAGATGGGTACAGTTCCTGAGCCTCTTTGTGTTCAAAGCTAGTGCTTTACCACTTGAGCCACAGCACTACTTCTGGCTTTTTCTGAGTAGTTTATTAGAGATAAGAATTTCATGGACTTTCCTTTCCGGGCTGGCTTTGAACCATGATCCTCAGATCTTCAGCCTCCTGAGTAGCTAGTATTATAGACATGAGCAACTGGCTGAGAGGACTGCATATTAAGACTAGCCCAGGCGGGGCGCCAGTGGCTCATGCTGGTAATCCTAGATACTCAGGAGGCTGAGACTTGAGCATTGCAGTTCAAAGTCAGCCCGGGCAGGAAAGTCCATGAGACTCTTATCTCCAATAAACCACTGAGAAAACCGGAAGTGGCACAGTGGCTCAAGTAGTAGAGCGCTAGCCTTGAGCTGAAGAGCTCAACACAGCGTTCAGGCCCAGAGTTCAAGCCCCATGACCGACCAAAAAAAAATAAAAAGAGACTAGCTCAGAAAAAAAGGGACTTTTCTTTTTCTGCCTGGGCTGGTTTGAACCGCAACCGTTAGACCTCAGCCTCCTGAGTAGGTAGGTTACAGGTATGAGCCATCAGCACCTGGCAAAAGTGGCCACCATTTTTAACTTACACAATGGCCTCCACCTCCTTGGGGAGTCGGGGGGATGTGCAGCCTAGGATCTCTCCAGGAGACAGGGGCTTACATTGTGGGACACTCACACGATACTCAGCTTTCAGCTCCTGGGCAGCTGCCTGTAGGGATAATGAAGGAAGGGAAGAAAGTGGCTGGGAAAGGAAACCAGAACCAGAGGAACAGACAGGGGCATCTGACAAGGAGACCCAGGAACAGCCTAGAAAGGAGCCTCTGTCTGCCGCACATGATATTGAGACAATCCTCATCCACTTACCTGCAAGGTTGACACAAACTGAATGGTGCTGACCAGAGCAAGGGCACTAGCTGCAGGAAAGTTAAGGCGGATGGAGTCCAAGAGGTGGGCTGTGTCTATCCGGATATCAACAAAAACATACAGCACCCGAAAGTCTTGGACTGAGGTATCCATAGGAACTGTGGGGACAGAAGAGTTCAGAAAGCCATTTTGGGAAGCAGGAAAAGGCAAGGGATGACCCAGGCCCAATCTTTTTCTTCTTTTTTTGGTCGGTGGCGGGGCCTGAACTCTGGGCCTGGGCGCTGTCCCTGTGCTCTTCAGCTCAAGGCTAGTGCTCTACCACTTGAGCCACAGCACCACTTCTGGTTGTCTGGTGGTTTATTGGAGTCAAGAGTCTCACAGAGTTTCCTGCCTGGGCTGGCTTTTAACCACCATCCTCAGATCTCAGCCTCCTGAGTAGCTAGGATTACAGGCATGAGCCACTGGCACCTGGCCCAGGCCCAGTCTTTGAGCAAACAAGATGAGTGGCTTTGGCTCAAGGACAGAAGTGAGGTGGTAGGGAAGTTGAGGGCCAACGGTCTGCTAGAACTCCTTATTCACTCAGCCTCCTCTACCACCAGCAGTCTTTCGAACACCTGCATCTGGGACAGTAGCACAGTTTCCAAAACAACCAAATCCAAAGGAAAGATCTACCTGCAAAGCAGGAAGGCCAGTGCCATCCCAGTTATCAGGAGAGACCTTGTGCCTATACATGAGACAAGGCCTTGCTTTGGAGATTAGTGTGTGGCCTGCCTTCCTGCCTGAGTCCCCGTGTCCAGGCCCACCATACCCAGACAGCTGTGCCCGTAGTGCACCAAGAAGTCAGCCCCCAAGGCCCTTGCAGTGAAGTCATCTACACAGCAAGCCCCATAGGTCACATCGCCCATCACCATCACTTCAGCCTCTGTGAACCTAAGGGGGGAGACAATGCGACAGTGTTACCAAGAATGAGGTGGAAAATGGTCCTAACTGTGAAGATAAGTCAGGATTCAACTCCTCACTCTCCACCTCTTCCAATTCCTTGGGTTGGCAGCTGCCAACCAAGAGTAGGAGGGGCACAGCTGCCACTTTCCTCAGCTTTGGCAGCAGCTCCTGAAACAGTTGCTACATGAACATGTCTCTGCAATACCCTGACTCCTTATTCAGGTTCAGACTACAAGAGGGACCCCCCAGCCCTTGGATGGACATGCCTAGGCACCAACAGATTCCTCCCCTGACTCATCCCACCTAGAGCCATGACCATGCATACACAAAGGTCCCCACACCAAGTGTACCTGGCATTGTGGCATGCATGACGCAGCTGCCTTCCTGCCTGGACCCCCTACACCTCCCCACCCATAGTCAAGACCTTGGGGTCCAGGATGGGAGAGGACTCATATACAGTTCCCCCACAGCACATGACACTACCCACATGCCTCATGTGCCAGGAAGAATGGGCTCTGGCCAGCACATTGTCATGGGATTTGCTGCCAGGCTTGAATCACTGGGTAGTGGGGAAGACCCCTCTAGACCTGCCACAGGGAAGGAGGAGGAGGTCAAGCTCTTCTCTGGAATAGACTCAGACCTGGGGGACACAATCTGGCTCAGTAACTGGGGTATCAAATTCTTCACTTGCGGTATGGTGGGGGAAGCTGAGCTGCTGCCAGTCAGTCCCCTCCTCCACCCCTTCCCCAAATCAGGCTGTGTGCAGAAGCAGATTATTCAGCTCCTTAGAATGCAGCCCAGGCTCTGAGTCAGCCAGAGCACTTAATTTTTTATAGATTAAAATGTATGCAAATTGGCCTGAGCCCCAGAGAGCATCCCCAAGGGGCAAGAGGGTGGGAGCAGAGAAGTGGGTCTGTGGCAGCAGGAAGGGGGAGTAGAGTGGGGGCAGGGCAGCAGCAGGGAGGTGGGAGGTTCTCAGCACGAGATGACCTCCCCTCTCTTCATTCCCCCCTCCCTGATTGTTCCAGATGGCTGAGCATTTACCCCCCCTCCCAAGGATGGCTCATTGTACTGAAGAAACTTAGGAGAGGGGGCAGGGGAACTGAATATCTTCCCAGAGGCATACTCTCCCCTAGCAGCCTGGCTCAGCTCTCCTAAATGTACCTAAGAAAAAGGTGCCCCTAGTTACTTAGCCAGACCCTTGTCAGCACACTTCAGGGTTAGCTTTGTGTATTCTTAGGTTCCTCCCTAGGTCCTACCACTTGCTGTAGGCCTAGACATTTAATTTTTTTCCTAATTTTATAGGGGTGGGAACATGGACAAGAAGGTTACTAAGCAAACTGGAAGTTTTGAGTTGGTCCTTTTGGCTCAGCTTCCTCTCTAGTGGCCCAAACCTCACCTTTCCAAAATATCCACAATGGTGCAGGCAAACAGGAGAAGCCCTTCAGGCATTTGCAAGGCCACTGCAACACAGGGTGGAGACAAGAGAAGCAAAAGACATTAGGCAGAAGCAGACTTGAGGACTATAAGAGGCTGGTTCAGGCAACCTCTCCACCTGCCCCTTATATGCTCAGGACTCACCCTTCTTGGCCTGGGCTTGTTGGATCCTCCAGATGGTCTTGGGAATCTCAAAGTTGTAGTTAGAAGGTAGGGCTTGGATGGCTGCCTGCAGCTGAGAGTTATTCAGGATCTCAGGGGGGATCTGATTGGCCAATCGGCCCCGAGGGGCCCGACCTAGAACAGATGTAAGGAGAGTCCACTTTCTGACCCAGACTACAACTAGATGCAGATAAGCTGTTAATTCCAAGTATAAGGGTCAGATTCCTGACACTAAGGAAGTTGTCCCAGCTTCCCACCACCCCCACCTTGTATTCATCTTGAAGGTAGAAAAAGAATATAATAAACTAGGAAGAAATCCATGAATTGAGATTATTGGGACTCAAAGACTTAAGCCCATAAATGGAGTATGGCTCACCTCTTACCACAAAAGAGTAGATATGACACAGGGCACTGAGAGGCAAAGCAGAGCATGTTGTATAGAGCCCATACAACTCAAGTTCTATGAGTAGGCCCACACTGCTTAACACTTGCATTATTCTCACTCCCATTTAAAAGGGATATAAGCACCTATATTTAATTGATTTAGCAAGTTGCCAGTCCCATGGTTTCTCTCTATCCCCACCACAGGAAGGACAGAAAGACTAGTAAGGATTATGGACATATAGGTAAGGACAGAAAAACGATCTTGCCTTTAGGGATTAGCAGTCTAATGGCATAGAGAATACAAATAACTTCTTGAATAAAGGAAATATCGCATCTCTGTTTTGTTTTGAGACAGGGTCTCACCATGCAGCCCAGCCTGGCTTCAAACTCACATGCAGACATGCATCACCATGCCTGACTCTACCATAGTTTTTTTTTTTTTTTTTTGTCCATTGTGGGGCTTGAACTCTGGGCCTGGGCACTGTCCCTCAGCTCTTCAGCTCAAGGTGAGCACCCTGAGCTACAGCACACTTCCAGTGTTTTATTGTCGATTAGAGTCTTGCAGGTGTTTCTGCCCGGGCTGGCTTTGAACCGTGATCCTCAGATCTCAGCTTCCTGAGTAGCTAGGATTACAGTTGTGAGCACCAGTGTCCAGCTACCATAGTTCTTTAGAAAGGCTGTGGTCCTGAGATTGGGTTCATCTATCCTATGTTTCACAATACGTGTTAGAGCTGCATGCCTATAATCCTAGTTACTAATCTGAGAATCGAGATTTAAAGCCAGCCCTGGCAAAAAAAAGTCCCTGACTCATCTCCAATAAACTACTCAAGAAATCTGGAAGTGGCACTGTGGTTCAAGTGTTAGAGCGCTAGCCTTGAGCACAAAGAGGCTCAGGGATAGCACCCAGGCCCTGAGTTCAAGCTGCAGGACCAGCAAACAAACAAACAAACAATACAGGTTAGCTTAGCCCCTGTGTAACTAGGAGTCAATTCAGGAATAAGATAAAGCAAGAAGTTAATTTATTCAATTAATAATTATTGAGCTTCTACTGTTGATCAGAACTTCTATTTAGGTTCACTCTGTATATGCAGGGGATGAAGGGATACAGTGGGTGAAGGGGTACAGTGGTAGAACTAGCTTGGTAGGCTAGGGCTCTGAGACTAGATTTGGATGTTATTACTGTTAGGACTGTGTGTGTGTGTGTGTGTGTGTGTGTGTGTGTGTGTGTGTGTGTGTGTGTGTGTGTGTGTGTGTGTGTGTGTGTGTGTGTGTGTGTGTGTGTGTGTGTGTGTGTGTGTGTGTGCGCACATGTGTGCTGATCCTGGGACTTGAACTCAGGGCCTGGGCACTATCCCTGAGCTTTTTTTGCTCAAGGCTAGCTACCACTTGAGCCACAGTATCACTTCTGGCTTTTTCTGCTCATGTGGTACTGAGGAATCAAATCCAGGCTTCATGCATGCTTGGCTAGCACTGGACTACTAAGCCACATTCCCAGACCTTTAAGCTTCTTTTGCTCAAAGCTAGCACTCTTAACCATTTGAGCCACAGCACCACTTCTGGCATCTTCCTAGTAGTAGGTAAGAGTAGTAGATAAAGAGTCTCATGGTCTTTCCTGTCCAGGCTGGCTTTGAACCACCATCCTCAGACTGCTGAGTGTCTGGGGTCACGGTGTAAACCACCAGCGCCCGGCCACTCTTAGGATTTTTTTTTTTTTTCCCTTTGGCCAGTTGTTTCAAATGCCTTCTCTGGGCTCCTTGCAGAACTTGGGACAAGCCAAGGCGTGTGCTGGGCTCGGTAGCTCAGTATGTTCCCTGGGCCAGTCCTAGTTTTCTCCCTTTATCAAGACCTGTCATCTGCTGTTTACATCAATACCTCCCCCTCCCTCCCTCCCCCCGTGAGATCCCGTATGGTCCCTTGCACCTCCCCCCCCCCCCGCCCCCGGGAAACAGTCCTTTCGAGCCCAGCGGAGAGACTCCGGCTCCGGGCCTAACAGGCCTGCTCCGCCGTCTCCTCCCTCCCGCTCCGGGCCAGCCCCGTCCATCATCCCTCTCCCGCGGCCGGGGAAGGATGGCGATCGGAGGACTGCAAGCTCGTGGAACAGCTCTCGATTGCACCCTAAGCCAGACAGGAAAAAAACAACAACAAAAAGCCCCAGCCCGTCCCCCCAGGGCGCCGGTGACGGCGGAAGCGGCGGGACCCGGCGTGGCGGGGAGAGGCGCCGCCACGGCTGGGGCAGGCAAGGGGGCCCCCCCCCCCGAGATACGAGGTCTAGAGGCCGCAGTGTGGCAGCACCCACCTCTGCCAGGGCCGTTTCGGCTGCCTGGCTCCGCGGCCGGGGACACCACCGGCGCCGCCATGGCCCGCCAGCCCACGTGAGGGGGCCACACAGACAGCACTGGAAGAACGCGGAGAGCGCAGCCCTCACGATCGATCGCCGAGCGGCCAGCGAGGGAGGCGGAGATTCTGGCTGGGCGGAGCCCCGAAAGGAGGAGTCGGGGGCGGGGCTATCGTGGGCTCCACCTCAGTCTGGAAAGCCCGGACTCTTAGAACCTCAGCTAAGGGCCAATCTCAACACTGCAGTTGCGCTCCTATACCGCCGACCTCGTCCTCAGTTTCCTTCCTAGGTCTGACACACTCACACCGGTGCTTCCCGATAAGCCTGTGCGGGGGGGGGGGGGGGAAACCCACCAACTCTTCCTCCTGTTTCCCACCCTCACTCCTAACTGGAAACCAGTAGTCTGTCAGTGGATGCTGGGTGGTCACATTCCCTACCTCCGAAGACCCCACTACCCTCAATGAGACAGAATTTAGCCGGGCGCTGGTGGCTCACGCCTGTAATCCTAGCTACTCATGAGGCTGAGCTCTGAGAATTGCGGTTCAAAGCCAGCCAGCCGTGGCAGGAAAGTCTGTGAGACTCGTAGCTCCAATAAACCATCAGAAAACCAGAAGTGGCGCTGTGGCTGAAGAGCTGAGGGACAGCACCTAGGCCCAGAGTTCAAGCCTCACGACCGACAAAAATAATAAAGACAACTTAGTGTCTCCCAGCTCAGCTCCAATTTGGGAGTCTTGGTGTGGATTTCTGGAGCAAGTGGGTCCTTTACCACCTTTAGAGCCCACTCTGGAAGGCTCATACACAAGAAACTGCTGCACAGGGGAAGATCTGAACCTAGGAGGAGGGAAGGTGATTTCCAGAGAGAAATGGGGCAGCCCTTGCATTCTTTTTCCTGAACCTTTTAGATCCTTTGGCCACCCTGCCACCCCTCAGGGCTAGAAAGTTGTTCTGATAAATGGTCAGAGCTCTGGAACCATAAAGAGAAGGTAGAGCAATCAGTGAGACTGTCTTCACCTTTAGAAGAGCAAAGTGCCTGCAGACTTTCCCTAAGTCTGCCTCAAGGAGCAGTGGTCTCCAGGGCTGTTTAGCTCGCCTAGCCCACATCCTCCTCACTCTGCCATGCTGTAGTGAGCATTGCTGGCCCTTTAAGGTTGCTCTGTGGCCGCAGACTCCCCACCCCCTCTGCCCTCCCTGCTTGGAAACCCCTAATTAAGGTACTAGGAGGAGTGAAAACAAGCAGCCTGGGACTGGGCTTACCTGGGAGGCTGCCCTGAGTGGAGGGATGGCTAAGCATGCTGGGAGCAGTTAGCCAGGGAGAGCAGAAGAAGGAGTCGGAGCTCTACCCTGAGACCCTGGCAAGCTCTAGTATCAGAGTATGGGTAGTGTGGGTCCCAAAAAACACCCTTTTCATCTCAGTAAGTCTATCCTGGCCAGGTGTGGTGATGGCACACACCTATATGGAAGGAAGACTATGAGTTCAAGCCCATTTAGGTTAGATAGCAAGAGCCTGTCTTAAAGAAAAAGCCAGGTGCCAGTGGCTCATGCCTGTAAACCTAGTTACTCAGGAGGCTGAGATCTGAGGGTCATGGTTCAAAGCCATCCCAGGCAAGGAGGCTATGAGACCCTTATCTCCAATTAATGACAAAACCTAGAAGTGAAACTGTACATGGCTCAAGTGGTAGAGCACCAGCCATTAGCAGGGGGAAAATAGGCCATTGAGAGTTTGAAGTCCAGCATTCAAGCCACACTACCAACACACACATACACACACACACACACATACATACACACACACTCCAAAGAGAGAGAGAGAGAGAGAGAGAGAGAGAGAGAGAGAGAGAGAGAGAGAGAGAGAGAGAGAGAAATAGACCCCAAGCTGCATTTCTCCAAGCTTCTCTGGATTCAGTAGGATACAGGGTCTGAATTTAAAGCATAACCCTGCCTATTCAGTTGCCTTGTGTGTGTGTTTTTTTTTTATAGCTTTTTTTTTTTTTTCCGGAGCTGAGGACCAAACTTAGGGCCTTGCGCCCCCCAGGCAGGTGCTCTTCTGCTGAGCTAAACCCCCAGCCCCACAACCCTGCCTCTTCAGCACAATAAGACCAAGCCCATGGAAAGTTTCAATTATGTTTTTTGTTGTTTTGGAGCTGGTCCTGGGGCTTGAACTCAGGGCCTAGGCACTGTCCCTTAGCTTTTTTTGTTCAAGGCTAGTGCTCTACCACATTGAACCACAGCTCTACTTCCAATTTTATGGTTGTTAATAGGAGATGAAAGTCTCACAGATTTTGTTACCCAGGCTAGCTTTGAACCATTAACTTCAGCTCTCAGCCCTCAGCCTTCTGAGTAGCTAGTATTATAGGCATGAGCCATCAGTGCCTGGCTTCCCTGAGCTTTTTTGCTCAAGGCTTGTGAGCTAACCACTTGAGCCAAAGTTCCATTTCCAGCTTTGTGTGTGGTTATTTGAAAGTAAGAATCACGTGGACTTTCCTGCCTTGGTTGGCTTTGAACTGCAGTCCACAGAGCTCAGCCTCCTGAATAGCTGGATTATAGGCATGAGCCACAAGTGCCTGGTTTTAGAATTCCAAGTCAGAAATATTGTTGTAAGCAGAGCAGTGACTTCTTCCTCGCAGGTGCTTCATCCCTTAGGGCCTGTTGTCAGAGGAGATGATGATGAAGGTCCCATTCTTTTATGCCTTTGTCCTGAAATGAACAATTCTTGGCCCCCTATTAGGAAACCAAGTGATGCCTGGAAGAACAGGTATTATAGTGCACCCCACAACATTGCAGCGCTGGACAGTTAGATGCTGACATTCAACTTGGGCTGAGGATACTTCCATCTGTCCATGGGGGTCTCCCTTCCTGAGTTACTCAGAAGTCTGAGTAATTACTGTTTGACAAGAAGGCGGGTTCAGTACACCCCCCACATTACACCACAACACCCGCCTACAGCCACCCTCACCTCTTGGCTGGACTCCAAGTCAGTACCCAGCCTTTCCAAAGCCTGAAATAACTACTTGGCACAATCACTCCACCCAACTTAGCCTGAGATGCTGGAGTTTGTGGGGCAGAGGGTCACAGAAGGCAGCCTGAGAGGGTGCTAAAAGAGGATTGTAGCTGGGCACTTGTGTCTCACGCCTGTAATCCTACTCAGGAAGCTGAGATCTGATGATGGCTGTTCAAAGCCAGCCTGGACATGATCGCAGTTCAAAGCAAGCCTGGACAAGGAAAGTCTGTAAGACGCTTATCTCTAATAAACCACCGGAAAACTGGAAGTGGCACTGTGGCTCAAGTGGTAGAGTGCTTGCCTTGAGCTGAAGAGCTGAGGGAACAGCACCCAGGCCCAGAGCTTGCCCCCTGACCAAAAAAAAAAAAAAAAAGAGGATTGTATTCAATCCCTGATTCACTGATTCAAGATCATACTTTAACACTGGTCTACTGTGTGACACTGAGGAAATAAAGTAGTCTAACCTTTCTGGGCCTTAGCTACAGTGGATCTCTGTAGCTCTTAGTGCCCGAGAGCTTAGCTCCGGTATCTGTCCAGCCAGGCTCAGGCACAAGTGTGGGGTCAGTGCCAGTTTGTACGTGACGGAGGCTAAACAAATGCATCTTGTCACCCCAAGAGGACCTAGCATAATTATCTAAACAAGATTACTTCCCACCTCTTGTTATTTGCATATTTATCCTCCCTGGAATATCTCCCCACCAAGAACTAAGCCCTTAAGGCACATCTTCTGTATTTCCTAATTACTCTTTACCCCCTTAGACAGGGAGCAGAACCTTTCCACACCTCTGTCCCATTCTAAATTGGCATATGGCTCTTTTCATCATTACTATGCCAGCTTCTGAAAGTCTGAATGCTGACCCCTCATGTCAGCTCCCCAACAAGGCTCAGCTTTGTTTTTTTCCTTATTTAGTGCTGTTCTTGGGGCTTAAACACATGGCTTGAGTACTGTCCCTGAGCTTTTGTGCTCAAGGCTAGTACTCTGCCATTTTGATCCACAGGCCACTTCTGGCTTTTCTGTTAATTTCCTGGAGAGATGTCTTGTAAGCTTTCCTGACCAGGCTGGCTTCAAACCTCCATTCTCAGATCTCAGCCTCCTGAGTAGCTGGTATTATAGGCATGAGCCACCTGTGACCTGTTCCTGCTTGGTTTTCTTCCAAGCACCGCTGTCATCTACTCTATTACTCCTCGAGGACAGACACCTGTCTTTTTCACTGGCTAAATTTCCACAAATAGTAGTGCCTCACATGCTAAGCCTTCAATAAAATGTGTGTTGAACGAATGAGTTGATCGCCTCTTTTCCTACCTCAAACATTGTCTTATACCAGGCCAGTAGGGGGTGCTGGCCTCCACCCAGGATCTCGCACGGTTTGAGCCTCTCTCACAGTCGGCCCAGTGGGGCCCCTTCGGACCCGCTCGCTAAGCGACGTCCCTCCATTTTTGAGAATCCCCGGGGCGGGCGGGGTCTGTGAGGACTGAGGGAGATCAGAGCCCCCCCCAACTCTTCCCCTCCCCCGACTCCAGGCGGAGATCACCCATCCCAACCTTTACTGGGTCCTTCCTACGGGATTTGCAACCGGACTTCCCCAAGTGCTTGCTGCTTTGTGCCTCTCCCCAACCCGCGCCCTCCACCTCGTCCTCGTCCCCCCCCCCCCGTCCCCGCCCCGAACAATGTCCTGGGACGCAGGATGGAGGACGGAGGGTTCTCCCCCGCTGTTCTGGGAAGGGAAGAGCCGTCGAGCCTTGGAGGAGGAAGGGGCGCTGGCCAGGAAGGAGAGGGGCAGGGGGTGCGGACTTGTGATCCCGGACTCTGGGTAGCGGACTCCGGGGCGCACGCTTCCAGCCGCCTTTCCCGATGACCTCCAGCTACGAAGGGCGAGCGGGAGGGGGGCTGGGCTGCGGGTGCGGGTTCCAAGAAGCCTGCGGGGCTGGGGAGGGCATTTGGGGGTAGCCCGACGACCCGCCTAGGGGCTGGGACAGGTACTTGGACGGACGTGGACGGAGGATGGTCCCCGGGGGCGGGCACCGCGAAAACACCTTGGGAGGCGGCGCCGCACGGCTGAGCGCCGCTGCCCTGGGAATAGGACGGCGCTCGGCACCGCGAGCTGAGAGCACTTTCATAAATTTTGTATGGGAGGCGCTCCGTGAGCGGGGGCGGGGAGCGGAGCGGGAGGGAGGGAGCTAGCGAGCGAGCGAGGGAGGGAGGGAGGAGGAGAAGAGGTGGGGGAAGCCGGGGGAGAGGAAGGGAGGCGCCCCGCTCCGCCGATCGCTCGGTCCTGCAAACGCGCGCCGGGCGCTTTCCCCGGAGCTCGGCTGTGCGTTCGAGCGCCCTTTTGCAGCAGCCGCGGCGGCGGCTGCCCGAGGGGGCGGCGAGGAGGGGGCCGCGGCCGGCCGGCCGGGCTGGGGGAGGGGGGCGGTGTCCTCCCTCAAAACCGCCTGCAAAGTGCTCGGGGCGGCAGAAGCAGGCCGCCGGCTCCGCGGAGCCAGCCGCTCGCCCCCGGGGGCTGGGAGAGCGCACGGGGTTGGTTGGCAGTGCCGCGGTTGCTGGCGGGCGCCGGTGCCCTCGGCGCGAGGGGCTTGGGCTCACCATGCCCCAGCGGGGCCGGGCCGCCGGGCATAAGCGGATCCCCGGCTTGCCCCCGCCTCGGAGCACTCGGATTAGCTGCAGCTGGAGCCCGGTGATTTGAACGTGGACCCCGGGAGGGAGCGCACCTAGGCCGACCTCGGAGCGGCGGCCCCGCGGCCAACATGCTTCGCAAAGGTGAGGTGGAACGGCAGGGGCAAGTTGGAGTTGGAGGCGCACGGGGCAGAGCCGGCAGCACGGAAGCTGTCCAGCACCGAGGATCGGGGCGGGGAAGCAAACCCCCCGACGAGCTGGCTGGCTTTGTCTGTCGCGCCCTCCCAGGGGCTGCTGCTGGAGCTCTTTCCCCATCGGTGGCCTGCGGCGAGAACGCGGGGTTTGCTCCGTGAATCGAGAGCCAGGCCTGGGGATCGAGCTCGGAGGGTCGGTCTGAGACCAGAGTGAGCGGCCTGTGTAAAAGGGGAGCTGGCCTCCTGGGACCTTTGCTTTGCCAATATAAAGTTTTGCACTTGCAGGCTCCATGCATGTCCTGCGCGGGCACCGGCCCCAGCTTCTGCCGCTTGGTGGGGCCAGGTCCAGCCCGAGCTCCAGTACAGCCGGCGGTCAGTCACCGCGCAGCCCCCCGCGCTCACCGCGTGCCCTGGGGCTCGCCACGCGCGGCCGGGACGCGGGCACCTTCCCAGCAGCCCTGGTCGATCCCCAGGGACGAGCTCTTGGAGAGTGTCCACTGAGGGCGGGGAGTGGCAAGCGCCTCTAGTCCGGTTCCTCAAACTTTCCCAAGGCTTGGATCGCGAGGACGCGGAGACGAAAGCCGTGCCGCGCCGGCAGGGTGCGCGGCCCGAGCCAGGCTCAACTTGAGAAGCGCTGGTTCCGCAACCACCTTGCCTGGACTCCCCGGCAGCCCCGCCTGAGACTGCGCGCGGCAAAGTTACTGCGGGAGCCGGGGAAGTCCTGCCGCGCCCCCACGTGGTTGCCGCGCGGGGGTGCGGTCCCTCGGGCCCCAGGAGGGCAGGTAACCACGCCGTGAGCCCGGGGACTCGCTACCCATAGCTCTAGTCTCTACGTTCGCTTCTCCCCCTCGCCACGTCCCAGCGGAGCTGTGGCGCCTAGCTGGGACACCCCCTCCCCGCCCCAGTACCGGGCCTGGGCGGGGAGGGGGGCGCGAGGCGCAGCGCCTGGCGGCTGTCGGCTCCGGCCCTGCGGGAGCTCGTTGAGGCGGGAGCTCAGGTAGCGTAGGGGCCTGATCCCTACGCTCCGTGCTCCAGCCTTAATCCGCCCCTGTTTCCATGGCAACAGGCCGAGGTGTCGTAAGCACCGGATTCTGACCTCACAGCGGGATGGGGAAGGAGAAAACGGGCAGGGGGAGGTGGTGAAGGTGGGGAGAAGTGAAGCCCGGTGATGGGCGGAGAGAAGCAGATATGGGATGATGGAGGAGACAGATAAGCAGGTCAGACAGGTGGGTGAAAAAAAATCATCACGCCTTTTATGGGGGCAGTCTCCGGCTTTGGGCCAACCAGTTGGTTGCTTAATTGTACAGGGATAGTCACAAACTTGTGTGTGACTTGTGCCCTCCACGTGGGTTGGTGCGGAACAAGGGTGCGGGGGAGACTGGCTGCATTTCAGTGTGGTGTGGAAAAAGTCTCTATGGCTAGTTGGAGAAACCGTTTCACTGTTACACCCCAGTTCCTTTCCCTGCAGAAAGGCACAGAAAATCCTTTCAGCAGCCTATCTGTGCTGGCCAGATTGTCTGCACCCAGATAGTGCTTTTTACGCCTGAGAACAGGCCATAGGCTGAGAAGCTTGGGCCTGGAGTATGCAAACTTGCCCAAGTGGGGAAGGCTTTCCAGGCAGTTTTAAGAGGCCGCCATGTCTGGGCTGCAGGTCTGTGATAGAGATAATAGGGAAGAACTGACACCTTATTTCCCTTTTGGTCTTTTGTCTTTTGGCAGTGTACAGTTAAAAATGAGCCACGAAGCAGCCCACACACTTTCTTCATATGGTTTAGGTGCCCAGGGAGGCTCCAGCAGTCTCCAAGAGCTCTCTTGGTTACCCTTTCTAGCCAGAGGCCCAGCTCAAGAGTAACCCAATGCATTCTGGGGGCTGCTCCCTGGGGCGGGGAGGCTCCTTATTCTTGCTCTAGAGGTAGCCACTGGAGGCTTGGCAGTCACGTGTGTTTGCTGTTTTTCCCTTCCTTGCACAGCCTGGTTGGCGGGAGAGGTTCCACCTGCAAAGATGTTTGCACCTGGATTAGCCTGGGGGAAATGGAGTAGAGAAGGCCTTATCCAGCATTGGCCTTGGGTGGCCTGGAGCTTGCTGCTGGGACCTGGTGTGGGCAAATGACTTTTGTTTTGGTCCTTTCCTGGGCAATTTCCTCTTAGTCTCTGATCTGATCCTTTGGATTTATCCCTTCTGCACACATGTAGAGTACGCCCAGATTATCTGTGGGGATTCTCAGGTATGTGCCCAAAGCTGAAAGCATGCCTCAGGCTAATGCCAAGAGAGCTGGCCGTTGAAGTTTGTTTCTGGAATTGTTTCCAAAGGCTCCAAACCGCACTGTTGCAGAACATAGGTTGGTATAGTTGTTGCCTACCGGATGCAAAGCCCTACATGGGGTCCACGGCCTGAGTGAGTGTAATAGTTTGATTTGAAAAAGGATTTGAAGGATGAAGAACACATAGCCCTCCCTAGATCCTGAGAGTATGGGGAGGAATAGGTTTTGATGAAAGTTGTCTCTCTACCTCTAGAACCACTTCTGGCTTTTGGGTGGTTAATTGGAGATAAAAGTCTCTCAGGCTTTCCTGCCCCAGCTGGCTTCAAACATCAATCTTCAGATCTCAATCTCCTTAGTAGCTAAGATTACAGACATGAGTGGCCAGTCCCTAGCTCTTTCTGATTGTCCTATGAAACATGCCACCTGGAAGGCTGTTTCAGGGGTAGTTGAGGGTACTGTCTTTGCCTCTCTTAATGAATGGACTTTACTGGCCACAGCCCTACCTCTGTGACCAGAAGAGCCCTGGTGGGATCTAGCTGCTGACAGCGCTGGTAGCTGTAGGCTTCAGCAGCTGCTCTACTTGCTCTTCCATCTCCTGGCATGCCCTGGCAGAATCATGGATATAAAAAGCAAGCCTCTAGTTGAGAGAGATGAGAGGCAGGCAGGGCAAGCAAGGCCTGGAGCCATCCAGCAACATCCAGGAAGGAAGGGCAGCCTGCTGGGGGCTTTGCTTTGCCAGAGCAACCTGCTTAAAGTTAGGATCTATGGTTTTCATTTTTAGAGCTATAAAAACAGAATGCAAATCAAGAGCCTCTGGGCTAATACAGAACCTTTCCTTAAAGTTTTTGTCTTGTTAAGCAAGGAAATAGAGTGCCAAATAGGCTTTGTTAAGTGGCAGTCTAATTAATAATTTAAAATCTTGTAGCTGTCTTTCATTAGAATTTATCTGTACATCAACCACAAAATCAGTCAAACATACTCATTTATAAGTTAATGCCATCCCTTAATAATTCAGCAAGAGCTAGAGTAAGGCCTGCAACCCAGTATGATGCATTTTGTTTTCTTGGTTTCCGATAACCAGATGGGCTTATCTAGTGACTGAATTGGACTTCTCCCTTGTGGGAAGAAGAAAAAGTAGAATGAGGGGCCATGATATTATCAGGTGTTCAGTAGATTTGAATCTAGAGGTTCCCTAGCTGATGGGACAGTCTCCCTGTGGACAGGTGCAAGCAGGCAGCATCTCTGTATCTCTTTGAAACCAAATAAGATTCATGGCTGTTGATAATATGGCCCTTTTTAGCTCCAGTAGGGAGAAGAGTGTTCATGGACAACCATGATACTGATTTCTGCTGTAGAAAAAGCATGAAGAGAAATGCAAGAGCCTTTATCCAAGAGAGCTAAGACATGAGGCTTTTTAGCGTAAGTCCAAGTGCAGAAGTGGAATTTCAGACCCTACAGACCATTTCTGTCTAGATAAAGAAAAGTAGACCAATAGAACCACTGTCACCAAAATGCTTCCTTCATCATCTTGTGTGTGTGTGTGTGTGTGTGTGTGTGTGTGTGTGTGTGTGTGTGTGTGTGTGTGTGTGTGTGTGTGTGTGTGTGTGTGTGTGTGTGTGTGTGTGTGTGTGTGTTGGTACTGGGGCTTGAACTCTGGCTCTTTCTTGGCTTTTTTGCTCAAGACTGGTACTCTACTACTTTAGCCATACCCCCACCTCCAGATTTTTGGTAATTAATTGGAAATAAGAGTCTCTCAGATTTATCTGCCCAAACTGACTTCAAATCACAATCCTCAGCTCTCAGCCTCCTGAGTAGCTAGGATTGATTACAGGTGTGAGCCATCAGTGCCTGACCATCATTAACTTCTGATTCCTGCCTCTTTCCTCAAAACTCCTGGGCCTTAGTCTAGAAAAAAAACAAAACAAAACAAAAACAAGAAGGAATTTTAGGGGAATAGTAGGACAGCCCAGAAGAGAAAAAGTTGTTAAGAAAAGGCCTTATGGGGCCGGGAAGGTGGCTCAGTGGTAGAGCGCTTGCCTTGCATGCATGAGGCCCTGGGTTCGATTCCTCAGCACCACATAAGCAAAAAGAAAAAAGCCGGAAGTGGCGTTGTGGCTCAAGTGGTAGAGCGCTAGCCTTGAGCTGAAGAGCTGAGGGACAGCGCCCAGGCCCAGAGTTCAGGCCCCACGACTGGACCCAAAAAAAAAGAAAAGGCCTTACATTTGGGACTGGGAAGGTAGCTCAGTGGTAGAGTGCTTGTCTTGCATGTATGAGGCCCTGAGTTTGATTCCTCAGTACCACATAAGTAGAAAAAGCTGGAAGTGGCATTGTGGCTCAAGTGGTAGAGCACTAGCCTTTTGCTGAAATGCTGAGGGACAGCGCCCAGGCCCTGAGTTCAGGCTCCCTGACCAACAACAAAAAAAAGCCTTACATTCATAGCCACATCTGCAGCTAGAATAAAGGCCAAGACAGAAGCATAGCATTCCCCTGTGAGTTCAGACTATGTTAACATTGTGTTTTGGTTCAATTTCTATCACAACACAGGGCCAATTCTTCACTGCAGGTTTGTATTCTTCATTTTTTTTTTTGTCGGTTGTAGGACTTGAACTCTGGGCTTGGGCGCTGTCTTTGCACTCTCAGCTCAAGGCAAGCGCTCTACCGCTTGAGCCACAGTGCCACTTCCAGTTTTCTAGTGGTTTATTGGAGAGAAGAGTCTTACGGACTTTCCTGCCCAGGCTGGCTTTGAACCTCAATCCTCAGATCTCAGCCTCCTGAGAAGCTAGGATTATAGGCATGAGCCACTGGCGCCCAGCTTATATTTTTCTTTTTTTGAGAAAGAATTTCATTATATAGCCCAGGCCTGCCTTGAACTTACAGTCCTCCTAAGTACTTGGCCTAAGTACTAGAATTATAGGTGTGCAACATTGTGCACAGTTTCAGATCCATTTTCAATAGGGAAACTGTCCAGGATCCAAATTCCTAGCATAGGCACCTCTGGTTTTTCCTTTGTAGGACTGAGCTCTAGAGCTTTCTGTGTCTGTCCGAGCCAACAACTTTCAGCCCTCTTGAGGGTTAAATAGTGCTATGTATGGAGATTGGATAGAGAATCAGAGCAAATATGCACTTGGAGGCTGGAGAAGCTCTTAGCCAAGTTTGACAAGAAGAAATCTCGTTAGGAAAAGGCTAAGTCACAGTAGAGGTAGGCGTTTGCTCCTTTGACCCGGGGCAGAGCTGACAACAGATGGACCTAAGGAGGGGGAGGCTTAGGATGTGAACCCAACCCCAAACTCTGGCCACATCTTTTGGACTGGGCCTGCGGAAGGACAGAGCAAGGGGAAGGGGCAGGAATCTTGAAGGATGTCAAAAACGGGTCTGTTGAGTACCATCTGCGGTGAAGTAGTGGGTAAGGTTAAAGCAGAAAGGAGATGACAGGAAGGGAACAGATGGCCAAGGAAGCAAAATAGCTTGGTTAAACGGGAACAGAGCCTCCGGGGATGGGCAGAAGGCAGGACCTTCGTACTGAGTGCTGGAAGCAGCCCTTTCCTTGGGGTGCAATGGCCAGGCCACCCTGGTAGGTATGAGTTAGAGAGCTGGGTATGGTAGACCTTGATCTCAGCACTTGGGAGGCAGGAGGATCACAGTTTTCAAGCCAGTTTGGGCTATATAGCAAATTCAAGTACATCTTGGGCTATACAGAGTGAGACTCTGTCTCAAAAATTAAAGGCTGAGGACCTATAGTTCAGTATGAACACTAGCTTGGCATGTACAAAGATCTAGGTTCTATTCCTAGCAAAATAAATTTTGTTTTTGTTTTATTGCCAATCCTGGGGCTTGAACACAGAGCCTGGGCACTGTCCCAGAGCTTTTGTGCTCAAGGTTAGTGTGCTACCACTTGAACCATAGTTCCACTTCTGGCCTTTTGGTGGCTAATTGGAGATAAGAGTCTCACGGACTTTCCTGTCCTGGCTGGCTTCAAACCATGATTCCCCATATCTCAGTCTTCTTGGTAGCTAAGATTACAGGCCTGAGCCACTGGTGGCCAGGAGTAATTCTTTAATTCTTTTTTAATTAAAAAAAGAGAGGGAGGCATAGGATAGTGAGTGGCCCAGAAGAAGACCTTGGAACTTTTTTTTTTTTGGTCTTTCCTTTTTTTTTTTTTTCGTTTGTGGGGCTTGAACTCTGGGCTTGGGCGCTGTCCCTGCGCTCTTCAGCTCAAGGCGAGTGCTCTACCGCTTGAGCCACAGCACCACTTCTGGTTTTCTAGTGGTTTATTGGAGATACGAGTCTCACGGACTTTCCTGCCCGGGCTGGCTTTGAACCTCGATCCTCAGATCTCAGCCTCCTGAGTAGCTAGGATTACAGGCGTGAGCCACTGGTGCACGCTGTCTTTCCTTTTTTGATACTGGGGATCAAAATCAGAATATTGTACTTGCTGGGCAAGTGCTTTGCCACTAAACTACATTTCAGTCCTCTCTCTGGGAGCTACTGGTTTCAGGGTGAGGGTCCCAAGTACAAGGATGATAGATTGGGGTTAGGAGGTACAGTTGGCTCAATACTCATCACTATAGCAAGCAAAGCTACCTTGGGTCTCAGGAAGATTCTTTTTTTTTGGGGGGGGAGTCCTGTTGTGGGGCCTGAACTCTGGGCCTGGGCGCTGTCCCTCAGCTCTTCAGCTTAAGGCTAGCGCTCTACCTCTTGAGCCACAGCGCCACTACCAGCTTTTTCTTTTTGCTTATGTGGTGCTGAGGAATCGAAACCAGGGCCTCATGCTTGCAAGGCAAGCACTCTACCACTGAGCCACCTTCCCAGCCCTCAGGAAGATTCTTGGAGGAGGTTGCCGGGAGGAGATATGAATACTAGCACAGGGCCTAGACCTTACTTACTTACTGTCTTCACTTCACTTCTGCTAATCTCTGCATATGGGCTGACAATAGCTGTTTACATTTACTAAGTACCTTTCTTCTTCTTCTTCTTCTTCTTCTTCTTCTTCTTCTTCTTCTTCTTCTTCTTCTTCTTCTTCTTCTTCTTCTTCTTCTTCTTCTTCTTCTTCTTCCCTCCTCCTCCTCCTCCTCCTCCTCCTTCTTTTCTTCTTTTTGCCAGTCCTAGGGCTTGAACTCAGGGCCTGGACACTGTCCCTGAGCTTCTTTTGCTCAAGGCTAGCACCCTACCCCTTGAGCCACTGTAGCACTTCCAGCTTTTTCTGTTTATATGGTGCTGAGAAATTGAACCCTGGGCTTCATGCGTGCTAGGCAAGACTCTACCACTAAGCCACATTCCCAACCCCGACTAAGTACTTCTTATGAGGCTAAGTGCCTGATCTCGTGCCATCTCCAAAATTACCCTGTAAGATCTGACCATGCTTGTTCCCATTTTAAAGATGAGGAAACTGAGGTAGTGCCTGAACCTGGGTCTCTCAACTGGCACACTGCTGAATCAGGCTGTAGTCTTAGGCTTGTCCTCCCAGCCCCTCAGTTTCCCTGTCTCACATACCCATCTGTCTTAACTTTGGTGACATTTGTTTTGTGGGTTTCTGGGTGTTGCTGAATCATTTGTGTCCTGGTAGTTCCCCTGCACTCCCTTCCTGTGTTCCTCTGGGAGTTTCTCTGGCTAAGATTGGGGCCCTGAGACACTGTCTCACGTATCCCCTTCTACTTTGTCCCCCTTTAAGTGTGGGCAGGTACAGACATGATTGGTAATTGTCTGGGGGAGCAAAGGCTCCAGAACATGCTGGCCTATGTAGGTGACAGCTGGCAGGCAGCCCCTTCCATTTATACCTGTGCCCCCTCCTGCCCCCTCCTTCCATGGCCCAGCCCTAGCCTTCTAGGACTCAGAGTTTCTATCCCATTCCAATGTCTGCTGAGTCCCAGATGAAGCCTTTCAGAGAGTTGGGCTGATCTGGGGGGTTGGGAAAAGCAGAATGGAGTGGACGCCCCTTCCACTGTGGTGAGGCAGGTGCCTCATCTAACAGATTCAGAGAGTGCTTCTGATTACTGTCGCCTCAGTCAGTGAAGTTTGGAGAGAAAACTGCAAACAGCCCCTGCTATCTGAGAGTCACTCTGGGGGCTTCTGTGCTGGCACAGCAAGAGGGTTGGCATGATACAGTGTGTGTGTGTGTGTGTGTGTGTGTGTGTGTGTGTGTGTGTGTGTGTGCAGAAACACACCTGGTGAGCATGCAACAGGCTCTCAGAGCATGCATGCCTGGGGTCCACTATTGTAAAGCAGCTCAGCACTAGCACACTGGAGCGGACGTGGCACCCACGCACTCTCAGTCCACTAGCGTGGCTTGGTGCCATGAGAGCTGGTGAGCCACTCTGTTAGGGGCTCTAGGAGTGGGCGGGCCAGTGCTGTGTGCACCACATGTCGGGTACAAAGCTTGCGGAGTGGGTGTGTGGCTCGCCCTCACTGGGGGTGGGTGGGCACGACTCATCACACATCTGCCAGGGGACAGACCACCGCAGCCCCCAGAGATGGGGCCTCTTGGCAGCTTGCTGGCTTGATTCCAGAGGGTAGTAGCATTGCGGTGACAATTGCATTAGTCTGCAGGAAATGGAGCAAAAGTCTTTCCTGAGTCAGGAGAAAGCTGGGCTCTCCAGGCAGCCTGTTGAAACAATGTGAAAGTTTACTTCCCAAATTGTCAGGAGGCTGAGCCTACCCTCTCTCCCTCTCTCTCTTTCTCCCTCCCCCCACCCCTCTCTCTTTCCCTCCCTCCCTCCCCTCTCTCCTCTCTCCTCTCTCCTCTCTCCTTTGGGCTCCAGAGCCAACTGAGAGTGAAGGCCTTTACTTATGCTTATGTAGAGAGGTTCATGAGGCCCTGGGGTGGGGGTGGTGGGGGAATTGGAATTCTTCTTGGGATGATTTATTTATAGGGAAATTGGATGATGGGATATGGAGGCCAAGGTGCCTCCATTAGCGAGAAGCACACAAGGCAGGAAGCCTTGCTCTGTGTTTGACATTTAGTGGGGCGACTCCTACCAGGGAGTAGCTTTTTTCTTTTAGAAGGTTTTGCCTTTAATGTTCTATTCATGGGCTGCTCTGGGCAGGCTGGGAGAAGGAAGGAGCATGTGGTGAGATGGGCCAGGGACTGAGGGCTGGCTGGGCCGAGGAGAAGCAGGGAGGTCACCCAGTAGCCAGTGTTGGGCAGCCCCGACAGGCTGGAGGCTGGAGAAACGCAGCTCTGCTCCTGCACCACAGGCAGTCTGCTTGCCTGCTGCCTCTTGTTGGCTTGTGCTGCATGCGACACGCTGCGTGTTTACTTTCCTGTCTTATCTTTCTCTCCATGGGCTGCTGGGCTTTGTCTCTGTCCGCAGCCCTGTGGCAATCCTGGCTTTGGCCTTGCCATGGTTCTTTCCTTTCTGGGGACTTTAGGGTTGTGGAAAGAAGATCCCTGCCCCCTATCCCCCCCCAACCACAGTTGGCATCCTGGGGCTGGGTTTTGACCCACTCATTAGGACTGTAGACATTAGGACTCTCCTACCGAGCCTCAGTTTACCCACCTGTAATATGACTAGGTAGATGATCTTTCAAATGCTCTTCACCAGTCTGTGAGTTGCTTCAAATGGTCCTCTGTATCAGAGCTCAGAATATAGCAACACATGCATGCATGGTAGGGACCTCTTTTTGGCCTCACAGTCCCCCTGGCTGCTTCTCCAGCTTGGAAACTCCTCTGCAGCCCAAGAACCAGATGTTCCCATGATCCTCTGTCACCTCCCACCCCACCCGCCACCTACAGTGCACCATGGGGTGGAATTCTCTGTGGGCCCTCCTAGCAAAACAGCCACACTGAAAGACCACTAGTACACTGACATGGAAGACAGTGACTGTCCCCAGAGGGGTATAGAGTTGGAGTTCTGGATTCTGCAGTGAGGTGAGTTGTTCTTCCTCTTAGTTTACATCCTGTGACCATTTGCCTGTCTCCTCCTGGTGGCATAGAAGGGTTGGTCTTCAGTATTGGTTCCACCCACCCTTTACTCCCCAACCAGACTTACCGTTTCTCCCCCTCACTCTTCTGTTGCTGCTCCAACTTAAGACTAAACCTAATCAACACTTCCTGTCTCTCCCAGGCCACTGGGGGCCTAGACTCTGTTGGCCTTGCGGTTTCACTGTATCTTCCCCGGTTCTCCCTTCCATCCTGCTGAACCAACTTTACCTCTTGCCATCCTCAGCGCCAGGCCTTCCTGGGCAGTTCCTGGATCCTCCTTCCATACTCTGTTTTGGGGGCTTCTGTACTCCCCTAGTTGCAGTGGCTATTTGCTGATCCCCTCCATCCATCTCATTTCCAACCAAGGTGCTGCTTCCGATGTCTAGCCCATCTGTCTGACTGATGCTCCCCACCAGTGGTCCCCTACATCAGCCCCTCAAACCTAGTGAGTCTGGAACTGTACCATTGCTTCCTACCCTTGGCTCACAGAAAACTGCACCTTCCCTGTTTCCCCGATCTGGGTATCCAGCTCCATTATTCTACCATCCACATCAGCCCAAGAACGGGAAGTCCCAGCGCTCCCTGAAGTTCATCATGGAATGGAGTCCTTCACACCTTTTCCGCTGCTCGGCCAGCCTCCACCCAAGGCCATGCTGATATTCTCTTCCCACCATCCCAGTGGCCTCCCTGCCTCACTTGCTGTCACCGGATGCAGGCTTTCCACTATAGCCAGGTTCTACAGTGCTGTGTCTTTTTTCTTCCTCCCTATACTTCTAGTTTGGTTTTTTTTCCCCATTGACACATTGTACATATTTATGGGGTGCCATGTGATATTCTGTCAGTCTCTTGCTTAAAAACCTTTAGCTATTCCCTTTTCCTTCCGGGGATGGCCCAGTCTTCACAGCCGAGCTGTCAAGCCCTCCTACCTTGTCCCACCTGCGCGTTGTGTTACTCCCTGCTCTCTACTCCCTACTTTGAACTCTGAGCTCTAGGTCTGCTCCATTTCCATTCAACCAAATCATGTTACATCTCTGCCTAGAACATTCCTTGTTGCTTCTTTGCCATTCACTCCTACCTTTCAGGTCTCAGCTATCACTTACCATTCCCTCCCTTTCTTCCTCCCTCCTTCCTTCCCTCCCTTCCTCTCTTCCTCACCCTTTCCTTCCCTCCTTTCCTCTCTTCTCCCCTCCTTCCCTCCCTTCCTTCTTTCATTCTTTTCTTCCTTCCTTCCTGTGCCAGTACTAGCTCTTGAGCTCAGGGCCTTTTTTGCTCAAGGATCGTACTCTATCACTTGAGCTACATCTTCACTTTGGTTTTCTAGTGGTTAATTGGAGATAAGTTTCATGAACTTTCCTGCCCAGGCTGGCTTTGAATTGAGATCCTAAGATCTCAGCCTCCCCAGTTGCTAGGATTATAGGCTCAAACCACAGTACCTAGCCACACTATCTCTTCTTTTTTCTCTTTCTTTCTTTCTCTCTCTCTCTCTCTCTCTCTCTCTCTCTCTTTCTTTCTTTCTTTCTTTCTTTCTTTCTTTCTTTCTTTCTTTCTTTCTTTCTTTCTTTCTTTCTTTCTTTCTTTCTTTCTTTCTTTCTTTCTTTCTTTCTTTTTTTGTCATGGGGCCTGAACTCTGGGCCTGGACGCTGTCCCTCAGCTCTTCAGCTCAAGGCTAGTGATCTACCACTTGAGCCATAGCACCACTTATGGCTTTTTCTGCTTATGTGGTGCTGAAGAATCGAACCCAGGGCCTCCTGCATGCGAGGCAAGCACTCTACCACTAAGCCACCTTCCCAGCCCAACCTTTTCTTTTCTCTTCTCTTCTTTTCTTTTCCTTTCCTCTCTTTCTTTCTTTCTTTCCTTCCTTCCTTCCTTTTTTTGTTGGTCATGGGGCTTGAACTCTTCCTTCCTTCCTTCCTTTTTTTGTTTGTCATGGGGCTTGAACTCAGGGCCTGAGCACTGGTCCATGAGCTTTTACACTGAAGGCTAAGGATCTACCACTTAGAGCCACAGTACCTCTTGTTTTCTGGTGGTTATTGGAGATAAGAATCTCATAGACTTTCCTGCCTGGGCTGACTTTGAACTTCAGTCCTCAGATCTCAGCCTCCTGAATAGCTAGGATTACAGGTGTGAGCCCCTGGTGCTCAGTTCATGCTATCTTTTTTTTTTTTTTTTTGGGTCCAGTCGTGGGGCCTGGGCGCTGTCCCTCAGCTCTTCAGCTCAAGGCTAGCGCTCTACCACTTGAGCCACAGTGCCACTTCCGGCCTTTTTCTTTTTGCTTATGTGGTGCTGAGGAATCGAACCCAGGGCCTCAGGCATGCAAGGCAAGCGCTTTACCACTGAGCCACCTTCCCAGCCCCATACTATCTTTTCTTAAGGAGCCTTCCTCCATTCCCTGGACTAAAGAGAGACCCAAATCTCCCTGTCCTAGCACTCAACCCACCTTTTTTTTTTGCGGTCATGGGGCTTGAACTCAGGGCCTAGGCACGGTTCCTGAGCTCTTTTGCTAAAGGCTAGCTTGCTCTGCCATGGCTCCACTTCTGGTTTTTGAATTGTTAATTGAAGATAAGCATCTCACCGGGACTTTTCTTTCTGGGCTGGCTTCAAACTGCCAGCCTCAGATCTCAGCCTCCAGAGTAGCTAGGATTAGAGGTGTGAGCCACCAGCACCCACTTGCATTCAACCCACTTTATTGCAGTCAGTTTCCATCTGCCTTACTTGCAAAAGGTCAGTTCAGCTGGCTGGCCATGACTCTCCCCCTAGCCTGGCCAAGTCTTACTTTCCACCCTGCTGTCTGTTGCTCATGGTTAGTCTGTCCAAGTTCAACTATGGGCTCCCACATCCTTTTGCTTTTGTTTGGGTTCAACCAGTGGTGAGCCAGCCCTGGACTTCTGTGTTCTTCTACCAAAGGTTACCCACAGATTTTCCCAGAAGCAAAGCTTGGGACTAGGCTTCAAGTAAGTAGTTTATTTGGACAAGTAATCCTTGGAAAGACCCAAGAATGAATGAGGCAGCTAGACAGAGAGAGCAAGGAACCAGGTTGGGGCTCCTGTCAATCGCTCTGGGTAGAGACTTTGGAATATAGTCTAGAACCTGCTCCTCTCACCCCAAGGTGGAGGGAGCTGGGGAGCTATGTTGCTCCTGTGGAAGTACTAATTCTCTGGCACCTTTGGCCTGCTCTAAGGCTGAGCAAAGCTAGATCTATTGCTAAAGAAAGCCTCAGGCAAAGAAGGGGGGTGGAAGGCAAGCTGTGTACTGAAATGGTACAAGCTCGGCTGTGGGCAGGCCTTGGCTGCTGCTGCTGCCCAGCTCCTGCCAGTGTTGCTGTCTGCTACTCTTTCTGTGTCTAACTTTGGTAAGTGCATGCATGAGTGTGTGTGTGTGTGTGTGTGTGTGTGTGTGTGTGTGTGTGTGTGTATGCATGTGACATTCTCTCTAAGGACTTTCCTATCTTTACTTCTCTCCCTTCCCCTCCCTGCCCCTCCTTTCCCCTCTCCTCTCTTTCCCTTCCCTCTGCTCCCCCTTCCCTCCCCTCTCACCCTTCTCCCTTCTCCTTTCCACCTTCCCCTCCCCTCATCTCCTCATATTAATTCTCTCTCTGTTTCTGTCTGTCCGTCTGTCCATCTATCCATTTGTCTTGTCTGTCTCATTCCAAAACTTGAATGCAGTGTCTGGAGCTCTGGCTCAGAGCTTGAGTACATACTCACAACCTGGTGCTCTATCACTGGAGCCACACCTGTAGGCCTGTCCCCCCCCCCCTTTATATATTCATCAAATTACTCAATTCCAGAATTCTCTGGTTCTTATCAGGACCTGACTAAAACCAGCATCTCACATCAAATTAAATGTAGCACATACTGACATTCAGTTTAAAAAAATGCTGAATCGATAAGATAATGTGTATCTCTATGAGATGATGGGCTAATGAATATTAAATGATTGTACAAACAGGTTCAAACACAAGAAATTTACTCAAAACCTTAATTTCTTTTATTAGTATACATTAGTTGTGCCAAGGAGGTTTCATTATGACATTTCCACATGTGTAAGCAACACATCCCCCTTCTGATCCACTTCTCCTCTTCTGTCACTCTCTCCTGTTCTCTCCTTCTTAAAACAATTTCATCAGGTTTCACTGTTCTATTTTCACACATGCAAATAAACTATTTATTTCATTTACCCTCTTAGTCTCCCCCCCATCCCTACCCCCTCCAAAAGAGCCTGAAAAAAACTTAACTTTAAAATTGTTCTGGGCTGGAAAGGTGGCTCAGTGGTAGAGTGTTTGCCTCAAAGGCTTGAGGCCCTGGGGTTGATTCCTCCGCACCACATAAACAGAAGAAGCCAGAAGTGGTGCTGTGGCTCATGTGGTAGAGCACTAGCCTTGAGCTGAAGAGCTGAGGGACAGTGTCCAGGCCCAGAGTTCAAGCCCCACAGCTGACCAAAAAAAATAGAATTGTTTTGTATAGAAATATTTATAGAAATATAAAAATATAAATGAGTGAATATCTACTTAATATTTACTCTTTTACTTTAAGGATACATTCATTGCTTTCTGGGCTACATTATTTTTTATTAAAAAATTAGTTGTTGGAGGCCTCTTTGCCCCTTTCAAGAATGGAACTCTAGGAAATAGAAACAGAGATTTTTCCCCCCTTTGTTGATATTCTTCTTTTCATTTCTTTTGTCGTATTTGTTCATTTTTTTGTCTTTGGGAGGGGAAGGGGAAGGACATGGAAATGGTGGGACAAAGGGTGAATAAATGCAGCAGTGCTACTCACTAGAAACTGGTAGGTAGGGTGGAGAGGGAAAACTGGGAGAGAGCAAAGGAAGGGGTGACATTGTTCAAAAAGAAATGTACTCTTTATCTGACTTATGTAACCATAACCACTCTGTACATCACCTTTACAAGAAATAAATAACAATAAATACATTTAAAAATTGTTTTGTTACCATAAAATGAAATAATGAATACCTAGAGAGTGTTTTTGTTGTTGTTGAGATGGGGTTTTCTTTTTTTTGGGGGGGGTCCAGTTGTGGGGCCTGAACTCTGGGCCTGGGCGCTGTCCCTCAGCATTTCAGCTCAAGGCTAGCACTCTACCACTTGAGCCACAGCACCACTTCCAACTTTTTTCTTTTTTCTTATGTGGTGCTGAGGAATCGAACCCAGGGCCTCAGGCATGCAAGGCAAGCGCTCTACCACTAAGCCACCTTCCCAGCCCGAGATGGGGTTTTCTTACATTGCCCATTCTATCATCTAGAACATGGTCAGTCTTGAAATCTAGAGTTCAAATAATCCTCCTGCCTCATCTTCCCCAGTACCTAGGCACATGGCTAAATTTAATGCTTTTCAGAGAGAAAAAGAAAGAGACAGGCACTGGTGGCTCGAACCTGTTACCCTAGCAACTCAGGAAGCTGAGATCTGAGTCATGGTTCAAAGTCAGCATGGGCAGGAAAGTCCGTGAGACTCTTATCTCCAATAAACCACCAGAAAACCGGAAGTAGCACTGTGGCCCAAGTGGTAGAGTGCTAGCCTTGAGCTGAAGAGCTGAGGGACAGCGCTCAGGCCCAGAGTTCAAGATCCATGACAGACTAAAAAAAAGAAAAAAGAAAAAAAAAAGTACCAGGCAACAGGAGGAAACAGGATTTTATTTTTTATTTTTTGAGGTGTAGAATGGAGCGGAACTGTGATCCTCAGATCTCAGCCTCCTAAGTAGCTAGGATTATAGGCATGACCTATCGGCCATCAGGCTTGGCAGATTTTTATGGAACCAAATTCAATTTCAAGGCAAATCAAACCTCTCTCAGACACTCTGGGCTTCAGAGATCTGAGCTGTTTAAATGAAGCTGGACCCCACATGAGGAGGTAAATTTGGCAGCCAAAGCTGAGCTCAGGTAGATTCCAAGATGAGAAGGCTGTCTCTTTTGCTTGGCACTGGTGTCTTACACCTGTAATCCTAGCTACTCAGGAGGCTGAGCTCTGAGGGTCATGGCTGGAAGCCAGCCTGAGTAGCAAAGTCTGTGAGACTCTAATCTCCAATTAACCACTAAGAAATCCAGATGTGGCACTGTGATTTGAAGTGGTAGAGTGCTAGCTTTGAGCAAAAGAGCTCAGGAACAGCACTTAGGCCCCAAGTTTAAGCAAAAAGAAAGAAAAGAAAGAAAGAAAAAAGACTGCCTTTGTTTGTGACCTCCCCTTCCATCCCTTCCTCTCTTCCCACTCTTCTCTTCCCCTCCCCTCCCTTCTCTCTCTCCTCCCATCTCCCCTCCCTTTCTGGCAGGGAGTGCTCCCAGGTTGCTGCCCAGCCTTCAGTATAAACAGAAAATCTGAGCCAAAGTGAAGCAGAGCAGTTCACAGGGCCCCACTCAGGAGAATGAGCAGCTGAGAGGAACATTTTGCCACCTAATCCAATTGTGGGGTGACAACAGGTACAGGGTAGCCTGGAGGTGACAGTGATTATGGTCTTCCTCTAATTGGCCACTGCCCTTCAGGGGTTGGTATTTCTGTCTCTGAAGACAGATTCAATGTAGCCAATAGGGAATGCAGGAGGGTAGGAGGTAGTACAAGAGATAGGCGATCTGGACTCTAAAGCCTCTGAAAGGGGGCAGCTCTAGGAAGTGCAGCTGCTCTGTGGTCCCTTTCTTGGTCCCTCTCCCTTCCAGCTAGTTCCAACTTCACATCTGTTGCTTCTTCAACTTTCCAGGAGGCTTAGGGTGACCACCCAAGGCTTGCCCTTCAAAGACAGCCTTTCTCTGTCCCTTCCCCCAGTGCCCTGCCTCTGCAAAAACAAATAAGAATAGAAAGTAATGAGAGCTGTTATTTTAGAGAAATGAGCTGGGAAGCCTTTCTGACAAAGTGACATTTGAATAGAGGCCAAAGTAAAATAAGGGAAGAAGAAGCTGCAGATGATCAGAGATGCCTCTGCTTAGGAAGAGCTCTCCAGGTAGAAGGAATGACAGTAAGTGCAAAGGCCCTGAGGAAGGAGTGTTCCTAATATGGTACCTGGCTACCCCTGTGGTGGTGAGCAGGGCAGGTGGTTCTGAGGTGTGCACCATGGACCTTTGCAGAACATGAGTGCTGGGTACCAGTCCCAAATTTATTAACCAGTTGGCCAGAGATTCAGAGACCAAGGCAACAGCTATGACAGGGTAAAGGGAGGAATGAGGGACCCTTTGCATCAAGGTCAGATACCTCTCCTTCCTTCCTTAGCTCTTTACGTGGTACAGGCTGCAACCTAAGCACCTGACCAGAAACCAAGTCTCATATGGCCCTCCTTTCTACTCCAGGTTATATACTATGGAACTCAGCTCTGTGTGTAGTCTTGTCCTCCTAAAACCAGGCCTGAGTTCCTTGTGTCTTGCCATCATTTTCTATTTAGAATAGGGCAATGTAAGGGATAAAACTCAGGACCTTGTGCATACTAGACAAGCACTTAGCCACTGAGCCATGCCACCCAACCCACTTCCTGAGTAACTGAACTCTTGCTGTGGTCCAGGTACAGCGAGAGTAGAAAGAATGCACAACCCAATAGGAATCACCCCACTTCAGCAAGGAGGGAAAGGAAGGCATACCTGTGGTGAGGAAGGTGGTTCAAGCCAGGGCAGGTGGCTGGAGGTGGGCCTTCCTTCCCAGGTTCATCTAGCCAACCTTTTTGGCAGAGAGGAAGAAATGTAGAAGGCCTAGAGGACAAATGCAAGCACAGCCCAGCATCGAGCAGTGTACAACCTTGGTCACAGCCAGTGATACCAGCAGTGGCAAACCTGTGGCGAGGCAGATTGGCAGGAGCTTGATTCCTACAGAGCCTGAAATACCAGGGAGGAAGATGGTTGGTACAGCCAGAGTATGTGTCCTTGACTTGCCAAATAATACATACCCATGGCAGAAAACAGCAGAAAGCCACAAACTGCCCACCTCCCCAAAAAAAGATCTCAGCATCTTGAGTATTACAGGCATGAGCCACCAGTACCCAACTTATTTACTTTTGAGAGATGGTCTGTCTCACTTTGTGTTCTCGGCTGGCCTTGCATTTCTGGGCTCAAATAATTCTCTACCTTCAGTCTCTTGAGTAGCTAGGATTACAGGCAAGAGCCACAGTTGCCAGGCTTTTTATTTATTTGAGACAAGATCTCTCCATATAGCCTAGTTTGGTGGCAAACTTGCTATGAGTAGTCAGATTGTCCACAAACTCTCAATCCTCCAGCTTCAGCCTCCCTAGTGCAGGATTACAGGTGTGTGCTACCATGTCTAGCAATGCCTTAGTGTTTTCTTTTTGTGTTACTTTTATTTTTTTGCAGTTTGAATTCAAGGCCTCACTAGTCAGGTATTCTACTTGCTAAGCCATACCTCCATCCCTTATATTTTTTGCTGGTTATTTTTGAGATAGAGTCTTCCTTTCTTCCCAGGTTTGATCCACTTATTTTTAGGCTTCCTGTTTGATTTTTTTTTTTTTCTGGGATGACGGGCACACCATTGCATCCAGCTTCTATCCGAAGTAACTAGGATTACAGAGATGAGCCACCAGCATCTGGCAAAGTCTTAGTGTTAATGGCTGCAAAATGTTCTTTAATGTGACTTGTCAAGTGACAAGACATCAGACTGGCAAGACTATACCATGGCCAACATCTGACAGTCTTGGCTTCTGTGCTTTGTGGCCTCTATGTGGGGGGCAGGTAAGAGGCCTTTGTAGGGAGGCATGTGGACAGAGACTGTGATAAGAGGTTAGTGACTCCCCTGAAGCTACCTCAACCAGCAGCCAGATAAGAATTAGGGAGAAAGAAGGAAGGGTGTGTGTGTGTGTGTGTGTGTGTGTGTGTGTGTGTGTGTGTGTGTGTGTGTGTGTGTGTGTGTGTGTGTGTGTGTGTGTGTGTGTGTGTGTGTGTGTGTGTGTGTGTGTGTGTGTGTGTGTGTGTGTGTGTGTGTGTGTGTGTGTGTGTGTGTGTGTGTGTGTGTAGTCTACATTTCTGTGTGTGTGTGTGTGTGTGTGTGTGTGTGTGTGTGTGTGTGTGTGCGCATAGTCTACATATCCAGTGAAGCAGGCTGTGGGGGACATGGCAGGGGGAAGATTATAGAGGTATTTTCTCTGGGACTATGTGGTTTTTGACACTAGAAAACTCCTGAGGACCAGGGTATGAGAAGGAACACAGCCTTTACTTTTGATTTTCAAGAAGGGTTGACAGATTTGTATACACTTTCATATTTGGTGCTAGAAGAGATCTGAAAGCGCAGCTGAGAAAACTAAAGCTCAGAAAGCTTTGGTGACTTCCCCAATATTATATCATTAGAAATATCTAGCCAGCCAGGCACTGGTGTCTCACGTCTGTAATCCTAGCTACTCAGGAGGCTGAGATCTGAGGATTGCAGTTTAAAGCCAGCCCAGGCGCTCTACCACTTGAGCTACAGCGCCACTTCCGGTTTTCTGGTGGTGTATTGGAGATAGGAGTCTCAGGGTCTTTCTTGCCCAGGCTGGCTTTGAACCGTGATCCTCAGATCTCAGCCTCCTGAGTAGCTAGGATTACAGGCGTGAGCCATCAGCGCCCGGCTGTGATACTCTTATCTACAATTAACCAGCAAAAAGGTGGAAGTAGAGCTGTGGCTCAAGTGGTAGAGTGCTAGACGTGGGCAGAAAAAGCTCAGGGACAGTGCCCAGGCACTGAGTTCAAGCTCAAAGACTGTATGAAAATATAAAATAAGGAGAAGAAGGGGAAAGAAAAGACAAGGAGGAAGAAATATCCAGCTAACAGGTCTATAGAATGCCTGGCTAGAAACACATTTCAAAATCTCTCCCTAAGCCAGGTGCTGGTGGCTCACACCTGTAATCCTAGCTACTCAGGAGGCTGAGATCTGAGGACTGCGGTTCAAAGCCAGCCTGGATAGGAAAGTTTGTGAGACTTTTGTCTCCAATAAACCACCAGAAAACTGGAAGTGGCCCTGTGGCTCAAGTGGTGGTGTACTCACCTTGAGCTGAAGAGCTGAGGGACAGCACCCAGGCCCAGAGTTCAAGCCCCACAACTGACAAAAATAAAGAAATAAAAAGACAACTCATGTATACCTACTACCATCAAAAGGTACTACTGGTCTCTTCAAAGCACCAGCATGCAAAAAGCTGACTCAAGTCCTACTCAACGGCTTTGTCTAGAGCAGCTGGACTCAGCCTCTCTGGGCCAAAAAAAAATAAACAACAAAAAACAAAAACTCAAAAAAAAACAAAACCCCCCTCTCTCTACCTCTCCTCGGATGGACTCCAATTTGGTGCCCTCCCAGGCTGTACTAGTGGCTATCCCTCGTAGTGAAGGCTTTCACTCCACAAGATAGGAGAGATTCATGGGACTTGGTTATTTTAAGTGTCAGTGGCCAAGACCCCCCAACTCTAAGTGTGGAGGCACGTAGGATGTGGTTAGATCCAGGTTCAAATCTTGGGATCTACATCTTTTCTTGGACTTGAATTCCTTCACTTATAAAAAATGGAATTTATAAGCATGCCTATCTCAGGCTGGGGAAGTAGCACCATGATAGAGTGCTTGTTTAGCTAGTATGCACAGGCTCTGGGTTCAGTTCCCAGCACTGCAAATAAAATGAAAACAGAGGGGCTGGGAAGGTGGCTCAGTGGTAGAGCGCTTGCCTTGCATGCCTGAGGCCCTGGGTTCAATTCCTCAGTACCACATAAGCAAAAAGAAAAAAGCTGGAAGTGGCGCTGTGGCTCAAGTGGTAGAGCACTAGCCTTGAGCTGAAGAGCTGAGGGACAGTGCCCAGGCCCAGAGTTCAGGCCCCATGACTGGACCCAAAAAAAAAAAATGAAAACAGACCCGATAAGGTGGTATATGTTTATAATCTCATCACTTGGGAGGCAGAAGCAGGAAAATTACAAATTTAAGATCAGCCTAGGATACATAGTAAGACATTTCCTCAGAATAAAATAAGAAGCACCTATTTTGTGGGGTTGTGAAGATGAAACAAGATGGAGAATATGCAGCCCTTGCCATTTCCCTGTGACCTCACCCAGACTAGAAGCTCAATGAACACCATCATCAATCTTAGCAGTAGCCATGATATACACATACCTACAGCTCCTGAAGGCCCTTTGAAATTTTGCCTCCCTTGACTCAGAGCTGAGTCTTGGGAGTGGGCAAAGCCGGTCCTGGTCAAGGGCAGAATCTCAGGACCACAGGAACAACTCACCTGGGGGGTGGGGGTGGGGGTGGGGGTGCCTGTTTGGGAAGGAGCTCCTCCTTCCTGAATTTTCTGCCTTCTTGGCCAGGGTGAAGGTAAAACCCAGAAGGTAGCACATAAGACAAGGTGGAAAGCATCTTCGAGCGGTTTAATTGGTTTGGAAAAGTGACATTAAGTAGAAGACCTCTCCAGAAAATGGGTGCATTGTCCACCAAGTATAGTCTGTTACCCTAACTTTTTTTTTTTGGTGTCAGTCATGGAGCTTGAAATCAAGGCCTGGGAGGTGTTTCTGAGCTTTTTGTGCTCAAGGTTAGTCCTCTACCACTTGAGCCACAGCTCTACTTCTGGTTTTTGCTGGTTAATTGGAAATGAGTCTTGTGGACTTTACTTCCCCAGGCTAGCTTCAAACGATGATCCTCAGATCTCAGCCTCCTAACTAGGATTGCAGGTGTGAGCCACTGGCACCCAGCCTGTCACTCTAACTTCTCAGCTGCCTCTTCTTCCTCTCTCAAACAGAGAATCTGCTGATCAGAATGGCAAACCCAGGGTACTTCCCCATGCCAAGGTCTCTGACTGCGAAACAGATATTGCTTCTTGTTTGGGTGTTGTGGAACTTACTACTATTTGACCTGGGTTTTCCTGAGGCCTCCACAGACAGCCAGGCAGAGAGGACTAAGGGTTAGTGAGCCAGATGGCAGAAATCAAGTCCTGGATTTACCTTTCTTTGGTGGCTGGCTTCACTGGTTCTTCCCTTCCCTTTTCTTTGTTTCAGGCTCCGTTATGCCCTGCTGTAAGATCCACACCAAAAAGGCCAGTCAGCCAGTCCTGCAGGATTTGGCATGTGCCAGCTGCTAGATCCTTGCCAGGCTACCTTGGCATCTTTGCATCAGTCATGACCTGACCCCTTTCTACATGCAGATATTTCTGGGAGAGGAACAAGGAGTGTCCCTGGAGCTGGTAGTGCCCTCTTAAAGCCCAGGGAAAAGATCTCTCACCTCCCCACAGAGGAAGCTGGGATGGAGCTTTCTCTCATCATTCTTTTGAAGAGAACAGGGGAAAGGCCTTTTGCTGGGGGTGGTGGTGAGGGAGGGGGTATCTGGATAAGGCAGCAGGGATGGAGAGACAGCTGGGGATCCCAAAATAGGGGTATACCCTAGGGTGGGTTCCCTCATTGTACATGGTGTATAGAGGCTCTGTTTGCCTAGCAAGTAGCTGATTCTGGTACTTTTACTCATACACTGATTCTAGTATTTTTAGTATTCTAGTTTGTTTTTTTTTGTTTGTTTGTTTCAGTATTTTTAGTATTCTGATTTTGGTATTTTTACTAATAAACTGACCACAGTATAGTTTCAACAGAATTAACAAGGAGGGGGAGAGAGAAAGACAGAGAGAGGAGAAAGAGGAGAGAAAGGGAAGGAAGGAAGGAAGGAAGGAAGGAAGGAAGGAAGGAAAGAAGGAAGGAAGGAAGGGAGGGAGGGAGGAAGGAAGGAAGGAAGAAAGGGAGGAAGGGAGGGAGGGAGGGAAGGAGGAAGGGAGGGAAAGGAAGGAAGGAAAAGAAAACAAAAGAAAGTCCTTGAACAAATGCTGCTGCAGTGTCAGCTAGGACCTAAGATCTAGTACTATCTATTTTTTAATAATTGAGGGTAATAAATATGTATTTCTTTCTCCTCGCCACCCCCAATCCTCCGAAGCTTGTCAGCTCCCTGCGTCTCTCCTCTGATCAGACCAAGTCTTCCCCCAGCAAAAAAAAATAAAAAAAAATCCTTTAAGCAAAAAGGATTAAAGCCATGAAAGTAGGTCTGCCTGAGCTCTTCCCTCCCCCACCCTTCCCCAGGGCTGGAGTGGAGAGGCCCCTCTGGGAGTCAAGGATGGGGTGGGGGTGGGGGGGCTGATGAAGCTATCTCCCCTACTCCCACTCCCATAGCCCACGCAGTCCTGGACTAGCCTGGGGAAGGGGACCAGCCTAGCTTACCTCAGGTGTCACTGGCCACCAAGGAGGACTAATCTGGGGACCAGTTCCATCATCACTCCCCCCCCCCCACCAGCCCCAAATCCCGCAGCAAATAGGAGGAGGGAAAAAAATATCTGCTCTCAGTTCCAGCTCCACTTTGCATGGTTTGCACAATGGCGTTATGCTTTAGGGGCCTGTGTGGCTTTGGAGTAAGCACTTGAGTCTCAATTTCTTTGTGTGGGTATGCACGCATGTGCTATTCTTGGGGCTTGAACTCAGGGCCTGGGTGCTCTCCCTGAACTCTGTTGCTCAAAGCTAGAACTCTACCACTTCTTGAGCCAAAGCTCCACTTCTAGCTTTTTTGGTGGCAAATTGGAAAGCTTTTTGCCTAGCCTGGCTTTGAACTGCAATCCTCAGATCTCAGCCTCTTGAGTAGCTAGAATTACCAGGCATGAGCTACCAGCCCCTGGCAAGTCTCAGTTTCTTCATCTGTAAAGTGGGCAAACAGAAACTCCTCCCCAGAGAATTAAATAAGGTGAAGATGTGCTCATATCTGGCACATAGTAAGTTCAGAACAAATGGAATAGCCATCATTGTTTTTATGGAATTCTGGCCTGCCATAGCTTCCAAGTGCCTGCCCTGCCCTGGTTTTTCATGCTTCATCCCCAACAACTCCTTGAAGGGGGGGGGGGGATTGAAACCAAGGTTGGACAGGCAGTTAGGACTGTGGCCCAAGACTGGTAGAATTAGAACCCAGAGCAAGACTTGTATCCCTCACCCCTCCTGGCCTGATACCTATACCCCATGCTGCTTCTTAACAGCAAGCCCAGCATCCCTGTCTATTGGCTTCAAAATCTACCCACAAATCCCACCAGGAAAGGCCTAACATGCATGGCCAGGAAGGTAGCACCTGGGCATCAGTGGCTGCTGCTTGGCCCACCCGCCTTCCTCCCGACCACAGCTGCCAGCCTTGCAGTTCTGCTGAAGCAGCAGCCCCAGCCCAGGCGGCCTCCCTCCCTCTGTGCTGGCCACAAGCATACAGGACTGGCAGCAGGTGGCCTGTTCTGTGTCCCTGCACCCACCCAGGCTTGGGAGCCCCTGGCCTGCTTCAGTGTTTGGTGGTTGGCCAGGTGGCCTCTAGGGCTGCACTGCCCACCCCCCAGGTACACCTTGGCTGCTCTGGCGGTAGGCAGGAACAGAGAGGCAGGGCCAGGCCGGAGGGCAGGGAAAGCTGGAGGGAGGTGGCTATTTATAGCTGGCTTTGCTTTTGTTCCTTTTCCAGCAACACTTCTCTTTAAATAGGAGCTGGGCTGGAGGCTGCAGCTCTTCTCCAGCAGACTGTAGTCAGTGCGCAGGCGTGTGTGTTCGGGTGTGTGTCTGTGGTGTGTAGGGAGACACACGTGTAGAGATGGACTAGGGGTGAGCACTTCAGTTCATGCATGTGTATGTATGCAGGGAGAGGATTAAGGAGGATGGGTGTTCTGTGTGTGCGCATACACCAATGTGTTCAGGGGGTAGAGGTGACTGAACTCTGATATGCCCGCATGTACAGGGACAGGCAGGGTCATTCTGAGTAGGTGGTGGTTTTGTGTGTTTGTTTTTTGCTGTTGTTTTGAGACAAGGTCTCATTATGTAGCTGAGGCTGGCCTTGAATTAGAGATCCTTCGACCTCCACCTCCTAAATGTTGGTATTATAGGTATCCACTATCATACCCAGCATATGTGTATTTATATTGGTGGGTGTACAGGGGGATGGAGCATGTGTGAGCATGCAGATGGTGTGTGTGTATAGAGATGGATCAGGGCTGGACAAGTGTGTGTGTGTGTGTGTGTGTGTGTGTGTGTGTAATGCGGAAAATGTGAATGTACATCCACTTAATGGTGCTAAGTGCAGTCAGGGTTGTGTGTGGTGTGTGTGGGTGAATGTGTGGCATGATGTTTACCGTGTTTGGGACTGGAAGGTGATGGAGGCTGTTATTTTGTGCGCGCCCCGCTGTACACTTCGTGAGGCTGAGGCTGTGGCCCACGCTCGGATCCTTCCCCGGGCCTGTCCCCTCGTGTGTGGAGTGTTCACTGCATGTTTCGGAATTGCTTGTGTGTTGGCGGGGAAGGGTGTAACGGGGCCTCAGGGATCCTTCTTGGCTGCACCCAGCAGGCGTTTTTAGAGCACTCACAGAGCCCAGGGGCACTCTGGGGAGGAAACCACTCCTCTTTCCCTTTCTCTGCTGCTAAGCCTGGGCCTAGTGGGGCCTAGCGGGCCTGGGCTCTCCCGCAGCAGCGGTGCCTTGGAGATCAGATCCCCAGCGAGAGCCGGGAGAGGAGGCTCTGGGCCTTACCGACCGGCCTGGGTGCTGCACCTGTCTCTGCCTCCAATTTCACATCTGCAAAATGGGGAGAGTAAAACCCTCTGAGGGCTGCTGCGGGGATCCACGGGGCTTGGAGCGTGGCTTTTGGCCCCTGGAGGGACCGATTTGCAGCCGATTACGGCTCCCAGCGCCCGCCACCCAGATCTGTGAGCGCCTCCGGGGAGGAAGAGGGGGGGAGCGGCCCGGGAGGGGCGCGCGGAGGCTGGGGGCACCGCGCCGGGCACCGCCCTCGGCCCCGAGCCCGCCCCGGCCCCGCCTCGCCACCACCGCACTCCCCGCCCCTCCCCCAAAGGCCAAACAAAACATAGTAAATATTTAATCCGGGCCCGGGAGCCAAGGAGGCTTCCCCGCCCCCTGCACAGCCGTCTGGCTCCTCTGCCAGCCCCGGCTGCTCTCCTCGATAATGAGGCCCGGAGCAGCAGGGATCGATCTAGGGCCTGGGGCGGGCGATGGGAGGGCCCCCCCCCCCCGTCCTGCACCCTGGGGTGGCACCCTGGCCCAGGCTCAGCAGCCCACCCTAGCCCACCTGCGCCCTTGCTTTTCCTAGCCTGCTCTCTTTGTCCACCTCCTTGCTCACAGACAAGCAGGTGGGGTGGGGAAGACAAGTTGGAAAGAGGGTCAGTAAAGGGGTGGGGAGGGGTCGGGGTGAGACACCCCAGCCCCGGCTGATGCCCCCAGGCCAGCCCTGACTTCCAAGGTCAATGGCCTAAAGCCTGTAGGGGGCTTTGGATGGGGTGTGGGGTGGTCTAAGTCTCCCCAACTAATAGAGAAGCTAGTTACCTTCCTGTGTGCTGGTTTCATTCACGCAGCAGTCACTGAGTACTTACTAGGTACCAGATGTAGCTTCCAGCCTGGAGACACTCAAGTCCTGACTGCAGACAGAACTGCCTGCCGGAGTAGACAAACAGTTAATAAGTAAACACAAAAGATGATTTCAGGTAATGGGTAAATTTAGTGTAAAGAATAAAAGTGTAATGTGATATTGTGCCTGTCTGGGACAAAGAACAACATGAGCTAGCTTGGTCAGGTTGCTGACAGATGAGAGGCAGAGCGGATAAAAATCATGCCTGGCAAATTTTATAACATGTGCAAAGGCCCAGAGGCAGGAAAGAAAATGGCATGCTCAATGATTGGGAAGAAGGGTCAGGGAGGTTGAGTGTCATGAATGCAATGGCAGGTGCCTTAGGGTCTTGCAGGCTGTGGAGGAGTTTGGATTTTATTCTAAGTGCTGAATGATGGCGTTAGAGGTTTTAAGGAATGACATGATCTGATTTACATTTTTAAAAGCTTCCACTGGCTGCAACGTGGAGGAAGGAAGATAGGGAGTTAAGAGGAGAAGCAGAGAAGCCAGGTGCATGGGGGCTGGTACAGTGGTGTACATGAGGGAGTCTGGTGCCCTGCCTGGCTCAGGCAAGGACTGTGAAGTGGTCATTTATGCTCCTGCAGCTGGCAGAGCCCTCCAGCAATCAGGAGCAGCCTGCTCAGCAGCTCTTGGTTCACAAAGTCCCTGGAGAGCTAAGCAGAGCCAAGACCGAGAGTTACCCTTGACCTGTCCCCCCTACCCAGCCTCCATGGTGGGCAGGCCAGGAAGTTTCCCTTTCTATTCTTTTTTAGGAGCATTAAAAAATGTTGACATGTTTTGTTTTTTTTTGAAACAATTTCAGATCTGATATCTCCGCCAGATTGAGTTTGTAACCAGCTTTATTGTTTAAGCCTGCTGGGATTTCATCAAAGGCGTCTGCTGTTTACCCAGAACCATTTCATTGGAGAAAACAGCAAACAGACCTGCATTTCTATCTGATTTCACTTTTTCCCTTTTCTCATGAATTTAAGTGTCTGTGAAAAGCAAGGCTGATAAGGTAAAGCAGTGAGAATCAGACCCTGAGTAGGGGGCTCAGAAGGATCTCAGCTGAGGTTTATTAATAGAGCCCAGAAAAGCTAAGGGTGACTAGCTACCCCTCTGGGGGCTGAGCAGCATACCTGGCCAGCTGCCAGCCAGCCCCAGGGGGACACTGGAGAGCCACTGTTCTCCTGTATGTGTGGCTAAGATTTCTTTGTCATCTGGTGTTTGCCTTGTTTTGTTAGTTAGTTTGTAACCAATTTCCAGGCCACCAAGCTCCCACTTGGAGCAAGTGATGACCCAGTCTCAGAGATCGGTTCGATGAGGCCCACTCCAAACTTCCTGGGACAGGTACCAAAGAGAAGCAGTACAAAAGGCAAATGGAAGCCAGATTGTGAGAGTACTAGGAGATGGCCTTTCTGTTCCCCCTCTGCCAATGCTGGAGACTTGTTCTCTGGCACAGGGCGGGCAGGGCTGGACACAGGGACTCTTGTTACTCACTGGGCACTGCCTCCACCTCCTCAAGGAATCTATAGTACCATCTTCACCTGCCTAATAGGATGAGGGGCCTTTAAGCAGGCCCATTGCTCCAGCAAATGTGATGGCCCAATAAGGGAGGTGCTATTCTGTAGCCTGTCAGAAGATGTCCTGAGAAGTTTGAGTTAATGTGCCTGGTTCTGTTACTTGAGTGACAGCTAGTTAAGTCACTTGGCATAGAGTCCCTCCCCTACCAGTGATACATTAGACATACTTGTAAGGTCAATCAATTTGAACCAATTAGCAGGGGGATAAGGACTTTTTTATCTTTAACTGCTGGTAAATCTTACAGCAAGCCATTCAAATAGGATGATAAGAGTACAGAAGTATTTCTTCAGCACTGGGTGCCAGGCATGCCACTGTGCTTTACTGCATTCCCTGTGGTGGGCTTTGAGCCATCAGAGCCCCTTGACTATGAGCTATTATAAGGAAAATGAGGGCAGGCCAGAGCCCTTGACTCCACAGAGCCAGGTCTAGGCCATCCTGCTTACAGATGTTCCCCTCCCCAGGGAGAGCTCAACTGCTCAGGGGCCTCCATGGTTCCCTCCATCCTGTCCTTGTGGATTCAGAGCCTGTCCCAGGTTTCCTTCAAGAGAAGGGAGATACGTGTTCCACACATTTCTCCTGTCCCAAAGAGACTTGGAGGGTCTACCCTTGGAAGACCTATAAACATCTAATTTAATGTGTATAAGCTGCTAGTCACGGTGGTGCACACCTGTAATGCCAGTACTCTGGAGGCTGAGGCAGGAGAACTACCAAGTTTGTTGTTGTGGTCGTTTTCTTTTTCTTTTCTCTGTGTCTGCATACTTGCATGCCAATACTAAGGCTTGAACTCAAGGTTAGGTAACTTGTTCCTTAGCTTTTTCACTCTAAGCTGGTGCTCTGCCACTTGAGCCACACCTTCACTTCTGGTCTATTGCTGGTTAAATGGAGATGAGTCTCACTTTTCTGCCTGGGTTGACTTTGAACCCTGATTCTCAGATCTTAGCTTCTTGAGTAGCTAGATTACAGGATGATTCACCAGTGCCCAGTGAGAATCATCAGTTTAAGGCCAGCCTAGACTACACAATAAGACACACATACATACATACACACACACTCTGCAATACAAGTTTCCTTTCAGACCTGGCCTCGTACAGGCCAAGTAGGACTCACAAATCTCCTGTCTTAGAGGCTTGGAGGTGGAAGGCAGCAGTTGGGCCTCTGTGGTCTGAGGTCTTTTGACTGAGCAGGGATTTGAGACCAGCCTGGCTTACCTGTGGATTTGGAATCTTTTCACTTGGCCTCTCTGCCCTCAGCCTTCTGTGAGATTAGGTAGAAACAGAAGCTTTGTTCAAATTATTGGATTGGGACAGACAAGCTCATAAGCTGGCCAACTCTGGCCATCACTTTTCCCTGACATCCTTCTCCTCAGTCCTACCCCTCCCCCCACAGGTGGCACACTTCTCAAAGCCAGCAGAGTCCATTCTTAACCCTGAGCTTAGAAACTACAGCCACAGAGTGGGAGTTGGGGAGTAGTCAGTCAGGTGGGGTTTCCTGCAAAGAGGGTAGAATATAAGTATCCTAAGGAGGAAGCAGCTCAAAGGAGTCTGGGTGGCAGGGGGGTGGGGGTGAGGGTGTACTTTTCTTCTAATTCTGTCATCCTCGCTCAACTCAGGAGAGTTGACCAGTTCTTCCTAAAGTGCATCAGATCTCTCAGCATTTTCCTGTTAATAATCTCACAGTGGTGAATCCTTGACCTTTGAGGGTGGGTTTGATTTTTTGGAAAAGGCCAAAAGTCATTTGAAGCTGTGTGTTGGGAATAAAAGGATAAGCAATTTGCAATATGTGATTTGTTTTTGTTGAGATTTAAAGAATTTTTTTTATTTGAAATAACAGGGGACCCTAAAGAATTAAGTCAGTTTTCTCACAAGGAAATTTCCCACGTGTTGTAAGTCATGATGCTGCTTTGCAGTGGTGGCTCACGTCTGAATGTGACCATGTTGAAAGGCAGGGGAAGGAAGTTGACGCTTTATTGAGCTGCTACTATGGGTCAGGCACTTTACATACATTATTGCACTGGCTGAAGTCATTTTGGAATAAAGCCCATTTATTTAAAAAATTATAGATAAACCATTATCTTGCTTCTCACAGTCATCCTATTAGACAAGTTCTTAGCCCATTTCACAAATGACATAAAATGACATATATACATATTATACTTTGGGTGTGTTTTTTTTGCCAGTACCAGGGATTATGTAGGTATGTGTATTTAGGTATTTATATTATATATCATGTATAGATATGTATTTATACTTTGGGGTATTTTCTGCAAGTACCAGGGATTTGAATTTAAGTCTTTAAGCCGACCTAGTTTGCTTGCTTGCATGATGGTATACCATTTGAATCAAGCCTCTAGCTCTGCTTTTTGTTAGCTAATTGGAAATGGAGTCTCTTGGACTTTCTTCCTATGCTGGCTTTGAACCATGCACAGGTGACCTTTCCCTAGCACAGTTGACAAACAAACTCCAAGGAAGGTAAATGGCCTCCCAAGACTATAGCATCTTATTTAATTTGTTTAAGCTTCTGGCAGTGTGGTTCATACTTGCAACCTCAGTATTCTGGAGGCTGAGACAGGAGAATCACAGGTTCAAGGTCAGCCTAGGCTATATAATGAGATACACATACTCCTCATAAATTTCCTTTCTGACCACACCTACTCCAGCTCAAGTAGATTTTACGTTTTCTTTCTTAGAGATAGAAACTGAGGTTTGGAGGTCAGGGCCAATATTTGAGCCCATATCTAATTGACACTACTTATCTCCACCTCTAGGAACATACAGCATTAGTATTGTTATATTATGATCACATCATTCTGGCTGTGTTGGCTTAAGATAAAAAGCAGATCATGGGCTGGGAAGGTGGCTCAGTGGTAGAGGGCTTGCCTTGCATGCTTGAGGCCCTGGGTTCAATTCCTCAGCACCACATAAGCAGAAAAAGCCAGAAGTGGCACTGTGGCTCAAGTGGTAGAGCACTAGCGTTGAGCGGAAGAGCTGAGGGACAGCGCCCAGGCCCAGAGTTCAGGCTCCACAATCGACAAAAAACAAACAAACAAACAAGCAGATCATAAAAGAGTCAATGTCAGGGTGAAGTGCTGACTGTGTGGGGTGGCAGTCATCATCAGTAGGTGTCAGGGAATGTGTGGGTGACAATGGCAAAGCATGAAGTATGGTGTTTATTAGGTACTGGCAAAGGCCTGGGAGTTCCAGATGCCAAGCGATGATAAGTGGGAACTGCCTGTCTCAGTGCTCACTCAGCTCCAAGAGCTGAGCAGGCTCTGAGTTTGGTGGCTTTGAATCAACTGGACTCTGGCACACATTAGTTCTGGGAGTGCTCTAAGGATCATGATGGCAGCACAAGCAGCAACCATGCTGGTGGAAGCTCATTCTAGGCCAGACCTTTATCGCATCCTTAATCCCTCTGCATGCTCCTAGCCTCCAACTTGGAAACTTGTGGGGTTTTGTATGCTCATAGCACCAACTGGATCCCTGACCATGCAGTCTGGCTTTTTAAAAAAATTTTTTGAAAGTAGGGTCCTGGAATGTAGCACAAGTTGGCCTTGAGCTCAGGATCCTCCTGCCCTTCACCTCCCAAGTACTGGGATTATAGTTGTGCACCATCACTCTCCTTAGAGGTTGGCTCTCTGTGAATCCAGAAAAGGCCTCTTTCCCTGCTCTGAGGTGGTCACATGCCATAAGTGAATTGGGAGCCAGCCTGCCCAAGGAAGGAGGGTGGGGGTGGGGCACAGTACACAGCTCCAACTGGACTAATCCACCACAACCACAGTCCCTACTCTCTAAATTTAGCCATTCCACTTCCAGGAACTTGTCTTATGGACACCCTGGCCTCTGTGGGCAGAAATGCACATAGGGAGCATGTGCGGCATCATTGCTTATAATAGCAGTAATGGCTAGAAGCCTGTGTGTCCCTCAGTAGAGGATCAGCAGGGTTAAACACAATCCCCCCACCCCCACCCCAGTGCCAAGGAACTTTCAGTCCATGGAAGAATGGGTGGCTTGAACTGATGCAGGACAGATGCCAAGTGACAAAGCAGTGCTAATACACTGCTGTACCATTTGCGTTTTTAAAAAGGAGAGACTTACTTGTATGCGCTAGAAATTTTCTGGAAAGACACAAAAGAAACCATTAACAGTGGGATGTCTCTGAAGAAAGATACCAGGGACTGGAGGTCTGAGTGAGGAAAGGCGACTTATTTTTATTGTATGCCATTTTGTGTTCTTTGGAATTTTTTTTTTACTATGTGCATGCATTATCTTTTCTATTAAAAGGAAGTGGTGGTGGTTTAAAAAAAGAAACAAATCCTCAGTCTTTATTTGGCTTCACTCTACTTTTTCTTCTCTGCCTCAAATGCAAGTTCTGCTTAACTTTGACTCACAGGCCATTTTTCAGCTTCTCTCTCTCCCTCTGCTCCAGTCCATGTCCACCTCTCCCCAAGGCATCCATTACTGCCTCTTACAGGTACTTAAAACCTACCTTTTCGCCTTGAAATACAAATAACTCTAATCTGCAGAGAAAGCTGGGCTTCACTGCACTTCCAGAACAGACAGAAATCGGCTGGCACTGAGACGCTCGATAAATGTTTGCTGAATCGAATTGAATCTGTGACTCGGTTGGTTACACCAAGCAAGGTACTAATTGGCCAGGGTCAGGCAGCCAAATCCTGAGCAGGTTGGCTCTCCCTGAACCTAGAGAAGAACTCTTTCCCTGCATGTAGTCCCAACCTTGCTCCAAGGATCTATGTCACAAGGAGTAAAGGAGGGTGGGAGCTGAGGGCACATGGTTCTCTCCTGAGGACACAGCTCAGAGGAACTTTAGCAAGCAGGACAGAACAACAGCAGGACAGACAGAAAGGTCCAGCTTTGGGAGAATCTGACTTTCCAAGGAAGAGCATCTGAACACAGGTACTGGTGGCTCATGCCTATAATCTTACTACTCAGGAGGCTGAGAGCTGAGGATTGAAGTTCAAAGCCAGACCAGGCAGGAAAGTCCATGAAATTATTTTTTTCTTTTTTGCCAGGCCTAGGGCTTGAACTCAGGGCCTGGGTACTGCCCCTGAGCTTCTTTTGTTCAAGGCTAGCACTCTACCAGTTGAGCCACAGTGCCACTTCTGGCTTTTTCTGTTTTTTGTTTTGTTTTGTTTTGTTTTGTTTTTTGGGTCCGGTCGTGGGGCCTGAACTCTGGGCTGTCCCTCAGCTCTTCAGCTCAAGGCTATCGCTCTACCACTTGAGCCACAGTGCCACTTCTGGCTTTTTTCTTTTTGCTTATGTGGTGCTGAGGAATCGAACCCAGGGCCTCAGGCATGCAAGGCAAGCACTCTATCACTGAGCCACCTTCCCAGCCCCTAGCCTTTTCTGTTTATGTGGCACTGAGGAATTGAACCCAGGGCTTCATGCATGCTAGGCAAGCACTCTACCACTAAGCCACAGTCCCAACCCATCCATGAGATTCTTATCTCCAATTAACCACCATAAAACTGGAAGTAGTGCTGTGGCTCAAAGTGGTAGAGCACTAGCCTTGAGCAAAAGAACTCAGGGACAGTGCCTAGGTCCTGAGTTTAAGCTCCACAATCAACAAAAACAAAACAAGCTGGGTGCTGGTGGCTCACCCATGTAATTCTAGCTACTCAGGAGGCTGAGGTCTGAGGATTTCAGGAAAGTAGGGAAGTCCATGAGACTCTTATCTCCAACTAACCACCAGAAAGCCAGAAGTGGTGTTGTGGCTCAGGTGGTAGAGCACTGGCCTTGAGCTGAAGAGTGCCCAGGCCCAGAGTTCAAGCCCCATAACTGACCAAAAGAAAAAGAAAACAAAACAAAATAAAAACCAGAATAGCATCTGAGTAGGCTTCAAAAACTCCTTCCTCTCTACTCTCTCTTCCTCCCTCCCTCCTTTTTTTTTTGGATGCTGGTACAAGGGCTTGAACTCAGGGCTTTGCACTGTGTCTAGGCTTTTCCAGCCAATGCTCATGCTCTACCACTTGAGCTACAGCTGGAAGTGGGTCTAGATTTCCGCTGGCTAATTGGAGATAGGAGTCTCATGGATTTTCCTGTCCTGACTGGAACTTTGAACTTTAATCCTCAGATTTCAGACTCCTGAGTAGCTGAGGTTACAGGTATGAGCCACTAGGGCCTGGCTTCCTTCCTTTTTTTTTTTTTTTTTGGTAGTCCTGGGGCTTGAACTCAGGACCTGCTCACCATCCCTGAGCTTTTTTGCTGAAGGCTAGCACTCTACCACTTGAGCCACAGCGCCACTTCCAGATTTTTCTGTTTTATGTGGTACTGAGGAATGGAACCCGGGGCTTCCTGCATGCTAGGCAAGCGCTCTACCACTGACCCACATTCCCTCTTTTCCTTCTTTGTATTAACTGTTTTGACTTCATTTCAAGAACTTTTATATAGAGGTTGAATTATCTGCTAAGTGTGGCCCTGTCTTGCCTATTGTCTTTGGAAAACAACCATTTTTTTAGTAGGTGCCCTCCAACCCCCATGAAGTCCAGGTCCTCATACATGCTAAGCATGTGCTCTACCACTGAATTACAACCCCAGCCCTTAACTTTTCCTTTTTCTATCTGGAAAAATCAGCAGTGTGGAGGAAGAAGACAGCATTTATCCCTTGCCTGTGACCACCACCTCCTCCTTGATATGAATTCCCCGGTAGTTCAGTGACCCAGGCCTCTGTGCCATGCCCCAGCCGGCGCCTTTCTCCAGGCTGTAATCCAGCCACTTGGCACCAGCTCTAGGACTCCAGCCTGCTCACAGTAGAGGCTTCTTGTCCCAGTAAGGGTTATTATGATGAGGAAGCATTTGCCTGCAAGCACAGTGAGTCAGAAAGTTTGATGTGCCTTCCAAAAAAAAAGCATCTATAATTTTTGACCACATTAATAGAAGTGTCCAAATCTAGGACGGTGAGGAATCTGGTTCTCTCTATGCTGAGTACCCACTGACTCATCCTCTCCTTCGTCATCGTCCACCAATGGTGTCCATTCCCTGCACATTGCCCGAGTCTTCTCCTTCTCTCATTTCCGCCATAGCCTGCTCAAACCAGGGGCCTGCATCTCCTGTTTGGAACAAAGCTCTTAATTGGTGTTCAAGATTCTTCTCTTGCCTCCAAGTCTCACTGCAGTCAAAGGTGTTAGGGAACAGGATCCTTAGGGGCTTACAGTCCTTCAGTGGCTTCTCACAGCTCTTGAAATACAAGCGGTGTGTGTGTGTGTGTGTGTGTGTGTGTGTGTGTGTGTGTGAGAGAGAGAGAGAGAGAGAGAGAGAAGAGAGAGAATGAGAATGTATCTTGGGGCTTGAACACAAGGTCTGGATGCTGTCCCTGGGCTTTTTTGCTCAAAGCTAGTGCGCTACCACTAATGGAGCCACAGCTCCACTTCCAGCCTTTTAATAGTTAATTGAAGACAAAAGACTCCTAGATTGGGGCTGGGAAGGTGGCTCAGTGGTAGAATGCTTGCCTTACATGCCTGAGGCCCTGGGTTCGATTCCTCAGCACCATATAAGCAAAAAGAAAAAAGCTGGAAGTGACGCTGTGGCTCAAGTGGTAGAGTGCTAGCCTTGAGTGAAGAGCTAAGGACAACGCCCAGGCCCAGAGTTCAGGCCCCACGACCGGACCCCCCCCCCCAAAAAAAAAAAGACTCCTAGATTTTCCTGCATGGGCTGGCTTTGAGCCTTGATCCTCAGATCTCAGCCTCCTGAGTAGCTAGGATTACAGGCTCCTGGCTCAAGCCCTGCTTTAAACAGGGGTTTATTTATTTATTTATTTATTTATTCTCTTTCTTTTTTCTTTTTTCTGGCTGGTCCTGGGGCTTGAATTCAAGGCCTAGGTGCTATCCCTTGAGGTTTTTCTGCTCAAAGCTAGTGTTTTACCACTTATTATTATTTTGGTTGGTTGTGGAAGCTTGAACTCTGGGCCTGGGTGTTGTCCCTGAGCTCTCTAGCTCAAGGTGAGTGCTCTGCCACTTGAGCCACAGAGCCACTTCCAGTCTCCTGGTAGTTGATTGGAGAAAAGAGTCTCCTGGACTTTCCTGCCTGGACTGGCTTTGAACTGCAATCCTCAGATCTCAGCCTCCTGAGTAGCTAGGATTACAGGTGTGAGCCACTGGCACCTGGCTGATTTACCACTCTGAGCCACAGCAACACATTTGGCTTTTTTTCTGAGTAGTTTATCAGAGAGAAGAGTCTCATATCCTGGGCTGGCCTTGAAACTCAATCCTCACATCTCTGCCTCCTGAGTAGCTAGGATTACAGACATGAGCCCCCAGCGTGCCTGGCTCTTCATTTTGTTTTTGAGTCAAGGTTTCCTTATATAGCACAGGCTAGCCGCCTCTTGTCCACAGCCTCTTGAATGTGGGGTTTACGGGAAGGTGCTATCATGTTTGATAACAAAGAGGCTTTCAAGATCTTTTGTGATCAGGCCCTGACCTATCTATCTACCCCATGTTATAGCACTTTGCCTCCTTATGACTAGTTTTGTTTCTATTCTCATGGGAATCTCCCTGCATATCCAGGGTCACTAGCATGAAGACTATGTTGCCTACAACACTCTCTCCATCATTCATGTGTTCATTTGTTCCTCAAATTGAACAACACCAGAAGCTGTTCATGTACACTTCTTGGTGCTGAGGACACTGGTGAACAAGTTAGCTGCCTTGAGGAAAGTGGCCAAACGTTAAGGGGGACTTTATTATCTTTGGTCAGAGACTTTTTTAAATTATTAGTTTTAAGTAGTTTGTATCAAGCAGTGGCCATTCAACAGAACAGTTTATGGATACAATGTATCTTTTTTTTTTTTTTTGGTCGGTCGTGGGGCTTGAACTCTGGGCCTGGGCGCTGTCCTTCAGCTCTTCAGCTCAAGGCGAGCACTCTACCACTTGAGCTACAGCGCCACTTCCGGTTTTCTGGTGGTTTATTTGAGATAGGAGTCTCACGGTCTCTCCTGCCCGGGCTGGCTTTGAACCGCGATCCTCAGATCTCAGCCTCCTGAGTAGCTAGGATTACAGGCGTGAGCCACCAGCGCCCGGCGATACAATGTATCTTGATCAATGTTACCCCTTTCATCATTCTCCCCTATACCTCCTAGCCCCAAGAGATGATGAAAAGTACACAGATGTGTGTATATATCTGGGAATTCATATGTTTGCACTGCAGGCACACATATATACTGTGACTCTCTAGCCCTGAAATTATGTACTAGAAGGACTTTTGGTGTTTTGTTTTGTTTATTGTTTTTGGTAGGTTGTGGGGCTTGAACTCTGGGCCTGGGTGCTGTCCCTCAACTCTTATTGGCACAAGGCTATCGCTCTACCACTTGAGCCACAGTGCCACTTCTGGTTTCCTGAGTGGTTTATTGGAGATTAGAGTCTCATGGACTTTCCTGCCTGGGTTGGCTTTGAACCATGATCCTCAGATCTCAGCCTCCTGAGTAGCTAGGCTTATAGGAATGAGCCACCGATGCCCAGATCTCAGCCTTTTCTGTTTATGTGGTGCTGAGGAATTGAATCCAGGGCCTCATGCATGGGAAGTAAGCACTCTACCACTTCCCAGCCCTGATATTTTGTTTTGTTGAAGCTTGCTCACTGCTGGCACTCTACTACTTGAGCCCAAAAGGACTCATAAAAATATACTTGGGTTGAGCACCAGTGGCTCATACCTGTAATCCTAGCTACTCTGGAAGCTGAGACCTGAGGATCACAGTTGGAAGTCAGGCAGAGCAGGAAAGTCTGTGAGACTCTTAACTCCAATTAACTACTGCCACCTACCACCTCTCTCCTCTTTCCCCCCAAAAAACTGGAAGTGGAGCTGTGACTTAAGTGGTAGAGCTTCAGCCTTGAGTATAAAAGCTGAGGGACAGTGCCTGGTCCTGAATTCAAGCCCCATCACACACACACATACACACACACACACACCATACACAAAATACACACACACACACACACACACACACACACACACACACACACACACACACACCATACACAAAATACAAAATATACTTTGGGAAGCTGAGTCAACAGGACTGCTACATGAGGCCAGCCTGGGCTATATAGGAAGACAATGAACAAACAAAAGAAGTCCAACTTGGGTCTGGTCTTGGGATCTTCTAGTTAGCAAATGACAAACAAAAAAATCTCATAGGCTCCTGAAACTTAAAAAATCATCATCAGGTACAACTTGATCACAGTGTCACTAGGACCTGATTTTTTTTTCTTTCTTTCCAATTTTTTTTTGGGGGGTGGGGTGGGGTGGTTGAGGCTGGGTTTTACTATGTAGCCCAAACTAGCCTCAAACTCTTGCTCCTCCTGTTTCAGCCTCTCCACTACTAGGATTATAGGTATGCACCAACACACCTGACAGGGCTTGGTTTCTTTTTCTCTTGGCTTGGCTTCTCCTGAGTATGCATCATTCTCAGCAAACTGTAGCAGCTCGAGGCTGCCATCTCTCCCTCTGCCAAGATAGAAAGAAGAGCTTTCATTCCTTCAACAGTTTAAACCAAAGTTGTGATCTGAAATCATTGACTTACACTAGTTTGGCCCTGAAGCAGTCCTTGAGGCCTGGGAGGCTTGGGAGCTTGTGCTGATTGGGTACAAGCCCACCCCTAAAGGCGGGGCAGGAACCAGCTCCTTCCAAACATCTGGCAGAGAGTCAGGCAGACCAGACCTCTTTGCTAAGCACTTTTTTTTCTTTTTCACTTCGTATTACCCAGATCCTGTTTGTCCCTGTGCCCAAACCCCTCCTTTCCAGATGAGGAAGTAGAGGCTGAGTGACTTCTTCAAGGTCACACCACAAAGTCACAGTAGATTGTAACTAGAACTCAGGCCTCTGGCCTGATAGTATTATATGATGGATGGACCCTGAGTCTGGAATCAGCCTGGAAGATCGGATCTTGGATCTGCCACTTGTAAGGTGTGGGATTGCAGTCATTTTCTGGGGCTGCCCTAAATTACAAACTCAGGAGCTGAAAACCACGGAAATTTATTCTCACACAGGTCTGGAGGCTATAAATCTGAAATCAAGGTGTCCACAGGGTTGTACCCCTCTGATTGTCAATCTGTTCCTGTCTTTTCCAGCTTCTGATGGCGGTTTCTTGTTGCTGATCATGAGGTGCAGCTCAAGTGATAAAGTGCCTATCTAGGAAGCCCAAAGTCCTGAGTTTAAATCCCAGTATCACCATAAAAAAAGTACAACAAACCCATATTCCTTGTAGTTGTATTGTTTCAATCTCTGCCTTTGTCTTCATGTGGCTTTTCTCTGTCTTCTCTTTTATCTTTTTTTTTTTTTTTTTTTTTGCAGTATTGGAATTTGAATTCAAGGCCTCTACCACTTGATCCAAACTGTTAAGCCTCTTTTGTCTTGTGTGTGTGTGTGTGTGTCTGTGTATGTGTGTGAGATAGGGCTTGAATTCAGGGCCTGGGTACTGTCTCTGAGTTTTTTCTGCTCAAGGCTAGTGTTCTACCATTTTGAGCCACTTCAGGTTTTCTGGGGGTTAATTGGAGATAACAGTCTTGCAGACTTTCCTGCTAAGGCTGGCTTTGAATCTTGATCCTCAGATTGCAGCCTCCTGAGTAGCTAGGATTACAGGCCACCAGTGTCTGGCTCTTTTGTCTTTAAAGACATTTGTCATTAAATTTAGAATTCATCTGGATAATCCAGGATGAGCTTATCTCAAGATCCTTAACTTTCTGAATACCTTACCAGCTACTTATCAAAGCTACTTGGGAGACAGAGATCAGGAGAGTCCAGGTCAGCCCATGCAAAAAATTTATTGAGGTGTCATGCCAACCAATAAGTCAGAGGTGGTAATTCATACTTGTAATCCCAGCCACTCAGAAGCTTAAGTAAAGATAAGGGTCTAAGGCAAAAACAGGAGACCCTATCTAAAAAATAACTGCAACAAAAAGGGCTAGAGGTATAATTCAAGTTCAAGTGATAGAGCACCTGCCTTGCAAGCACAGGCCATGAGTTCAACCCTCAATATTACTAAAACAAAGAAAAAAAAACCCAAAAAGATCATTAAATACATCAATAAAGACCCTTTCTCTAAATAAGGTCAAACAGGTTCCAGGGACTTGGATATGAGGATGTCATTTGGAAGCCACCATTCAATTCAGTTCAGGGACCTAAACAAGTCATCTGCCTTCTTCAAACTTCAGTTTAATCATCTGTAAAATAATTTATACAGAGCCAGATGCTGGTGACTCACTCCTGTAATCCTGGCTACTCAAGTGGCTGAGAGATGAGGATCAAAGTTCAAAGCCATCCCCAGCAGAAAAGTCCATGAGACTCTTAGTTCCAATTAACCAACAACAAGCTGGAAGTAGAGGTGTGGCTTAAGTAGTAAAGTGCCAGCCTTGAGTAAAAGAAGCCAAGCAAGGCCCCTAAGTGGAAGCCCTAGTACCCCCCCATACACACACATACACACACACACACACACACACACACACACACACACACACACACACACACGAGACACAGATTTGTACAATTAATATGTACTAAAAGTCACAAGAACCAGGTGCTGGTGGCTCACACCTGTAATCCTAGCTACTCAGAGGCTGAGATCTGAGAATCTCAGTTCAAAGCCAGCCTGGGCAGGAAAAAAAGTCACAAGAAAGTAAAACAGGCTCTGTTGTAGTGGGAGAGGTGACACCTTCCTTATAGGGCTGTCATGTGAGGATTAATACAAGACAAACTTCTCTAAGTCCTTCATAGAGTGCTGAGCACTTAGTGCTCAGTAAATGTTAATTATTCTCTCTCCCTCTCTCTCTCTGTCTCTCTCTGTCTCTCTCTGTCTCTCCTCTCTCTCTCTCTTCTCTGTCTCTGTCTCTCTCTGTCTCTCTGTCTCTCTCTCTTTTGGTTGGTTGTGGGGTTTGAATTCTGGGCCTGGGTCCTGTCCCTCAGCTCTTCAGCCCAAGACTAGGGCTCTACCATTTGAGCACTTCCGGTTTTCTAGTGGTTTCTAGTGGAGATGAGAGTCTCACGGATGTTCCTGCCCGGGCTGGCTTTGAACCAAGATCCTCAGATCTCAGCTTCCTGAGTAGCTAGGATTATAGGCGTGAGCCACTGTCTCCTGCTTTCTCTCTCTCTCTCTCTCTCTCCAGTCATGGGGCTTGAACTCAGGGTCTGGACTGTCCCTGAGCTGCTTTTGCTCAAGGCTAGTACTCTACCACTTGAGCCACAGTGCCTCTTCCAGCCTTGTCTCTTTATGTGGTAATGATGAATTGAACCCAGGGCTTCATGTATTATGCTAGGCAAGCTCTTACCACTAAGCCACATTCCCAGCCCATGTTAATTACCTTTATTACCAACCTGCTTCCTCCAATGTGGCTTTCTTCCACAGGTAGGTCCAGCTTCTATTAGCTGGTAGTAGTACTAGGGGAGATAGAATTGTTGAGTGGTGGCCTCATCTGGGAACATCCTTTTGTTCAGGCAGGCCAGAGTTAGCAGCAGAGAGGTGTCCTGTCAATCACCCTCTCACCCTGGTTCCGGCAGGCCAGCCTGGGAACCCTATGATTTACAGTGATGAAATGTAAATTGCTGAGATTCCGTGCTTCCCGTGTGGTTGGGATCCCATCAGCGGCTCATTCCCCTTACCCGGGGCTCCTCCTCGTCTCATTTGGTGGATTCTGTCGGCAAAGCGCCTCCTCAGCCACCACAACGGCTCCTTCCTCCATCTATCACACCTGCACTGTGACAATGTAATTTTTATCTCTGGTTGTTTATTTCTCAGATGGAACTACTTGTAAATTCCAAGAAGAAAATATATCCCTGTGTGTGAGAGAACCAGCCCAGGGCGATTAATCTGGGCTTTTAAGCTGGGAACACAAACCTGGCTTATGTTGTTCTGAGCACAAGTGTCCAGCAATCAACCACAGTCATTAATTGTCCGCTGATGAAGCAGTGGCCCTAGACAGGGTTGGGTTCAGTAAGATTGATTCAGATGGATAGAAAGGGGTACATATGTTCATTTTCCATCTGCCAGGTATCCAGCAGACCAGGTGGCTTGAGGCCAAGAGGTACAGAGGTAGAGGGAGAGACCCATATTTTTAAGGCTGAGTTGACAGTGGGTGTGAGAAGGAGAGTACCAAAGCATTGTGGAATGCTGAGAAGTGGGTGCCTGGGGTTGGTGGAGATCCAAGTGCTACCTCTTACCATGTACCTTCACTCAAGGGGGAAGTTTTTGATCTGTCAGAGGGAGCCCTGTAGGGCCATTGGGAGACTTGAATCCCAAAGTCTGACAAATGCTTGTTGCACGTAATGGTGTTCAGCACAAGCGAGCTCCCTTCTTCCCAAAGGCCTGGGGGGAGCACTCAGCCCTGCAGAACATGAAAGTCACAGAAATCATCAGAATTCTAGAGTTGGAAGGAATTTAGAGATCATTTAATGCAAACCTTAGAAGAGGTTGGGGAAGTGAAGTGACCTTGAGGAGCGGGGAGCCCTGTCTCTGATCACCACCTTCTGTCCCGGTATACTGCCTCTACATCAAGGCACTGACGGGGCTTCTGGGTCCATGAGCATGCATGGGTTGGCCTTAGACATTCATAGCCCTCAGAGACAATGGATACTAATCTGTGTACAGGTGCATTGTGAGGAAGAGAGCTTCAGGGCCTTAACCAGATTCTCCCATCCAAGGGCCAATCAGGTCCCACCTTGCTTACTTAGCTTCCTAGATCAGACAAGAATTTATGTAATAACCTAATCTCAATTAAAAAAAAGTGAGAGAAGAGATGGGTTAGGAGTGATGGGTGAAAATGTTGTCAGATACCTTGTATTCATATACTATTTTTTCTGTTTTTGATTTTTTTTCTTTTTGTCAGTATGGAGCTTGAACTCTGGGCCTGAGCACTGTTCCTCAGCTTTACAGCTCAAGGCTAGCACTACCACTTGAGCTACAGCGCCACTTCAGGTTTCTGGTGGTTTATTGGAGATAAGAGTCTCACTGACTTTCCTTGCCCAGGCTGGCTTTGAACTGTGATCCTCAGATCTCAGCCTCTTGAATAGCTAGGATTACAGGCATGCCACCAGTGCCTGGCTCATATACTTTTTTTTTTTTTGGTCCAGTCGTGGGGCCTGAACTCTGGGCCTGGGCACTGTCCCTGAGCTCTTCAGTTCAAGGCTAGCGCTCTACCACTTGAGCCACAGCGCCACTTCCAGCTTTTTTCTTTTTGCTTATGTGGTGCTGAGGAATCGAACCCAGGGCCTCAGGCATGTAAGGCAAGCGCTCTACCACTGAGCCACCTTCCCAGCCCCTCATATACTTTTTTTGTAGAATGGGAGCTTCTTTGTACAACTACTTAAAGATAATAACAAAATTTTTTTTAAAAAAAGATCAGACAAGAATGAGCACATTCAGGGTGGTATGTGGAGCCCTTTCAGCTCTAAAAAGAATCCCCCATTCAAAAAGGTTAAGACTTTTTAGTTTTGGGTTTTGTGTGTGTGTGTGTGTGTGTGTGTGTGTGTGTGTTGTTGTTGTTGTTGTTGTTGTTGTTTGTTTGGTTTTGGTTTTGGTTTTTTTGGTCAGTCAGGGCCTGGGCATTTTCCCTGAGCTTTTCACTCAAGGCTAGTGCTCTACTATTTTGAGCCACAGTGCCATTTCTGGTTTTCTAGTGATTAATTAGAGATAAGAGTGTCATGGACTTTCCTACCGAGGCTGGCTTTGAACCATGATCCTCAGATCTCATCCTCCTGAGTAGCTGAGCCATCAGTGCCCAGCTGATTAAAACTTTTTTTTTGGGGGGGTCCTTGATTTTTGTGGCTAAATGGTTTATGTGGGTGTGGATGGGATGTTGCTCAGTCTTATTCACCTGTGTTTGGTGAACACAAGGTTTTTGTATATGATGTGGGATTTCCCTGGCCTCAGGGCCTCTGCCAATCCTTATTCCAGCCCAGAGCGTGGGAAACCAGCTCACAGGTGCCAGCCAGAGCCAGACTATGAGCCTGTGCTTTATTGGTGGAAGCATTTCTAGATTTTGGCATTTTGATCAGATGCAGATTTTGTGAAGCTTAAGTGTTCATGTGAGGTGTGTATGTATGTGTGTATATTTGCTGGGGCCCCCTTTATAAGCAAGAATAGCAAGTCATGAATAGAGTTCAGTGCACAGCCACAGGAAAAGAAATAGATGCTTTGTCAGTGTCACTGTAAATCAGCCTCTATGGTGAGGTTACTGGACAAATGTCTTCAGGGGAATGTGAAGTCTCAGAACAGCTTTCCCACCAAATGGCCTCATAGGGCCTATAGTCCTCCTCTATGTCCAGTTTTCCGGTTGCTGACTGTTGGGTGCTTGAGATAAGCCTTGTGTAGCAACCATGCTGCCTTCAAGGAACTCACAGCAAAAGGAGTCTCAGGACATAGGAGAACAGTAATGTGTCTGTCCTCTGCCTCCTGCTGAACTGTCCTCATTCCTCAGCCAGTGGCCGTGTCCCTCTCACTTTGCTTCCAGTGGGTTGGATCTGCCTCTGTAAAGGAGGAGGAGAAGAGGGCCTCCAGGGTGGGCACCTGCAGCATAGGTGGCACTGCCTCCTCCACTAGTTTCTGCAGAGATAAACAGAGCATGCCTCTTGCCCAGACCGGGCAAGTCCTTGGCAGATGGAGGGTGGGCATACAGGAGCTGTGGGCTCTTGCCCTCCTTCCATTCCCACTTGTGGATTTGTGGCTGCCTGGCACTGACCTGGGGATAGGATGGTGGGAAAGACACTGTCATGAACAAGAAGCTGAAACAAAGGACCTGAGTCTGGCTCTGGCTCTGACACTATCTGCTGTGGCAGCTTGCAAGCAGCCTTGGAGTTTCAAGTTTGTCATCTAGACAAAAGGGTAGTAATACCTGTCTTGCTGGGCTTTTGAGATCTGGGGGTTTATATGTGGTGTTAACACTTGTATATTCTGTTATTAGTTTGGAAGCACCATCCTGCCTGTTGGAATTTACATCCTTGGCCCTCTGGCATCCTGATGAGTTTCCTTTTCTGGCAGGTTCTAGAATTTCCTGAAAAAAGAGCAAAGCCTGGACAGATGATCTGGAGGAATGGCTTCCTTGGCTGGTGCATTACTATTTAAGCCATGCTTCTAGCTCTAGCTTTTTGCTAGTTATTTGGAAATAGAGTTACTCAGACTTTTTTGCCCAGTACTGCTTCAAACCATGATCCTCTGGCTCTCAGTCTCCTGAGTAACCAGGATTGTAGGTGTGAGCCATCAGCTTATGCTGAAGTGTGAAGCCTTCAGACTTCTTGCTCTCCCCCAGCCCATCTGGGGGCAGATGGAACAAGCATCAGGGTCTTCAGCCCTAGTGTTCAATAAGGCTTCCAGGAGCTTCCCTCAAGGTTGAATGGGGATTCCCTATGAGATTTCTTTCTCCACATTCTTCTTGGCAGGAGCACATTCATACTTGCCCTGCCGACCTGCTGGTAAAATAGAAGTCTAGGGTGGAGGGTAAGCAGAAAGTTGGGAAGGTGCTCCCCAAAGAGAAGAGCTTGCCCCACTGAGCAGAGCTGGACTTGGTGACTCGTTCCCCCTTTGCTATCCTGAGAGACGGAGGGCTGTGCCTGGCTCTACTAATTACAAGGGGAAAAAAACCACCCTTGGAAGAATGACATGTCAGTGGAATCTGATGAGGACTCCATAGAGAATACATAATTCCTTAGAGGGAAGAAAAGTCAAAGGTCTAGGAGAGAGGGTGGAGTGTATTAGGGAGATTTGGGGGAGGGGTGGTACTGGGGCTTGACTTTCATGCCTCTTAATAGGTAGTCTACCACTTTTTTTGTTGTTGTTGGTCATGGGGCTTGAACATTGGGCCTGGGCGCTGTCCCTCAGCTCTCCGGCTCAAGGCTAGCATTCTACCACTTGAGCCACAGTGCCACTTCCAGTTTTCTGGTGGTTTATAGGAGATAAGAGTTTCATGGCCTTTCCTGCCCAGGCTGGTTTTGAACCATGATCCTCAGATCTCAGCCTCCTGAGTAGCTAGGATTATAGGCATGAGCCACTGGTGCCCATCTGCCCCCAGTCTTTTTGCTTGTAGTTTTTCCAAACAGGATTTGGTGCAACTTGACCCAGGTTGGGTTTCCAAACAAGAGCCTCCTGCTTCCATCTCCCAAGTAGCTGCAACCATAAGTGTTCACTACCTTTACCTGGCTAGGAAGAATTCTTTGTGTGCCACTACTGCTCACCCACTATTGTTTGTTTGTTTGTTTTGGTCAATTGTGGGATCTCAACTCTGGGCTTGGGTGCTGTCCCTCAGCTCTTCAGCTCAAGGCTAGTGCTCTACCATTTGAGCCACAGTGCCACTTCTGGCTCATGCATGCAAGGGTGCTGTCCCTGAGCACTTTTGCTCAAGGCTAGCATTCTACCACTTTGCGATAAGAGTTTCATGGGGACTTTATTGCCCGGGCTGGCTTGGAACTGCAGTCCTCAGATCTCAGCCTCCTAAGTAGCTCGGATTACAGTTGAGTCACTAGCACCTGGCTCTCCTTTAGCATTTTTGCTCAAGGCTGACACTCTACCACTTGAACCACAGCTCCATTTCCAGCTTTTTTCGATGATTAATTGGAAATAGGAGACTGATGGACTTTTCTGTGTGGCTGGTCTTGAACAATGATCCTCACATCTCACCCTACTACGGAGTAGCTAGAATTACAGGCATGAGCCCCTGGTGCCTGTTTCACTTGCTGCCAGGAAGCAGGAAATGCAGGGGCCCTACCTGCTGGCTGGTCACAGCCACCATCTAGGGAAGCCAGCTAGCCCACCAGCTTTCTGTTGGGTTCAGGTCCAGGAGGCTGTCTGTACTGATGTTTGGAAATAGGATGCTAGGGTGGAGGGGCCTGGGCATTATGGTGTTCTGATTGGGAGTCACCCCAGCAACTTGGTGACGTGTGCCCATTGGCAACAACTTCCAGACCCCAATGGAACTGTTCATTTTTTTTTCTCCATGAATCAGGCTTAAGTATTTGCTATGTGTTAAATAGCCTGTGTGCATCACCACCACACTTCATCTGCACAACAGCCTTATAAAGTGGGTCCTTTTTCCTCCCCATTTTATGGATGAACAAACTGAGAGGTTGAGAGACCAGCTCAAGGTCATCCAATACAGCCTGAACTCCAAGGGCCTGGTTCATTCCAAGCCAGAGAGCGGAGCCGCTATTCCTGGCAGCTGTTGCTGAGACTCCTTGAAGAACCTACCTGGATGCTTCCGCCTGGATAGCTCACTGAGGGCGGCCCCAGACCTCTCCTCGGAAGGCCCTGCTCCATTAGCACGTTCTCTGGGGATGGAGGAGTGTATTTGTATGCCAAAGGAGCGACTGGGACCTAGAGAGGGAGGGGCCACGTGCCCCCATTTTCGAAGTGCAGCCCAAGTGCTGGGTTTGGGTTGGAGTGGGGTTAAAGTCTGGGGTTCCGGCTTGCCTGGGCTGGGGGCTCTCCGCACTGATTGAAAAGCTTTCAAGGTGGAATGAGATGCAGCCTCACCCCGAGACTCCCAGGGGCAATGGCGGTTCCTCCCTCTGGGAGGGGACAGGAGGAGGGGTCGTGGATGCGGGTGTGAGTTGGGAGGGGCTCCCCTCGGCGCCAGCTCCCACCTGGGCCGACCCTGCGGGGCCGCTGGTTGGCTCCCTGGGAGTGCTACTCGTCCTATCGCGCACCTGCACGGTTGCCAGGCAACTGAGACTGAGTTGTAACACCTTGGCGAGAGCCAGGATGGTGTTTTTTTTTATTTCCTTGCTGCTCCGAGTCTCTCCTTAGAAGTTGTACAAAGATGGCACTTGGCTTCTGTTCCCAAAGAGACCCTGACCCACCAATCCCCAAGACCTCAGTGCCCTGCATCTCAGGCCAGACCTGCCTATGGAGTCACAGTATCCCCGTCCCCTGCTGGGTCTCAGGCAGGTGAGGGACTTGGAGGGCTCTTCACACATCCGAAGGGAACCCAAAGACTTCCAAACTGGGGGATCCAGTAAGACACCCTCACTTCCAAGGTGGGAAAATGCAGGCTCCAAGGTCATCAGGGTCACCATTGCAGTTACTGGCTGACTTCAGAACAACCTTGAGATGGCCTTGGGCTGGGGGTGCAGCACATCCCCAGCCTTACAGACAGGTTATTATCTCAGTGTTCCCCAAATTTGAGTCTCTGCCTCACACCTCCCCAGTGTCTCACCCATCTGTGTACCACCTGCACTATTTTTCCACTTCCTTTTTCTTCTGTAGATTGACCCAATTTAGCTTAAATAAATGTATTTAAAAAGGAAACTTGATAACACTTCTGTAAATGGAGACTCAGTATCACTTGCCATAAATAGAAAGTAACTGCAAAAATAAATACAAAGAGAGAAAACCTTATTAAATTTTAGCACATGGAGGCTGATCTAAGAGGGCTGTCATGATCATGAAATAATTGCTTATTAAGTATTTCCTCCGTGCCAGGCACTAGCTAAGCACTTTATAGGGATTAGCTCATTGGATCTATATTATTTGTATTCCCATTTCACAGATAGGGGACATTTGAAGTTCAGAGACTCCAAGGGCTTAGGTCAAGGACACACAGACTGATGCATTAACACTCAAAGCTGCACCCAGTGTTAGCTTTTCTTTACATGCTCGTACCGGGCTTGAACTTGCTCTCTCACATAGCTTTTTCACTCAAGACGGGCACTCTGCCACTGAAACCATACCTCCTCTTCCAGCTTTTTGCTGGTTAATTGGATATAAGAGTCTTTGGGATGCGTCTGCCAGGAACAGCTTCAAACCCCCTATCTTCAGATCTCAGCCTCTTAAGGAGCTAGGATTACAGGTGTGAGCCACCAGCACCCTGGTGCAATGTCAGCTTTTGATCAAGTCTCCCAGCATGGTGTCACCCTGGCTTGCTGCCCTGGGTGCTGGGACATAGCCAATCTAAGACTGAGACAATGACTTGAGCCCTACCCAGCTGCAGTGGTTTGTACTTGGCCTCAGGAGATAGCTAGCTCACTTTATAGCTAGGAACTGAGATTCAGTGAGGCCACTCCACCCACCCTGAGTCACACTGTTTGCTGCTCTGTGGCTGGGCTGGGCTGTGGGTCCTGTTTCTCTCTGCAGTGCTAACACTCTTACACCTCTTTGTAGCTCATTCGACCTCATGCAGAGACAAGAACCTTTTATTCTTAGCAAATCTTAGAGCAGAGCAGAGCAGAGCCTTCTCACAGGGAACCAGATTTCCACCTGGGGAGAGTAGGTTTTTTGTTGAACCCAGCCCAGGCTGTGGGCAGACACCTTTCCTTAGAGCCAATCTCTGTTTTTGGAACCATGGTGAAGACCCCTGGGCTTCCCCCCCCCCCCCCCCCCCCCCCCCGTGCTCGGCAGGACTCCTGTATTAGCAGGCAGGGATGTCTGTTTGCTTGTATTATCTGCCCTCCTGAAAACGTAGTCCATCATCTCCTATCAAAATGAGTGACTGTATTTCTTACTCCAGAGCTGGCTCTTTCTTACCTGGAAGAGAAAGAACAAGGGCACATTTGGAGAGGGAGGAAAATCATATGTTATTTTTAAAAGGTATTTTGAGTGAGTACTGAATAGAGTTCAAGAAAATTGCCTTAAAGACCTGTTCTCTGCAGGGATGGTGTTTCTCATGGCTCCCAAGTATTTGGAAACTTAATTGCACATTTGTACGGGCTACTGTTTTTATTTCTTTCTGGTCTCAGAGGTGGGCTTTGAAGATTGTGCTCTCCCTGTAATGGTTTTCTTTATCTCAAATAAATTTCGCACACCTGCAAGGTAGAGCTGCTTGAAAGAAACTGTGTCAGAATTGGCTCTCGATTTAATAAATCTGCAAATGGCGCGTAGTTCGCTGAGATGATGTGGCATTAGCTGGCTTTGAGCCTCCTGTCACAGAGGTGGGGCCTAATCCCCTTCTTGCCCACAGGGGCTATGCTCTCTGCTCATGCTCTGAACTGCCAACAGAGCATCAGCCCACATCTTTGCTGGAATCCTTTCTCCACCCTTAGCTGGAAGCCAGTTGGGGTGGAGGAGACTGATTTCTGTGTGGGTGTTTAGGGCCTTTTAGGCCAAGATGCTAATAAGAGGCTTTTAGGTTAATTGTACAACTACAGCTCCCCACTGCTGGGGACTTCCTTGATCCCACACCACCTCTTCTCAAAGAATTACCAAGTCCATTTTGGGGTCAAAACTGTGTGGTGAGCAGGTAGGAGTTACAGCGAGGTGCTTGGGGTTTGGGGGCGGGGGTTGCCAATGTTCAGGGTGGTGGGAGAACCCTGTGATTGTGCACAATTCCCTGTGGTCCTAGAAATATGGTCTAAGGACTTGGGTTCTGGAAGCAGTAAGCATAAGGATGAAGGCAGGCTCTATGACTCTCCAGGGGTTGAAGGAAACAGGAGATTCCATTTGTCCCCTCTGCTCAGCACTAAGCCTGGGAGACTGAATTGCTGATGACACCTGTTGGTTCCTATACTTAGGCTTCAGATTCAGCCAATAGGAGGTCCTGGCAGCTGAGGAGAAACAGAGGAGAATATATGCTGATTCCTGCCTTCTCTGTTCTGGACTCTGATTGCTGGTCCTTTTCCTTGGCTCTTCAAGCCTAACAGTTGTCACACCAGTGGTTTCTTGCCTGTTGTTTACTATCCAGATGGATTCTCTAGGCCTGCCCACATTATCTTTAAGGTTTGTTTTTGTTTTTGAGTGTTTGTGGATTTTTGTGCTAGAGATTGGATCTAGGGCCTCTTGTGTGCTAAACATGCTCTATACCTCTAAGCTACATCCATGGCTTACCTGCCAACACCTTTGTCAACTGTCCCTTTATTAACCTTTTTCAAATTAGATAATGTGCCAATCTGAGATCTGAGGATCAAGATTCAACGCCAGTCAGGAAAGTTTGTGAGACTCTTATCTCCAATTAATCAACAAAAAAAGCTGGAAGTAAGCTGTGGCTCCAGTGGTAGCATGCTAGCCTTGAGCAAAAAAGCTCAAAGACAGTGCTCAGGCTCTGAGTTCAAGTCCCAGGACTGGCATGTGAACACATGTGAGCACGTACTTGCACACACACATATACACACACACACACACACACACACACACACACACACACACACACACACAAATTGATACCCAGCTGACTTAATGGTTTGGGACAAGCTATTTATTTCCCTGAGCTTTGGTTCCCTCATGTGTAAGGATGGAGTCTTATTTTTAAAGAAAAAATAAGGTACCAATAGTTCACACCTATGATCCTACTCCAGGAGGCTGAGATCTGAGGATCAAGGTTCAAAGCCAACCTAAGCAATCAAATGAAGGAGACTCTTATTTCTAATTAACCATCAGACAAGCTAGAAATGGAGGCATGGCTCTAGTGGTAGAGTTCTGGTCTTGATCAAAAAGCTAAGGAAGAGTATGAGGCCCTGAGTTCAAGCTGGAGTCCCACAAAAACCAAAACCAAAACAAGTTTGCTTAGTGTTTAGTAGGAACTAATTGGAACACTGTATTCAAAGTACCTACTCAGGCCTGGAGGATAGTAACTTTGGCCCTCAAGTGGGGAGGGGTTCAGGATTCGGGCCATCCTTCAGAAAGAGTCCAAAATGATGAGGCAGGAATGGTCTAGCTCTGTGCTCTGGGACACATGGCAGTCTTCCTCTTAGCTCTCTGCTTTCTGAACAGAAATGAGAGCCATAGACCTGATTCAGGAAGAAGACACCAGGGCACAGAATCCTGTGGGATACAAGAAGCTGGTATTTCTTAGAGGAAATACACAGATGCTGTCCCCCATACCAGGAATCAAACATTTTTAGTTTTTATTTATGATTACTGGGAAACAACACAGCCATAGATTCTGTGCACCATGGTGCCCCTTGTGAATGTGAAAGGAAGAAACAGGTGTCATGGTGTTGGCATATAATCTTAACACTTGGGAGGAGGATTAAGAGGTTAAAGCCAGCCTGGCCTAAAAAGTCTCAAAAAAAAAAAAGACAAGCAGGCTAGGAATGTCGTGGTAGAACAGATGTGTAGCATGCACCAAGACACTGAATTCAGATTCCAACTATAATTTTTTTTAAAAAAATAGCTACGTGGGGCTGGGAAGGTGGCTCAGTGGTAGAGCGCTTGCCTTGCATGCATGAGGCCCTGGGTTCGATTCCTCAGCACCACATACACAGAAAAAGCTGGAAGTGGGTGCTATGGCTCAAGTGGTAGAGTGCTAGCCTTCAGCTGAAGAGCTCCGAACAGTACCCAGGCACAGAGTTCAAGCTCCATGACCAGCAAAAAAAAAAAAAAAAAAAAAAAAAAAAAAATAGCTACGTATCAGTAATCACCTGTAATTTTAGCTGCTCAGGAGGCTGAGACCTGGAGGATTTCAATTTGAAGTTTGCTCAGGCAGAAAAGTTTGCAAGACCCCCATCACCAATTAACCAGAAAAATTCTAGACTGGAGGTATGGCTCATGTGGTAGAGGGTTAGCCATAAGCAAGAAACTTGACCTCTACATCTACCACACCAAGCTAGAGGAGAAAGTCTTCCTTTTTTTCTTTTTCAAATTTTGTGCCTGTACTGGGGCTTGAACTCACAGCCTCATATTGTGACTTGGCTTTTTCATTTAAGACTGGTGCTCTACTACTTGAGCCATATTTACACTTCCAGCCTTTTCTCCGTTATTGGAGATAAAATGACTTTCTTGTCCCAGTTAGCTTTGAACTGTGATCCTTGGATCTCAGCCTCCTGAGTAGTAGGATTACAGGCATGAGCTTTCAGCACCTTGCTTAATTGCTTAATGAAGGAATTCTTTTTTTGGTTGTGGGGCTTGAACTCTCGGCCTGGGCCCTGTCACTGAGCTCTTCAGCTCAAAGCAAATGCTCTATCACTTGAGCCACAGAGCCACTTCTGGTTTTCTGAGTGGTTAATTGGAACTAAGTTTCATGGACTTCTGCTCGGGCTGGCTTTGAACTTTGATCCTCAGATCTCAGCCTCCTGAGTAGCTAGGATTACAGGTGTGGGTCACCAGTGCCCAGCTAACTAAGGAGGCTAACTAAGGAATTCTTCACCTAGACTTCACAGGTGGACCTCAGAGCATCCCTGAACCTCCTGAGTGGTTGGGCTTTGCATTTTCTAGCTAATTCTTTCACCTCTTTGGGCCTCAGTCTTCTGATCTCCAAAATGGAACTAAGGTGGTTACATGGACCTCACAGACTGTCCAGGGTAACAGCTGAGTGACCGACACAATGTGAGGGCTTGATAAAGGGTAGCTACGGAGCTATAAGTGAGTGTGTGTAGCATGTACTTCTAAGGAGGGGTCTCCTACAGCTGACACAAGATTCCTTAAGGGGTCTCTGATTGAAAAAATGTTAAGCACCACTTGCTGCTTGAGAGGTTTAAAAATAGAGGAGCGTTAAGCATCAGAGAGTAGTGTTTATGTGAACTAAACGTGGCAGCGGGGCCTGCAGGCAGGGAAGCCTGCATGGAGCCCTTCTGTCCATCTGTTGGCTTCACCATCCTTCCATCCATTTCCTTGGTTATCAAGCACTGCCAGGTGCGGAGGGCACAGAGTCAAGAACACACTGACAATGGGGAAGAGAGATGGGCAGTGGCCAATCTCCAAAGATGGCCCCAGCCCTCTTGCTGTTCCTGTCCTCAGGAGGGTTCTTTCCCATGTGGAATCAGGGGCATCTGCTTGATTTAACTAGTAGAATGCAGGTGGTGACAGTTCTTGCACTAAAGATTAAGAAGGGTGGTAGCCTCATTCGCATAGTTTGGGGAACAAGAGCCCCCATAAGTAGGCTAGCTATCTTATTAGAAAGCATGTACAGGAACCAAACTGAGAAGAGAAATTCAAAGATCACAGGAGAGGGAGACAGGCTTAGATGTCCAGCACCTTAGTTCAGATGAGTCCAGCCTCACCCACTACCTGATTACATACAGCCACCTAAGATTCCCTTCCACAGTGGGAACAGACCTGATGAACTAACCTGATGAGCTTATCTTTTGCTTGCCAGTCCTGGGGCCTGAACTCAGGGCCTAGGCGCTGTCCCTGAGCATCTTTTGCTTAAGGCTAGTGCTCTACTTGCCCCTTCTGGCCTTTTCTAAGTAGGTTATTAGAGAGAAGGTCTTATGGACTTTACTGCCTGGGGTAGCTTTTTTTTTTTTTTTTTTTTTGTCAGTCATGGGGCTTAAACTCTGGGCCTGGGTGCTATCTCTCAGCTCTTCAGCTCACGGCAAGTGCTCTACCACTTGAGCCATAGCGCTACTTCTAGTTTTCTGGTGGTTAATTGGAGATAAGAGTCTTACAAAGCTGGGCCCAGTGCCTCATGCCTGTAATCCTAGCTACTCAGAAGGCTGAGATCTGAGGATCACATTTCAAAGCCAGCAGGGCAGGAAAGGCTGTGAGACTCTTATCTCCAATTAACCACTTAGAAAACCAGAAGTGGTGCTCAAGTAGTAGAGCACTAGCCTTGAGCAGAAGAGCTGAGGGACAGTGCCCAGGCCCAGAGTTCAAGTCCCATGACCGACCAAAAAACAAAAAACAAAAGAGTCTCACAGACTTTCCTGCCCAGACTGGTTTTGAATCACGATCCTAAGATATCAGTCTCCTGAGGAGCTAAGTTACAGGCATGAGCCATCAGTGCCCAGCTTCTGATAAGCCTATATAACTCACAATCATGAGATCATGAAATGGTTTTGTGTTAATCCCCATTTCAGTCCCTTTTCTGTTGCTATGACAGAATACTTGAAACTGGTTAATTCACAAAGAAAATAGGTTTATTTGGGCTCATGGCTCTGTAGGCTGAGAAGTCCAAGAGGCTGGCATCTTCTTGGCTTTTGGTAAGGGCTTTGGTTGCTTCACTTCATGGTGGAAAGTAGAAGGGCAAGCAGCCACATTGGACAGACAGAACACAGTGGGCAGTGTTCTAACAACCCATTCCTGTGGTAACTAATCCAGTGCTTGAGAGAACAAGAGCTTGCCTATAAAGAAAAGGCATTAATCCATTCATGATGGCTCTGCTTTTTCTATACAAATCCATGAGTTGTGTCAAGGAAATCAGGGGAGAGCCAGATTCAAGGGGACTTTGTCCTTAGGGTCAGAGGAGGCCAGCCGGGCCTGGAAATGGTTGGGAGTTCCTATGTGGGGAGGGGATTGGGCCTCAGGTGTGGGACTTGAAGAGGCTGACTCTTCAGAGTAATGTCTTTCAAGAACTTTGCCTAGGAATGGGTGGGAAGAGACAGCTACCGGGAGATTTCGGTGAGGCAGGGTTTTGTTTTTCAATGAGAGTCTGGAGCACTAGAGAGAGGTGGATTGCAGGGGTGGGAGACTGAAGATGCTGAGTGTGGGACCCATTAGACATGGAAGGCAGCTGTCATGGGCAACTATGGCCTTGGGCAGAATCCAAGCTGTAAGTGGAGTGGTGTGGGCTCACACTGTTTTGTTTTTGTTTTGTTTTGGGTTTTTTATTTGTTGAATTTGATGCCAACCAATTGCATACTAAAAAAAAAAAAAAATCTGGAATTTCAGCTTCTGGCAAAATCCAAAGACTTGATAACCTGTGCCTCCTTCCTCTCCCGCCTTCCTTCGGAACAGCTAGAGTTGGAGCCCAGAGCCCTTGATGGGCCTAGCTTCTGGGTTACCACCTACACAATCATCCCTGCTCACCTCATCCGGTGCTGTTCCCTGCAGAGTCCTTACCTGTAAGCAGGTGAGCTGAAACCCTCAGGTGAGGAGAAGTGAGGGCAGATACTGAAGCCAGTGGCTCAAAGGAGGGTGCATGAGGATGCTGAAGCACTGAGGGCCCACCCCATTATGGAAAGAGTAAGGGGAAGGCTGAGGAGAAGCAGAGAGGAAGCTGTGAATGGCCCAATGGCAATGCTGGAAGACCAACTAAGATGGTGAGCTAGGGGCCTGAAGTGGCTCTAGTTCACATCACTAGGTAACCACGTAGGTGCTGGAGGGTGGGAAGGAGACAAAGGACTTGCTTTGTCCTCCAGGATCTGCTCCACCCAGCATCAGTGTTCTTTGATTCTATCAGCAAGTGGGCAGAAGTCCCCAAGACTCAGGGCCACAAAAATAGGACCGGAAGACTCCTGGGCTGGGAACACATTGAACTGCTTCACTTAGCATGAGGAAGGAGTGTGCTCCACAGATTCTGATCAGAATCTCCTCCCCTCCTTGTGACAGGCCCTGAGGAAAAGTTCTCTCTTACTTCCCCTCATCCATCTTCCCTCCGAACCATCTTGTGTCTGCTTCACCACTGCCTCATGCTTTCTTCCATCATTCGCTACACATAGGGCTCAGCTTGTTCGTGACAGGAGAGGGGTCTCAACACAGGGCCTCCCCAGGTAATAGCTCAACACACACTTCAAGATGAAAATGTCTCCATTCACATCCTCTGCAGGAAGATTCTCTTCAGTCTTGCTGGGTTTCTTGTGTGGCTTGGACACATGTCACTGAGTTGGAATGTAATTAGGTGATGGTGGGGGGAAAAATTCCGTCTCCTGGGAATGCTGGAATAATGAGCCATCGAGAGAGGATGGAGAAGGTTGGCGGGGGTTGCTGACCTGAGTCGGAGCTGGGATCATTCATTAGCTCCGGAGTTGCCCTGATCTGTTCCTCATCTCTGCCGTGGAAATGAGCCACCCTGTTCTTGAGCGGGAGGCGGGAGTTACAGTGAAGAGCTTGAAAGGTTGTCCCAGGCTTTGAAGCAGGGAAAGCAAGCGAGTCATCCTTTTCAGCTAGAAGCCACAGTCGTCCACCTAGGCAGGTGGCCACTTGCTTAACCCAGCCCAGGTGCCAAGCAGCAGACTTGCCTGAGTGGGCTACAGAGAGATAGGTTGGGGTGAGGGGCCACAGGGACTAATGGGGAAGGAGCATAGAGTGGTCAGGGGTCTTCACCAGGAGAGAGAACTGGAACCAGACTTGGGAGAAGCGCAGCCCCATCCGACTTAATGAACCCCTTGAGGGCCGCTCTTGCTCAGCACCTCCCACCTGCCCCACTCCATGGCAGATGCCCATTAGAGGCTCCTGGGAATATCAGAGAAGAGACAACAGAGAGGCTGGTTGTGGCCCCAGCCTGGCCTGCTCAGCAGTCTCAGGACAGCTCCTCTATCGGGCCACCAGCTTGTCCCACATGGCACCACTCAAAGCTTTCTACTAGAGCCAGGACAGTTTACCTTGGGCAGCCCAGGAACTTCTAGCCGATTTCCTCAGCTGCAACTGAGCATTCTTTTGCCTCCTTCTAGTGGAGCCTCATCAAGTCTTGGCAGCAAAGGCCATCCCCCATGGATGCCTCCTGTTCCCTCTCTCTCCTCTCTCTTCTCTTCTGTCTGGGGATCAGACCCAGGAACTTGAGTGTGCTTCCACCAAACTGCACCTCAGCTCCTGTCTTTGTTTCTTCCTTCCTTCTTTCCTTCTTTCCTTCCTACCTTCTCTCCTTCCTTCCTTCCTTCCTTCTTTCCTTCCATCCTTTTTTTTCTGGTCCTGGAGCTCAAACTAGGGCCCGTACACTGTCCCTGAGCTTTTTTTTTTTTTTTTGTCGGTCATGGGGCTTGAACTCTGGGGTTGGGCGCTGTCCCTCAGCTCTTCAGCTCAAGGCGAGCACTCTACCACTTGAGCTACAGCGCCACTTCCGGTTTTCTGGTGGTTTTATTGGAGATAAGAGTCTCACGGTCTCTCTTACCCGGGCTGGCTTTGAACCGCCATCCTCAGATCTCAGCCTCCTGAGTAGCTAGGATTATAGGCATGAGCCACCAGCGCCTGGCTTCCCTGAGCTTTTTTGCTCAAGGCTAGCACTCTACCATTTGAGCCATAGTTCCACTTCCAGCTTTTTCAGTGCTTAATTGGAGATAAAAGCCTTATGGACTTTCTTGCCAGGTCTGGCTTTGAACCATAATCTTTAGATTTCAGCCTCCTGAATAGTTAGGATTATGAGCAAAATTAATTGTAAAATACTTAAATACACTCAAATATCTTGCTATGTAATCAATATAAAAACTATTTGTGAGATATTTTGCTTTTTTTTTTTTTTTTTTTTTTGGTTATGGGGCTTGAACTCTGGGCTGGGTGCTGTCCCTGAGCTCTTCAGTTCAAGGCGAGTGCTCTGCCACTTGAGCCACAGCGCCACTTCTGATTTTCAAGTGGTTGACTGGAGATAAGATTCTCATGTACTTTCTTGCCTGGGCTGGCTTTGAACCACGATCCTCAGACTGAGTCTCCTGGGTAGCTAGGGTTACAGGCAAGAGCCACTGACACCTGGCTTTCTGCATTTTATTTATTTATTTATTGCATTTTTTTTGTAAGTCATAGGGCTTGAACTCAGGGATTGAGCACTGTTCCTGTACTTTTTCACTCAAGGCTAGCATTCTACCACATTGAGCCACAGCACCATTTCCAGTTTTCTAGTGATTAATTGGAGATAAGAGTCTTGTGGGGCTGGGAAGGTGGCTCAGTGGTAGAGCGTTTGCCTTGCATGCCTGAGGCCCTGGGTTCGATTCCTCAGCACCACATAAGCAAAAAGAAAAAAAGCCGGAGTGGCGCTGTGGCTCAAGTGAGTGGTAGAGCGCTAGACTTGAGCTGAAGAGCTGAGAGACAGTGCCCAGGCCCAGAGTTCGGGCCCCACGACTGGGCCCCCCCCCCCAAAAAAAAAAAAGAGTCTTGCGGACTTTCCTGCCTGGGCTGGCTTTGAACCGTCATCCTCAGATCTCAGCCTCCTGAATAGCTAGGATGACAGGTATGAGCCACTAGCACCAGCTTTTGCATTCTTTTACCTATTCTTCGAAATAGCCACATCTCAACTGTCCACGACAGCACAGCTCTATACATGTGTTGGGTACTTGAGACCCCAAAATTTCCCACTCAAAAGTCCCCACCTGCATCTGGATCCCCTTTCCCCATGAGGTTGCATCAAAGCTTGCTGGATGAGAAGAGCCAGGAGCTTGGCTTGCCTCTGAGGATGGACAATTCTCTATGGGTTTGTTTTCTTTCTAAGCTTAAACTCCATTCTGATCCTAGAGGCCAGGGTGATGGGAACCATGGGTAGAAGAGGAACAGGGGAGAAGGGACAACAAAGAGGCTGAATAAGTGTCCTGGGAAAACCCAGATGGCAGAAGGGAGCAATGTGGGGGCTCCACAGTCCACAGACAGGTTAATGGTTCCCACTTTACACACAATTGAATTTGCCCTTCTGAGACTCCTGGCTTTGGGGCAGGGCCTCTCCCTCAGGGAGCTCTGGTGGACTTGCAGAGCCACAAAGGCCTGGTCCAGCCAGAGACCTGATTCAATCAGGAAAAATGAAGGACAGGGTTCACAGACAGCCCAGTTCCCAGAGGCCCATAGGCTCAGCTCAGAAAGATAAGGGAGAGCTAACAGGGATTGGGAGATGGGATAGCATCGGTCTATTCTGGTTCAGCTTCCCTTCCCAGGAGTTCAAAGAGTGAGGACCCTCCCCGAGCCTTAAAATACAGTTGACAGTTGTCTGTAATGTACCTTGCTACCGCCCCCTGCTCCTCCTGCCTTCCTATCTCAAAAGTGCTTGCAGAATGATTCAAAACCAGAGCAATAGGAACTCGTGATTTTTTCTTTGTGTCTGTAAGTTATTATATGTACTAGAGCCTGGATGTGGAGGGCAATAGAGAAGAGACAAACGCAAACAAAAGAGATTCCAGTCAGGTATTGGTGGCTCACATCTGTAATCCAGGAAGTTGAGAAAGGAGGATCAGAGTTCCAAGCCAGCTTAGGCAGAAAAGCCCATGAGACTCTCATCTCCAATTAACCAGCAGAAAACCAGAAATAGAGGTATGGCTCACGTGGTAGAGCAACAGCCTTGAGCACAAAAGCTAAGTGAGACACCGTTCTGTCTTTCCTCAGCACCATATATATATATACTTTCTGGGGGAAGCAAATGAAAACAATTGGGATAAATGATAAACTAGAGGAGGGGCACCCTATGATTCCTAAGGGCACATGCTCTCTCATGACCCCTCCATTTTCTTCCACTTGGAACTCTACCTCTCCAATTCCAACTGGGGTTTATCTTCTCAATGGATGTTATGTTCTGGCTCATTCAGTCCACTAGTAATAGTGAGGGCCTCCCAGGTGCCTAGCCTGGTCCTAGAGTCTGGAGATACCACAGGGAACAAGGAAACAGGGAACAAGACAATAAACCCATAAGCAAATAAATGAGGTATTTTTAGAGAGTGTTGAGTGTGGAAAGGGAAATAAATGGAATGAGTGGCTGGGGCAGGAGGAGAGCATTTGTAGACAGGTAGGTGATATCTGGATCTGAGACCTGACTCTAAAGAAGGGCAGGTATGGTTCGGTAAAGGACCTGCCTGGCTAAGTCATGATGTAGAACAGCCAGTGCTACCACTCTGAGTCAAGCATTGTATGATTCCAGTTGTAATGACTACCCAGAACAGGCAAATCCACAGAGAAAGCCAGGAGGTTCACAGATGCCAGGGGCTGGGGGAGGAAAAATGGAGGGTGACTACTAATAGGTATGGTGTCTCCCTTTGGGATGATTGAAATGTTCTGGGACCTGATTGTGTTGATAGTTGTGCAAGATTATGAGTGTACTACATGAAACTGAATTGTATGCCTTAAAATGGCAAATTTCATGGCATTTATCTATAGTATTTATAGACTTTACCATAAAACAAAACCTCCAAGGCAAGAATGGACTTGCTGTGGCTTAGGAGCAGAGGGTCACTGTGGTTGCAATGAGGAGGGCGACACAGGATGGTGCTGGAGAGGTGGTCGACAGATCATGAGGCTATGTGGCCTGATAACAGATTGTATTTTGTTCTGGTGCTATGAGAAGCCCCTGGAAGATTTCAGGCAGAAAAGAACAGGATTTTACTTACTGTTTTGTTTTGTTTTCATGGTACTAAGGATCAAACCCAGGGTCTTTCACATGCTGGGCAAGCACTGCAGCACTGAGCTGTACCTCCAGCCCTGTACTTAACTAGTTTGCTTTTTGTTTTTGTCAGTCCTAGACTTTAATCTCAGGGCCTGGGCACTGTCCCTGAGCTCTTTCGCTCAAAGCTAGTTAGTGCTCTACCACTTTGAGTCAGAGAGCCACTTCCTGGTTTTCTGGTGGATAATTGAAGATAAGAGTCTTACAGACTTTCCTGCCTGAGCTGGCTTTGAACTGTGATCCTCAGATGTCAGCCTCCTGAGTAGCTAGGATTACAGGTGTGAGCCACCAGCACCTGGCACTTAACTGGTTTTGAAGACCTTCCAGCAGTGGTATATATATACACACACATATATATGTATATGTGTGTGTATATATATGTATATGTGTATGTATATATATATGTATATGTGTATGTATATATATGTACATTTGTGTGTGTATATCCTTCAGCTATGGGTGGTGATGGGGCAGAAACAGACACAGATGATAGATCATCTGTTAAGGAGGCCATGGCAGGGTCCAGGGGAGAGGGGACAGTGGCCTAAGATACAGTGAGGAGGGGTAGAGATGGAGTGATGTAAATTAGGGATATATTTTGAAAGTGGAACCAATAGGATTTAGAAGATCAAAGGAAAAGAACATGAAGAAAAGGAGTAATGGAAACTAGCACCTATGTTTCCAAATGGCGGTGTCCCCTTCAGGGATGCAGAAATAGCTAAGGTCATGGTGGGTGTGAGCTGCTTGTTAGACATCCACGTGGAAGTATCGGGTGTGTGCAGTGCTTGGGAAGGTAAGCAAGTGAGGACAAAACATCATCATTTGTCATAGCCATAGGGTTAGAGATCTGCCTCTTGGACAAGTCTGGACACCCAGCACATAGTAGGTGCTCATGAATGGCTGGATGACTGAAATGATTATGTTCAGGCCTGTGTGGCATAGATTTCCGAGATTTTAGGTGTTTGAGTTAAGAATCTAACATTGGAAGTGGCTGAGGAGGTCGGGCAACCGATGTAATTCAAGAAGCCGTTTGTGGGGTGAAGGGTGGGGAGACCCAAAGGAGCCTAGGATTCTAGCCTGCCCACTGCACATTCGGAGAGGACCTAACCCTCTTGCTTTTGTTCCCTGTGCCTCTCAGGGGGTGATTCATATTTCAGTATATTCCAGCTGAAAAGGGATCTGATTTTTGAGCAGGTGGTAAGCCAGTACATGGAAATTTGATATATTTTGACTAATGCAGTTTGAAATTTGAAAACTGCAGACAATTTTATTCAAGATCCATTTTTATACCAACTCATTATTGGAGGGGGGGGGGAGGCAAGATTTAAGGTTTCCTGTGAACCTAGACCTGTCACCACCAAGCCCTACCAAACAGGGCTGGCCTGGCTGGCCAGCCGTGCTCTGCCTGCTGCCTGCCTCTGTCAACTCCCATCCCTTCCTGCCGGAAACTCTTTCTTTAGCAACCTCTTTCAAGTATCCCTCTGGGGGTTACTAGTCCAATTTAATCTGACCTTCAGCCCCACCTCTGTCGCACCAACTCCAGCAAATCCCTAGGGCTGGCACTTAAGACAAGTTTTGTGATACAGACGAGGGTATTACACAGAATTTCCACTTCCTTCCCCCTCTGCCTTGTCCATTTCCCAGGACTCCTGAGTGTGAAGCTCGAGGAGAGGAATAAATAATAGAGATGGGGTAGAGGCAAAGTGATCCTCCAGGGGCAAGGACACAGCCCATGGGAGGTAAGGGGGCTGTATGTTGGGGTACTGGAGAAGGTGCTGCTGGGAAAGTTTCTGAGTGAGCAGTAGCTACAAAGCAGAGCCATGTCGCCTCATATTACTGGATGCCAAATCTGTCTTATTTGAATCCTGGCTCCACCATCTTGGGCGAATCACTCACTAATTTATTGAACCACATTTTTATTCTCAATGGTAAAATGGGAATATGAATATCTTCAGAATAATTTTGGGGAAGGAATGTTCAAAGAGTATATGTGAGCGCCCCCAGGAGGTTTTTTAACATATGTGAACCCCCCAGTGGCTCCCTCACAATCTCTTTTTCATGTGAGACAGAAGTCTGGCTCTGGGTAGCTCTCTCTGGGAAAGCAGAAGAAAGGACCAGATCTCTGAAAGCCCTCAAGCCTGGTGGTCTCCTAGGTGCAGTACCAAAGAATTTTGTGAGCTAAAGCTTCTGGAAGGTGACTTGTCAGTTCATCAAGAGGACTTGGCCCCATGACCACCAAAAATAAACAAACAAACTTGGATACAATAATCTAAGAATCTAAGAAAAGGATCAGAAACTTGAACAAAGCTGTGTGTGTGCACAAAGATGTTCATCTCAGTGTTATTTAGTTTACATCTCACTGACTCTCCAAACACTAAATTGACATATTGGCCCGGGTAGCATTTAGCATGTGTTACCATAGCCACATGATAATAAATCAAAAGTCCCTGACAGGTATTCAGTGACAGTTCCCTCACCCCAGTCCCCCAACTTCTCAACAGTCCTCCCAGAAGGCAACTAGTATTACTGACTTTTGTCATGATAATTTATAACAGTGAAAAATGAGAGACAATCTAAATGTTTCACAGATAAATAAATTATAACTTTTATCGGAACAGTGGGACCTCTGCAGTCTCTCAAAATCCTGTCTGTTACCACATATTTTTCTTTCAGTTAACTGACTGTTGCCTCTGGCATCAAGCCCTCTGCATAGCTGTTTACCCTGGCTGGAATTCCACCTTCAAACTCTTTACACCTCATTCTTACATACTCCATAGTTCTCACAACTCCCTAGATCTCTTTCTCCTCTCCTTTTTAGATGTGTGTGTACACACATGTGCACATGTGTGTGTATGTATGTATCTGCATACACACATGCACAGGTACTGAGACTTGAACTCAGAGCCTGGGCACTGTCCCTTAGCTTTTTCACTCAAGGCTGGTGTTCTACCACTGGAGCCACAGTTCCACTTCCAGCTTTTTGCTAGCTCACTGGAGATAAGAGTCTCATGGACTTTTCTGCCTGGGATGGTTTGAACCTAAATCTTCAGCTCTCAGCTTCCTGAGTAGCTAGGATTATAGATGTGAGCCACTGGTGCCCAGGTGTAAGGTGCAATTTTATATGGTCATGGCTGGCAGATGAGAGCTATGCTCCCCATTACATTGTACTGCCCTAGAGGTGGGGCTCCTCTGCCTGCTGGGCTCCTATTTCTTCTTCCTTAACACAGAACTGCTGATGGAATGGAATGGTTAAAGCAGACAATGCGGGACACAGAGCTGCATGTATAGCATGAACTCAACTTTATTTCTTGAAATAAAATTTTTATTTAATTTTTATATGCCCTATATAAATGAAGGAAGCATTGAAAGAAGGTATAGCAAGGCCCTGTCGATGGCTGTCAAGGGTAATGGCAATATAGTGGTAATTCTGCTTTTTGCTTCTAGACTTTTCACATTTCTTTCAACCAGAAACTGTTATTTTAAAATCAAAGTAAACAATGATGAATAACTTTAAAGGGAAAACCTGATACATGAAAACAAAGCCTGGGGAGCACATGGAAACTCATGTGAAGTGCTATCTGGGCCAAATTTCCCACATCTGGAGTTCGAGGACTGGCAGCAGTAGACCCCGGTAAATATGCCATGCTCCAGCCAGCAAGAAAGATGGGGGGAAATTGGAAGCCAAGGACCTGAGCAGCTCAGCTGGGCTCCACAGGTGTCTGTCACAAGGGGCCAATCAGGAGAGATACCACAGAGGGGTCAAAGGAGAAAGATGTGTTTGGTAAGATAGGAGAAGTCTGGTATGAGAGACAGCCCTGGGAATCTAGCAGGAAATGAGAATTTAGTCAGAAGCTGGGTCAGTGGGGATTAGAAACACTTGCTTGTGAACACTTTCAACTTCTTTGTCCTTTCTTAATTCTTTGGCCTCACCTAGAAACCCCACCCTTGGGCTACCTTGCCTCCTTGGCACACCTGAGTAGCTAAGACTGCTGAAGAAAGCCCCAAAGCTAGGCAGCAGGTTGGAGCCCCAGAAGATCCTCAGGTGACTGTGAGAGCTGGCTCACTCTGATGCAGGATGCCTACCTCTTCTGTCTGTTTCAAACTTCCCACCATCCCCCACCTACCTCCATACTCAGCCAAGGACCTCTTCAGAGAGAAAATAGAAACCATTCCAGTAGTTCTATCTCCTTCTCTATGTATATCATAGTCCCCCGTTACAGTGGACAGGCGTTCCTTCTCAGTCCTGGGTCCCATCTTCTCCTGCCCGCTCCCACCTACTGCTTCAGCCTCCCATTCTCCCTCTTTCTCCCTCTCCCCTCCTCCTTCTGAATTATGCTCATTGGCAAGCAAACAGACTCTATTTCTTCCTTCCCCCAAAAAACAAACACTGAGAGGAGATGGAGGATGAAGAGAGGATGGTTAACGGGTACAGGGGTGCAGCTGGATAGGAGGAATAACTTCGAATGTTCTATGGCACAGTAGGAAAACTGTCATCATATAAACTCTCCACAGCCTTCAGCAATTAATTGTATATTTCAAAATAGCTAGTAGAATTTTGAATGTTCCCAAGACAAAGAAATGATAAGTGTTGGAGTTGATGGATATGCTAATTGCTCTGATCTGATCATTACACATTGTGTACATGTTTTGAAATGTCACACTGTACCCCATAAATACACACACAATTGCTATGTATCAACTGAAGATAAAAACTATAATTTTAAAAAAGTTCTTTTTTTTAAAAAAGATAGATAATAACTGCTCTCAGCCCACACCCCTGCAGGGCCTTCCACATTTCTCTGCTCATATTCTTGGTAGTACTTCCTGTATGAGTAGATTCTGAATGCCCACAAACATACCCTACTCCCTGAGTTCCCCAAGAGGAGTCTTCCCGGCTCAATATGGACAGACAGGTCCACATGCTTTGTTTTAACTAATGAAATATGAGCAAGGATGATTTCTGTTGCCTCAAACACAGGAAAGAACTAGTAGTTGATCCTACCTATAAAACTATTCCTGGCAGTGTTGGGGGTTAGGGGTGCTCATTCCAACTGACCAGATTCCCTGTGCATCTTCAGCCTTCCCTCGATCTTGTGAAACAGAGCCTTTGTTGTTGGGAGCCATTATGATTCCCAGCCACATGTTAACTCAGCACACCCTCACCTTTCCTGGCCAATCCTAGGCCATCTTTCCTTCCCTGCCTTTCAGTCACTCTTCATTCACTCCAGTATGTTTTATCCTCACCATTCCTGCCAGAAATGAACTTGCCAGAGCCAACAATTACCTCCATGTTGCCAAATCCATCAGGCACTTTGCTGTCACCACGTAAAATCTCCACAGCCTTCGGTACTGATTTCTCCCTCCTTCTGGAAACCCTCCACTTTCTGATTTGCGACACTTTTCTAGCTCTTCCTGTTTGCCTGTGACCTCACTGGCCATTCCTCCTTTGCTGGCTCCTCCTCTACCAATGACTCCTCCTGTTTCACCGGCTTTTTCTCTGCCTTCCTCCAGTACTAGTGTGCTGCGGTATATTGCCTTGAATCCCTCTTACCTCTCCACTGTGACCCCATCCATTCCCACAGATTAAATACCATCTCTACACTGATGGCTCCTGAGTTTACTGCTCCCCTCCGGATTCCTGTGTTGTATACATCCAGCTGCCAGACTTCACATGTCCTAAATGGAGCTCTTGGTTGTCCCCAAGCCTGTTTTCCTAGGCTCCTTTAGTCTCTTGGTGTCACCTACTTCTAGTCTTGGTGAAGGTACCTATGGTCCCTCCCAGCATACACAGATTCCTGTACTTGTCATCTAAAGAGTTCCCTGTCCTCAGGACCCAAACATCTCTCTCTCAAAGACAATGATAATAGGTCTCCTGGCCTCATTCTTGCTTCCCATCACCCATCTAAGAGGGGATCCTCTTATCCAGCCACATCACCCCTACCTCAGAGCCTCCAGTGTTTTCTTGCCATACTCAGAATAGAATCTAAACTCTTTATTGTGACTTTTAAGATCCTACCCCTGGTTCCTACCTTTTGGCTTTTATCTCTTGCCCCAGAACCTTTGTATCTCTCATTCCCTCTGCCTAGAAGTTTCTTCCTCAACTGCTTCTTAGCCTTTAGGTTTTTTATTCCCATGTCACTCTTCAGGGAGGCCCTCCATGCGCACATAGAGATTCATCTGAATCTTAACACCTTCTTCAAGTTCAAGTTCTGAGGACTTACAATTTGTCATTTTGAGGCTCTTTTCTTTTCCCGTTGTGTTCTCCTCAGAACGGAGGCCATAGGAAGGAAGGAGTTATGCCTCCTACTGTTCCAGAGCCCAGCCTCTCACAGAAACGAAGGAGGGCAGGAAAGATAGCTGCAGAATTGGGTGTGCTCTGTACCCTGGTCTTGAATGCCTCCCTCTGAGGAAAGGATGGTTCTTTGGGTACTAGGAATAAGAGTTCTTTGCAGAGAATTCTGCACCTGCTGCTCAAAGGTAGGGTCCCATCTCCTGCTGTGCCTGGCTGAGTGCTCAGCCCTGCCCAGTATTGGAATCTTCAGTTTGACAGACACTTGCACCCAGCTCCCTTTCCCTCATACTCCATGGGCCACCAGGCAGGCAAGTGGCCCCCTAGACATTTTACCATCGAGGACTGTGCCACCCCCACAGAAGCCCCCCTCATTTTGGGAGTCTGGGTTGTCATAGCCCAAATACTGGGATTTCCAAACCAAAGAATGCATTGAGTCAACAGGGCAATTTTCTGAGCTAGGGAGGAGAGAAAGCAGGAGGTAAAGGTGAAGTCCACAGCCCAGGTTTCTAGCAGACAGCTCCATCCACCATGGCTCTGGGGTCCTGAGACATAAGGGTGGGTAGGGTGAAAGCCAAAACCCCTTTGAGGATGGAGACAGCCCAAAGGCAGTCTGGGAGCAGCTCCTTTTGCCTAACAACCCAATGACACAATTGTTACTTAGGTAGGGCCTCCCACACAGTAGGCACTGAGCAAAGCCAGTGCCCAGGCTCACTGAGTAAGGCAGGCGCTCACTCCACTTTCCAGATGAAGAAACTGAGGCCTCAAGAGGTTTCCTGATCCACTAGCTGTGGTCCAGGTAAAATGTCCCCCATACTGTGACTGGGAGCAAGCCTGGCCAATGCCTGGGTATTTAGTTGTCTGTATGTAGCCTCCAGCTCTGCTAGGCTCAGAGCCCTTACAATGAGGAGGCAGTGGACCCGATGAGAGGACGTGGGGAGGCCCAAGTTGCTCCCACAAGGCCCTGTGAGAAGTTGGCAGCCCAATTAGTGCAGCATTCATGGCCAGCCTGTTCCAGGGGACCAGCCAAGGCAGATGAAAGCTGAAAGGTTATTCCAACAAGGAGCCACCCACTTCTCAGTTAAGAGTGATCCTAGTGCTCCAGAGGAACTGAAGTGGGTGCATAATTCAGCATGTCAGGAGGAGAGCCAGAGCTGAAGCCAAAGTGAGAGGGAGGGCTGGCTAAGACAGGCTCATTTCCCTCCCCCCAGTGTGTGCCTCTGGCCCTGCCTCTTCTCAGGGATGCTACAGGATAAAAGGGAGGACTGGGCTGCCATCCATAGTACCTAGAGACCAATGCGCATTTACCTGTGTATGCATGTGTTCCCAGATATATGCATCACCATGCTTATCTATATATACAGGGCCGTGTACACACACACACACACACACATCTATAAATCCACAGGCTTGCACACTTGTACACAAAAGCACACACATGCAGGCACACATTGCATACACAGGAACACATTAACACAGGTGTGTGCACACCTGCCCAGACATCCACATGTCTACCCACAGGCTCTCTCTGGGCCCAAGAATGCCTCTCTGGCTGACAGTAGGCCAAGGTTTGGTATTCCAGGACACACATGCCTCTTGGCTCTCTTGTACCCAGAGGTGTTTTTCTTTCGTTTGTTTGTTTGTTTGTTATTGAGGGGAGTCACAATCCTGGCCCCCACTTTGGATGATTTGTGCTTGTTAGTTTGGGAATGCCCTCATTTTAGCACTGTTTTCTCACATCTGGGGAACCCCTCAGCCCTAGGCACATCTGTCCTAGGAGACCCCTGTCCCTGGCTAGCTCTGGGTCCTCCTTCCCAGAGTCTCCTAAAATGGATCCAGAGGAGCACTTCAAGTCTCTACTCTTGTCTTAAGGCTCTGTGTCTCCTCAGAATTAATGAGAAAGCATCTACTTGGAGCTGGGCCCTGGGCCTAGGGTTTTGTGAGCATTGCCTTTGAATCCTGCCCCTCCCCACACCCTACCCCCTTTCACCATGAACTCAAGAAAATGCCTGAACTGGATGTTGATGGCTCATACCTGTAATCCTACCTACTCAGGAGGCTGAGATCTGAAGATCAAGGTTTGAAGCCAGCTTGGGGAGGAAAGTCAGTCTGTAAGACTCGTTTTCAGATAACTAGCAAAAAGCCAGAAGTAGAGCTGTGGCTCAAGTGGTAGATCATTGAGCAAAAACAAAGCTCAGGGACAGCACCTAGGCCCTAAGTTCAAGCCCCAGGACCAGTATTTTTTAAAAAAGGAGTTGTCTGCCTCACCTAGCCATTGTCGCTGAGCTCTGGTTGTATGTACGTAATCCTGTCCTCATGGAGTCAGCACTCAGCAGCAGGACACAGAAAGTTAATAGACATATGTGGTGTATGAGAAGAGGGGGTAAAGTGAAGCAGGGAAGGGACACCTTTCAAACAGGCTGCTCAATGGAGGCCTTGCCAAGAAGGTACTTTGGGCAGAGCTCAGCAGACACTCCGGGCAGGGTTCCAGGTAGAGGGAATAGCACATGCGAAGGCTGGAGGTGGAGTGCCTGTGGTGTGTAGGAGGGACTGCAGCAAGATCAGTACGGCTGGGGAAGGTGGGGCCTCTGGGCCATGGTACAAACTTGTGAGTGAGATGGGAGCCATAGAGAGTCTGGGCAGAGGACTAGCATATTCTGATTCAGATTTGTCCTGGGTCTCCCTGGATGCTGAGTTGGAGGAGATGTAGGGGCAAGAGCAGGGGCAGAAGGGCCTCTGAAGAGGCTACTGCTATAGTCCAGGTAAGCAGTGAGTGTGGATGGATGCTGGATGAATTCTAAAGTTGAGCCCACAGAATTTTCTAGAAGATGGGTGTGGGGTAAGAAGAAAGTTCTAGCTAAGGTGTTTGGCTTGAGCAGCCAAAACAAAGGAGCCTCCTTACCTAAGAGGGAGAAGATGTAAGTGGAGAAGGCTAGAGGGTGGGGGGAAGAGCAGAGTTTGGTTTGGATGGATTTTTTGTTTCTTTGTTTGAGTCAGTACTGGGATTTGAACTCAGGACCTGGGTGCTATTCTTTTAGTTTTGTTTTTGTTTGTTTGTTTTTTCTCAAGGCTGTTGCTCTACCGTTTAAATCACATCTCTACTTCTTTTGGCCTTTTGGTGGTTAAAGTCCTTTCCTGCCTGGGCTGGCTTCAAGCCTTGATCCTCAGATCTCAGCCTCTTGAGTAGTTAGGATTACAGGCATGAGCCACTGGTGACTGGCTTGGATGGCAATTGCTTTGGACAGATGGAGATGTGGGTGAGGTGGGTGGATACCAGCATCTGCAGTCACGAGGACCCCGCACTGGAGCTTTAAAGGGATTGTTCCCATTTTACAGGGTGAGGAAAGTAAGGCTCAAACAAGTACCAGGATGAGGTCTTTAAGCAAAAGATTCAGGATTTGAACCCAGGTTTCTCCAGCTCCAAAGTTGATCTGCTCCTGCTGTTCTCTGCCATGGTCTGGAGGATACTGGCCACTCTGCTCCCCCACCCCCCAAATCTAGCAGAGAGGCCCTGATTAGAGGAGCTGGCTTTCTTATCTCCAGTGCTGGGCTAGGCTGTGAGGGGGTGGAGTGAAGGGAGGGAGTAACTCACCAGGAAGAGACCTATGCTTAGGATACAAGTGGCATAAGTGCCAAGTGGTTTGAGGCGCCAGCAGCCCCCTGAGTGCAGCCGACCTGGCCGGTGGCCACCGTGCACTCGGCAGAGAGCACTGGGTTAGCATTGATTAGCTTGGAGAAGAGTCTCTGGCCAGGCTGGGGGGAGGGTTGAAGGACTACAGAGCCGGAGGAATCGACCACATGGCTGCTGACCGGTCTCCAAGCCTCAGAGGGCCCCCTTAGACCTGCTTAGCAGCCATGAGGATACAAGCCATGGGACAAGGAAGGAACAGCCCCTCAGGCGCTGTAGTGATCAAGCCTGGGACCTCAGGGCCTGAAAGGGCTGGCCAGCCCTCAGCTGCCTGCATGCCTTGGGGAGCTGGGGTCTGGAGTCCTCTGGGTGGGGCCTGGCCCACTAACCCCACTGTTCTGCTCCCTAGCCATGTGGCCTGCTCAGGTGCTGACCGTCTGAGACCCTCATTTCCTCCTCTGTGAAATGATGCTGCTCCCAATGGGCCATTGCGCGCAGTTGGACTGGGTCCCCCTCAGTTCTCTTCTTGCTTCCAGGGGCTGGGAAGAACTGGTCCCCTTCCACAATAGTCATCAGACTTTGGCTTGGGACAGAGGTCTGTTGGTGCTGGTCCCAGTGTCAAGATCTCTGGTCACTCCAACCCTGGGTTGCTGTCCTGGCCAACTGAGCTCAGGTTCCAACTTCCTGGGAAATTCTGCCCAGTTAGAGGGCCCAGGTGAAGGATGGGGGTGGAGGGCACTCCTTCCTGCTTTCCTGGCTCGATGCCTTTGCACACAGTGCATCCTTTGTATTTTCTTTCCTACCTCTGGGATTGAACATAAACCATCTGGACTGGCCTTGGTGCAGTGGCCACCTGGGCTCAGGTCTTGGTTCTGCTGTACATCGTGCCTCTAGCCCAGCAGTAGAGGGTTATGTTTGCAGGGAGGAGGTGGGAAAACAGTGCCAGCTCTCTTGCCTGTATCGCCTCTGTGCTGGGTGGCATGCTCAGCCCTGAGCAGACCTCTGCCATAGAATCCTAAAGCAGCCCCATGGGCAGGGACCCCTCTCAGGCCCATTTCCCAGATTACATACTCCAGGATGCTGAAGAACTGCCCAATCGCCATTAACTGGTGATCAAATAATGTCTGAAGATGGGATGGAGGTGACAGGTGTGTTCCCAAGCCTCCTCCCTCAACTTCCCCCAGGCTCTCTTGCCAGATGTTTACTCTGGGTCCCGGTGCCTGGTCATCCTGCCTAGTATTGTGAAGACTCACCTGAGTCATGACTGGGCCCTCCCTGTGCTGGCACTTCTGACTCTCTGAGACTCCTGAAGTGTGGTGGGGAGTGGGGGGAGGAGGGAATAAGTGTTGAATGGAGAAAAGAATGAATGAGGCTGCAGAGAGGTGGTGAGCTCAGACGTGGTGTGGGAGGCTGGGAGTTTGGCAGTTGCTAAAAGGGCACCACCCAAAGGAGGCAGGCAGGAGGAGGTCTGGCTTGCTTTCTTCAGTTCCCTCGGGCAGAACAACCCCCCACCTCCCACCCTATTTAGGAGGGGCCCTGATCGTTTGCAATCTTAAAATGTACAGCGAAATCTCCAGGCGATATTGTTAGTACATTAATCAGGCAATCAGCGGGGCAGGGCTCCCAAGGGCTGCATGGCAGGGGCATAGGGAAAACTATGGCAATAGGGTGCTGGCTGTCTCCTAGTGAAGACACCAGAAAGGTGACAATCTAGATCCTGGTTCAGGTAGTGGAGACAGAAGTAGGCGAGGATGGCTAGAGCATTGAGTCCAGAGTCGTGAAGACACCAGCTACCAGGGCAGGGAAGCACTTAGCAGAGAGCCCCCTGCCCACAAATGGAGGGGCAGGGGGATCTGGCACAGACACGGGCATCTGAACAGTATTGGAGGGCAGAGAGCAGCTGCCTTGGGCTCAGATCCCAGCAGCCCCCCCCCCCCCGCTTCTGGAGGAGCCTTTCACTGTCCTCTGGCCTTTGGATGGAAGCCACTGCAACATATGGTCCCTGTGGCCTTGTTGCCCCAGACCCTAACAACATAACACCATGTTCTTTCTTGGGATAATAGGGAACAAGAGTTTGGCCCTTGCACCAAGACTTGGCTAGGGTCCCTTGTCCTCTTGTGGCCTTCTGAGAGGAAGGGGAGGGGCCTTCCCTCTGTCCTGCCTTTGGATCCTTGCTTCTTGTAAATGTTATAGTGCATTCACAAGATTTTCTGGTTGTTTTTTTGTTTGTTTGTTTGTTTACTAATCTGAGTCCCTGATCTGCTTTTTTCTGTATATTGGCATCCCCTGGAGGTACCTGCTTTCTGTCTGAGGGGTACAACTTTCCATGGGCCCCTAACTTCTCCTGGGGGCCTTACAGAGACAGAGCAATACCAAAGGTGGGAAAGGGCCGCTCCCTCTCTGAGGATCAGAGGAGCACAGGCAGAAGCCCTCTGTAAACTCCAGTGAGCTGTACAAATGTCGAGTGGGATTAGTGCTAAGCCTGCCACAGCCCCCCTTCCCACAGCTGCAGACTGAGGGAAGGAAATTCCTTTGTGTACACAGGACCACCAGCATAAGCCCTACCATGTCCCCTTAAGCACAGTGAACACCAGGAATGCCCTTGAACCAGGAGCCTGGGCTCTCTCTGGAGTGTCAAGGAGAGGGTTACACCTCGCCTCTGGGAAGGTGAGACTTTCCTAAAAGAAAGCAACCTGGGCAGGGAGGGGTGTAAGCTGAGCTTGGAGGCTCAGCCCTATGAAAGGGGTAGTCAGTGGGGTTGGACACTCCCAGACTGAATGTGGAGGCTGAAAGGCCCAGGCAGGCTCCCTTTGGGCTGACAGGGATTTGGAACTTAGGCTCCTACTGCATCCTGTCCTTGCCTTTCCTCCAGGGCTGGGACCCCTGAACAAATGGAGGTGAGAAGTAGGGACTGGAAGCCACACACAGGTTTCCAAGGGAGAGGCTGGCAGACATCTCCTAGGCATGTTCTGAAGGTGGCCATAGACTTGGCCTAAACAGTAGGCTGTGCAGCAGCTGGGTGACCGAAGGCCCTGCGGAGGCCACAGAGAGCCTGACCTGACTCAGAAACGGTCCTGTGCTGTGCTGCCACCACCACCAAGGTCATAATTGCTCTGAAATCACAACTGAACCCAATTATGCAAAAACTAAATTATGTGCAATGATTTTTATGTGCTGGAAACGCTGGGTAGACGCTGGGTGATTACAGGGGGGGACGGGAAGCAGCTGCCACTCTCTGGGAGCCCCTAACTCCCAACAGCTGGGAGCTGTCACTTATTTATGATGCTGTTTCTGCTAGGAACAAGGGGGTAGTAGTGGCGATAAGACCTGCTCGGCCAGGATCCAGGGCAGTAGTTGTCCTGGGAGCCCAGGTGGTGGGTGGGGGAGGTGGCCAGGAGGGTGGCGTCTCTCATTATAAATACTCTGAACACAGCTGGCAGGAAGAAGACTCAGCTGAACTGCCCAGGGCGCCTTGGCTATCCCAAGAGGCCTGGCTGAACAAGCCACCAGATAAGGGGCAAGAGGCCAACATAGCCAGGGGGAGGTGGCTGCCCAGCTCTCCGGGGTGGGTGTCGGCAGGCCTGGAGCCTGTCCTCTCCGCCCTGGCGCGTCTGCTGGGCTGCTTGGGGCAGCTGTGACCCTGGAAAAAGGCAGGTAATGACGATCGTCTGTAATGAGGCTACTCAGATAATGAGCGTGGGGCTATTACCCGACCACAGGCTGGACACATCCGAAAATAAATTATTTTAAGGATCCATTAACGAATGCCTAATTAATGCCCAATTAGAGGGAAGCTACAGAGGAAATGCTCTGGACAATCAAGAGGCAAGGCCTGGTTTTGCAGCTTCAGCCTGGGAGCTCAAGTGAGATGGGGAGGGGGAGGGCAGAAGGTGGGCTGGGATGGGGGATGCTCCATCTGGCAGAACAGGTTCATTCATCAGCCCTGGTGCCCACACCATTCCCTCAATGACCTGGGCCCTCCCCCATACAACTGTCCAGCTGAAAGTTACTGCTACGTGGATTTTAGAAATGAAGAAACTGAGGTACAGAAAGGGTGTTGCATATTTGAAGATATAGATGACAATGTAAATGAGATTTCTTTTCTTTTTTGTCAGTCCTGTGGCTTGAACTCAGGGCCTGGCCACTGTCCCTGAGCTTCTTTTGCTCAAGGCTAGCCCGCTACCACTTGAGCCACAGAACCACTTCTGTTTTTTTTTGTGTGTGTGTCTGTATATTTGGTACTGAGGAATAGAACCCAGGGCTTCATGCATGCTAGGGAAGCACTCTACCACGAAGCCACACTCCCAGCCCTAAATGAGACTTCTTTTGAGGTACACTTTGGTGTTATTCATGCATGCTTTGCTTGTTACTAGGAACATTTTTCTTTGTCAGTCATGGGGCCTGAACTCTGGGCCTGGGCACTGTCCCTCAGCTATTTAGATCAAGGCTAGCACTCTACCACTTGAGCCACAGTACCACTTCTGGCTTTTTCTGCTTATGTGGTGCTGAGGAATTGAACCCAGGGCCTCATGCACGCAAGGCAAGCACTCTACCACTGAGCCACCTTCCCAGCCCGGGAACATTTTTTTGTGTGCACTAGAACTGGGGCTTTAACTTAGGGCTTTGTACTCTTGCTTGGCTTTTTCATTAAGGCTGGTGCTCTACCACTTGAGACACAGCTTCACTTGCAGCTTTTTGCTGGTTAATTGGAAATAAGAATCTCCAGGACTTTCATGCCTAGTCTGGCTTCGAACCTTGGTCCTCAGATCTCAGCCTCCTGAGTAGCTAGGTTATAGGCATGAACCACCACAGTGCCCAGCTTTATTTAAAATAATTTAGATAAAATGATTCCTCGGGACACCAGATGTGATACTTTGTTAGAACTATTGTCCATGATGGTAGATAGTAGTAAACAAGTAGCAGGCCTGTGACCAGAGCCAGAGGCTGATCATTTTGGTCCACAACTGTGGGCCTTCATAGCAGCAGGGCCAATAAAGATGAGGAGGCTCAGCTCAGCTGCTTGAGGTAGAGCTTAAGAGGCTTGAGGGGCAGAGCTAAGGGGATATTGGAATTATCAGGGTCCCCAACCCCAAATTTACCATCCAGCCTAAGAGACACATGCTACAGTATGGTCAAGAACAGACCCTGAGGAGGGCAATGGAGGAGAGCCCTCTGTCAGTCCCCATCCCACCCTCCTCGCCCGTCTGTCTCTCCGATCCCTGGGCAGCCCCTGACTGGCTGTGCTGTCTCTCTCCCTGCCAGGGTGCTGTGTGGAGCTGCTGCTGCTGCTGCTGGCTGGGGAGCTACCCCTGGGTGGCGGCTGCCCACGGGACTGTGTGTGCTACCCAGCGCCCATGACTGTCAGTTGCCAGGCGCACAACTTTGCTGCCATCCCAGAAGGCATCCCTGAAGAGAGCGAGCGCATCTTCCTCCAGAACAATCGCATCACCCTCTTGCAGCAAGGCCATTTCAGTCCCGCCATGGTCACCCTGTGGATCTACTCCAACAACATCACCTACATTGATCCCAACACCTTTGAGGGCTTCGTGCACCTAGAGGAACTGGATCTCGGTGACAACCGGCAGCTGCGGACGCTGGCACCTGAGACGTTCCAAGGCCTGGTGAAACTTCATGCCCTCTACCTCTATAAGTGTGGGCTTAGTGCCCTGCCTGCGGGCATCTTTGGCGGCTTGCACAGCCTGCAGTACCTCTACTTGCAGGAAAACCACATTGAGTACCTCCAGGATGACATCTTTGTGGACCTGGTCAACCTCAGCCACTTGTTTCTCCATGGCAATAAGCTGTGGAGCCTAGGCCAGGGTCCCTTCCGGGGCCTGGTCAACCTGGATCGGCTACTGTTGCATGAGAACCAGCTGCAGTGGGTCCACCACAAGGCTTTCCACGATCTTCACAGGCTGACCACTCTATTCCTCTTCAACAACAGCCTCTCAGAGCTGCAAGGTGAATGCCTGGCCCCCCTGGCAGCCCTGGAGTTCCTTCGCCTCAATGGGAACGCCTGGGACTGTGGCTGCCGGGCTCGATCCCTGTGGGAATGGCTGCGGAGATTCCGAGGCTCCAGCTCTGCTGTCCCCTGTGCCACCCCCGAGCTGAGGCAAGGCCAGGACCTGAAGCTGCTGAGGGCCGAGGACTTCCGGAACTGCACAGGGCCAGCATCGCCACACCAGATCAAGTCACACACACTCACCACCACTGACAGAGCTGCTCGCAAAGAGCACCTCCCCCATGGCCCCACCAGAGACAGGGGCCATCCTCATGGCCATCTTCCCGGTTCCAGGTCAGGCTACAAGAAGCCAGGGAAGAACTGTACCAGCCACAGGAACCGAAACCAGATCTCTAAGATGGGCGCCGGCAAGCAGCCCCACGAGCTGCAGGACTATGCCCCCGACTACCAGCACAAGTTTGGCTTTGATCTCATGCCCACAGCACGGCCCAAAAGGAAGGGCAAATGTGCCCGCAGGACCCTCATCCGTGCCCCCAGTGGGGTGCAGCAGGCCTCCTCAGGCACTTCCCTAGGGGCCTCACTCCTGGCTTGGATACTGGGGCTGGCGGTTACTCTTCGCTGAGGGCCCAGGGTACCAGCACTCGGCACTGCCACATGTCCAGCAAGGAACAGCATTTCTTTTCTTTTCTTTTTGTTCACAAGTGGAGGATCTGCTGGGTTTCAGGAAAAGGCTGATAGAGCCTTCAGCTGCTATCTGGACCCTACCCGGTGGATTATAAACCCCAGTGTACAGCCCTAGACGGGAGGGGATTAGCACATCTCACCCAGCTGCCCCAGCCAGCCTCAGCCAAGCACCCATGGACAGTGACTGCTCCAACATGGCACGTGAAGTGAATCCTCTCTTGGGAGCTGGGCTCTGTGGAATCCTGATCATTTGAGAGATCATCGAAAGGGACCCACTGTTCTTGGAGGAAGCAGGACTCAGAACAAACAAGGCTCACCCAGAGCCAGCTGGGTCGACCAGCAGTCTGGGAACACTCAAGCAGGTGGCATCTTGGCCCTTTCCTGAGGCCATTTAATCGACTTGCCCTGAATCTAGCGCTATGTCACCTTCAACCCCTCCCTCAGGGAGGAGGGGGGAGCACCTCTCATTCCTGATGTCTCAGGCAACCCTGGCAGACCCAGGTTCACCTGCTGGGGTCCAAGAACCAATTACCAAAGGAAAGATCATCAGAGGCTGAAATTTAGAACCTTATCACATGCAATGAGATTCTCACAGAAGGTGCAGTTTTATACCTATGTCCACTTATATATATATATATATATATATATATATACACACACTCCACATCTATCTATATATATATATACATACAAAATGCACAGGTTCCCTGCCCCTCCCCCAGCCACTCTGTTACCAAATTGTATGTCTTATCATCATGTTTATAAACTATATGGATTGTACTGGTGATTTCTAGCAAGAAATAAGTTATAGAATTTTTGCCTAGAATCCCAGCCTGGCAACAATAGTCCCTATGTAAGCTGGGCTTATCAGGGCTAGGGGCAAGATAACAATGATAAGGGTTAGGGAGAAAGGGAGGCAGTGAGAATCACTTCAGGGGACCAATATTCTTAGACATTTAGAACATCACCTTGTTTTTATATGCAAACACAAGCCTGTCTGGCGCCCTGAAGCACCCCATCACCCCTACTATTGAAGCTGTGGGAGTCAGGATGACACGTGGGAAGCAGTGTGTTGGATGTCAGGGAGCCAGGTGCTCGGAGCCATCTAGACAGAAGGAGAGGGATGGGGCTTGGGGGTTTGTAAGCCAGCAGGCAGGGCAGCATCCACAGTGTTAGTCCAACAGGTTGGACAGTGTCTTCAATCTAGCATTTTGCAAGTGATGGTCAAGACAGGCCAGATGATTAAGTGGAAGCGCAGGCTGGGAGCATGGCTCAGCTGCTGAGTTTTACCCTGAGGCTCTCTGGTGGGTGACCTGGCAAGGGCCCTGTGTAGCTTGGTAGGAGGGCACCAGGAGGTGGCCTTCACAGCAGGAAAATGACGAGGGCTTTTCAAGAACCATCTCCTGCATTATGGAAGCCTCCTCTCTTCTGACTCCTCTGGATATGGCTGGGAACAGGCAGAGGTCAGAGGGCTAAACTCGGAGGTCAGGCGCTGGGACAGGTCGCCTGCAGGGAGCTGAACAGATAAGCTCTGTCAGGTGAGAGGGGCTGCTGGCCAGGGGCCCAGGCAAGCACAGTCCCGTTTTGCTCTTTGCACAAACTTGAGTTCCCCGCCAGAGAGAATGTGTGTGAGGAGTGAGAAATGCTGAATCCAATTAAGAGAGAAAAATAATAATAAATTTTTTTTCTTGGACTAGAACCTGTTTTTCATTTCCTAACCCCGCATTCCTGATGGGTGGCAGATCTTGGGCTTTGGTGGGGTGGGCGAGCCTGGCCAGGCACAGATCTAAGAACACAGCATACTTGTTGGCAGAAGGAACCATGGGGGGCAGGGGCACTGTGACTCACAGGGACTCACAAGAGCAGGTACGTATGCATGCGCACACACACACACACACACACACACACACACACAACTTGTTCTCTCTTCCATCCATCTTCTCTTGCCTGCAACAGAATATGATTCACTTCCCACATTCTGGCTGTACTGGGTCGACACATCTCTATCTCCAGAGCAGACTGGTCCTGGATCTTTCCTGGTCTGTTCCCATGAGCCTCAGCAGCAGCTGCTGAGGTATTGATTCTCAGGAGGCTGGAAGGGAACAGCCAGTTCCTGGGGCCTAGCGTTTTCCAGGAAGCCAGGGACTGCCTGGGACAGCAGCAGACAGACCCTGGAGGCTGTGTCTTCCTCTCTGGTAGTGAAACTGGCCAAAAGTTGAGGACTGATTTCACCATCAAGCTCTGGACATTCACCAGAGGGAATCTAGTGACAGCAGGACAAAACATCTTAGACTTGCTTCCAGCAGTTCTCTTCCTCTGACCCAGACCAGTGCCCCGGCATAGTCATCCCTTAGAATCAAGGAGGTTGTTAGGTTGTTGATTTCATTTCCAACCTCAGACAGCAAAGCCCTCAGTGGGAAAATCAAAAGTTTAAGCAGTTTATTAAATTCTTTTTAAAGACTTAGTAAGTCCTATACCATAGAAGTAAAATGTCAGGAGGAAAAATGTTAATGTCTCATAAAGCCTCTGTTTCTGTCCAGTTCAGCACAGTCTCTGACTGCCCACTGTCATTACAGGCCCATCAGCAGGGCCCTGGGTGCTGAGTGTATTTTTAGTAGATTTCTCCTTTAGGAGGGAGGAAGCATGAAGGCAGCTCTGTTGAAGATGACATCACTTGTCACTCAGCAGCTCGTAGGCCAAGCAGTTATGATGACACCATTGCCTAAACATAAAAGCAAGGTGACAAATCAGGTTTACTTGAAGCTGCTCTTTACCAGATCTAGCTGCCCCTGAGTCATCTGAGAGCAGGGTACTCAGATTAGAACAATGTGTACCCTGTCATCCTGGGGTTCGAAGTCACCTGTCTGCTCTTACTGAGACCTGTGCTCTGCCATCTTGGCTCAAGACTTTTTGGCTAATTATAATTCTTTTTTTTGGGGGGGGGGTCCGGTCGTGGGGCCTGAACTCTGGGCCTGGGCGCTGTCCCTCAGCTCTTCAGCTCAAGGCTAGCACTCTACCACTTGAGCCACAGCACCACTTCTGGTTTTTTCTTTTTTGCTTATATGGTACTGAGGAGTCGAACCCAGGGCCTCATGTATGCAAGGCAAGCGCTCTACCACTGAGCTACCTTCCCAGCCTATGATTCTTCTTTTTAACTATCTGTTTTGAGGGGAAGACTAGGGTTTGGACTTAAGGCCCTGTGACTGTTAGACAAGTGCTTTACCACTTGAACCATTCCTCCAGCCCAACTTAACACTTTTTGAGAGTCCCAGAAAGAATCTTCCCTCCCGTATCCTCTTCCTTTCCCTCCCATCAGGCAGTCCTCTGTCTAGGATGGTGGGGATGCAGGGAACCCAGAGGGAGGTCCTGGCTGGCCCTTGGTGGTCTCACTCCACACAAGCTCCTCCTATGACCCCAGAACTTGGCTTGGATCTCTACTGTGTGTTCCACAAATACTGGTCAAAGGCCTCCATGTAACATGACTCTAAAAGTTGCTCAGAGCTTAGATGTGGGCAAGTATCCCTTCCTTTCTTTTTTTTCCCTTTGGCAGTACTAGTGTTTGAACTCAAGGACTCAGACTTGCTAGGCAGGAGCTCTGTTGCTTGAACCATACCCACAGCCTTTTATTTTTGCCTTAGTTATTTTCCAAGTAATGTCTTACCTTTGTCCAGGGCCAGCCTCAGAGAGCCTATCTCTGCCTCCACCTAGCTCAGATTATAGGCTTGCACCACCATGTCTGGAAGGTACTCATGTTTCTAGTATAGGACTAAAGTCTGTATTACCACTCTCCCCTCTCTAAAATGAGGAATTTGTTGGGTTTGGGGGAGTCAGAGGATTTCCAGGAGGTAACACCTCTCTGGTCTCTGCAGATGAAGAGTGGGTCAGAGAAGAGCATAGAGAGAATACCAGGAGAGAGCTGGAGGCTCCAGGGTGTCTAAAAGCAGCAGCCAGCTGAGACTAAGCACAGTATTTGCTGGGGTTTTGGGAGACTAGCCTGGCAATGGGGAAGCCCAAGTCCCACTCAGAAACTTGGACTCTGTCTTGGAAGTAGAAGGAATGTGTGGTTCTGCCATTTGAGCTCTTCCCATCCCCACACCCCCAGCCTTTCTACAAGCACATGGCCCCCCTGGTGGCACCCTTAACCAATATCCCTCAACAGAGGGTTTCATCATTGCCACTTGCCTCCTGTTCTCAGCCAAATCCTCCATGCCAGCAAGCTGGAGCGCTTGCTGGAAATCTGCCTGGGCCAGAGTCCCATTCCCAGACACCTGCTGCTTCCAAGCTCCGAATGCATTCCATAATCATTTAGTCTCTGCAGCCTCCACTCCCAGCTTCCCCCATCCCCTGGCCATTTCCACACGTGCCTGCTCCTCAGAACTACGGGGAGTCTGCAGGACCGCTCCCCTGAACTCCGTCTTCACCCCTCCCCCTCCTGCCAGGCTCAATCATTACCAGGGAGCCAGAATCCCACTTAGCAAATGTTTACTCCTCACCTAGCTAATCACTCAGCACTCCACAGCCCATAAGAGCCCCCTGGAAGCCTGAGCTCAGCTCTGAGGATGCTGGGGATTCAGGAAAGCTTCTCGGAGGATGAGGATGGACTGCAGGGCCTAGGCTCAGAGAGAATGAGTGTGTTGGGCAGAGAGTTGGAAATCCTCAGCAAATTCTCCTTTGTGATAGCGCATATGATACCATGTGCCCAGGCTGTCCTCAGCTATCCCCCTGGACTCCCCAAGGCCTCCCAAATGTTGACCTGGAAGGAATCATTCTTTTTTCCGTGTGTGTGTGTGTGTGTGTGTGTGTGTGTGTGTGTGTGTGTGTGTGTGTGTGTGTGTGTGTGTGTGTGTGTGTGTGTGTGTGTGTGTGTGTGTGTGTGTGTCCTGGGGCTTGAACTCTCAGCCTGGGCACTGTCTCTGAGCTCTTGAGGCTAGTGCTCTACCACTTGAGTCACAGCTCCACTTCTAGCTTTTTGTGGTTAATTGGAGATAAGAGTCTCCTGGACTTTTCCACCTGAGCTGGCTTTCAACTGGGATCTTCAGATCTCAGCCTCCTGAGTAGCTAGGATTACAGGCGTGAGCCACGGATGCCCAGCTAGGAGACATTCTTTATTTGTGTACCTTGACACAGAGTTTCACTATGTAGTTCAGCCTGTCCTCAAACTGATCCTCCTGCCTCTCCCTCCTGAGTGCTGAGATTACAGATGGGCCCTACCATGCCTGGGTTGTCTGTGTATATTTGTGGATGAAGGAAGGATGGATGCACATTTTGACAGTCCCATCTACCACCTCTTGAAGTGTCCTGACCTGGCCACAGCTGCATTTGGGTTCAACAGCCCCAGCCTGCTTTCTAGCTTCCTTTTGCAGGATTTTAAAGGAGCCATCACTCCATCCCATGCCACCAGTCCCCCACTATCAGCTTGTAATGGGCCAATTTTCTTTTGCCTTCTGTCTACTCCGAAAAATATCTCAAGAACCTTTGACTGTGTGTTATAATATCCTTTACAAATCCATGCTTCATATCTCTTTCTGCTCCACTAATTGTCCCTTTTAACTCACTATGCTTCCTGTATAAATCTCCCGGTCTCCCCCTTTACAGGCTGTTAATAAATACGAGCTCTAACAAAATATACATAAACATCCATTGTTGGCTAAATAACTCACAACACAATTAAAAAGCTAGAAAAGGAAAAGAAAGAGGTTCTGCAAAACCGAATGCCCACCCCTCGAGTTCCCCTTGCCTTCCCGAAGAAGGCTCTAGAATCAGGGTAGTTTGTGGCCCTACAAAGGCCAGTGGGGGCAGGTAGCAATGATGCCCCAGGAGACAAAGAAGTGAGGGGGAGAAGGAGAAGCTGCAGGGCATATGAACGGGGCTTCCTGCAGGAGCAAGGAGGGGTGGGGACAAAGGAGACCCGATGTGGGGAGTGGCAGCGAGTTTAAGCGGGATTTCAATGAGTCCCTTACCTCCAAAAGAAGTGGGTCAGCCTTCTCCAACAAATAGAGCCAGCCCGCACTGCTGTGGCCCACCCCCCACCTCTCTCCTTTCAGCTCTCATTTCTCATTAGAGCCGTTAGTCTCTAAGCACTGAGAGGGTGGGGCAGGCTGTGCCTTTGTGTCACTGGTTTCTATATGGCAGTGTGCACACTAATGGCATGCCTGAATGGCAGAATTTGACTTTGCTGCTACAAAATGTGCTCGGGTCACAGTGCTTTCCAAATTGGCTGAGGTTCCATACCACCCCCTGCTCCTTTACCCTAGCAGCTTGCTGCCCCTGCCAGCCTCAGCTTCTGCTGCTCCCTCCGAGGGGCTCCGACAAGAGAGGAAGCGAGACGTGTATTAAACTCTTCAATCTCTGTAAGTACCATTCCCCAGGAGACCTACTCGGAAGAAAAAGGCAATGCCAGTGCTCAGGACCTAAATATGCAGGAGGTGATGGGAGCCTAGAGCCTCTGTGTCACCTCCCCCTGTCCCTCTGCTCAGAGGTCAGTCATGGGCAAGACAACGATGTTTTCTGTGTGGTGGCATCCAGGGGGTTGCTTACTGCTCCAGCCAGAGAGACCCCCACAGATCATCACTAAAGAAGATTTTCTCCGTGATGAGGGACCAGCTGGTCACAGCCATGGGCACTGGATGGGCACGGGAAGGTGGTCTCTGAGCAAGACGTGCACAGTGATACTGCAGAGAGTCAGTGCAGCTCCATGGGGGCAGTTGTATGGATAAATGAGAGGCAAGGAATGATGGAGACAGACAGGAGGGCACACACAGAGAGAAGCATTTTGTACATGCACGTGTACACACACACACACACACACACACACACACACACACACACACACACACACACAGAGGCATTGCCTCCTATCCATTCTCCCTCATGCAGCTGAGTGAGGGACATTCATGAAGATAATAGATCTGAGTACCAACAATGTACCAGGCCCTGGATCCCTCCATGCACAAAGCAGGCTCCCCATGTACAGGATACATCTCAGCTGAGAAAGCAGCCAGAAACCAGAATCTCCTTTCATTGGATTGCAAAGGTAGTCTTCAGGAGACAGTCCGAGGGGTCCTATGGCACTCTGGAGACAGAAGCCTGCTGGTAACCACCATCGGTTACATGCTGATAACTGCCATGGGATGTGACAAGGTGGCAGATCTGATCTCATACCAGAGCCCAGGCATTTCCCACTCATGGGGCCCTGAAGGGCTTTGTCTGACTCCCAGGTGATGGAGGCTCCAGAGAAGCCGAGAGCTTAGTCTAACTGATGTGCTGCTGTCTGGTGCTTACTGGAGGCTTTGAACCTCCCCCCCCCCGCCCCGCACCCTCAGCCAAGCCACATTCACATTCTGCCCCTGTACCAGAGGTCACCGAGGTCTCCAAGGTGTTTTTACTCTTTATTCAGGTGCGAGAGCCCCAGAGGCACTGAGGTTCCTGACCTCTGGTCTCGGCTGCCACTGGGAGAGTCTCTCACTGTTTTATCTGTGGCATTTCAAGTGCCACCAAGCGTCTGGCACTTTGCAAGTCAAAGGTACAAACTCTTCTGAATTTCCACACCAGGAGCCACCCCCAGGCTGGTTTCTTGGCTATGGCTGGAGCCCTTCAGAAGAGAGACTCAGACCTACCTTAAGTGGTCTCACAGCATAAAACCAACACTGCATAAAGACTGGAGATTCTAGACAGGTATTGCACAGGACTCCTGATTGCAAGCTGCTGTGAACTCCAAGCCTACAAGCCCCACCTCCATGCCAAATTTATCCTATCGCTGCCTTCTCTCCCTCTACAACACTCTTAGACAAATATCCCACCCAGACTCACAGGTAGCGCCTGGGGGGAGGGTCTCCCTGAAATTCCTCCTGCTGATCCTCCTCCTCTGACCTCACCCTGGACTATAAGGCTGGCCTCAGCCTCACTAGGGGCCACTGGATGCTGTCCCCTGTTTCTGCCTTCTTTGGCCTTTTCATTCAGCAAAGGTTTCATTTCTGGGTTACTGACCCACTTTAGTCCCTGCCCTCCAGACAGGCCGCAGACAGGCCATGACCCTGTCTTTTTGAAGACCTTTTCTCGTCCATAACCTCTCCAAAGGCCAGTGGCAAGTCAAAGGGAGAAAGGAACTTAAGAGTCCCACAATATTTCAAGATTTGGAAGCCCCTCACAAACATGACCTTATAGCCATTGAAGTGTCTCCTCTGGGGAGGTTTAATTATAATTCTCACTTTGCAGATATAAAGAAATTGGCTTTCTTGTGCTTCAGAGCCTTCCTGTCCTTCTTTTTGCCAAGTGGAAGGAATTCAAGTGTTTCAGACAGTGCCACCAGTGATCCCTGTTCCAGATGCCCATGGCAAGACAGGCCCATGCTGGGAGAATCTAGCTCTTCCCTGAACCCCAGGAACTTCAAGCTCTGAAGAGGCGATTTGCAGAAGCCTTAGAGAGCAAGTCAGATCTGTCTTCGTGCTTTTCTTCTCTTCTCGTGTTTTCTCTTTTCCTCTCTTTCTTTCCCTTTTTGGTCAGTCCTACGGTTTGAACTCAGGGCCTGGGTACTGTGCTTTTCTGCTCAAGGTTAGTGCTCTACCACTTTGATTCATAGCTCCACTTCAGGTTTTTGAGTACTTAATTAGAGATAAGAGTCTCATGGCCTTTCCTGCCTGGGCTGGCTTCAAACCACAATCCTCAAATCTCAGCCTCCTCAGCTTTTCTTAGAGGTTTACTCTTTTGCTCTGTCCCATCCAACTTCCCCAAACAAGGTAACCAGGATTGCCAACCCAGATGACTGAAGGAGCTAGCAAGAGCCCCAATCCTATCTTGTCTGCCTTGGGATTTGAACTCAGGACCTCATATTCTCTCCTGGCTCAAGGATGGCTTCAGCTACATCTCTACTTCTTCTGGCTCTTTGCTGGTTAGCTGGAGATAAGAATTTTTCAGATTTGTCTGCCTGGGCTGGCTTCGAACCTCAACCCTCAGATCTCAGCCTTATGAATAACTAGGATTATAGGTATGAGCTACCAGTGCCCAGCATCTCTCAGTTTTTTGACAGTTGAAGCTGGATCCCTGTTTCTTTGTTGTTGTTGTTTTTTTTTGGGGGGGGGGGGTCCGGTCATAGGGCTTGAACTCTGGGCCTGGGCACTGACCCTCAGCTCTTCAGATCAAGGCTAGCGCTCTACCACTTGAGCCACAGCACCACTTCCGGCTTTTTTCTTTTTGCTTATGTGGTGCTGAGGAATTGAACCCAGGGCCTCAGGCATGCAAGGCAAGCACTCTACCACTAAGCCACCTTCCCTGTTTTTGAAAGAACCTCATGGTTGCCAATAACTATGGACAGAGAAAGAACCTTCCTTCTTCAGGGAACATGAGGTTTCCACCGTGTAAAAGCAAAAAACAAAAAAGAGAGAGAGAGAGAGGCAGGAGGTTGGGTCTAGATTAGATTATTTGCCTAGCCATGTGCAAGGCCCTAGATTGCAGCCCCAGTCTGCAAAACAAAAGAAACTGTTGACATTGAAGTCTTCAAGAACCACTTAAAATAGATGTGCCTCCCCTTCCTCCAACCCCAGTGGCTCCATTTTCTTATAACTCTGCTACACGCATTTTGGCTAATTTATTTTGAGCCTTTTCTCAGAGATTTTGTGAATCTCACGACTGTTCTGGGAATTTGTATTGTCTTTTCATTGTTTTTGTTCATTTGAAAAATTAACTTAAAATCTTCATATTGAGTGATAGAGGGGATGACTGGACTGGAATACATTGTAAATGTGCACGGAAATGTCACAATGAAATCTCTTCTGTGTAACTAATATATGGTAATAAAAAAAATCTTTAGCTGGGCACTGGTGACTCATGCCTATAATCTTAACTACTGAGATCTGAGGATTGTGGTTCGAAGCCAGCCCAGGCAGAAAAGTTCCTGTGATACTCTTATCTCCAATAAACTAGTCAAAAACTGGAAGTGGTGCTATGGCTCAAGTGATAGAGCCCTTGCCTTAAGCACAAAGAGTCTTAGGGACAGTGCCCAGCCCTGAGTTCAAACCCAACAACTAACCAAAAAAAAAAAAAAAAAGTTGAGAGATTTTTGCAGCCACAGCTCCATTTCTGGCTTTTTGGTGCTTAATTGGAGATAAGAGTCTAACAGACTTCCTTCCCAGGCTGGCTTCAAACCACTACCCTCAGATCTCTGCCTCCTGAGTAACTAGGATTCCAGGTGTGAGCCACCAGCACCTGGCTTTCTTGCTTGGCTTCTTTGTTCAAGGCTAGCACTTGGGCCATACACCTACTTCTTGCTTTTTTGCTAGTTAATTGAAGATAAGAGGCTCACAGATTTGTCTGCTCCAGCTGGTTTCAAACCTTGATCCTCAAATCTTATCCCCCTGAGTAGCTCATATTGCAAGCATGAACCTCTGGTGCCTGACACATTTAAATTTTTAATTTTGGGGCTGGAAATGTGGCTTAGTGGTAGAATGCTTGCCTAACATGCATGAAGCCCTGGGTTCGATTCCTCAGTACCACATAAACAGAAAAAGCCTGAAGTGGTGCTGTGGCTCAAGTGATAGAATGCTAACCTTGAGCAAAGGAAGCTCAGGGACAGTGCCCAGGCACTAAGTTCAAGCCCCAGGACTGGCAAGAAAAAAATATAATTTTGTTTTCAGGTAATGATGCTGAGCACCAGTGGCTTACACCTGTAATCCTAGCTACTCAGGAAGTTGAGTTCTGAGGATCACAGTTCAAAGTCAGCCTGGGCAGGAAAAATGTGAACTCTTATCTCCAATTAACCAACAAAAAAGACAGAAGTGCCATTAACAACCAAAAAAAAAAAAAAAAAAAAGCCAGAAGTGGAGCTATGGTTCAAGTGGTAGAGTGCTAGCCTTGAGCAAAAAAAGTTCAGGGGCAGCACCCAGGTCCTGAGTTCAAGCCCTATAGTACCAGAACAGAGAGAGAGAGAGAGAGAGAGAGAGAAACTGTTGATAAGGAGTAAAAGAAAGCATCTAGTATGGGCAAAAATTAAAAAAGGAATGGTTACTTTTTCTGCTTAGCTATTGTATTATTTTTTTTTTTTTGGTCAGTCATGGGGCTTGAACTTCTGGGCCTAGGCACTGTTTCTGAGCTCTTCAGCTCAAGATGAGCACTCTACCACTTGAGCCACAGTGCCACTTCCAGTTTTCTGGTAGTTAATTGGAGATAAGAGTCTCACAGACTTTCCTGCCCAGGCTGGTTTTGAACTGCAGTCCTCAGATCTCAGCCTCCTGAGTAGTCAGGATTGCAGGCATGAGCCACTGGTGCCCGGCTGTATTTATTTATTTTTTATTAAAAATATTTTTTAATGTGGTACCAAGGAATGGAACCCAGGGCCTCATGCATGCTAGGCAGGCATCTGCCACTAAGCCACATTCTTAGCCCCTGCTCAGCTAGTTTAAGTGTATTTTTTTTAAAACATTGGCCTGAGAAATGAAAGATGAGAAATGTCTGTTCAAATAAAGGTTCTTAATCAGAATCACCTCCAAAGCCTGGGAGGGATGATTTGACCTTTCCTTCCTGACCTATAGGGGGCACTCTGCCTAGGGGCAGCTTATCCTTGGCTGTCTGTGAGGGAAAAATGCTTCAAAAGCTTCAAAGGCTATGGTAGAAAAATAGTTGTTTTTGACTAATTTGACTGTTTAAAGATGAAGATCTTGCTATATAGAACAGGTTGGCCTTGAACTTGTGATCCTCCTTTATCACTCTCCCAAGAGTTGGGATTATAGGCTTGGCTCTAGCACATCCAGATCCAACTTGATTTGGACCAAATTGCCTCCCTTCTTATTGTCTCACTCCAGGGAAATGAAATGGTGGGGAAGGATTAAAGTCTCCTGGAGGACTGTAGCAGAATTTAAGCCCCGGCACCCTGCTTCTTTTCCATCCTAAAAGCCGTGCAACTGGTAGAAACAAATCTCCCCCGAAACTGTGTTTTCCAAATGCTAGTTTGAGGACAAGGGGAGCCTGTGATTGGCAATTTCACCGATTTGCAATGAAACATTAATGTAGTAGGCTTTTCATTAAGCCAAATTTATTCAATCTAAAGATAATCCTTTATTCCAAAATTGCATCTTTTTATTTGGTTGGAGAAGGCAGAGGGTGTAATAAAAAGACCTTTCTTTAATGAAAGGGTCTTTAGTTGGCCAAAGAAAATATTGGCAGCCAAAGAAGCCCCTCCAAAGTTTTTCTGGAATTTTACAGCTCTGTGGGATCCCCAGATTCTGCAAATGGTAGTTCTGGGGAAGTCTGGTAGCACGCACCTTGCTTTTTTTTTTTTTTTTTTTTTCATGTGAAAAAGAATTTATTAGGCACAGAGGGTGGCTGGTGGCCAGTTACAAAATGGTTCTCAGGCTTCTTCCAAGCTGTATAAAACTTCAGGGGAAAGTGGAAGCCTATGTTTTCCCTTCCTGCCCCCTTCATGGCTACATGCGAATAGCCCCACCAGTCGGATGATCTCTCCATTGAGGAATGGGTTCTCGATTATGGTCTGTACCAGATGAGCATACTCAGCAGGGTCCCAAGTTGGCTGGGAAACGGTACGTGGCTGCCCAAGAAGTTGCGCACCTTCTCTGGAAGGGGTACCAAACAAACCTGGAGCAATGGTCATAACTCGGATGCCAACAGGAGCCAGATCCCGAGCAATGGGCAGTGTCATGCTCACTATGCCCCCCTTGGATGCAGAATATGCAGCTTGTCCAACCTCAAAGGCAGCCACACTGGCAGTGTTGATGATAACCCCACGTTCGCCTCCTTGGTCTGCTTCATTCTGGCCCATCCAGATGGCCAAGTGGATCCCATTGAAGGTGCCTACAAGATTCACATTGAGAACTCGCTGGAAGTCCTCCAAAGCATGTTCTTCTTTGCATTGTATGTCTTAATGGCCACTGCAATACCTGCACAGTTGACCGCCACATCTACACGGCCAAACTTTTCTTTTGCTAGATTCAGAGCTGCTTGAGCGTCGTTCTCAGAGGTTACATCGGCTGGGGCAAACACACAACCCTTTCCTAACTTCTTGGTCTGGGCCTTACCATCCGAGTCAGACAAGTCCAGAAGCACAGCAGTGGCCCCTGTTTCACCCATCGCTCGGCGTGGCCAGGCCAAGGCCAGAGGCTCCTCCTGTTATGATAGCAACCAAGCCCTTCACGCTCCGGCACGCTGCAGCCATCTTGTGCCGCCTCACACACCTTGCTTTTTACTGTTCCCCATCCCATCCTCAACCCTACTCAAGCCCAGAGGATGCTTACCTGAGCCATTCTCTTTCGCCCAACCTCCTTCCTCTTTATTACCTGTCTCTCCATTATTTGCAGACAATTATCTGCAATAACTAGCCAATTACCCTTAAACACAATTATACTCTTCCATCAGCAAACGGGGATGTGCTTTTCTTGATTCTTTTAATGAAGCCAATATTAAGGAGATGCTTTATTTACATAAAAGTCAAATGGCTCCCTTTTAGGAGGGTTTGGGTACACTGTTTACATCGTAACAAGGGGATGGGTGTAGAGACTTCCGGTGGGGTAGAAACAAAGATGGAAGGACTTATTCTGGAGCTGTTTTAGAAAGGTAAGATGCCCAGGGGAGCCAGTGTGGGGCCTCCCTCTCCAAGCTGATGAGACCTGGAAGTGCGGATGAAAAGCTGCTGCGGGGCACTGGGCTCAGGCCTGAAGTGGAATGGTTCCAAAGTGCCTGCCTCCAACTGACCACAACTCCAGCTCCCTTCCCCCACCACCTCCAGGGACCGCCAGAGCTAATCGCTTCAGGGAGCCAGACTGAAATGTGCTCCTCACCCCTGGCTGCTCAGAAAAGCTTTATCCTGGGTGAAAACAAACCCAGATGAACCTGAACCTCAACATAGTTTCTGCCAATAAAGGTGCTATTTAGGCCCTTGAATGAAAAAGCAAAGGGAAAGGCTATAGTTTTATCTCTTAGCAGATGCCCCTCTCCTTATGCTTTGGGCTTTACCTGGTGACTGTTTGTACTTGATTGGCCATGGGCAAAACAGCAAGTTCTTTCGAAGTTAGAACACACACACACACACACACACACACACACACACAAACACTGAAGTCTGAAGTCTGCCCCTGCTGGGTTTTTAAAGAGCTGTTTTCTTCCTGAGCTCTATGGCATGGTGGCTCTAATCTGAAATTTCTTTTTAATCATAGCAGGAGTCCCAATTAGCGTATTGGGTAATCTTTCAAGTAGAACTGGGAGTTCCGTGACCAGAGAGAGCAGAGGCAATATTCTGCGCGAAGCCCCTGAGAAATAAGGCAGAGAAAGCAGTTGGGCGTATGTACACATGTGTGACAATGAATGTCTGGCTTACTACCATTCCAGGACTGGGGGTGTGCACCCTGCACCCCTTGATCTCCAAGGCTGTGCTAGAGAGAATATAGAGGATATTGTCCGTGGCTAGAAATGCCAACCCAGCCCTACCTGTTAGCTAACACGACATATCTACTCCTAAAGATATGGGGTGGGGGTGGGAGCAGGTAATTAAGCTTCTTGCAAGACAATGGGCACAGAGTTTGGGGAGAGGTGTCCCTTTGATTTCCATGAGATGGCCTGCACTGGGGTTCAGCCGACACCCAGGGCCAACTCTGATCCGGCACTGCCAGTGACCTACTTTCCTTTGTTGTTGTTTTTGGAAGTGCTGATGTCAATGCAGAATTCAGCAGAGAGGCTGAGTGAGAAAAAAAAAGAGAGAAGGGGGAGGAGAAGGGAGAGAACAAAGGGGGAGGGACAGAAGACAGCAGGGAGCAAGCAAGTGTCAGATCAAGATAATGCTGGCATGTTAGCTGCAACTGTACCCATACTGGCCCCATGGGGCCTGCCCAACACAGCTGGCATCAGTCTGGACCTATGGCTTCTGGCTAAGTAAACAGGGAAGGGGATCCATCCAGCTTCCTCTCCCCTCCACACACAAGGAATAGGATGTGGTACCCGGCAGGCATGCCCAGATGTGTCTTCCCACTCAAAAGGAGCTGGGCTCATCGGGCACCTCCACTCTTTCTTGGGTGCCCGGAGATACTATGTGTGTGTCATGCCTTCCGTGAGATACCACACAACCACCCTGGCAATTGGGATTTGGTAGAGGTTCTCCACGTGTTTCAGCACTGCAGGAAATTGGTCTTTGGGGATGCTGAAGGCAGTTTCCTCTGTTCACTTGCTCCTTGGTAACTCACCTGACACAGCTCTGCCTGCTTTCACCTCCCATTCTCAGGTGCCCCAGGACAACTGCAGGGTTTGGGAAAAGAAAAGCATCAGGCTTTATCTTTTTTCTTTTGCCAGTACTGGGGCTTGAACTCGGGGTTAGGGTGTTGCCCCTTAGCTTTGGCGGCTCAAGGCTAGCATCCTATCACTTAAGCCGCTTCTCTGTTTCCATCTTTCATTTGGCTTGTTCATTGGAGACAAAAGTCTCATGATGGACTTTCCTGACTGGGCTGGCTTAGAACCATGATCGTCAGATCTCAGCCTCTTAAGTAGCTAGGATTATAGATGTGAGCCACCAGTGCCCAGATGCTTCAGACTGTTTCATGCAGGGCTACAAAACGACAGGAAATCATTCCAAGACGCTGCCTGTTCCCCTGGTGTGAAAAACAGCTTGACTTCTCTATTCCACAGCCAAGGGTGAACTCCAGCTCCAAGATGACAGGGACTCTGACCCCACTGTCTCAGCACTGGCTGCCCAGCAGAAGCCACAAGTGAAGTCTCCTGGCTGAGCCTTTCCTTTTTCAAGACATTTGGTCAAAAGGCTCTTTCTGATGAAACAATTACAGCTCCAATTTTCATGCAACCAAACTCGGTAGGCCGCATGATGATTCTGTGTATATGTAACCATGTTACCGGATGTGCCCAAGAGCCTCCATTCAGGTGGGAATGGCGGGGAGGGGAGGGAAAGCCACTCGTGCCCTCTTGGACCCTTCAGCCCCCAAACAAGCATGACACATGATGAAAATCATTCTTTCCTGCTCCACAAGCTCATACATTTTTCAGATACAGAGGAGACAAAGCCCTCGTCTGCTGAAATTAGACCCGGAAAAATAGGTTACCTGACAATTACTTGTTTCTAAGTGGAGCATGATCTAGTGGCGGGAGCTCTAGATGGGCTGCTGGGGCTGCGCCTTCTCCCAACTTACTGCTTCTTAACCTCTCAGTCCCTTGCTTCAAGTCATGGATAATAATTCTCCTCACCTCCCTCCCTCCCCAGGCAGGTGGAAGGCATAATGAATCAATGACTGAAGAACTCTGAAGAGGCCAGGCTTGGGGATGCCGTGTAAGTACACAGCACCACCAGCCACCTTCTCAAATCTACATCAGGCTGATTTATTTACCTCCCGTGAAAGAGACAACAATCATCATATTTACACTTCACGCAGCAGCAGCTTCCTGCATTTCCCTACAGCACCCCTCCCTCCCCCTTGCTAAGGATGCTATTCAATCTCCTGACTGCCTTTCCCAGGAAGAGAGGAGGCCTCTCCCAACCTCTCCCTGGCTTCACCCATCCCAGCCTTCTTCCCCACAACCCAGAGGAGGCCATGGCCTCCCCATGGAAGGATGAGGAAATGAATTTCATACACAAAAGATGTTTCCTAGCCAGATGCTAGTGGCTCATGCCTGTAATCTTTGCTACTCAGGAGGGAGAACTGAGGATCATAGTTCAAAGCAGGAAAGTCTATGAGACTCTTATTGTGAATTAACCACCAAAAAGCTAGAAGTTGGAACTGTGGCTCAAGTGGTAGAGCACTGGCCTTGAGCACAAAAGCTCAGGGACAGGGCCATTTCTAGTAATTAAGAAGCGAAGCAGCCGGGCGCTGGTGGCTCAAGCCTGTAATCCTAGCTACTCAGGAGACTGAAATCTGAGGATCATGGTTCAAAGCTAGCCCAGGCAGCAAAGTTGGAGAGACTCTTATCTCCAATTAACTAGCAGAAAACCAGAAGTGGCACTGTGGCTCAAGTGGTAGAGCAATCACCTTGAGCTAAAGAACTCAGGGTTAGTGCCCAGGCTCAGAGTTCAAGTCCCACGACCAACAACAACAAGGTAAAGAAGCAAAGCAGAAGTACATGGAAAACTAAATGTTTAAATGTTGAGTCATTTAAAGAGTGCCCCGGTGCTCCTGTTCCTGTTACCACACAGGGCCTCAGATGGGTGGCAATTAAGGCTGGCACAGGTAGGGTTCACCTGTGGAGCCGGGGGAAGGGAGGGACACACCTTCCAGTTATTGCTGTTGGGTACAGCATTGGATTGCTCTTTCCCCCTTTCTTTCTGGATTTCGACAACCCCTTCATTTTCAACAGCATTCAGGACTTGGTGCGTTTACACAGAAAATCATATTAAAGGAAAAAAATAAAAAGAAGGAGGGAAAAAAAGAATGAAAAGAAAAGGTCTGAAAGGTTCTTATTAGTTCTGAAGATTTGGAACGGCTCCTTAGGCATCCAAGCCTGGACAGGAGAATTTGCTATGGCCAGCGTGTGAGGTTCTGTAGCAACAGGGACCAGCACAAGAGCTCCTTGGGTGCCACCTGCCAGGAGACAGGATAAATGATCATCTGTCCTCAGAGCACAGCCCAGGGACTGATTCCCCAATACTGATGCATGAGGGAGATGTCAACAGAGGTCCCCTAAAGAATGATGTCTCTATTTCCATGCTAATCCAGGGCTGCGTGTGAAGGCAAGCTTCTGTCTGGAAAGCAGAATGGTGCCACCAGAGCTCAAAGAACTACACCCACGGCTGCTGTTGCTTCCTCCAGGAGAAGGCAGGGGGCTGTGTGCAGGTAGAAGAAGTGGGATGGGTTTGCTCAACATCCCTACCCTTCTTTCACTACCTGCCTTCAAGCCCCTTGTGGGCTGATCTTCAGCTCCTGGAAAACAGAACTGACTCCTGCTATCTCCAAAGGCATGCCACTGCCAGCCCTGCCAGCTTATCTCCCCAGTGCTTTCGAGATCAAAACCCCCAAACTCGTTAACTCAAAACTTTGTTTCGGGAACAATATCCACCACCGAGGTGCCCAAAGCTGAGCCACCTCTTATGAAAGGGTCTTTCAACATGAAAACTCACTGCTGATGACAATGGGCACTTGGCCACTGCTGCTCAGAATGGGATGCTCAGGAAAGAAGAAAACAGCCGTGTCCAGGTCAAAGTAGATTAAATTCACGGATGGCAGGATGTGGCCGAAAGATGTCTGTTGACTGTACACATGGTGCTACTTTTTTTTTTTTTCTTTTTTAAAGATGTTTTTTTCAGTTGAGTGCCAGTGGCTCATACCTGTAATTCTAGCTACTCAAGAGGCTGAAATCTGAGGATTGAGGTTTGAAGCCAGACTGGGCAAGAGAGTCTGTGAGATTATCATCTCCAACTAACCACTAAAAAGCTAGAAGTAGAGCTGTGGCTCAAGTGGTAGAGTGCCAACCTTGAGCCAGGGACCCAGACCCTGAGTTCAAACCCAGGATCAGTACAAAAAGAAGAAATAATGGTGGTTTTGAAAATGACCCTCCTGTTGATGGTGTTCATATATTAATGTATTTGTGTGTGTGTGTGTGTGTGTGTGTGTGTGTGTGTGTGTGTGTGTGTGTGTACCAGTACTGGGGCTTGAACTCAGAGCATATGCTTCTGCTTGGCTTTTTCACTTAGAAATGCTGTTCTACCACTTGAGCCACAGTTTTTTCCTGGCTGTTTGGTGATTAATTGGAGATGAAAGTCTTATGGACTTTCCTGTCCAGGCTAGCTTCGAACTATAGTCCCTACATCTTAGCCTCCTAAGGCATGAGCCACCAACACCCAGAGATGCCCTGCTCTGCCTTTTTTTTTTTTTTTTAACAGAAGACTTAGTCCCTGTGCTCCTTGGTGCTGTGGTTAAGTTGTCATCCAGTGACTGTAAAACAAAAACAAAACTAAGCACAAGAAACGATGATACATAACGCAGAGTTGGAGAAAAGAAATACTGGATGGTGTGTGGAGGATTCTTGCAGAGCAGCCCTGGAAAGAAGGAATTCTATAGAAACCTGAGTGAACCCTTGGCAATCCTCAGTGACCCAGCCCAAGGAACAGGAGATAATTGTAGAGGGAGGAAAGATAGGCCCTATGAGTTTTCCCAGGGCTGCTGAGACAGATGACCACAAACTGGGGAGCTGAAAAGAGCAGAAATTCAGGCCATCTGGCTCTGGAGATGTAAAGTCTGAAGTCAAGGTGGTGGCAGGGTTGGTTTCTCTTAGAAGCTCTAAAGGGAGAATCTGTGCCAGATCTTTCTTCAGCTTTCGGTGGCTGCCAGCAATCCTTGGCTTGTAGAAGCATCACTCCAATCCTTGTTTCTTTTTAGTTTCTGTCTCCTATCTCCTATTGTTCTTTGATAAAGACACCTATCATTGAATGCATGGTCCACCTCCATTCAATATAATCTTCTAAAGACCCTTAGTGTAATTATACCCACAAACACTCCTTTTTTTTTTTTGGTCGGTCGTGGGGCTTGAACTCTGGGTCTGGGCGCTGTCCCTCAGCTCTTCAGCTCAAGGCGAGCGCTCTACCACTTGAGCTACAACGCCACTTCCGGTTTTCTGGTGGTTTATTGGAGATAGGAGTCTCACAGTCTCTCCTGCCCAGGCTGGCTTTGAACCGCGATCCTCAGATCTCAGCCTCCTGAGTAGCTAGGATTACAGGCGTGAGCCACCAGAGCCCGGCCACTCCTTTTTTGGTGTAAGGTTACATTCACAGGTTCTAGTTAGGCATACCTTTTGAGGAGCCACCATTTAACTGTCTTTGACAGCCAAAGCCTCTGGAGATCTGTTCCTAGGACCAAGACTTCTCTCTGTGACTAGTCAGCAGTCTACCAGATTATCTGCCTAGCAGTGGGAATTTCCTGGCAGCTCTCAGGGAGCACCTGTGATTTTTAGATCTGTAACAAAAACCACAGGGATATCTTGACTTTCTTTAAAGCCGAGCCACACCTTCTAAAACTATTTTGCTGTCTCAGAGTGTCACTCATCATTGACTTCCTTCTCTATGAAAGTATCAAGTCACCACAAGCCTCATACCCACAAGGCACCCTGGGGGAGAAAGGGAAGCGAAAGGAAAGCGCCGAGCCAAGCACTGAAACCAGAACTGTGTCTCCTCTCACCTGAGACCCACCTGTGCAAGAACCATGTCCAGGGCTCATCTTCTTGAAGGGCTTTGCAAATGTTTTCCACACCTTTCCTTTTGGTTTTTGTGATACCAGGATTCAAACTTGGTATCCAGTACTTTTTCTTATTGGCTGACACTCTACCACCTGAGCCATGCACCCAGCCTTTCCTTTTCTTTCTTTTCCTTCCTTCCTCTTTTCTCCCTCACCTCTCCCCCCTTCCCTTCCCTTTCTTCTCTTCTCTCCTCACTATATAGCCAAGCTGTATTGAGCCAATGATGCTACTGCTTTAGTCTCCTAAGTGTTGGAATTATAGACATGTACAGCCACACCTGAGTCCCAGCCTTTTCTTAATAGAGAATTGATGGATGCTGTTTATGTTCTAAGGTAACCTATTGAGCCAGCTGTAGAGGCCTACGCTTGTGATCCCAGCATGAAAGGCATTGAGTCAGGAATGAGTTTGAGGTCAATTTGGGGTCCATAGCAAGACCCCGTCTCAAAACAAAACAAAAAAACAAAAAAAACCCAACCTAGACCTATCTGCAATGTCATACTTACTGTCCCAGACTTGCCTTCTGGAGGCTTAGAAATAGAGGCCAGCCGGGCACTGGTGGCTCACGCCTGTAATCCTAGCTACTCAGGAGGCTGAGATCTGAGGATCGCGGTTCAAAGCCAGCCAGGGTAGGAAAGTTCCGTGAGACCCTTGTCGCCAATAAACCACTAGAAAACCAGAAGTGGCACTGTGGCTCAAGCGGTAGAGTGCTGGCCTTGAGCTGAGGAGCACAGGGACAGCACCCAAGCCCAGAGTTCAAACCCCATGACCGACAAGAAAGAAAGAGAGAAAGAAAGAAAGAAAGCAATAGAAGCAACTGCCAGGCACTGGTGGCTTATGCCTGTAATCCTAGTTACCCAGGAGGCTGAGATCTGAGGACTGTAGTTCAAATCCAACCCAGTGAGAAAAGTCCCCATGAGATTTTTGTCTCCAATTAACCACTCAAAAACCAGAAGTGGAGTTGTGGCTCAAAGTGGTAGTGCGTTAGCCTTGAGCAAAAGAGCTCAGGGGCAGTGCCTCTGTGGAGACTGTTACCACCAGGGAGAATATGAAAATACCTCCCAGTGGAGAATATGAAAATACCTCCCAGAGGTCAGGGCACTGCAGCACAGGGGGGCTATACATACCTAATGGATTTTTGCCCCTCCACAAACACAGCACAGATAACAACTTTGTTTCTCTTTTTGGTGGCACTAGGATTTGAATTTAGGATTTTGCACCTGCTAAGCAGGCATTCCACTTCTTGAGCCATGCCTTCGGTGCTTTTTGCCTTTTTCTTTGGTTGGGGGGGGGGGGAGGTCCGGTTGTGGGGCCTGAACTCTGGGCCTGGGCACTGTCCCTCAGCTCTTCAGCTCAAGGCTAGCGCTCTACCACTTGAGCCACAGCACCACTTCCGGCTTTTTTCTTTTTGCTTATGTAGTGCTGAGGAATCGAACCCAGGGCCTCAGGCATGCAAGGCAAGCACTCTACCACTGAGCCACCTTCCCAGCCCTTTACCTTTTTTCTTTTTTCAAATAAGTTCTCACAATTCTGTCTGGGCCAGCCTGAACAAAACAAAAAGAAATAATACCCACAAAGCACCTACCCCTAACAAGGTGAATTTCAAAAGTGCATTGTTGAGAGCTAAGGATGGCAGGAGAGCTCAGGGTTTATATCTCATGTGCAGGACCATAGGTTGGAGCCTTAACACACACACACACACACACACACACACACACACACACACACACACACACACACACACAGGCTGGCAAGGTGGCTTACACTTGTAATTCTATCTACTTAGGAGGATGAAGGTTCAAGGCCAGCCTATCTCAATCTCAATCAATAAAGCCAGGAAGGAGAGTACATACCTCATTGTCAGCTATGCAGGAAGTATACATAGGAGGCTCACAGTTCAGGCTGGCCCAGACAGAATTGTGAGAACTTATTTGAAAAAAGAAAAAAGGTAAAGGGCTGGGAAGGTGGCTCAGTGGTAGAGCACTTGCCTTGCATGCATGAGGCCCTGGGCTCAATTCCTCAGCACCACATAAGCAGAAAAAAGCTAGAAGTGGTGCTGTGGCTCCAGTGTTAGAGCACTAGCCTTGAGCTGAAGAAATGAGGGACAGTACCCAGGCCCAGAGTTCAAGCCCTAAGACCAGCAAAAAAAAAAAAAAGAAAGAAAGAAAGAAAGAAAGAAAAGAACCTTGATCCTCAGATCTCAGCCTCCTGAGTAGCTAGGATTACAGGCATGAGCCCCTGGCACCCAGCTTTTCTTTGTATTTTAAAATTAGCCTCCATGAGTTATACAGGGAGGATTCCATTGTGGTTTACAATGTACTGCAATCTCATCTTCTCTTCCCCTTCAATCCTCCCCCCTCCCACAAACACACCCCGCTTCATACACAGGCATAAATTCTTTTTTTTGGGGGGGGGGAGGGTCTGGTCGTGGGGCCTGAACTCTGGGCCTGGGCGCTGTCCCTCAGCTCTTCAGCTCAAGGCTAGCACTCTCCCACTTGAGCCACAGCGCCACTTCCAGCTTTTTTTCTTTTTGCCTATGTGGTGCTGAGGAATCAAACCCAGGGCCTCATGCATGCAAGGCAAGGGCTCTACCACTGAGCCACCTTCTCAGCCCCACACAGGCATAAATTCTAACGCCAGATATATGTGGAAGCTGTGGGATTTGAACCCAGATCTATCTGACCATAGAGTTTTCATACTCTTGCCTCCCTGATGTCCACAAGAAGCAGTCTTCCTTCACACGGGGAGGGGGTGTGGGGGGATGCTGAGAAGTGGGGGTGGAAGAAGCAGGAACCAGCTTGCTGTCTAAACCAAGCAATAATGTTTTATTTCCATTGCTCTGAACATACACTTCAATGACACTTGGTTTAAAATTAAAAAAGCGAACCACACACACACACACACACACACACACACACACATACACACACACAACTGGTTTTTGAGAAATGTCAAGTACTATATTTTGGTGGACGTGTACAGAACAATCAAAATGTTGAACAGAGACAAAGCTTCATCGAAAGTCTCTTCCAAAGGCAATCACTGAGGTTTGAAAAGAGCAGATTGGGTTTCCAGCCCAGCTGATTTCTCTTCCCTTGTGAATCATAACCTCCCAAGCCAGGAGTAGAGGGGTGTAGGGTCCAAGACCTCAATAGATGTAAAGAACCTCATATGGCACCAGGCCCTAAATATCTTTGGTCCTCTAGTACATACACACCTGTGACAAAATGCAATAAAATAAAGCTAGGCACTGGTGGCTCATGCCTGTAATCCTAGGAGGCTGAGAACTGAGGATCATGCTTCAAAGCCAGCCCAGGCAGGAAAGTCTGTGAGACTTTTTTTTCCTTTGCAGCTCATGAGGCTTGAACTCAGGGCCTTGATGCTGTCCCTGAGCTTTTTCACTCAAAGCTAATGCATTTGAGCCACAGCATCACTCCCAGTTTTCTGGCAGTTCATTGGAAATAAGAGTCTCACAGATTTTTCCTGCCCAGGCTGATTTTGAACTGTGATCCTCAGATCCTAGCCTCCTTAGTAGTTAGGATTACAGGCATGAGTCACCAGTGCCCAACCATGAGACTCTTCTCTCCAATTAACCATCAGAAAACTGGAAGTGGCTCTATGGCTTAAGGTGGTAGAGCACTAGCCTTGAGCAAAAGCGCTCAGGAACAGCACCCAAGCCGAGCTCAAGTCCCAGGACTGGCACACACACAAAAAGAAGCAGCAGCAGCTAACTCAGGGACAGCACCCAGACCCTGAGATCAAGCCCCAGGATGAACACCAAACAAATAATAATGTACTCTCATAGAAGTTAGGTGACTGTGGTGCCCCTCCCCCTTCCAGACAGAGAGATAAAGCTAGGTGAATGGCAAAGGCAACAGGACACAATGCTGGGCTACCACTGGCCTTTTCTGTTGAACCCTGGGATGCTGTTTGAGCAGCGCAATAAAATCTCACAGCATACATCCCACTACCATCTGTGCCAGAATGTGAACCGTCCCTTTGTACAGTGTATCCATGCTGCATATACTACCCATGTCCACTCTTTAGTCACTTAGTCCCCAACCTAAGTTATCCCATTTCCATATATATTGTTTTCAGATCATCCTCAGAATGGCATGATGTTTAAAACTTACGAATTGTTTCTGGAATTTTTCATTTGATAATCTTCAGACTCGATTTGAGCACCAGTAACTGGAAGTATAAAAGGTGCAACTGCAGGCCCAGGACATAACTGGGATTATTATCCCTTGCAGGATTGTAGAATATTTTAGACTTTCTTTTTCTCACAATTGCCGCATTTCCTCTTCACTTCCTTCCTATGAGATGCAAATTACCTTCACTGGACAGGTGAGGATATCCGATGAAGTGCATTCTTGAAGGGAGACGAGGATAATCAGGGGTCCTTTACTCCCCTCTATCTTCCTCACATGATTTCCACTAACACTTTGCAGGTTTCAGAGTCCTGAAAGGAAGTGGCCACTCAAGATCTGGCCAAAGAGTTAGGAAGGAGCAGGAAAGATGGAGAGAAAGAGAGAGGAGAGACAGACAGACAGAGATGAGGGAGAGAGAGAGAGAGAGAGAGAGAGAGAGAGAGAGAGAGAGAGAGAGAGAGAGAGCGCCATGATGGGAACAGCTATAGTATCACTAAACCTGAGACTTGATTATGGATTTTGCCTGCGACACAGAGGCCAGCAAAAACATCCAGGTTCTATCAAGGAGATGGAACCAGAAGTCCTTTAGGTTTTGGCATTTATTTTTTTGCTGGTAGCTTGAACTCCGGGCCTGGGCACTGTCCCTGAGCTTTTGCTCAAGGCCAGTGCTCTACCACTTGAGCCACAGCACCATTTCCAGCTTTTTCTTTGATTTAATTGGAGATAAAGAGTCTCATGGCCTTTCCTGCTCAGGGTGACTTCAAACCATGATCCTCAGATCTCAGCCTCCTGAGTAGCTAGGATTATAGGTATGAGCCACATGAGCCACTGGCACCAGGCTCAGAAGTCCTTTGAAATTAAATGATCTTCACACTTGCCAGCCCCCTTTCTCTGGAGGACGAGCTGGCCCTCAGCAATGACAGTGTTAGCCTAAAGAGATCTGGAAGGTTGGCAGCAACTTGTCCCTGCTAGTGTGACTGTGGCCAGACTAGATCCCAGACACAGGTACTTCTCCGAGGTCATATTGTCTAATGAATTAAGGCTAACAGCCACACTGCAAAAGAAAGGGCAGTGAACTTTACTCTGCCAGCGCATCGCTTCTGAGTAAATACCTAGGGGCATTGCTGCACTCAGTCATCAAATACCAGTAGCTCTGCTGAATGACATGCTCATGGCTACTGATGGGCCCTCAGAGGACCCAAGAGGCCAGACTTTGCATTTGGCTCATGCAAAATTCCCAGGCCACAGACAGGGATGGAGCTCAGTAGTACAGCACTTGCCCAGCATGCCAGGTTCAATCTCCAGCGACACCAGAAAATAAAGAAATAAACCCTTCAAGGACAAAGGAAAGTTTAACAGTCATGCTTCAAAAAATTCTGTTGGTTTAATCATTCCTGCCTAAAGGACACTGGCTCCTGCAGCAATGGATTCTCAGAGTGTGGCTTCTTCCTCCACAGCCCCGGAGAGCTCCTTCTAGAGCTCCCATAATCCACATTTCTATTTTGGGGACCATTCTGCTCTTACACATGGAAAAATGGAGAGTTGAGGTTTACATGGTCATTTTTGTTATAGTAATGAAAGCCTTGAAATGATCACAAAAGGAAAATAGGAAAATCTGCCACTTAAAAAGAGCCCAGGCAAATTATTATAGCAACTGAATCCTAAAAGGAATTTTCAAGTAAAAAATATGGCTCATGTGAAGTTGTTATGGCAACTGACATTTAAAAAGTAACTGGATTTGGGCAAGTTTCTTTCTCCACCCTCTCTGCAAAGTCTTGCAGGAACTTCATGCTAAAATTATGCTTTAATTTTAATTAGCCAAATAGGTCATAAATATAGCTTATTCCCAAATCCTTACAATTTCTACCCTGTGAGCAAGCTGATCTACTAATGAGAAAATATTTCCACAAAAACCCACTTCCCATTAAGAACTCCTATCCAATATTTTTCTAATATAATTTATCAATTTAAACACATTGTATAATGTGATATTCTGTAACATTCCATTAAAGTGATAAATAGCAGTAAGGAGGGGAGAAAAAAACACCAAGAGATTAAACATATTGCAAGAAGTGTAACTGTATTTAAATAACTCAAACCATTGCGGAGGCAAACACACTGTTCTCATCCCCAAATACAGTCTAAACTCAGATCGGCATATCCTTGACTGTAAGGGTATTAATAGGACAGAAGAAGGGGGGCAATAAGAAATGACAGGCAACTTCAGAAGAAATAAATTTTCTATTAGTTTTTGTTATAAGATTACATCAAAGCAGTTCATATGTTTTAATCTGGGGAGAGAAAAAGCAAGTACTTGGGGTTTGTGCCTGGGGGCTGCCTCTGTGTACTGAACCAGACAGTTTGCATAATGAACGATTTTCATTCAATCAGGATCTCAGCATAGATAGCTCCCACTCAAAGGTCCAGGGCACAGGCTCAAAGTTTTTGTCTCCCAGCTCCACCTGCTGGACAAACAGTGTATTACAGAAAGAAAAGGTTCAAAGCCCCATTTCAGAGCCACTGTTCTAAATTCAGGTAGTACATAAAGTTAGAGATGTGACTTTAAACAGCTTCCCAAGGCTGATATGGACCTCTACAAGATAGTAAAAAGCATCGCTTTTTTTGAGCCAGCTCAAGGAGGTCGTGGCACAAAATATTTTGTCCTTTCCACTGCTTCCTGAATTAAGGATTTTAAAAATTGCTGCTTTGTGTTCTGAGCCAAGACTAAAATTCCTGGAAGACAGTGTGCCTTGAGTGATGAGTGGATAAAATCATTGTTTTAAAACTCCAAATACTGCCAAACATGGTGGCTCATGACTGTAATCCTAGCTACTCAAGAGGCTGAGATCTGAGGATTGTGGTTTGAAGCCTACCCCCAGACTGGAAAGTCTCTGAAACTCTTTTCTCCAATTAACCACCAAAAGGCCACAAGTGGGTCTGTGGCTCAAGTGGTTAGCGTGCCAACCCGGAGTGAAAAAGCTAAAGGATAGCAGCCAGGCCCTGAGTTCAAGCCCTAGTCCTGGCACACAAAAAATGAACAATAACAAAACTCCAAATGCAGTTCCTACTTAAGTCATCTTCCCAGTACCCCCTCTGTCTAAGGCATCAAAAATGGAGGTGAAGAAGCAACCTAATAAAATTAGATTTCCATGCACAATGGAAAACTTAAAGCTGAACCAATCGTTTTCAAAAAACTGGCACAGATGACATTGGCTTGAAGGAAGGAGCATCCAGGGTGCCAGGACCCCGGGCTAGGCCTAATCCGCCTTTATCCAAGGGTTTAGTGCATGGCTCCCGCTGCTCTCTTCCTCTGGCTGCAACTGCAGAACAGCTAGGCCTCACCTGGCTCTGTCCCAGCATGGCTGGCCACAAGGCTGCTCTCCCGCCGCCGGGAGGCTCTGCCAGGAGGGGGAGCGACATCAAGCCGAGTGAAACTGTTTTCGAAAACCTGGAATGATCATTTAAATGTTTAAAATATGCACATGGTAATTCAAAACTAATTACCCTGAGCACATTTGAAACATTTATGCCATCATCTCTGGATCCAGCCTCCTGATTGTGCAGTGCAACTCACTCTGGTGTTTCTATAAACTGCTTCAGCGATTTTAACTTCCAGGCTAAATCAGGCAGGCTCTGCCTCCCTCCCCTGCCTGGTGAAGAGACCCCTGCCCTGACTTCCCCCGAGAGGAGGCAGCGCCTTGTTTCCCTGGAGAGCCATTTGTCATGGTCTTGTAGTTCTGGCTGCCGAATCATTGCTCTTATGGCTGTTCATAATTGTCATCTCCATTATTTAATTTAGGCAAAAATGACCTCTCTCCCTACTGACTTTTTTTTTTTCCTTCTAGTTCCTCTCCACTTCCTCTTCCTCAGCACATGGTCCACCATTTCCCAACTCACTCAGGCATATAGAAAGTTCCCCTGACAACATTCATAGCCCACATGGTTCTTCTCCATCTTGGGGGTAAAGATAGGGTGTTTTCTGGGGTGGTGTGTGTGTGTGTGTGTGTGTGTGTGTGTGTGTGTGTGTGTGTGTGTGTGTGTGTGTGTGTGTGTGTGTGTGTGTGTGTGTGTGTGTGTGTGTGTGTGTGTGTGTGTGTGTGTGTGTGTGTGTGTGTGTGTGTGTGTGTGTGTATGCATGCACATGTGCACACATGCTAGTACTGGGACCTAACCTCAGGTCCTGGGCATTGTCCCGTAGCTTTTTTTTTTTTTTTGTGCCAGGCTTGAGGATTGAAATCAGGGCCTGGGCCTTATCCCTGAGCTTCTTTTGTTCAAGGCTAGCACTCTACCACTTGAACCACAGCTCCACTTCTGGCTTTTTCTGTTTATGTGGTATTGAGGCATCGAACTCAGGGCTTCATGCATGATAGACAAGTACTCTACCACTGAGCTACCTTCCCAGCCCCTTCCTTAGCTTTTTTACTCAAGGTTGGTAATCTACCATTTGAGCCACAGCTCCACAGTTGGTGTTTTCAGTGGTTGATTGGAGAGAAAAGTCTTCAAGACTTTCCTGTCCAGGTTGGCTTTGAACCTTGATCCTCAGATCTCTGCCTCCTGAGCAGTAAGGATCACATTTGTGATCCACAGATGCCCAACTCTACCAGCTCTCTTGAGAGCCAGGTCCCAGGCAGGCCACTCTGAATCCACCTACTTCCCCTTGGGTTTTGTTATACAGTAACCACCCGCACCCCCTCCCCCTGACACACACTGCCAGACATGTGCGCATCCCCCTCTTGTACAGCTAGCTCACTCCACTTACAGCCTAGACTAATTAGACCTAGGCAGGTCCTGAAGCAAATTCATTTCTCCTTTTTTTTCCCCCTGAATAAAATGAGTTCTCTTCCTTTGGGGGTACTAAACCAGCATGCCGGTGGCAAAAAGACCGAGCAGGGTGATGTGGCTGAAATCACTCGGACGTCCCCAGTCTATGAGCGTGACCTCGGGTCAGGGTGGGGGTGGGGGCTGAACAGCAAGAAATGAGCTTGGGTTATAATGCTTCAGGAAGCAGAGGAATGAGGGTAGGGCTTTCAAGATGCCAGTGGCGGGTTTTCAGATGTTCGGGGATCTAAAACTGGGTTAGATTCCCACCGTCAGCTGAAGTTTGACAGAGTGATATTACGGGTTTAACTAGAGCCATTAAGAGACTCTTCATTATCCCCACACACCACCGCCACCAAAGTTATCACTCGAGCCATAATGCAAGAAAGAATTTTCATTCCATCAACAAGAGAGGGAGCCAGTCTATCTTTGTCCAAAGGAAATGAGCAGCCCAGCATGAAGCTTGTGAGGAATTGAGTGTACAACACTCCAATAACATCCCCTGCAGGATTTCCTCAGCGATTTCGTCGGCTAAGCAGAGCGGCTGTACAGGAGCAATGTTCTCATGTACCTGGCTTGCAGGAACACCTGCTCCACGAGCCACTGAAAGGTCAATTAACAACCAAGGAGCCTCGAGAAGACCTACATTCCACAGGGCTTAAGTATTAAGCTCCAAAGAAATCAAGATCCAGGCCAGTCTCCTCAAGTTCAGCAATCTCAATGATTATTTTCCTACCAAGATCTACCACTCCAACCAAACTAATTTCCTTGGTATCACCTGTGCCTAATTTACATTCTCCTTCGCAGTGTGCAGGGCTTTTGGCTTCAAATGGACTTTGTCTCCTGCCAAGCCTTTTCCTTTTTTTTCACCGTCAGATGACAGCTTGCAAGTACCTGACAGTTTGTCCCTTACTCCACAGGACTCTTCCCATACAACACACAACATGCTGTAAATGACTCCATTTGTTTGTAAGAAGTGGTCTTGCATTTTGTGACCCTTCCCCTTGCAGATTAAACTTAAGGACAAGATTGTGTGTGTGTGTATGTTTTAGGGGGGGGAAGGGATGGTTTTGTTTGTGCTGCTCCTAGGGCATGAACTCAAGGCTTAGCAGCTATTAGTTTTTTCTGCTCAAGGCTAGCACTCTACCCTTTGAGCTAGTTTCACTTCTGGAACTCATGGAATTTTCTGCTTAGGCTGGCTTTGAACTGTGATTCTTAGATCTCAGCCTTCAGGAATCACAGGCATGAGCCACCATCAGTGGCTTGGGACACATTTTCTATTTCCTTTGCATTTCTTGGGCATATTCAATAGTTTTCACCCATTGGAGACACCCAGGTTAGATAGAAGCGACCAACCTAGTAGTCTTTTATAGTTGGAATGAACTGACCCCAGCATCCCCACCCCCACACCAAGCAAAAATAATACCCACCCCTCCTTGCTGGCATCCTATAACTTGCCCAAAGCCAGATTTATTGCTCCTGCTGTAAAGTGTATCCTCTCTAAGTCTCACTTAAAAGCTACCACTTGGCAGAAGATCAAGTGAGAAGTGCAGGATAGCAGGTGATGGTTAGGGTAGGAGGGGGTGGGGAGGCTGGGGTGGAGCAAATAATTGAAGCAGAGAGAGAGAGAGAGAGAGAGAGAGAGAGAGAGAGAGAGAGAGAGAGAGAGAGAGAGAGAGAGAGAGAGAGAGAGAGAGAGTTACCAGCTCAATATTTAACGTAACTGGTAATTTGCTGTGACAATTATGCCACGAACAGAACACTACTACTATGCAAGAATGTCGCTCACTAATTAAGAGGTCTCTGCTTTTCCTAGTCATCTGCACAGCACTTTAATAACACACACACACACACACACACACACACACACACACACACACACACACACACACACACACACACGTGCGTGCGACTTGGCTCCAGGAGCTAATGGTTCTATTAGGAGCATGTGCAGTACAGGGCTGTGGCAAGCACATCGCCCTGAGTGATGCTGCCCGGTTAAGTCTCTAACACCTTCAATTCGCCCTCCGATGGAGAGGAGAGAGCATCTTTCAGGCCCTCACGCCACGAGCTCCATTTGACTGACAGGCATCTTCCCGGAAAGCCTGTGCGTGCCTCCACTGTAAATCGACCCGCTTTCCCATAGCACACTTTCAACCAGGAAGGCTTAAGGCTTGGCATGGATTTGATCCATAAAGAGTAACTTTAATAAGGATTTTCACCAAAATAAAAGTCCATGGGAACAGATCTTTCTCCTGGAGAGGGACACAGGTAGGGATGAGGATACACACACAAATATTCACACTGCTAGCCAAATGGCATGAAACAAAGAGAATATTAACATGATGCTTATAAAGAAGGATGCTGCCATCTTCTAAATTGACTACTAGATTCTTGTAGCCAGACAAACCATTTTTCTTCCTCCTCATCGTTTCTTTTTTTCTTTCTCTGCTTAATTAGTGGCTCCTTTATGGAAGGCTTGCTGCTTGGAGAGCCCATTAGAAGAGAGTTCATTTATAGGAATACACCTTCTAAAGCTATTCAGATTTTCAATAAATAGCAGAGAAGGAGGCCGGTGGTGGTACAGCAAGGGTACTGGGGAAGCAGCAAGACTTCTATGCAAGGCAGGCTCTGCATTACAAGCCTAAGTGCTGGCGAGATTGAGCAAACCTATATGCTTCTAAAATTTTAGGCCAATACAAATGACCTCTGTACCATGGCTGACTGAAGATATAAATAAACTTCAACATGAACAGCGGTGTCAATGAGGAAAGGAGATGAGTCCAATGGAGACTTATTTTTAAAAAATCCTGGGGGTTCTGGACTGCAATTCAGGACAGGGTATTCATGAACAGAGCCGCGGCTCCCTGCAGTGAGCTCTCCTGCTTTCTGCAGGTGCCAGTCCCTCAGTTACCTAACCATTGAAAGGAAGCTGTACCTCACACAAGTTAAATATAGGCTGGGTTATCTGCATTTTACAAGCACCAAGAGCATTATCTGAGAAAGCTGTCATTTTTAATGACAGCCCAAACTTCCAATTACCAACTGGGTAATACACCAGGGAACAGGGATAATTTTGTAAGAATGGCTCACCATTATTAAAAGTTTACATGATCACTTTGGAAGTGATATAAATATTTCACATGGGGTGGATGGGATTCACTTTTTCAAGCACCTTATAGGGGGTTGGAAAAAATACAGGGTTTTGGATTTTTTTTTGGGGGGGGAAATTATACATTTTGAGGTATGTCACCAGCTGAGAAATAAAAGGGCCAGGTGATAGTCAAGCACCTTGCAAAGTGGAAAGGCTGTGGAAATGGTTAGGTGGCTGGTTCAAAGTCTCTGATCCACCTATAAGTGCACTGGCCCAATGAAAGCGGGGGGGGGGGTCTGCCATCAGTACAAGTGAGGACCTCTTAGATTCCCTGTGGTCATTATTGATGCAGTTGTAACACTTTTGCATAACTAAGTATTTTTTTAAGTGAAAAATAGGGCTGGAGGCATGGCTCAGTAAAAACATGAAGCTGAATTCAAAATCCTAGTACCATCAAAAAGGAGAGAAAAAAAAAAAAGTCACCTGGAAGGAAGCTAGGAGGTAGGTGGTCAGGGAAAACAACTACCTTCCCTCAAAGACATCAAAACCACCATTACAAATATAATTAAGAGATGTGAGGATCATTAACTGATAGCTTTAGAGAAAAGGTCAGGTACTTTACAAAGCAAGTCAAACATGTTCCCAGGAGGCCATTTCTACCACACTGGCAGAAAACGAAGGTGTTAGTTCTCTGTGACTACAACCCACGTCCTAGGGGTAGAGAGGATGAAATCTGAACAACTCCAAAGCTTCCCTCCCCTAGTCCCTCTGTATTATCTCCCTGCTTCTAAGGGTCTGCCATAATTACCTACCAGCTTTTGATAGTACATGAGAGTTAAGACAAATTACCATCAATCACAGCAATGGACAAACAGAACTAATAGCACGCGAGAAGCCCAGGCATATATTCACACTGCAGAAAAGCAGAAGCGTTCATGATCAGTTTGTTGGGCCCAGTGGCACATACCTGTTATCCCAGTAGCTGGAGTCTAAAGGAAGATTATGAATTTGAGACCAACCTGGACTACATAGAGACCTTGTACACACACACACACAGAGCTGGCAAGGTGACTATACTACCTAAATTCACACATTCCTATGACCAAATGCCATTCAAAGCAACACACATCTACTTTCTCTTCCTGGGGCTTGAACTCAGCGCCTTGTGCTTGCTAGACAGAATGCTTTACAACACTTGAACCATGCCTCTAGCCCTTTTTATTTTTCAAGTAGGGTCTTGAGTTTTTGCCTGGGCCAGCCTGGAACTAATCCTCTTATCTATGCCCTCCACATAGTGGGGATTACATGTTAGGCTCAGCTTGTTTGTTGCAATAGAGGTTTTACTGAATTTTGGCCCAGCTGGTGTGAACTGCAATCCTCCTGATCCTCATCTTCTCAAGTAGCTATGATCACAGGTGTGAGCCATCATGCACAGCCCTTATCTACTTATACTGAAGCTGACAGTGGCTTACAGAATGGTAGGGGTCATATCACCTCTACATCGAGCCACATCCACAACCTTGTATTTTTTTTTTTTTGTCAGTTATGGGGCCTGAACTCTGGGCCTGGGCGCTGTCCCTCAGCTCTTCAGCTCAAGGCTAGCACTCTACCACTTGAGCCACAGCGCCACTTCTGGCTTTTTCTCCTTATGTGGTGCTGAGGAATCAAATCCAGGGCCTCATGAATGCAAGGCAAGCACTGAACCACTGAACCTTCCCTTGTATTTTTATAAAAACAGATAAGGCTTAAAAGTGCTTAATGCTGGTTAGTGGGATTATGGGTGATTTTTAAAAATTATTTTTTAATGAATATGGATTACTTGCAGAAGAAATAATGATTCAAATAATCTTTTCTTTTTTAAAAAAAACATGAGCTGGGAGCCGGTGACTCACACCTGTAACCCTACTACTCAGGAGATTGGGATCTGAAGTGGAGCTGTGGCCCAAGTGGTAGAGCACTAGCCTTGAGCACAAAAGCTCAGGGAGAGCACCCACACCACCAATCTCCCTCCCCACCAATGAACAATATTTAACATCAGATGGATAGATAATAAACTGACATGGCAAAGGCTTTTTTCTTCCTCCCAATCAAATATGAAAATAACATCTAAACTTTCTTTCCTGTGAGAAAACAATTATTTCCAAAGATGCTTATAGAGCCAGTATTCTACATACAGAGAGGATTGTACAAGTAAGAGCTATCAGCCTAATGGCTCACATCTAAAATCTCAGCTACTCAGGAGGCTGAGAAGTAAGGATGGCAACCTGAAACCATCAGGAAAATCCATGAGACTCTTATCTCCAATTAACTACCAAAAAAAACCCCTGAAGTGGAGCTGTAGCTTAAGTGGTAGAGTGCTAGCCTTAAGCAAAAAAGCTAAGGAAGATCATGAGGACTTGAGTTCAAGCCCCAGTACCGGCATACACACATATATAAGTAAGAGCCACTATGCCATGTAAAAAAGTGTAGGATTAGGCAGGGGCTGGGAGCTCACAATGTAATTGTGACTACTCAGGATTGAGGTTTGAGCTAGCTGGGGCAGCAAAATCTGTGAGATTCTTACCTCTAATTAACCACTAAAAAGCCAGAAGTGGAGCCAGTGGCACAAGTGGTACAACACTAGCCTTGAGCACAAAAGCTCAGAGGCAGTGGCCAGGCTCTGAGTTCAAGACCCAGGATTGGCACACAAAAACAAAAACAAAGCACAACAAAAAGATGCAGAATTAAAGTAAGAGAAACTGCCTCTGAGACAAGGAAAGAATCCATTTAAGAGGGGACAGTGGCTTTCCTACAAGTACAAAGCAGAAAGGAGGCTGAGCAACCAGTTTCATTTTCTATAAATAAAACCTTGGCAGGCTTATGGTCCAAGAAACACAAGTCAATATAAACCTTTATATACTGGGCTGCCAAACTTCACTTTTAGACAGTATATTAATTATGTAGTCAATAATCATGGGTTTCATTAGCGTATTAAATACCACGATCAATATTATTTATACATTTCGAAGACAGGCCACTCAGAAAAAAAAAAAAGTGGGGGAGAGGATACTTTTGACCCTGCAGTTCAAAATGTCAGAATAGCACACTAGAGATTAGCAAGGCTTTAATGGAAAGCATAAAACATTGAAAATATAGACAGAAATCAGATTATTACTGTTGTTGGTTTTTGTTTTGTTTTGTTTTTGCTTTGCCTTTCACAATAAGACGAGAGGGAATTCAAGAGCCATTTAAAATAAAGGCGAAATGATTAGATTTTTTTACCCCTTCATTGCTTAATGCTGATGTCATCATATATGCAAGATAAACATTGATCTCTCAGTGAAAGATGAGAAATAGAACAACAGGAACAGCCTTTTGAGGTAAACTATCTCCAAGAGAATTCTAAGAACTGTGGGCCAGAATCTACTTAAGACAATCCTCTGGGATCTGAATCTCTTAAAAGCGTAACTGTGGAGCCAATTTCTGGGGCTGCTCTGCAGGTGATCTGATGTTTTAGTAGGGAAATCTGTTAAGCATCCTCCTTCAAGGGAGCCCCTCCTTCCTAAGCCCCCTATTCTAGTCACACCCATGGAGCTATGCTGGTTTTCTCAGTGGATACTGAGAAAGCATGGGGATGGGCCCAGTCGTCATTTTCAAGATCTGTCCTCATATCACAGTGAGTCAATTCTCCCATGGCCCATGCTGGGGATGGAGAAAGAGGAGGTATGAAAGACTGGTTACTGGACTGAAAGCTAGATTACCACCTCCAACCCACAATTTGTCAATCCAGAACAGCACTGAAGACTATAATTTTCTAGTCAACATTTTATAAGCAAGGTCAGAGAGAAAAGAGCCTCGATAGAAATTGTTGAGGCTTCAGTCAGAGAATCAAGCACAATGCGAGTCACATATCCTGAGACCAGGGAAGGGTAAGGAAGACTATCCACAGTCAGTAGGTCTGAAAGAACGAAAGTTGCTCCAGGTCTGTTTGATTTGTAGCCATGGGAGCCATCCCGTTTAGGGTTAACTAGCTGTTTCCTAAAGAAGACAATTACGAGCCAGTGTGCTGTACATCTGTAACTCTAGCACTTGGGAGACTGAGGCAAGAGGATCCTGAGTCTGAGGTCAGCCTAAATCACACACTAAGTTTGAGATTAGGTTACAGAGCATGATCCTGCTTCAAAACAAAACAGGCTCACACCTGTAATCCTAGCTATTCAGGAGGCTGAGATCTGTGAGGAAAGCCCAGGTAGGAAAGTTCATGAGACTCTCATCTCCAATTAACCACCAGAAAACCAGATATGATGCTGTGGTTCAAGTGGCAGAGCACTAGTCTTGAACTGAAGAGCTCAGGGACAGCATCCAGGCCCAGAGTTCAAGCTGCACGACAAACAAAAATCAAAAAAACTAAGCCAGGCATCACTGGCTCCCATCTGTAATCCTAACTACTCAGGAGACTGGGATCTGAGGACTGTGGTTCAAAGCTAGCCAGCACAGGAAAATCTTTGAGACCAAAAAGCTAGAAGTAGAGGTGGGGCTCAAGGAGTAGAGCACCAGCCATGAGCAGAAAAAGCTAAGAGACAGTGGCCAGGCCCCGAGTTCAAGCCCAAATATCAGCACAAAAACCAAACAAGACAGGATCAGTCAAACAGTGAAGGTTGGCAGCCCTGAGCCTCCCCAGGCTCTATTCACACCAGTTAGAAAGTAGGCCTGCAGCCGCACTGCAACACTGCCGGTCATAGTGGGATGCTTGGAGAGATGTGCAGCAAATGCCAAGCAGTGGGTTGCAGTAACCCACCAGATAATTAATATGATTAGGAACACACAGAGCAAGCATGCTCTTGCTGACTGAAAAGCCCAGTAGCATAATTACTGTTTTCTTACTCGCTCACTGTCTGTACACATTTCAAAGCCTGCTTGGTGTTAGACTGCTGTGTAAACATCAATAAAACCCCAAAGTGCTAGATCATCAGCATTGCTGGGCACAATGGCTTTTCCTTTTTTGGTGTTTTCATTCTTTGAAAGATGTATTTCAGGGTTACAAACATTAGTAATCTCAGACTAATCTCTGAGTCTGTAATGAGTTAACATTTCTCCCAAGTGAACATTTATTATGAAGACTAATTAATTGCTTTCCAGTTACAAAAACCCTTTGCATTCAAAGAAAGTAGAATTCACAAGCAAAGAACATACTGTTTATTAAAACAAAGTAAAGGAAACAAGGGGAGCGTCTCTCCCTTCAAAATCTTTTCTACTTAACGAGCTTTAATCAAGAAATAAACTCACAAATGCAAGAAGTATGTATAGGTACAAAAAGTGTGCATTCGCCAACCAAAATGCAACATTAATTGAAGTGAAAACCCAAGCAATGCTTTGTAGTTGCCTGGATGTCCCCAGGGGACAGCAAGTCAATGCTTATCAGCCATCCTCAGAAGAGACAATTTTGATTAATATCAGACCCTTCTGACTTAGTCTATTAAATCTATTAAACCCTGAAGGAAGGGTAGTCTTCAGATATAAAAGATAGGCCTTTGATTAATAATTCTACTCTACTGCCATTCCAAGCACTAACAACCATGTGGCAAATGTAGAAAGAGTGAGCCTCTGAATTCCAGGAAGATACACTTAATCAACACCTCGGTTCCCCACTCCCTCCTCCCAGGAAGAACCCAAGTTGTGAAGGTGTCAGTACTGGAGAAGCAAAACTCAAGTGACATAATTTACTTCACTGTCTGTAGGGAGGGTCAATTTCTTGACATAATTCTTGCTTGAATTCTTAATAAATCTGACAGAAACCTGAAGTCAAAAGGGAGGGGCTAGGAGGGCTACGCTACCTGCTGGCTGACCTCCAGGTCTGACAGTTTACACCACCGCCACAGCCCTCTGAGTATATCCTTTGTCCACCAATGCATCCCAAGAGGTACACAGAAGAAACTGTCCACCATGAAGAGGCTCCTGTGTAACTGATGAGGGTGTGGGGGTCACATGGGGGCAGGAAGTAGATTCCACCTCAAACTTCTGTCCCATAAGTATGGCTCTCCTCACAGCAGGGCATTCTTCCTGATGAGTGTGACCAGCCTCCGGCCATACTCCCTGTAGTCCACAGGCTTCACGTCCATCACAGTGGCCTTAATTCGAGACTCGTCCTTTGAAAAAAGAAAAGCTGGTTGTGAGGGATGATGACTGGCCCCAGCATGGAGCAGTGGTGATAACCTTCTTTGCTTCAGTGACTCCAACCAGCCCAGCAGGACGAAGCACATGCTGCATTCAGTTTAGTAATTCCCAGAGAACACCCCGAGTGGGAGCCTGTCCCAGAATTCCCGCTGCTGGGACAACAGCCAGATCCCCACTTCACAGATTCTTTCTCTTGTCCTCAGCTTCCCAACACCCAGAGACTTAAGATCTTAAAGGAAAAGACTTTGGAGGGTGTTCCTATCTCTTAATTCTCTCTACAGAGGCACAAACAGGAGCCAAAAAGGGTAAATAACTTGAGAAAGCCACAAAGCTAACTTTGAAAGCTGTCTTCCGCTCAAGAAAAAGCTCAGCCAAGCCAGACGTTGGTGGTTCATGCTTGTAATCCTAGTTACTCAGGAGGATGAAATCTTAAGATTTCAAGCAAGAAAGTCCATGAGTGGACTGTGGGGTGTCTTTAGAAGAAGACAAGGCACTTCAGCCCAGTGGCTGGCATGGGGAAGGGGTTGGAAGCGGGGTGGAGCTGCTATTTACTAGTGTGGTTAAGAGCAAAGCTTGGAAGTCAGGCTGGCTGGGCAGGAGCTTGAGCTTGGTTACTTGGTAGCACAAGACTCAGCTCAGGCTCATTCTTGTTCTCTGCACAGAGAAAATGCGGATAAGGACAGTGCCGACCCACAGGTGCTGTGAGGACCAGTGAGACACATGTATCCCACAGTGCCCGCTAAATGCTGCCCATTCTGACTACCTGGGTCACCATAGACCACGGCAGGAATTTTCAACATAATTTCAACTCATACACGATCTTCAAAACCTAAACTTGCAGGCAGAGAAAGTCTGCTGCACATTATATACATTGTCAGTTCACAGACCAAAAAAAAAAAAAAATACTGGTTTATTTATTTATTTTTTCTAAATTTGAGACAGGGTCCAGCTATGTAGCACAATCCTCCAACTGCTATCTCCTGTGCTGAGATTACAGGTATAATATACAACTTCCTCCTCTCCAACAAAGAAAGCCAGAGCATTTCCTCTACATGTTCTACATATTTAGATAAGACACAGAACCTCTAAATCTATTTCCTCATCTGCAAGTGAGGTTCGTAATGGCACCTCAAATTGGCATGCATGGAAGTAGACAATTCACTGACAAGAATTCTAGAAGGCTGCTGCAGGCAATAAAGGGCGACTTCCCATCGCTAACCACCTACCCCTACCCCACCCCCAATCCTCAGCAGCCTGACTTACATTATAGGTCTCCAGTTTGACCCTGACTCTGAAGGTGAAAGTTCGGAAGTTGGCATTCTGGAAAACTTCGTCAAATGCCTGCTCATTCTGCAACAACACATAGAAACCACTGAACAACTTGTTAGGCTTTGGAAAGTCCCACCTCCATGGTCTGAAATTACTTAAGAACTATTAACTTAGTTTTTGTTTTTGTCAGTCCTGAAGCTTGTACTCAGGGACCAGGCACTGTCCCTGAGCTTTTTTTGCTCAAGAACGGAACCCAAGCCCAGAGTCCAAGCCCCAGGACCAGCAAAAATAAATTAAAACAAAACACTCAAGAGTATAGCTCTCCCTTGGTATTTTCAGGACATTGGTTCCAGGACTCTAAAGTAGATACCAAAATCCAAAGATGATTCCTGTAGGTTTTATATCCTCTGAAGGATCCAAATACCTGATACAATGTATATACCACCTAAGCAGTTATTATACTGTTGTTTACAGGAAAAACATCTGTACATGGCCAATACAGGTATAATTTTCCCTCTATAAATATTTTTGATCCATAGGTGATTGAATTTGTAGGATTGGTGGTTGCTGGGCTGGCAGGAGGGCAAGAACAGGAAAGGAGCTGCAATTTTTATTTTTTTGTGGGGCTTGAACACAGGACCTGGGTACTATCCCTGAGCTCTTTCGCTCAAGGTTAGTGTCTAGCACGTTGAGCAACAATGCCACTTCTGGTTTTCTGGTGGTTGACTGGAGATGAATCCTCCCAGGACTGGCTTTGAACTGAGATCCTCAGATTTCAGCCTCCTGAGTAGCTAGAGTTACACGTATGAGCAACCAGCACCTTCCTAAGGAGTTGCAATTTAATGTGTACAGAGTTTTGGTTTGAAAGATGGAAGAGTTGAAGAGAGGAATAGTGCTGGCACAACAGGGTAGATAGTTAACTACATGATTCAAAACTGTTATGACAAAAAGCAAAAAGGTTGCAATGACAAAGGTTCTATATAATTTTTCACACCAAAAATTAAAACACCCTTAGCAAAAATACTATTCTAAGATTCTAAATGAAATGATCTGAGACCCAGTAGGCTTCACCTAACAGGTAGGAAAACACTTTTAAGAGAAGTCAAATTGGGCTAAGAAGGTGGCTCAGTGGTAGAGTGCTTGCCTTGCATACATGAGGCCCTGGGTTTGATTCCTCAGCACCAGTTAAGCAGAAAAAGCCAGAAGTGGCACTGTGGCTCAAGTGGCAGAGCACTAGCTTTGAACTGAAGAGCTGAGGGACAGTGCCCAGACCCAGAGTTTAAGCTCCAACAAAAGAAAGAAAGAGAGAAAGAAAGAAAGAAAGAAAGAAAGAAAGAAAGGAAGGAAGGAAGGAAGGAAGGAAGGAAGGAAGGAAGGAAGGAAGGAAGGAAGGAAGGAAGAAAAGTAAAATTGTTACAGGCTTACTCATCATTTCAGCCTCAAAGCTATTGACTCAGGGAGCAAGAAAAAGAAACAAGTGGAGTGGGTCAAGGTCAGAGAAGGTCAAGAAACATAGTCCCCTCTCTGCCTCCTACTTTTCAAATACTATGGAAGTTGTTATTAACAACGACAGTAGGGCTGGAAATGTGGCTTAGTGATAGAGTACTTGCCTAGAATGCATGAAGCCCTGGGTTCAATTCCTCAGTACCATATAAACAGAAAAAACTGAAATTGGCGCTGTGGATCAAGTGGAAGAGTGCTACCCTTAAGCAAAAAACACTCAGGGACAGTGCCCAGGCCTGAGTTTAAGCCCCAGGACTGGGGGGGGTGGGGGGATGGAGGGGGGAGAAAGACAGGAGGAATTAGAGAATCATTTTTACTTATGTATTTATATTTTTTGTGGTACTCATACTTGCTAAGTTGGTATGCTACCTCTGAGCTATGCCTCTAGCAGAGAATGCATTTTATATAAAATGCAAAAACTTAACAGTGATAATATACATATAAAACAAATAGTTCATAAGTTCTTTATTTTCATTTTTAATTTATTAATTTATTTTGATCAGTCATGGGGCTTGAACTTGAGGCCTGGGCACTGTCCTTGAGTTCTTTTGCTCAAGGCTAACACTGTACCACTTTGAGCCACAGTGCTACTTCCAGTTTTCTGGGGGGGGGTTAATTTGGAGGTAAGAGTCTCATGGACATTCCTGCCGGGGCTGGCTTTGAACCACAATCCTCAGATCTCAATCTCCTGAGTAGATAAGGTTACGGACATAAGCCACCAGCACCTGGCCATTTTTTTTTTTTTTTTGTACTGAGGATAAAATCTAGGTTTGTACAGGCTAGGTATTTTCTTTTTTTTCTTTTAATTTTGAGACAAGGTATCACTAAGCTGTCCAGGCTGACTTTAAACTTGCTAAGTAGATCAGGCAGGCCACCTTGTACTTGTGATTCTCCTGCATCAGCCTCCTGAGTAGCTCAGACTACAGGCATATATATACATCCATGCCCAGCTAAGCTAAGTATTTGGCAAGCACTATGTAGCATGCAAATGGTTCTATCATAGAGATTTTTTTTTTAAAAAATAGAAGTTATCTGACAGAACAAACAAAAAAAACAAAAAAAATCATTCTATGGATTTTCAATATATAAATAATGTATTAAACCTTTGAAAAATTATGTGAGTTGCCATTATTCTTACAGATTAGGGAAGCATGGATGCACACTCCAAGAACATGATGGTTTCTGAGGGAAGTTTCCGCACATCCTCATTCACCAATCGACAGAACAGCCAAATATAATAAGCCCATAAAAAATCCAGAAAGGCTGCCTTTGGCCTTAAAATCTGATAGGAAAATAGAGGACCAAGCAAAATAGATAAAAGATACTATCACAATTTAAAGTCAATTCCAGTTATTTCTACAAAAGGACTTGGTTGAGACAATTTTCAGAGATCTTACGAACTGAACCAACCAGACAGAACTGAGGACAGAAAAGAGTAAGAAAAATACCAGCAGCCAATTCTTATTTCTCTGTGGCCTAACCAATTTGGAGGAAATGGAGAAAAAAAGAACACTGTGTATAAATGGGTCCCAATTTTCATGGCCTAGAAAATACAGCTTTTAGCTGTTTTATCTCTACTTTCTCAATTAAATCAATCTAGTAGATAAAAACAAAATGACTTGGGTACTGGGGTTCAAGCCTGTCATCCTTGCCACATGGGAGGTGAGACTAGACAATAGTGGTTGATGGACAGCCTGTAATTAAAAAAATGTCTGTATCCTAAGCTACTCAGGAGACTGAGATCTGAGGATTGTGGTTTAAAGCCAGCAGCCAGTGCAGGCAGCAAAGTCTGTGAGACTTTCATCTACAATTAACGAGCAAAAAGCCACAAGTGGAACTGTAGATCAAGTGGTAGAGTCCCAGTCTTGCACGAAAAAAGCTAAGGGACAGTGCCCAAGCCCTGAGTTCAAGTTCCAGTGCTGGCACAAACAAATCAATAAATTCAGAATTTAAGCAGAGAGTTTATAAACTATGGTGAAGTATGTGGCTGACCTTCTCTTTGAGTTCCCCAAGGTAAGCAGCATTCTGTCCAAGGATCGTTTCAGCTGACTCCTGGAAACAAGTCACCCACTGATTCTCTTGAAAATCGGCAATATTGGCCTAAGAACAAACACAACTCTGTTATCGCAACAAACGCATAATAAAAGGAAGACATACTAAGGAGAATGGAAGATCACTTTTCTTCACTCATTAAAGTAACTTCCACATGACAATATACTATCATCCTATATACATAAGGCCCCTGATGTCTGATGGCTTGACCTCATGATTTTCCCTCAGTATGCAAAAGCACATGCTCCCCACCAGTCTGGTTTTTACTTTTAGTATTGCCATATGACATTCAACACTTTACTATAAAACAGGCTTTATGCCAGAGGATTTTGCCCAATTGTAGGCTATGCAGGTGCTCTGAGCACACTTAATGTAGGCAAAGCTAATAAGCAAGACGGTTAGTAGGTTATGCGTATTAAACTTTCCACTTGGGCTGGGAAGGTGGCTCAGTGGTAGAGTGCTCGCCTTGCATGCTTGAGGCCCTGGGTTCGATTCCTCAGCACCACATAAGCAGAAAAAAAAAGCCGGAAGTGGCGCTGTGGCTCAAGTGGTAGAGTGCTAGCCTTGAGCTGAAGAGCTGAGGGATAGCACCCAGGCCCAGAGTTCAGGCCCTACGACCGGACCCAAAAAAACCCCAAAAACCAAAAACCAAAACAAACAAACAAACTTTCCACTTACACCTTCAACTTATAATGGGGTTACTGGGCATGTGAACTACATCCTTTCTAAAAATGGTGACAGATCATGAAACAGGTTTAAAAAGTAATTGGGTGGGGGCTGGGAAGGTGGCCCAGTGGTAGAGTGCTTGCCTTGCATGCATGAGGCCCTGGGTTCGATTCCTCAGCACCACATAAGCAAAAAGCCGGAAGTGGCGCTGTAGCTCAAGTGGTAGAGCGCTAGCCTTGAGCTGAAGAGCTGAGGGACAGCGCCCAGGCCCAGAGTTCAGGCCCCACAACTGGACCCCCCCCAAAAAAAAAAAAAAAAAGTAATCGGGTGGATGTGTGATTTCAGATCTACGTGGAGACAGAGGTAGAATCCAGGCATATTAGATCTAGCGCCCCTCCAGATGCAACAGATTTTGCCCTAAAGATTTTGAATAAGCTCTGTCAGGGTAGGTCCACTGAATTTGATTTTTATTTTTACTTCTTTTTTCGGGGGGAGAGAGGAGGATCTTGTCATAAGAGCCCAGGCTAGCTTGGAACTTGTGATATTCCTGCCTCAGTATCCCAGGTGCTGGGATTACAGGTATATGTCACCACACTTGGTGCTTGTTCTTGGCATTTTAAATTGTGCATTTATTTTCCTGCCACACACAAGGAGCTCCTTGATGGCTCTAAATCAACACTGAACATCCCAAACAATTTCAGTACCAGTGCTAAAGGGTCTTGCCAGCCACTGAATCTACCTAGCAGCAGAAATGGGCAATCAAATGTCCCCAACTGTGCATATGGTATAAAATTAAATTGGGAAGGATAAAGACAGAAAGCAGATTTTCAAAAATTCAGTTGCTGAGTAAAAGGCAGTATAGAAATGAGGGTGATGGCCAGGCACTGGTGGCTCACGCCTGTAATCCTAGCTACTCAGGAGGCTGAGATCTGAGGATCATGGCTCACAGCCAGCCCATGCAGAAAAGGCTATGAAACTCTTATCTCCAATAAACCACCGGAAAACTGGAAGTGGTGCTGTGGCTCAAGTGGTGGAGCACTACTAGCCTTGAGCTGAACAGATCAGTGAGGGACAGCGCTCAGGCCCAGAGTTCAAGCCCCATGACTGAGAGAAAAAAAAAAAGAAAAAAAAAAAGAGGGTGATGGTTGTTTTTAAAGGCTTCATTTTGACAATTTTGTTTTTCAAGTTCATGGGGCTTTGACTATACAATGTTATGGAAATAAGGTGACAAGAAAAGTTAAAAGCACTGACAAACTCAAGGTAATGGTGGCACATACTGGAACCACCAGTCCTGAGCATCTATCAACAGGTAAGAATAGCAGAGACACAGACACAGACACAGATGTTCAAATAAAACAACTGGGAAGGGAATTCCACTACTGAGGATCCACAGAATTAACTATCTAAAATGCTTTCCTTCATCTTAGTTGAATGAAAAGTTTATAGCTCACAAAAAATAAGGCTCTTAGCTGGATGCTGGTGGCTCACACCTGTAATCCTGGCTAGTCAGGAGGCTGAGATCTGAGGATCTTGGTTCAAAGCCAGTCTGGGCAGGCAAATCCTGTGAGACTCTTATTTCCAATTAATCACCAGAAAACTGGTAGTGGCATTATCGGCTCAAGTGGTAGAGCACTCGACTTGAACTGATGGACAGCGCCCAGGCTCAGAGTTCAAGCCCCACGACTGACCCCCCCCCTTTAAAAAAAAAGGCTCTTAAGTGACCCACCATTTAGCACAATTAGAGTTTAGAAAGAATAGGTGGAATCCTTTTATTGTTATTAAGGTTTGTAACACAGGGGTTACCATTTCTCTTAAGTCAAGTAATGAGTACAATTCTTTTTGGACAATGTCACTCTATCCTTCACTTTCCCACAATTGCCCCCGAATCCCCTTTATCTAAAAATATTTCTTTAAAATTTCTTTTATATCAAGAGCTGAGAGTGGTGATGCACACTCGTTATCATAGCAACTTGGCAGGCAGTGGAGTTGAACCATGAGTTTCAGATCCTATCTTAAAAAGAAAAGGACCAAGGATGTGGCTCAAATGCAAGAACATTTGCTTTAAGCTGGAGGCCTTGGGTTCAATTCCCAGTACTAAAAGAACAACAACAAAAAGACCATCTAATTATGAGAATATTCATTGCATGGGAAAAAAATGAAACTATAGAAAAGTATACTGAAGAAAATAAAGAACCAACCAGAAATAACCACCGGCAACAATCTGGTCTTGTATTCCTTCTCCCAGTCTGGTTCTATCTATGAATATCCCTCAAGACCACAGAAAACAGACTCTTTAGTATTTTCTATCTGGAATGAATAAAGTCTGAATCTTTACTTATGTCATTTAATAGTCTTCATAAGGAAAGTTTTCAAATACTGTCAAATAATAAGTGGTAAATTCAAAGGTCTTCACAGTGATGATGGTTGTTCAACAAAGGAATTAGCAGAGCAGGAGGGACATGCGAGTTGTATCCAACCTTCTAAAATAAACAGCAGTGTGACAGACAGCTTTACATAGCTGTGACATCTCTGGTTATTTCTTTGGAATAAATTCCTCCAGCTGGTTACTGTGTCAAAAAATATAAATGCTTTTAAGCCTTCTGATATATTACTGCCAAATCACTTTCGAGAAAAACAGAAGAATGCCCTTTCTTTATCGTTTAGTTACTATCACTAAAAGTATACCTTTCATTCAAACCACCATAACAAAAAAAATCTTTACAATGCAAAAAAAGTCACAACACTACCTCATATTCCAATGTTAAGAGTAACAATGAACCCCTTAAAAAAAAAGAACTAGATATAGGTATATCTAGATATATATGCTTAAATAACTTACAGATACAAGTGATGTCTAAGTACAATTATTGCTGTCCAGAAATAGCATTTCAAATATGAGTGCTACCAATGTTGTAACCATACAGAATGTGGAAATTGGCCAGGGTGCCAAGAGACTCATGCCTGTAATCCTAGCTACTCAGGAGGAGGCTGAAATCTGAGGATCATGGTTCAAAGCCAACCTGGGCAGCAAAGTTCATAAGACTCTTATCTCCAATTAACCACCAAAAGCTGGAAGTAGAGCTGCGGCTCCAGTGCTAGAGCACTGGCCACGAACAAAAGCAGCTCAGGAATAGTAGCCAGTCTGAGTTCAACTCTCAAGACCAGCACAAGAGCTGGGAATGTGGCTTAGTGGTAGAGTGCTTGCCTAGCATGAATGAAGCCCTGAGTTCAATTCATCAGTACCACATAAACAGAAAAAGCTAGACATGTCACTGTGGCTCAAGTGATAGAGGGCTAGCCTTGAGCAAAAGAAGTTCAGGGACGGTGCCCAGGCTCCCAAAGATTAAAAAAAAACAAAAAACAAAACCCAGTACAAAACAGTAGAAGAACAGTCATTCAGGTGGTGCAAGATCCTTACTTCTTCATGCACTCATCCACAAGCTCCCCACCACAAATGCTTTGGTGCTTCTAATGTAATCCTAGCATATGACAGCGAGTCAATAAACATGCCAGAGCTTCTCATCTCCCACTGTACGTACCGACAAGATCAAGCGGTATTTGAAGTTAGGAAATTCCCGGTCACACTTTTCACAGCGATACAGGCCATTCTGCTGGTCAATCACTTTCTTATTGCAGTCCTGAGATGGGCAGGCTTGGTACATACAGTTCTCTTTGCGAAGATATACTACCGTGGCTACAGAGCTGAAATAGTCCGCCTTTACAAGAATAAGAAAGGGGGAATGTGAGAACACACCTGCATTTAGGGCTGGAACCAACCAGATGGGGCTCAAAGCTGCCCTTATACACAGATGTCAAGTACTTACATGTGTTCCTGTCCTAAGCTCACAAAACGATTATGGGAACCATTCATTCTGCAGTTTCAGAAATAGCATGCACGGTGTACAAACCCAGGGAAGAAATAAACCAAATTCTAAGGTACAAAATTCCTTCTTAATAAGAGTTAATTCAAGCCAGGCACAAGTGGTTCATGCCTAAATCCTAGATATTCAGAAGTCTGAGATGTGAAGCTCATGGGTTTTTTGTTTGTTTTTGGTCTGTTGTAGGGCTTGAACTCTTGAGCTCTTCAGCTCAAGGCTAGCGCTCCACCACTCAAGCCACAGCACCATTTCCTGTTTTCTGGTGGTTAATTGGAGATAAGAGACTCATGAACTTTCCTTCCCAGGCTGGCTTTGAACCATGATCCTCAGATCTAGCCTCCTGAGTAGCTAGGATTACAGGCATGAGCCACTGGCACCCAACTGAGGATCATGGTTTGAAGTCAGTTCAAGCAGACAAATCTGACTTTTTTTTTTTTTTTTGCCAGTCCTAAGGCTTGAACTCAGGGCCTAGGCACTGTCCCTGAGCTTCTCTTGCTCTACTACTTGAGCCACAGCACCACTTCCAACTTTTTTTATGTGGTATTGAGGAATCGAACCCAGGGCTTCATACATAATAGGCAAGCACTCTACCAAAACACCTTCCCCACCCCTCTGAGAGACTCATCTCCAATTAACCATCTACAGGCTAAAAGTGAAAGTATTGTTCTAAGTGGTAGAGTATCAGGCATGAATAAAAAAGCCAAGCAAGAGTGTCAGGCACTAAGTTCAAGCCCTACTATGAACGTGCATGCATATGTGTGTGTGTGTGTGTGTGTGTGTATCTATACATGTATACAGGTGTCTCACACCTGTAATCCTAGCTACTTAAGAGGTTGAGCTCTGAGGATCCCAATTCAAAGCCAGCCTGGGCAGGAAAGTCCATGAGATTCTTACCTCCAATTAACCAGCAAAAAGCCAGAGGTGAAGCTCTGACTCAAGTGGTAGAATGCCAGCCTTGAGCAGGTAACTAAGGCATAACACCTAGGCCCTCAGTTTAAGCCCCAGTACCATCATTACCACCAAAAATATATAAGTAAATAAAAGATTTAGAGTAGCTATGGTCAACTACTCCTCCCACTCCCACACTAAAACTAAGATCAGTGATTTCTAGGTCATTAACCTAGAAACTTAGCTGGATAATTTATTATTCAGCTTCAGGTCCGATAAGCCATTCAGTCACAGTCGCTTCTTCAATTCCTCAGAAACCCCTGTTGTGGGGCATGAGACAACATGTAGATGGAAGCAGACGCCTTTGTTCCAATAAAACTTTACTAACAACAAGCAGTTGCATCAGAGCACAAAAATACCCATGAATGAGGATCTGTGCCTTGTAAGTGTAGAAATCACTGATAAGTAAATCTAGAAAGCACTAAATTGTGCTTGGCTTTTTGTTGATATTTGTTTTGACTTTCAACCCCTTCCTGAGTCTCCAGAGCTTTTAAAATTTATTTTTACTGTATTTTAAAAAATATCTTCAAGTGGCTGAACAAAGTAGTTACCATTCAACAAATCAGTTTATGAATACATCTTGATCAATGTCACCCCCTTACTTCATTTTACCCCTTCTATAACAAGCTAACCCCTTTCACTCCATTGAGTGGAGTACTGTGACTGCATTCTCCCCCTTTTCTTTCTTCATTCCGCTACTCCCCTCCCCTTGACCTTCTCCTATACCTTTCAAGTACCTATTTCCTGGTATCATTTTGTTGTACTGTGGTTAGTTTTTCTAAGGAATTAAAATTTAAATTCTCCTCTGCAAATACTGTATTTCAGTTAATACATTTATAAATTATTTCTAGCTTCTATATACAAGAGAAAACGTGTCCTTCGCCTCCCTGAATTGTTTTAATTTGTACTTGATATCCAGGCAGTGGTTTCAGAGACAAAACATGGTGAATGCTTAAAAGAATCTGGCTACTTTCCAGTGTAGAAGGTTCTAGAGCTAGGGCTGTAGCCCAGTGGTAGAGTGCTCACATAGCACCCACAAGGCCCTAGGTTCTAACCTCAGCACTACCAAACAAAACAAAAAGAAAAAGAAAGCTCTAGAGAAAGGCGGGCACTAGTGGTTCATGCCTGTAATCCTAGCTACTCAGGAGGCTAAGATCAGATGTCTGTGGTTCAAAGGCAGCCAGGGCAGAAAAATCTATGATTTTCTTTTCTTTTTTTTTGGGGGGGGGTCCGGTTGTGGGGTCTGAACTCTGGGCCTGGGCGCTGTCCCTCAGCTCTTCAGCTCAAGGCTAGTGCTCTACCACTTGAGCCACAGTGCCAATTCCAGCTTTTTCAGCGTATATGGTGCTGAGGAATCAAACCCAGGGCCTCATGCATGCAAGGCAAGTGCTCTACTACTGAGCCACCTTCCCAGCCCAAAATCTATGACTTTCATCTCCAATAAACTACTCAGAAAAAGCTGGAAGTGCCAAGCACTGGTGGCTCACGCCTGTAATCTTAGCTATTCAGGAGGCTGAGATCTGAGAATTTCTGTTCAAAGCCAGCCCAGGCAGGAAAGTTCGTGAAACTCTTATCTCTAATTAACTACCAGAAAACCCAGAAGTGGTGTTGGCTCAAGTGGTAGAGCGCTTAGCCTTGAGCTGAAAAGCTGAGGGACAGCACCGAGGGCCAGAGTTCAAGCCCCATAACCACCACCAACAACAAAAAGCTCTACAAGAAGTAAGTGTCTTAGGCAAATGCCTGGATCTTTCCTGTATTTTCATGTCAGGTCCAGACTCAAGACATGACTTGAAAGTCTAGGTGCAGACATGCAGAAAGTCTAGGTACTTGGTATGCCCATTTCTTATCACATACTATCTTTAGATCAAGAGAGAAACTGGGAGGCAAGAAAATGAGAAGAGTGGCTGTTCCTATGACAGGAGAACACAGATTTATCCCATGTTTAATTCTCACAACGCTCTCTAAAAGCATTGTGAGTTTCTGTTGATGACAGTGATGGATAGGGATGTACTGTGAAATCAGACAGTAAGAAATAAAACCTGCATTGTATATGCTGACAGCAAGGGATCAGGGTGCATAAAAGAAATAAGTGATTTAAATATGTAAACCATTTATTTAAATATTCAAATGACCTAACCTGCTGACAGAACACAGGTTAGGTCAAGACAGTGGGAGGGTTATCCCACACATACGGACAGGAAAGCTATAAGTAAAGCCAAATACCAGTCAGTCCCCAGTGGGGTCCATCTGCAGCCCTCAGCCTGTAGGGGGCCGCAGAACATAAATGGGGAACTGCCTGATGCTGAACACTGAGCCTGGATGATTTCCCACTCAAAAAAAAAAGTCTTTGTAGGGGCTGGAGCTGAGGCTCAAGTGGTGGAACACCTGCCTAGTAAGTATGAAGCCCTGAGTTTAAACCGCAGTACCACAAAAGAAATAAAGTATTTGTGACCAGTGAGAGTGAGTACTTTGATTTGTAGAAGCAATTAGAAAAGTAATGTAAACCCAAAGTCAGTTTACAATGTAGTTATAATACAGGGCTCAGGCATGATCACTTTCTTGAGATCCTCTGAGCCTTCCCATTTTTCTGCATTAATGCAGGGAAGGGCTACAACACACTTTAAAGTTAGACAGCATTGGTTCATTAGGCCGGGACAAAGTCCCAGGTAAGAATGAACACCTGACAGCTGGTATCACAAACCAGATCTCAAAATTTAGGCCTCTGTACACTTTTGCATGCTTTTGTGGAGACAGTGAAGAATGTAAAAATACCTTGTCACCTTGGCCCAGGTTCTCCAATTTAACCTCATATAATGTTTTCCAGTTGGTGTTGCTGCCTCCTGTTCCTCCACCCCTTTGATCAGAGATGGAAACACCATCTAAGGCTTGTCCTTCTGAGTCAAACCTGAAAAAATAAATAATAAGGACCATAGGAACTTGATTTGTATATACTTCTCAAAACATGCTTCTTGTTTCTACTTACTAGATAAAGGCATCTACCCCCACCAGCTTTCACATCCACCCTGTCATGTGGGCTCAAATTAGCATATTCTGTTTTACCTTAGTCTAAGGAAGAAAGTGTTCTTTCCTTTGATCTCATTTGCTTTGATGCCCCCCAGTGGTCAAGACAATCAGTGCCAAAGTACCACAGACCCTTCCCTAGAGTAACTCTGCACAGGAAGAGTAGCCAGGATTGAGGCCTAAAAATACTGTGAAAGTCAACAATTGTAAGCTACAATGTAGAGCTCTAGTACAGTCCTTTGCATTACTACTGCTCATCTCAGTTGCAGCTGCATTGTGTGCACTTGCTTGTACATCAGTACTACAGCTCAGAACTCGCCTTTCCTCATGGCTAGTGTTCCACCACATAAGCCACGCCTCCAATCCAATGATTTTGTTGGTTAATTGGAGATGGGTGGGTCTCACAGACTTGGTGTGGTTCAAGTGGTAAGAGTCCCAGCTGAGCAAGCAGCTGTATTTTTATCCTCACTGAAATGATTGGAAACAGTTTCCACAGTGGAAAACTTAAGCCCAACATGAATTCAATTGATTTTATAACCCAAAACAATCTACCAGAAGGCATTATCTATATTTTCTTGCAGATTTGCCTCCTTATTAAGATTTTACTTATGTCAATATTAAATTCAAATTAATCTGTATTAAATTATTACTAACATTGATTATACTTCTTGGCCACCTATCAGTTGACATGTAGGAAAGGCATGAAGGCCAGGGAGAGGGAGGATTAGGGACATACTTGTGACAATAGTCAGCCTGAGATTAAAAACATGCCTAACATCATTGCAATGGTGAGTATCTAAAAGCTAACCACACACAGAGCAAGCTTTCTAGAAACAGAGCATCCAGCAGAATGGATGCTGCCCTAAGCTGCAGACAATTGCCTTCGCATTCTGTCAGGTAAGCGGCTAAATCCGTCACCGAGGCACAGCAAGGTCCATAAATCTGTTTCACCGCTACTAGCTACACAAGTTTATGGTTTCAAAAACTCCAAGGAGACATTTGCCACCAAAGACAGCTCATCAGGAGTCAGCAGAGCAAGGAGAGAGGCAGCCCTTCTTACAATAAAAATTCTACTTTGTTAGAGCCAAGATCTAAACATCACTAATCCCTGCTGCGTGGGGTGTGTGCACCAAACCTCTCTTTGATCAATGACAAGTTATTTTGTTCAGGGGATGGGCATGTCTTTTTATGTTGCCTGGCATCCAGTTACTGACAATGAAATATGAACACCTTAATGTGGGCACACAATTAACTGGGGGTTGTGCTTCAGACAAAGGCTGGAAGAAAACCAAGCAAAACCAAACCAAAGTCCTGGTTATTTCTGGTCAGACTATAATAGGCCCTGCTGGATAATGCCATGCCAGCTTCTAGAATAGTTAAATAAAAGGATGGCGTAAGTGACATGAACACTTCTATAGATGGTTTAGAAACTGTTAAAACACTAGTGCTATTTGTTGACATCAGACTCAAAACAGAAATGATGAGTATGAAATACGAGCTTGTTCTTGAGTCACTTAAACCCTAAGACCCAGTTGGAAACTGACACGTCCCCATGTGACTATAACTATACAAATTATTTAAGCTTGAGCTTGTTAAAAGTGTTTTCCCTGACCACATCAATTCTTATATACCATGTTTCAGGCCGAAGTGCTTTTTTAAGGCAGAGTTTTAATGCCTTCAAAAGCTAGATATGGTGAGATTTTTAACAGGCTCTCCTCATCCCTTGAGTGCTTTGAGAATAACAATATAATGGCAACAAAAGTCCATTGTTCCCACCCTGCTATATCAGAGTCACAGTGAACACACTCTAGAAGATGTGACCTGCACCAGAGGCACAAGAGTAAGAAAGAACATTCTTCCCCCACAGCTCAAACATAGCAGCAAAAGATTCCCTCAGCATACATCCTGTATCACCCTGCTGCTAAAGCCCCTCCATACCCTGCTTTGGCAGGATCGAGGTCAGCACACAGCACTTACATTCTAATCGCCTCCTCTGACTCTCCAGGTTTGTTGTGGGATTACGAGCTTGTCACTTTAAGGGCTTTAAAGACATCTCAGAAGGCATAAATAAAGCCTCCAAGAAAGAGGAACTGTTCCGTTCAGTTAGGAAGCCTTCTACTTGGTTGAGACCTCCTACACTGATGGTACCCAACTCTTCTCAAAGCCCAGACTCAAATTTGATTTAGCCCCACAAAACCTACCATCCACGCAGCTTATAGGCCTCTGGGATGTCAGGATTCATAATGATAGTGCTTGAAGACAGAACGGAGAGGCTCCGTCCACCAAAATCAGAGACTCTCGCCCCTTTGATGGCCATTACCGGCTGTCTGGACCCATCAAACTTGTCTGCCTACAAAACAAACACCAAATACAATCTAAGTATCACTGGCAGGAATTCCAAGAAAAAGTTAATAGTACAATGCATATTAATCTGTGCATGTTAAATCTATATAAGACAGACCTCACACTCATGTTAAACCTGCTCAGAGATAACATGACAACTAATCTACCACTACTTTCCTAGAGTTACAAAGAAGAGCATTTTACTACAGAAAGCTGAAATCATAGCACATCTCATAGAAAAGTTGTCAAGTAATCACCAGGGACCTCAGCCCTTTATCCCTATGTGGCCAACTCAGGACAGGACAAGGCACCTGGAGTCTTTCTGCTCAGTGTGAGCACTTACATCTTCCCCCCACAGCGTAGCAGTCACCACTTTCCCTGACGTATCCATCAAATAGATGTTCCTCTTAGCAACTTCTCTGTTGTTAGACTTGACAGTGATCTTAGTGGCATCTTCATAGTTCTTGCAGATCCCTAGTATGTCTAAAACACAGGCACAAGTCTTTAGCAGGAGTGATCAAGGTTCCTTTCACGACATGATCAAAGGCCAAATGATAAGCACAGCAAGTCTTGCACCTCTCTATACGCTGCAAATAAACTAACCACCACTGCTCTCCTGGCCTCAAGCCTGAACTTACCTACAAGTGAATCTTTAGACTTGTTCTCTAGGTCACCAATGCCTGTGAAATCAAACTGAACTGTGGGCAAGTGATGATCATCTTCGCAGGGCACGACAGAAGTCTCATTATTGAAGGTCATCTCATAGTCATTTTTAACAGCTGAGAACTGTTTGTTAGCAATCTTCAGGGTGCCTTTTGAGAAATAATACACCTGCAAAAGAGGCCAAGCCATGAGAAGTGATAGTCCACCACATAGAATGCAAAAACTCCTTAGGCAGGTTGGGAGTATGGTTCGAGTGGCAGAGTGCATGTTTAGCAAGCACACAGTCCTGAGTTCAAATCCTAGTATTGGGGTGAGGGGGTGAAGAATCCCTTTATTGGAATACAACACTCTAATGGATGAGACCCCTCCTCCCCCACCACTATTCTCACTGTTCCATACAACTGTGTCAGTTCTCCACCAACCCAACGTACCTTATTCACTTCAATAAGAGGGAAGAACTTGTCCACTTGCTCATTGAAAGCAGTAGCTCTGATTTCACCCTGTAGAAGCAAGTAAGAGCAGGTTAGGAATGTGGTGTTCCGCATCCCAGTTTGAGTGGTGAAAAGCCAGCCATGTTAGCATCAAGATGACATCTCAGGGGCAGTGGCACAAGGGGACCTGTGGGAGGGCTGCAGACATCCCAGAAACCCACATTTTACAGCTATACTTTCAGCTCCCTCAAAACAAGAGAGGGGCTGGGCACCAGTGGCTCACGCTTATAATCCTAGCTACTCAGGAGGCTGAGATCTGAGGATCAAGATTCAAAGCCAGCCAGGGCAGGAAAAGTCTGTGAGACTCTTATCTCCAATAAATCACTAGAAAACCAGAAGTGGCGTTGTGGCTCAAGCGGTAGAGTGCTCGCCTTGAGCTAAAGAGCTGAGGGATAATACCCAACCCCAGAGTTCAAGCCCCATGACCAAAAAACAAAATAAAACAAAAAACAACAAAAAACCCAGAGAGGGTCAAGCAGCCAAGCCAGTAATCACATTTACTTAAGATGGAAAGAAAACAAAACAAAACAAAGGACAGGTTTAATATTGTGATAATAAAAGCCTCAAGTTCCAGATTCTGAGTGGCACGACCAAAACCCACGGGGCTGTGAGGAACACGGGTGACTCAAGCAGCCTCCCTCCTGCTTGCCACCTGAATGATGGATGATTTCACACTCAGGAGCCGCTGCCAAAAATGTTATAACGAATCATGCTTTCAAGTTGCTTCTGATTTGATTCTTACTTTTACTATTCTGTCAAGGCAATATGTTAGAGAGAGATGAGGAACTTAAATAAATAAAGTGTTGAAATATTTAGCCCACTGTAGATTAGATGGACAATTTGTAGAAAATGAGGTTCTGGTACTGACTCTGCCATCACAATTAAACATTTGGGGTGATACGCCAACTTCCAAAAGCAGGAAGAGGAAGAGAAGAAAAAAGAAAAGGAAAAGGAAAAAGAAAGGGATGACAATGACCGTTTCGAAATGTTTTGTCAGCAAAAGGGTTCTATCTAGTTTAAATTAAAGCAGATAATCTGGATCCCAGTGGATCATGCCTACAATCCTACTTGCTAAGGAGGCTGAGATCTGAAGATCACTGTTTGAAGCCACTCTGGGCAGAAAAGTCCATGAGACTCTCATCTCCAATTAACCACTAAAAATCCAGAAGTGGAGCTGTGGCTCAAGTGGTAGAGCACTAGCCTTGAGCAAAAAGGCACACAGCCCAGGCCCCAGAGGTCAAGCCCAATAGTGGCACAAATAAGTAAATAAAGCAAGCAAACAAGCAAGCAGATAAGACTCTGTAGGTCAGATCTTATTTATTGTTTGTTTGTTTATTTGCCAGTTGTGGAGCCTGAACTTTGGGCCTAGGCACTGTCCCTCAGCAATTCTGCTCAAGGCTAGCCCTCTACCACTTGAGCCATAGCACCACTTCTGGCTGTTTCTGCTTATGTGGTGCTGAGGAATCGACACCACAATTTCATGCATGCAAGGCACTCTACCCCTAAGCCACCTTCCCAGCCCCAGATCTTATTCATGATGGCTAACTCTCTCCCTCCAGTAACCATGCAAGGATTTCATCTTTTTGGCCTCAGAAGCCTACAGAGCCCAGGCTGTTTCTTGGAACCTAGCCCTGTGACTACCCCACCTGACACATACTCACACTTTCATCCACAAGTTCTAGAGAGAAAAGCTTCCCTTCCCCCCGGGAATTGCTCCAAGTACGGATCTGACTTTTATTGGTGACACGAGCACAAATGGTCCACCTAAAAAACAAACAAGGGACGTTAGTGTTTGGAGTCTTCCTTACCTGACTACAGATCAGGTAAGAAAGTATTTTCCCACAGTCCTTCTTATCTTACACATACTCCATTTGTAAGTTACCTGTATTTTAATCCAGCTAATTAAAAGACTGAGATGACATTCAGGCTTGACAGTTTACAGAATAAGCAAACAGTGAAACGTACAAGGTGATTTAACACTAACTCATTCTCCTGTCAAATAAGCAAATTTATAAACTCTCTTCCCTCTCCAAAAACCATCACCAAGGCAACAATATCCCCTTAATGAAAGGCTCTAAGCTTTTTTTAAAAAAACAAAAAAACCCAAAAACCCAGTTACACCAGTAATTATATTTTGTCACTATTTTCAGTTATGGGAAATGATATAACTAATGTCAAACTTCTGTCTTGGAAAATTTCTAATGCATGCAGAGTATGAACCTACATACAGAACATGGCACCTGTGGGCCATTAAAGAAAAACACATTAATGCCGTATGACCTTAGAGGCCACTGAAAAAGGAGGCTCAAGAACCAAGGTCCAGGTCTATGCCCATCCTGAGGGTAGGTGCTGGACACACTGGTTACCTTACTTCAGTTTCACAGGAAATGAACATCCCTATACAGCTAAGTACTAGAAGAATGAATAAAAATATACCTGAAAGAATACTGAAAAAAAGAACTCACTAGTTGGATGTCAGTGGCTCTTGTCTGTAAGCCTAGCTACTGAGGGGGCTGAGATTTGAGGATAATGGTTTGAAGCCAGTCTGGGCAGGAAAATCCTTAACTCTCCCATTCAACCACCAAAAAGCTAGACACAGAGCTGTGTCTCAAGTAGGAGAGCAATAGTCCTGAGCACAAAAGCTCAGGGACAGTACCCAGGCCCAGGATTTCTCACCCTGTCCCCCACATCACTATTTTCTAACAGTCTAAGATTAAATGAAAAAACAAAACAAAAAAAACCCTGATATAAAAGAAATACATATTTGGGACATAACTAATGTGGTTCATATAAATAGCACAGATTATCTTAGTCAAACTAAATCACAGTAACAACTTTTAGACTTTGAGTCATTTATGTACATGAGATGAAATGGCTTCTGAATGAGCAAATATTTATTTTTATTCATGAGCTTATCAATTGAGTTTCTAAGCAGTAATGTTTTTATTTTAAATTTTTCTAAAAGTATGGAAACCTACTAGCTATACCACATTGCTATTTTTTCCTTTTTTTTTTTTTTTTGGTGCCAGTACTGAAACCAGAGCCTCACACTCTTGTTTTTTTCACTCTAGCCTGTTGCTCTAACACAAGCCACTCCTCTACTTCCAGCTTTTTGCTAGCTAACTGGAGATGAGTCTCTCAGATTCGTATCCTTGGGCTGGCTTTCTACTATGATCCTCAAATCTCAGCCTCCTGAGTAGCTAGAATTACAAGCCACCAGCACCAGGCTTTTCCATTCTTTTTTTTTTTTTTTAGCTTCGTCCTGGGGCTTGAATTCTGGGCCTGGGCGTTGTCCCTGAGCTCTTCTGCTCAAGGCAAGTGTTCTACCACATGAGCCACAGTGCCACTTCCAGTTTTTTGGTGGTTAATTGGAGATGAATCTCATGGGCTTTCCTGCCCAGGCTGGCTTCAGATCTCAATCCTCAAATCTCAGCCTCCTAAGTAGTTAGATTATCAGTATAAGCCACTTAAACCTGCCCTTCCTTCCTTCCTTCCTTCCTTCCTTCCTTCCTTCCTTTCTTTTTCTTCTTTTTTTAAAATAGAAATTAACAACAAAGTAAGGAACCCTTTCATGAACCCATGGTAACTGTGCACTTGGCCAACAACTCACTTGGACTGGTAAGGGGTGAGGCTGGCGATTGGCACTACTTTGGCCTGTGCTCCCCCAGAAGGGTGTGAGAGGCCCGGTCCAGCAGGTTTTCCAAATGTCTTTGAGGTACCATACGTCTTAGATACAGTCGAACCTTTACAAGTAAACACACAGAGAAAAGGACAGTCAGTATTCTACTTAGCCTATATAGTAAATTTTACAAGTATTTTCATTACTGATATGTCTGGTGAGGTAAAATTTTTCATTTTCAGTATCCAGATACAGAGGGAAGCAGAAGGCCAGGAAAGCAATCTAGAATGAGGGTGGGGTGCAGAAGAATCCATAATTACATCCGTTGACTTAAACCCCAAGGGTCAAAATAGAGATGATAATGAATCCGCACTGCTTTCTCAGGTCCACCCTGTGAAACTTTTTCTCTTGCACCAATGGACACGATAATGGGGCAGAGAAAGAAGATTAACTTGACTGGGAAAACTGATAGCAAGTCTGTAGGTCCCTAAGAAAAGCGATTCCCCACCTTTAAAGGAAAAGGAAAAGCATGGCCATAGGGACCAGGAGAATGGATATTGGTAGGAAGTGGTATCTATCACCAATGAATCATTTCAAAATACTGTCACTGGATGAGGTCTACAAGGAAAGCTTTAGGAAGGATGGTTTTAGTTGGGAACAAAGGGCAAGACTCAACGTTTGGTCAAGGCGAAAGGTAGGAGGCCACTTTGACTTGCTGTCTCTAAGCTCTATAGTGGCCTTGCATGTGGAAAGACCACTGTTCAAAGTTTATTAGCAAATGAGTTTTGTGCTCACAAGCTTTATAACTGTGAGGCTTCAGCCACTAATTCTGAAAAACAAATTTAGTTCAGTGATCTCTTACCTTCCACATCCCAAGTTTTTTTCATATTAGAATGTGTTTAGGGGCTGGGAAGTTGGCTCAGTGATAGAGTGCTTGCCTCACATACATGAGGCCCTGGGTTCAATTCTTCAGCACTACATAAGCAGAAAAAGCTGGAAGTAGCGCTGTAGTTCAATGGTAGAGTGCTAACCTTGAGCTGAAGAGCTAAGGGACAGTGCCCAGGCCCAGAGCTCAGGCACCATCACCGACAAAAAAAAAAAAGAAAAAGAAAAAGAAAAAGAAAGGAAGAAAGAAAGAAAAGAAAAAAAAAAAGAACATGTTTAAAAACCTAAGTTCACTTTGTATTTATGAGTTCCCAAAACATGTTTTACACTACTGCAGGTATGTGTAGCACTTGGTTAGAAATACATGCAGGAGCCGGGCGCCAGTGGCTCATGCCAGTAATCCTAGCTACTCAGGAGGCTGAGATCTGAGAATCAAGGTTCAAAGCCAGTCCGGGCAGAAAAGTCTGTGAGACTATTATCTCCAACTAACCACTAGAAAACTGGAAGTGGTGCTGTGGCTCAAGCAGTAGAGTGCTCATCTTGAGCTGAAGAGCGCAGGGTTAGCGCCCAAGCACAGAGTTCAAGCCCTACGACCGACAAAAAAAAAAAAAAGCAAATGCACGCAAGAGTGGAGTGCCTAGGGGCTGGGAAGGTGGCTCAGTGGTAGAGTGCTTGCCTTGCATGCATGAGGCCCTGGGTTCGATTCCTCAGCACCACATAAGCAAAAAACCGGAAGTGGCGCTGTGGCTCAAGTGTTAGAGCGCTAGCCTTGAGCTGAAGAGCTGAGGGACAGCGCCCAGGCCTAGAGTTCAGGCCCACGACTGGACCCCCCCCCCAAAAAAAAAAGAGTGGAGTGCCTCAGATCCTAGAGCTTTCTGTTCCACACAGGAGTCAGAAGAGGCCAATAGACATACAACAGGAATGACCCAAGGACACACAGGTACTCTGCAGTATGTACACATATGGAACACAATACAGTTTTATTAAACACACACAAGCGTCCATTTATCCACTGTATGAGAGAGACAGACAGACACAGACACACACAGACACAGACACACACAGACACACACAGACACACACAGACAGACACACACACATACACACACACACACACACACACACACACACACACACACACACACACACACACACACACACACACACACACACACACACACACACACACACACACGGAGTGAACCCAAAGCCTCCAGAATGCAAGATAAGCACTGTCACTAAGCTACATACATCCCCAGCCCCATTCATCCAAATAATTTATTTGTGGTTGTTGGTTGTGGGGCTTAAACCCAGGACCTGGCATTCTTCTGCTCAAGGATAGCACTCTACAACATTCAGCCACAACACTACTTCCAGTTTTCTGGTACTTAATTGGAGAAAAGTTTCACAAGGGCTGGGAAGGTGGCTCAGTGGTAGAGTGCTTGTCTTGCATGCATGAGGCCCTGGGTTTGATTCTTCAGCACCACCTAAGCAGAAAAAGCCAGAAGCGTAGCTATGGCTCAAGTGGTAGAGATCTAGCCTTGAGCTGAAAAGCTGAGGGTCAGCACCCAGGTCCAGAGTTCAGGGCCCACGACTGGGGGAAAAAAAAAAAGTCTCACAAATTTTCCTGTCCAAGCTGGCTTTGAGCCTTGATCCTCAGATCTCAGCCTCCTCAGTAACAAGGATTACAGGCATGAGCCACCAGTGCTTGGCTTTTTTTTTGGTCAGGAAGATATCCTTCAGTTTACATCTAGTCCATTTTCTTACACCATGAAGTTTAAAATAACAAAACAACAAGGAAAAAAAATGTAAATCTGTGGAAGGAAAAGGAAGAATAACATACTATTTATATTTCAGCTTAAAGAAGGAGCTT